>NC_140589.1:1786644192-1787259907 GCF_964204655.1 Triturus cristatus | reverse complement strand
GGGAACCCCAAAGCTGTGCGATGTCCCTCTTAGCAATCATGTTCCCAAGGGCCGCCCACCGAGTCTGAGCCGCATTATAGTCATTAGGCTCCCACACATTCAGCAAACACCGGCGAACCTCAGGCAACAGAGCTACCCCAGTGACACGTTCCATGACAGCATGCACCCGGCGCCAATACTCCGCCACCTCACGGCACTCCCAGAGAACATGGAGAAAAGTGGCGCTGAGCCCACAGCTACGCTTACAGAGCCCGTCTTCAGAAAAACCCATCAAAACCAAACGAGGGCCCGTCACATAGACACGGTGGAGAATTTTAAGCTGGACAAGACGGAGACGCGCGGGTATGGCCACCTCCTTAGGGGAGGACAGCGCAGACTGCCAGTCCTCATCGTCCAGTTCCACACCATCCCCGATCCACGCCTCCCGAAGACGCACGAGAAGATCCGCCCGATTGTTTATTAGTTTTTTATAGATAAGGGAAATAGTACTGTCGGGCAAGTGACCGTCGAGTATACGGTCCTCGAGTGGCGAAGACACAGGGACTGCAGTCTCAGCCCCGAAGACCGAGAGCAAGGCGTGCCGAACCTGAGCGTACCGAAAGAACTCCCTCTCACTCAACTCGTACTCACTCTGCAGCGCCGCGAAGGATTTAACCGCACCCTTCACCCAGAGGTCACCTACTCTGCTAATGCCAATCGTGTCCCAATGCTCAAAACCTTTCGTCGTCCAGAGGCTTCCCAATCTTTCAGACGCAAACAAAGGGGTTGCACACGTCAAACGATCATTTCAGCCCATGGCCACATTCGCATCCTTCCACAAGCGTACCGCAATCTTAGTGGGACCGGTCAGGTTCCTCCCAGCCGATCGAGAGTTAAGTGCTCTGTTAAAGTTGCCGCCAGGCAACAAAAATCTATCCATTTCGAAAGCCGGACTCGGACCAGGTGCGTACGTTGCATGGTTAATAGCAGACAACTGGGAAGCCCAATAGTACCTCCTGATGTCCGGGAGCGCGATGCCCCCGTCATACCAGGGGAGAGTCAGTTTTGCAAGAGCAATACGTGCACGACCGTCCCAAACAAGTCTCCTCTGTAAGCTCTCCACTTCCCGGAAATAGGCCGCCGGAATAAAATCAAAGGAGTTCTGAAGTGCGTCAAGGAATCGGGGAAGACACATCATTTTAAAAAGTGCCGCACGACCGAGGGGAGACAAGGGCAGCTTACGCCAACGAGCCACGTCTATCCTCAATCTCCGAAGTGGAGAGAGGAGATTATGCTCGTAGCGGACAGCCGGGTCCAACGAGACGTACACTCCCAGGTACGTAAAGCCGGAGTGAGACGCCTGAATGCGAAAATGGGAAGGCAAGAGAGGAAGGCCACCGGAAATAGCATAGACACAAGATTTAGACCAGTTAATGATCAAACCAGAGTTCTTGCCGAAGGAAGTAAGGATGTCAAAGAGCACATTGAGTGACTCACGTGGTGAGGTGAGGTACAAAAGAATGTCGTCCGCGTACAACAAAACACGATCCTCGAAGCCGGGGGCCCACTGGATCCCTCTTATCGACAGTGCCCAACGAAGCCAAGCAGCGAGCGGTTCCAAAGCCAGAGCGAAGAGCAGGGGAGACAACGGACACCCCTGCCTAGTGCCCCTCCCAAGGGCGAAAGGCTGGGAAACCCGCCCATTTACAACAACCTGTGCCAACAGAGCAGCGTATAGTTTAACCCAACGAATAAATCCCGCCCCGAAGCCAAACTTTGCCAGAGCGGCCCAAAGATACGGCCACTCTATCGTATCAAAGGCCATCGTGGCGTCCAAGGAAACCAAGATGGCCGGCTCTGTAATGACCAAATACATTGAATCCAGTTCTTGATGCATATTCGACTTGCGGAGCTCGACAACGAAGCCTCGTCTACATCTTTGGGTTCGACAACGCCGCATCCCCGACTTGCGCAGATTGGAATCGACGCATCATCTACATTCAAAGGGATTGACAATGATGCATCGCCTCCTCTGCTCCTCACATCTCGCCCTCTATGCAACAGCGAACCAAGGTACTGTTTTAGTGGACCAAGGCTGGTCCCTGTATTCGAACTGTGCTCCATCACAGTCGGCCTGAACGTTTGGATTTGACCCGGTATTGTGTGACCAGATAGACCCGGTTGGTGTTTTATGCGTTTTTAGCACTACATTTCAATGCAGTCTTTAAAAATTAATTCCTCCAGTTGTACTTAATAGATATTTGTCGTTTAGTCTTGTTTTGTTTAATAAATGAAGCTGTACTTTTTTAACTAGGTGTGGTATCTGTTTCTGTGGTGTTTTTACTATTTTAATGTTTGAAGTGTTGCAAAAATACTTTACACACTGCCTCTAAGTTAAGCTTGACTGCTCTGTGCTGAGCTACCAGAGGTTGAGCACATGTTAATTTAGGATGTGTATCTGACTTACTTTGACTCAGACTGTGGTTCCTGCTTGGACAGGGTGCATACCTCCGGAACCTGAAACACAATTTCTAACAGTCACTACATGTGTGTATTTTGAGAAACATGCTCAAGACGAAGATGCCCATTTTTTGTGAAGCTTGCTCTACTTCACACTGTTCATGTGCGACTTTATCTTTTTAATGAAGCTGCTCAGTACAATGGATTATGGGAAAACGTTTATGTAAGATTCGATTTCATAAGGTAAAAATTTTATATTTCCTGATTTCTTTTGTGTGAAACAGAAGTGGGTTGGCCTGAATGTCTGCAGTTCCTATTTGCCTTGCTGTGCAGTAGTCTTGCTGGCCTATTTTGTGATCTGCAGGGAAGTTTTTTAACTCACTGCCCACATGGTACACTCTCTGGTGAGAGATAATGTTTTCTTTGCCAACTCTGAATTTCCTTTCGGTTTGCTCACTGACGATCATCACATGTGAAGAGCCCCCTGAGGGCTCAGTGTCACGCTTGACTGACATGAGTGCAGCATCTTTAGATGTTCAGAGAACTGCAGGGGTGATGTGGGGATTTTCACAGACCCAAATAATTCATAAAGCTCTCCTTGAATTTTAACTTTAAAGCTACTCAGGTAGAAGGCATTGTGGCTGTCTGAGCTACACAGAATGGTTGTGTTCTGAATTCAGAACACAACCGCGAGTTAAAACAAAGTAGAACAAAAATAGCAAAACTTGTATGACTCACCAGCAACAATTGCAAAAGTTCCATTAGAAATGGTAGAGGAATGGGATACAACACCGTAAGTATAGCAAGAAAATAATAACACTTAAAGGTGCACACCATCGACCATTGCTTACCTGAATGCTGCATTCTGATCAATATCTACAAGGAAGTACAATAAGATGTTGGCCCAGATTAGAAGCTAGAGAGTTTAATATTCCTTGTTAGGTCTGACCTAACAGTGCAGCTGTCACTTGACCTAATGAAATGAACAGAACAAGAACCTTGAGAAGTAAATCTGAGAGAGACTTGAGCTCCACCAAGATGTTTTCTGAGTACTGCATTTGATTGGGCAGGTGTTGAGTGCTTTTGTTGAAAGAGTGCTAATATTGTGCTCCTATGGGCTGGTAGAGTGTTTTCCCTCACCTAACATGGTGGCCATGTTAAAATGCAATAGCGCAGTGGAGTGCAAGTGGAACCATACACCAGACTGTACTAGTATTGGCTGTGCTACTATTGGTTTCCTCTCAACTAAGATGAAGCACTGTTGAGAATCTGTTTGTGCAGGTTCAGGTGGCCACCTGTCCTCTGTTTACATAGGAACCCACTAATTCACCCTAATATCTCTTGTCCATTACTGATATTTTAACAGAAGACATTTGCTGCTAAATGTAGTACTTCCAAATCGCCTGACCTCCAATCTTTAAGAGTGTGTACCTTGCTTTCAATATAGTTTCATGGTTGCACGCTGATGTGACCTCAGTCAATCCTAGCAGACTTCACAGAATTTTGTGGTGGCCATTATCTGAGAAGTTGGGTTGTGACAGTGGTCTTGTATGACCAACATGGACGTTGATTTAACCAAAATGCCAGGGTTAGAGCAAGGGACCTCACACGCCCCCAATGAAGAGCCTCAATCAGGACAAAATGGGTCCTGGGTTGATTGTGTTACAGTTCAGGGAGGACCTGGCCTGGCAGTTCGGGCTAAATAATGATGAATGTTGCCCCACGCCATTGCCAGTTGTTAGACTTACTAAAGTATTCCTCCCATCACCTTTTGGTGTAACTCCCTAAGTGGCTATTGGTATGCCCAGATGAGGGTCCCTGGCCCACTCTGCCACTTGAAACAAGCTAAACCCAGCTGAAGAACCCCATTCAAGAAAAGCCGTTTTCTGTTTGTGTCTTGTGTTCCAATTCCAAGAGATTCTGGCCTGGCAGTTTAGGCTGGACTGCTCCTATTCGAACAGGGTCAAGACTGATTTGCATACGGCTGGGTTCGAACTGAGTGTGACATGTTGTACAAAAGAAAGATGTATTGGAAACTTACCCAAGTGACTGCCAGTGGTATGATTTATTGCGAACATTCCTTACGTCACCGTTTGTGTGTTCAATGTAACGTCCTAAGTAGCCAAGTGTATGCTCAGGCAGGGGTCCTTTCCCACATCCGACTGAAGAGCCCCAATCAGTGCTAAATCAGTCTTGGGTTACTTGTGTTTCGGTTCAAGGAGGACCTGGCCTGGCAGTTAGAGCTGGTCTGTGCTATCAGCTCCCACCAAGGAAGCATTAATAATCCAGCACCCAGATGCTGTTTTAATAGTCTCAGCTGACTTTAATTTGCAACTAATTTGGTTCTCCGGTGTAAAGACTGATGGTTTGGCAAAAGAATGTTGCAACATTATGTCTGAGGCTGGGGTCAGCCAGTTAAAAGGAAAAATCTAGGTTCACTCCCACGTTAAAAAAATTCTAAACAAGGTTCAATTATTATTTATACATTCATATCAGACAACTTAAGATCAAATATGTCTGACTATAAGGTAATCGCCCACCCTGAAAGTGATCATAATCCCCAGGTTGTAAAATGTGATCTTCCGAATATGGCACACTCTGTATATAACTTGAAGAGGTTGGTATGGCATTTAGCTAAAGAGGATGAAATTACACAAACAGCTGCGGCATTAATTAAGGAATGTGAACAGGGTGTACAGAGTAATATGAATATGATTAGTAAATGGAACTTTATTACAATGTCCCTTGTGGGGAAATTTGTAGCCCGTTAGGCCATGACAATTTATAAACATTTGAACCCCCTGAAAATGTGGTTCCCCCCAAGTTATTAAAGTTAAGCAAATCACTAAATAGAGTTGTGTGGGTAGCATATGCTCATAGATTTTATCAGACCTATTCCATGTATAAAGAAAACTTGAAGGAACTTAAAAAGACTTATAAACAAGAGGTCAGGAAAGCTAAACTTAAACATCAAACTGGGCTTCGGAATAGTTTATTATCCAATAATATACCAAAGAAAAGGAAGGGCCAAAGGGAAGATATTTAAAGACCAAATTATTATTATTTTTTTTTTTTTTTTATAAAACCTCAATACAAACATGGGCCTACAACCACCAGGGCCGGCCGCTAATGTTATACATGTTCAATGACATCAAGGCAGCGACAGGCCCCTTGGGGCTCAGCCGAATTGACACAATACTGAATGCACCTCAGAGATTATCAGGATACATAAGTTTTATAAAGATAAACAACAAAAAATAAAATAAATCAAGAAACAAGGCGGAAACCATCGAAAAAAGGCGTCTAACCACAGCCGGGGGACCACACGATACCTAATCCATCCTCAGGTGGTCAATGAAGATGATCGGGGGGGGGGGGGGGCAACGGGAAAGCCAGAACTATCCAAAGGTAAAATGTAATAGTCCGGGAACCGCAGGATCAGGGGGACAAAGCAGCATCAGATGTGTCCACGAGGGGGGGCGTGCAGATATTCCCTCGGTACGCGTTCCACTGACCCCAGATTCTACCCCACGCCCCCGGCTTACCCCGAGCCACATACACAGTTTTCTCTCTGCACATGCACCAATCCATGTTCTCCTTCCATACTGACACGGTGGGAGGCCACCGGGAACCCCAAAGCTGTGCGATGTCCCTTTTAGCAATCATGTTCCCAAGGGCCGCCCACCGAGTCTGAGCCGCATTATAGTCATTAGGCTCCCACACATTCAGCAAACACCGGCGAACCTCTGGCAACAGAGCTACCCCAGTGACACGTTCCATGACAGCATGCACCCGGCGCCAATACTCCACCACCTCACGGCACTCCCAGAGAACATGGAGAAAAGTGGCGCTGAGCCCACAGCCACGCTTACAGAGCCCGTCTTCAGAAGAACCCATCAAAACCAAACGAGGGCCCGTCACATAGACACGGTGGAGAATTTTAAGCTGGACAAGACAGAGACGCGCGGGTATGGCCACCTCCTTAGGGGAGGACAGCGCAGACTGCCAGTCCTCATCGTCTAGTTCCACACCATCCCCGATCCACGCCTCCCGAAGACGCACGAGAAGATCCGCCCGATTGTTTATTAGTTTTTTATAGATAAGGGAAATAGTACTGTCGGGCAAGTGACCGTCGAGTATACGGTCCTCGAGTGGCGAAGACACAGGGACTGCAGTCTCAGCCCCGAAGACCGAGAGCAAGGCGTGCCGAACCTGAGCGTACCGAAAGAACTCCCTCTCACTCAACTCGTACTCACTCTGCAGCGCCGCGAAGGATTTAACCGCACCCTTCACCCAGAGGTCACCTACTCTGCTAATGCCAATCGTGTCCCAATGCTCAAAACCTTTCGTCGTCCAGAGGCTTCCCAATCTTTCAGACGCAAACAAAGGGGTTGCACACGTCAAACGATCATTTCAGCCCATGGCCACATTCGCATCCTTCCATAAGCGTACCGCAATCTTAGTGGGACCGGTCAGGTTCCTCCCAGCCGATCGAGAGTAAAGTGCTCTGTTAAAGTTGCCGCCAGGCAACAAAAATCTATCCATTTCGAAAGCCGGACTCGGACCAGGTGCGTACGTTGCATGGTTAATAGCAGACAACTGGGAAGCCCAATAGTACCTCCTGATGTCCGGGAGCGCGATGCCCCCGTCATACCAGGGGAGAGTCAGTTTTGCAAGAGCAATACGTGCACGACCGTCCCAAACAAGTCTCCTCTGTAAGCTCTTCACTTCCCGGAAATAGGCCGCCGGAATAATATCAAAGGAGTTCTGAAGTGCGTCAAGGAATCGGGGAAGACACATCATTTTAAAAAGTGCCGCACGACCGAGGGGAGACAAGGGCAGCTTACGCCAACGAGCCACGTCTATCCTCAATCTCCGAAGTGGAGAGAGGAGATTATGCTCGTAGCGGACAGCCGGGTCCAACGAGACGTACACTCCCAGGTACGTAAAGCCGGAGTGAGACGCCTGAATGGGAAAATGGGAAGGCAAGAGAGGAAGGCCACCGGAAATAGCATAGACACAAGATTTAGACCAGTTAATGATCAAACCAGAGTTCTTGCCGAAGGAAGTAAGGATGTCAAAGAGCACATTGAGTGACTCACGTGGTGAGGTGAGGTACAAAAGAATGTCGTCCGCGTACAACAAAACACGATCCTCGAAGCCGGGGGCCCACTGGATCCCTCTTATCGACAGTGCCCAACGAAGCCAAGCAGCGAGCGGTTCCAAAGCCAGAGCGAAGAGCAGGGGAGACAACGGACACCCCTGCCTAGTGCCCCTCCCAAGGGCGAAAGGCTGGGAAACCCGCCCATTTACAACAACCTGTGCCAACAGAGCAGCGTATAGGAGTTTAACCCAACGAATAAATCCTGCCCCGAAGCCAAACTTTGCCAGAGCGGCCCAAAGATACGGGCTCTCTATCGTATCAAAGGCCATCGTGGCGTCCAAGGAAACCAAGATGGCCGGCTCTGAAAAATAGCCCGCCCTAGCAAGTACGCCATGTAAGCGCCGCAAGTTAAGAGCCGTATTCCGGTGCGGGATAAAACCAGATTGATCCGGATGCACCAGATCACAAATGACAGTAAGCAGGCGATTAGCAAGAACCTTGGCAAGGATTTTCGGCTCGGCGTTCAATAGAGAAATAGGCCTGTACGAGGCGCAACGGTCCCGAGGCTTACCTTCCTTGGGAATCACGACTATAGTGGCCAGACGTTGGTCATCAGGGAGAGAACCAAGTTCAAGCGACTCCGAAAACATACGACGGAGAAATGGCGCAATTTTATCCGGGCGCAATTTATAGAGTTCAATCGGGAGTCCGTTGGGGCCCATAGCCCTGCCCGAGCGAAGGGAACGAATCGCGGTAGCAATCTCGTCGACCGATAATGGGGCATCTATCTGCTCACGCTCATCCACCGACAGGCAGGGCAAAGCAATATCCTTCAACAAGTGACGAGAGTCAGCCTCATCTCTATCAGACACCGGGGAGTACACCGCACGGAAGTAGTCAGCAAAACACTCCACGATCTCACCAGGGTAAAGACCAAATTAGACAAAATCCCCAATCTACTGATACAACACAAAACAAGTCTAATGGTCTAAGAAAGGCACCTAAAAACTATGGTGACCTCAGTGTCAGTACATACACTATGTAACTAATCCTACACAGGAAGTCCTAACTTAAAGGACGGAAACCCATCACTCTCCGAAGTGACATGCTTCATCATCTGGGTCCTCCTCTCAGCTGTAAAACCTAGTACAGCTGAGGGCTACAACCCCCTCACTAAGAGGGAGGAGCACAGGGATGTTTTCAAATGTGTATCACTATCCTATGGGTTCCTAATACCCAGATTGAAGAAGCTGTTGTAATGTAAAGCGAGTGATACGGGCAGAGCAGAAAAAGAAGGGGAGCAATAAGTGTGCTAGAGTGAATTAAAACTGACTATCAAGAGACACAAAGCCATTTAATAA
Organism: Triturus cristatus; assembly: GCF_964204655.1. NCBI lineage: Eukaryota > Metazoa > Chordata > Amphibia > Caudata > Salamandridae > Triturus > Triturus cristatus. The sequence goes on along the minus strand of NC_140589.1, from coordinate 1,787,251,003 downwards.
TTGTCTCGTGATGACAGGACTAAAAACAGTGCAAGGTAGCAGTTTTAACAATATAACTGCAAATGCGGTCTACATGTTTCAGCTATCATGACCCTACCGGTGTCTAGCTTTCTTCAGGACCTCGATGTAAATTGCTACTGCGTGTGCTCAAAAGAACATAAATGTTGCCAACTTAAAATGGAATGATACAACCTATACCACATTAGATCTCAAGGAGATGGTCCATGTGTACAAGTCAACCTGTGTAGAAAAGTAATGTAGCGTCAATAATGTGGATATATATACAATATACACATGTAGCATTATATCAAACAATTCCACTGACGCAAAAGTATCACTTACCCATCACTTGTGAGTAAGGGGCAACACCTCACCTGGCAACAGCTCAGGACGTGAGACACCGCTCTGAAACAGAAGTGAGAAAACTCCATTAATGAATCCTCACTGTGTGAACATTAAACGGGATTAGTTGTGCTCAAAAGAAGTCTACTACCCTAAACGATTGCAATCCGTCAATGCACACTACACGTGCCTCTGACAGCGAAGCCAACCTTGAGTTCATAAAAATGAAAATAAACCATGGCGTCTCGTTCTAAAAAACTGCCACAGTAAAATCAATCTTAAGTGTGACCTGGCACTTAACTTGGTACTGCAAAGAAGTGTTAAAGTCAGACTGTAATCGACCACATCTGCCTTAAGTAACTGAAGTGCCACTTGAGTCTCACGGAAACGAGGCGATCACAAAGCCTCTAAAAAGTCACAGAGGCCACAAGACGATTGAGCAAATTCATGTCTTACAAAAGTCTAAACCTATTGAAAGCATCATCAATGGTGACGCATCACAATCGAAATAATACGTGTCCCAAATAAGTGTTGGACTAAAAATCAATACTGCAATCATGTTGAATGCTTTTCAGACTAAGCGCCTTAACACGACAGTACAGCATTGCAAACTAGCCACGCTGATCTAAAAAAACGAGCCACGCTGATCTAAAAAAACGATCTTCCCAAACGGAGAATTTGTACTCCTCAAACAAAAGCCTACCTCTCCGTCGGTACCCCAGGCAATTCAAGGCTGCAACCGGAGGTAACACGGGCAGGTCGCGTCTCGCTATAAATCATTTTCCAGGAAGTGGCTAAGTATGTGCGCACCGGAGTGAACGTCATTCATGTGCTAGATATGATGGGAATTGTAGTTTGTATACTCGCGGTGGAGCTGTGATTTAAAGCTAGATCGAATCACCTATTGGTCTCAAACTATAAATATGACCAGGAGGACAAAAACCCGCTAGCTTGATATTGGATAGCGCTATCAATCGCTAAATGAAATAAAAAATTAATAAAAAAGTCACATGTGATAACGGTTAATCTGAGACAAAACCGAGTCTCAATCACGTGGTGATTGTAAAAGATGGAAAAAGGGGACAGGAGCGTGGAATCAAAGGATACATGACCCCAGCATGTCCTCAGTGATAACAATAGTGTAATATCTAGCCATGCACCGAATGTGTTGACTCAGATGTATTCAATGTAACACCACATACACATGTAGTATAGATTTAAGAAAACATTAGAAATATGATCGAATGCTCAAGCCTTTCAATAAGAACAACCTACCTGTACTTCCTAAAGAGTGTGTAGTTATATAAAGGAAACTGCAGCCTGACTCATACTAATGCAAGTGGTGTAGCCATATCCCAAGTACATACGATATATTTCGTCCTCATTGTAACATATAGAGGAAGTCGTATATCGATCTTAATAAATACTCATGAATCTAACCACTGGTCTCTGGAGTGTTATTATTCAACTGTGATAATTGAATATTAGCTCCAGTGGTAAACCACATTTGCATAAAACTGGTTACATTTAATATCCAAAATTACACAAAATGTACAAGGAATTGTCTGCTAGGATGATCAAGCCAGACAAAAGATCTATTTGGAACAGACGCTGGGATGGAGTAAAATAAAGTAGCCATAGATAATACAGATATCAAAGATAGGATGTGTATACATAGAGGCACTCATATAGCTTGAAGATGAAATAGTCATAACCAGTGAAGGTAAAATAATCAGACTTACAAGGCCACGTAGTTACAGCAAGGTCCAAGGGATATCATCATTGAAACCTATACGGTCACTCTTAAGCTTAAAAACCCAACGTTTTTCTTTTTGAGAAATCCGCCAGTTGGGTGACTTACGTTTTTATTCACCTTTGAGAACTGACCCTACTGAGAGACTCTCACGACAAATCAGTGATCTCGTGGAAGAAGCGAAGACAGCAGGTTGGATAACTGACAACGAGGCCAACTTTCTTGTCACAAAGTATCCGGTAATACTGTATTTTTACGTACTACCGAAGATACATAAGCCCCAAAGACCACCTCCGGGGCGTCCCATAATATCGGGCATTGGGTCTCTATTAGAAGCCCTTTCCACATTTGTGGACCACTTTTTGCGTCCAATGGTCTGTGAGATGCCCACTTACTTGAAAGATACTGCTGATGTTCTTAGGATGCTGCCCAACACTGAGTTTAATATGGAAACTGACTATTTGGTCAGTTTCGCTGTTAAGTCATTATATACCTGTATTCCTCAACAAGAAACTCTTGAAGTCAGCAGAACTTTGCTGAGTAATCGAGATTTGAACTCCATCACACCTGTGAATTTCATCATGGAACTCGCTAGTTTGGCTATGCAAGAGAACATTTTTAAATTTGAGGACACATTGTATTTGCAAACATCGGGAACTTCAATGGGAAGTGTTTTTGCGCCAAGCCTGGCCAATCTCTATGTCCATCAGTTCGATCAACATATACTCAATCTTACTAATCCCTTTTTTGGTCATATTGTGACATGGAGACGTTACATTGACGATGTGTTTGTGGTCTCGCGAGGTGAAGAGACCACGATTCTTGAATTTCTAGCTTGGTTGAATTCTAGGAATAATTTCCTTAATTTCACAGTGGAAATTAGTAAGGACAGTTTACCCTTCATAGATTTGAGAATTTTTCCTACGCCAGATGGTTTGCAGAGCGAACTATATAGGAAACCCATGGCGCGCAATTCACTATTATTATATAGTAGCCACCATCCCAGGTCACTTCGCAACAAGTTACCATTCGGAAAGTTTTTGAGCATCAGATGCAACTGTTCCACTACAGACAAATATAAAGAACATGCTGCCTCCCTTTCTTTGCAGTTGAAGGCAAGAGAATATCCCAAAACATTGATTCGTCAATCAATGAAACGCGCATCCAATAACAACAGAGATGCGTTGTTGGAAACCAATGTGACCAGACCTACCATCACAAAATTGACATGTGTGAACACATTTAGTGCTGCTTCTAACAACATTCAAAAAGCCATTAGAAAACATTGGCGTTTTCTGAATATTGACAACGAGACTTTACCACCACCACTTTTTGCTTTAAAAAGAAGCACAAATATCAGAGACAATCTGGTGGTACACACACGTCCACGTGAACGGACTGTTACAACATCTAACCAGAACACGTTGTGGAACCTACCACCTATCAGGGGACATTACCCCTGTGGGTCATGTGCAGCTTGTCCACAAACAAGTCATTCTACAACAATTGATATTGGAACCGGAAGACCTTGGTCCCAACTTAGACACACCAATTGCAACAGTGATAGACTTATCTACTTGATAACGTGTCCCTGTCAACTACAATACGTAGGAATGACTACACGCAAAATCAAATTTCGTATTTCTGAACACAAAAGTACCATTAGATGCAATAAACAATCTACAAAAATGACAAACCATTTTCTAACCCTGCAACACAAAGCGGATGACTTACGCTGGACAGTTTTAGAACAACCAGTGATTCCCACTAATGTCTCAGATATTTCACGATTTCTTTTTCAAAAAGAACAACGTTGGGTTTTTAAGCTTAAGAGTGACCGTATAGGTCTCAATGATGATTTCCCTTGGACCTTGCTGTAACTACGTGGCCTTGTAAGTCTGATTATTTTACCTTCACTGGTTATGACTATTCCATCTTCAAGCTATATGAGTGCCTCTCTGTATACAGATCCTATCTTTGATATCTGTGTTATCTATGGCTACTTTATTTTACTCCATCCCAGCGTCTGTTCCAAATAGATCCTTTGTCTGGCTTGATCATCCTAGCAGACAATTCCTTGGACATTTTGTGTAATTTTGGATATTAAATGTAACCAGTTTTATGCATATGTGGTTTACCACTGGAGCTAATATTCAATTATCACCGTTGAATAATAACACTCCAGAGACCAGTGATTAGATTCATGAGTATTTATTAAGATCGATATACGACTTCCTCTATATGTTACAATGAGGACGAAATATATCGTATGTACTTGGGATATGGCTACACCACTTGCATTAGTATGAGTCAGGCTGCAGTTTCCTTTATATAACTACACACTCATTAGGAAGTACATGTAGGTTGTTCTTATTGAAAGGCTTGAGCATTCGATCATATTTCTAATGTTTTCTTAAATCCATACTACATGTGTATGTGGTGTTACATTAAATACATCTGAGTCAACACATTCGGTGCATGGCTAGATATTACACTATTGTTATCACTGTGGACATGCTGGGGTCATATATCCTTTGATTCCACGCTCCTAGTCCCTTTTTTCCATCTTTTACAATCACCACATCATTGAGACTCAATTTTGTCTCAGATTAACCGTTATCTATGTGATTTAAAAAAAAAAAGAAATTTTAATTTCTTTTAGCGATTGATAGCGCTATCCAATATCAAGCTAGCGGGTTTTTGTCCTCCTGGTCATATTTATAGTTTGAGACCAATAAGTGATTCGATCTAGCTTTAAATCACAGCTCCACCGCGAGTATACAAGCTACAATTCCCATCATATCTAGCACATGAATGATGTTCATTCCGGTGCGCACATACTTGGCCACTTCCTGGAAAATGATTTATAGCGAGACGCGACCTGCCCGTGTTACCTCCGGTTGCAGCCTTGAATTGCCTGGAGTACCGACGGAGAGGTAGGCTTTTGTTTGAGGAGTACAAATGGATGTATGATGGTACAACGCGTACCATCACAACGTGGTATGTTACATCGCGGTTTTGACAACGCAAGTCGTTACATCGACTTGCGTTGGAGGGCGCTGGATTTAGGAATAGTGTGAATTACTATTCCAACTCCAGCCTACGTACAGTAGGGAAGGTGTTGGAATAGTAATTCACACTATTCCTTAGTCTAGAGCGCCCTCCAGTGCAAGTCGGTGTAACGACTTTCGTTGTAAAAACCACGATGTAACCATACCGCGTTGTAATGGTTGCATGGTAAAGGATGTTTCCCGTACAAATTCTCCGTTTGGGAAGATTATTTTTTAGATCAGCGTGGCTCGTTTTTTAGATCAGCGTGGCTAGTTTGCAATGCTATACTGTCGTGTTAAGGCGCTTAGTCTGAAAAGCATTCAACATGATTACAGTATTGATTTTTAGTCCAACACTAATTTGGGACACGTATTATTTTGATTGTGATGTGTCACCAATGATGACGCTTTCAATAGGTTTAGACTTTTGTAAGACATGAATTTGCTCAATTGTGTTGTGGGCTCTGTGACTTTTTCGAGGCTTTGTGATCACCTCATTTCCGTGAGACTCATGTGGCACTTCAGTTGCTTAAGGCAGATGTGGTCGATTACAGTCTGACTTTACCACTTCTTTGCAGTACCAACTTAAGTGCCAGGTCACATTTAAGATTGTTTTTAGTGTAGCAGTTTTTTAGAACGAGACTTCATGGTTTATTTTCATTTTTATGAACTCAAGGATGGTTTCGCTGTCAGAGGCACGTGTAGTGTGCATTGACGGATTGCAATTGTTTAGGGTAGTAGCCTTCTTTTGAGCACAACTAATCCCGTTTAATGCTCACACAGTGAGGATTCATTAATGGAGTTTCCTCACTTCTGTTTCAGAGCGGTGCCTCACGTCCTGAGCTGTTGCCAGGGGAGGTGTTGCCCCTTACTCACAAGTGATGGGTAAGTGATACTTTTGCGTCAGTGGAATTGTTTGATATAATGCTACATGTGTATATTGTATATATATCCATATTATTGACGCTACATTACTTTTCTACACAGGTTGACTTGTACACATGGACCATCTCCTTGAGATCTAATGTGGTATAGGTTGTATCATTCCATTTTAAGTTGGCAACATTTATGTTCTTTTGAGCACACGCAGTAGCAATTTACATCGAGGTACTGAAGAAAGCTAGACACCGGTAGGGTCATGATAGCTGAAACATGTAGACCACATTTGCAGTTATATTGTTAAAACTGCTACCTTGCACTGTTTTTAGTCCTGTCATCACGAGACAATTATTAAATGGTTTTGTGTCTCTTGATAGTCAGTTTTAATTCACTCTAGCACCCTTATTTCTCCCCTTCTTTTTTTGCACTGCGCGCATCACTCACTTTACATTACAACAGCTTCTTCAATCTGGGTATTAGGAAACCATAGGATAGTGATACACATTTGAAAACATCCCTGTGCTTCTCCCTCTTAGTGAGGGGGTTGTAGCCCTCAGCTGTACTAGGTTTTACAGCTGAGTGGAGGACACAGATGATGAAGCATGTCACTTTGGTGAGTGATGGGTTTCAGTCCTTTAAGTTAGGACTTCCTGTGTAGGTTTAGTTACGTAGTGTATGTACTGAGTCTGAGGTCACCATAGTTTTTAGGTGCCTTTCTTAGACCATTAGACTTGTTTTGTGTTGTATAGTTTCTTATCCGCCTCAATGCAAAATAATGCAAAACATTTTCGGCAGTTATTAACAAGCTTGAAAGGGGAGACAGTAGGGCTTTTTCTGTAAATATTTCTGAAGCCAGTTGGGTAACCTTTACAGCTAATTTGTATGGCTCATCGGTCCAGATGGTAAATCAACCAGATATGTTGGCTGGATATGAGGAAATTAATATAGTAACAACAGATATGGGGAGTGGTGAGTGTCAGGATTTTACTACCACAGTCCAACTCAAAGATTCTAGTCTTGACCCAAATTTTGATTCAGAAGTCCTGTGTTGTAATCAAGCATCGACCTTGTTAAGTGGACTTTGTGCAAATGGTGCCCACGGACCTAATGGGCTACCCAATGCCCTGTTCCGAGCCAATGTTGACATGTGGGCTGGCATTCTGTATAATTTATTCAGGGAAGTGTTGACACTGGAGATCGTACCAGAATCATGGCAAGGTAGCATACTGCAGCCCGTAAAGCGGCCCGGTGGCCAATCCCACCAATTATTGGTTAATCTCATTGACTGATGTTGATGCAAAAGTGTTTGCTTCCACTTTCTTGATAGAATTTGAAGACTGGGCTACGCAGGAAGGCATTACTCCATTTAATCAGACCGGTTTTTCGGAAAACCCAATCCACCATTAATAATCTGTTGGCATTAACCTTACTTGCGGAGCGGGCTGTCTTAAACAAACAAAATGTATATATTGCTTGTATTGATCTCAAGGCAGCCTTCGACTCTGTGCCACGAAACTTGTTATGGAAAAAAGTGTTAGATCGGGGCATTTCAAGGAACCTGTTGAAGGCTATTATTCTTCTGTATACTGATACTTGGGTTAAAGTCATGTTGGGTGATGGCAACTCCTGATCAAGGAAGATTAGAACATGCAATGGCCTAACGAAGGGTTGTGTTCTTGCTCCCAGCCTTTTTAATTTATTTTTATCAGATCTTTATCAGCATTTGGATGACATTAATGGGCATATTCCTAGGATGGGGGGGGGGTACAAATTAGTTACCTCCAATATGCTGATGATACTATCCTGGTGAGTCATAATCCTATTGGCCTACAAAGACTAATTGCCACCTTTGATGATTATACACAACAGAATGGCCTTGAATTGAATTTAAAAAAAACAAAAGTGATGAAAATTGGTGTAGTTAAACAGAAGTTTAATTCAGGAAAGGCCAGGTACAATTGATGTTGTCAAGACATATAGATACTTAGGGGTGGTGTTCAACAATCGAGTATCCTTTAAATGGCATTATAAGGACCTAAGGGCTAAGGCTGTGACCTTGATCCATGCTTTTAAATGTTTAAAAAAATCACTGAACTGTCAATCATATGATTTTATTGTTAAAGTAATTAAAGCCAAAATACAACCAACCCTCATATATGGCTTTCCCATTACTAGAGGGAAAGACGCGAAGGTCCTTGATCTACTGATAGTAAAGGTCTTCAAAGCAGCTTTTGGGATTACCAATTCAGTGTGTCAAGTGGGAATAAGATTAGAGTTTGGTCTCCAGAGACAGTGCCTAGTATCAAAAGGAGCTTTTCTAAAATGTTTGGTCGCTTTGTCAACATCAGCCCCTACATCCTTAGGGAATATTTGCTGGCAAGAAATAGATAAATTCGAGATCTTATATTTTATCCTCCCTAAGAGACATTGGTCTGCAAATTGCACTGCAAGATCTGAAAATGCCCAATTATAAGTTAATCTTAAAAAAAAGTATTAAAGCTGAATCGCTCAAATTGGATAAAAATGAATGAGTAGAGAAAAATTATGAATGTTATGTGATTAATCCATACCAATTCCTGCGTATCCAGCGGTATCTGACTGATTTGTTTTCAGCAGAGTTTAAAAGTATGTTTTTAAGGTTACATATGGGAATAAATCCAACAAAGGAGGGCACTCAATCTTGGATGAAGCAGTGGCCAGATTGTAAATGTAGACTTCGTGGATGGCCACAGGAGACATTAGTACATATAGTGTGTGTGTGCCTGAAGCTGATTCACCTTTGACGTACAGTTCTGAAACCACATTTTTTGATGAGCGGGGTCAGATCAGCTCGTCAGGCTTTAATTATGTCACTATCTGGCGATTCAATTCCGTTCTTATGCCAATTGGTAAAATATTTAATGGCAGTTGAAAAATATCTGATAAAATAAGGTTGTGCTCCACTATTTTAATGGTTTTGGTAACTAATAGCTCCATTTATACTATATTTTATCACCAAATTATTTTGTTACTAGGGTGATAACTTGAAATGTAGTAATAGAAGTGTCACCGTTATAGTAATCTTTGATGCACTTTATTATTGTTTTAATATGATGGTTGTTGCAATTATACACATTAGCACTTTAAAATGTAACTTGTGTAAGAAATGTACAATAACATTTTTGATGCACTTCATCATTGTTTTAATATGATGGTTGTTGCAATTATTGCACGGTAGCACTTTGAAATGCAATATGTGTAGTATTTCGCTGTAGAAATTATATAAGTAGTCTTTTAGAGAATTTTTCCGTTATGTATAGGGAAATAGTATGTTGTGCACGCTGTCACTTTCAAATGTAAAATGTGCAATAGTATGTTCTTGTAGTTATCGATGTTCGGTGGTTTGATTTGATTTTATTGGTAAACTTTTAATTGTATATATGGTACTGTTTTTATATTATGTGATGGGAAGATGCTTTGATTGCAATGATTTCGCTATAAATTAATTCACTTTTTAACATTATGAGATGTGAAGATGCTGTGATTGCAATGATTTTTATTACTCAAGCAATAAAGATTATATTATATATTATAAAAACAAAAAAAATAGCTATCTCCTAAGGATAGGTACCTCGGGAGGTAGCAGGAGCCGGCCCTGTGGGATGGTGGTCCCCAGGGCCATCAATGGCTCCCCCGTCCAATATTTATTTAAGCCTCAGGAAAGTGGTGTTGTCCAGGGCTGGGGGTCTGCAATGGACCCCCCCTTCTTTGTTTAATTTGAGCCCTGGGGAGGTGACATGCCCTGGGGCTGGGGTGGAGGCCATGCAGGCCCACCCACATTTATTTTACATTCTTTGCCCCTGGAAGGTGGCGACCTGAGGCGCAGCCAGACCCAGTGGGCTTGCCCACATATATATATCATACAGTGCCCCGGAAGGTGGCAGCCCCCAGGGCTGCGGGTGTTCTTGCAGGCCCCCCGCATTGATTTCATGTTTTGCTCTGGAGAGGTGACGGTCCTCAGGGAGCGGGCTGGCCCAGCGGGCATGCCCGCTCACATATTTTCAAGTGCCCCGGGGAGGTGGCAGTACCTGGGGCTTATGTTAAGCCATAAGTGGAGGGCCCCATGCTCCTCCCATCTTTATATAATTAGTCATGCCCCGGGACCTGGATGACCCGGGGGCTCAAAATTACAGGAGCCGACGCTTCTTTTTAAAAAAAATATTTCATCTGGAGTTGTGGATCCAGCAAGACTTCTGATGATTTTTTTTTTTAAATGCTTCTTTTGCCCTGCTGGGTCCGTGCAGGACTTCCCCCAAAGAGGCTTAGTGGTCAGGGTATTCCTACACTGACCCCTTCTCTTTTTTTTACAATTTTCTTTGCAGGACTCAGTTCAAGCCGAGTCCCAATATGGCTGTCAACACTTCCTGGTTTAAAGTGTTGCAGCCAATTATATCTCATCCCGAGATCGGGAGGGTTTGCGGAGCCATCGTGTCCCTATATATACAAATTTGAATTTCTTTTAATAACTCCGCAACTACTGAATGGATAATGAATGCCCCTGCCACGCACAGTTTTCACATCAATAATTTTACAGCAAATGTTCCAGTGATATTATCAATGAGGTAATAGAAGATGTAATGAGTAATGAGTGATGTTATATGTGTGGTAATTAGCAGTGCATGACAAAGGCACGAGTTATAGTTACCTTAGGGCATGAGTTATATTTACTTGAGATAACTCTAACAGCTAAATTTCTTTGGTTTTGTGTGTGAATTCTGAATCTAACTATCACATCCCTGCTACCTTTTTTTTTTTAGTAATTTCTAAGTTGTAAAAAAATTCTATTTCTTAACTATAACGTCATTTTTCACTGAATTTCTATGATTTTTTTTACTTGGTGTGGGGTTGGACGCAGGGCCGGGCCTGCGGCCAACTCCTCATAGGCAGTCAACCTCTCAATGGCAGACAATCTGTGTGGGTGGCCATGCAGCCATCTCCCTAGGACGATTTCAGCCCCAGGAACTCCATCCCCTGGGGCAAAGCCATATTTAGAAGGGGAGAGGAGCACATAGCCCCCCTTCCCGGGCTGTATTTCGGCCCCAGGAACCTCATACCCCAGGGCTCGGCCTTACTGAGACGGGGGTATGCAGCCCCCCTCCTCGGGCCGATGTCTAGCCCCGGGGACCGCAGCTCCCAGGGCCTGGCCATATTTATAAACGGTCCCCTTACCTGGGCCAAAATTGGCAATAGGATTATCCCTATGGCCCCGTCTTCCGGGGCCCAGCGATTGACTGACAGGGGCATGCAGCCCCCCTCCCCATGCCAACATTCTTCCCGGTGATCCCATAAATTGGGCCCGACCATCAAATGGTGGGTGCCCTGGAGTCTGCCCAAAGCACCCACTGTGTCTTTGTTGGGGGCTGCTGGGAAAGCCCTGTTGCTACTGTGCCCACAGCAGGCTTCCTACCTCCAGCGAGAGCCGGCATTGCTCCCACCCACAGGGAGCAGTTTAAAATACTTCTCCCTGCAGACGGGAGCCATTTTTTCATCTGTTTCCCCTGCCCACTTCAGTGCAGGGAGGGAAACAGATGAAAAGTCCGCTCCCAGCAGGCAGGAGCATTTTTCATTCTCCTACCGCTGGGAGTGCACTTAGTATTTGCTCTTGCATGGTGGGGGCTTTGAAATTGCTCCTGTCATGCAAGAGCATACACAGGTTTCCCTGCCCTCACCAATGTGGGCGGGGAAATCACTATGTCTCAGGGGTGGGCATCTTGGGATATAGCTGAGCCTTGGAGGACGGGGTCCCCAGGACAATTAATGCCTCTTGTGGCTCTAAGAGGGGGCCTGCATGACCTCTCCTCTTAGTTTTTTGGCCTGGCCAGGTCCAGGGGGTTGGGCCAGGCCCTGAAAATGGCCCCGGAGGAGGGCTGCGTTCCGACCTCCCAGTATTTTATGGGGCTGAGCCCTTAGCTATGAGGTCCCTGGGGCCGAAATTGGCAAAAAGAGGACGGCCACATGACCGCTCACAGTGTTTTATGAGGTTTGGCCTCCCCTTCCATTTTTTTGCATGTCCAGGCCCTGGTTAATGGGGTTCTGAGGCGGAAAATGGCCATGTGGCCCCTTCCCCTTAATTCTTACAGCCGTGCCCCGGGGGGGCCAGTCCCTGGGGCCAAAAGCTGCACGTGCAGGTGAGCTGCACCCCCTTCCCAATATCTAGCTATTCCCCCCCTGGACCAGGCCCACCTGGGGGGCTTTAGCAAAACAAGCAGATCCACTGCAAATTCGCTGCAAAACATTTTTTAAAAAAAGGTTTTGGGCCCCCGGCAGGATCCCTTTTGGGACCTCACCATCAGGCCTAGAGGGTAAGGGTACTCTTACCCTGCCCCGATTTGTTTTTTTTTGCATTTTTGGGTGGGGACTCGGGTCCAGTCCCGAGTCCCAAGATGGCTGCTCCCACTTCCTGCTTGAAGTGTTGGCAGTCAATCAGACCTCAATATCTTTATATCTCTCCGTATTTCCCCCACGTTTTCCCAGCTGCTGCTTGACATATCACCCCGAAAATGTCCAAACAGCAGCTAAAGTCATTGTCGTACTAATTTTGAAATTAAAAAAACAAAAAACGCTTCGTCTATGGAAACTATGTCCTAACTATAACTACTTACCAACCCCAGGCCATTACGCCCTAGTTGTATGAGGAACATTAAACACTTGTTTCTGGCTAGGCAGTTGGGGGAAAGGGAGGGCATGGAACTTGCTAAGCCCTCAGTGAGAAAGTATATAACACTGAGCTCAAGCTCCCCGGCGCAGTCTTATTTGTCACTTGTTAACAACGTTCACCATTGTTTCCTGTTACCAGATTCAGATTCAACTTTTCTAAAGGCTTGTCAAAGCCAGGTGCCTTAAAGCCAGGTCCTTGTGACAATTTCTCAGAGCAGGACACTTTGCACTTTACATTTTTCTGCGAATTCTATGGCACCTTGCAAAAAAATTCATCTTTCCGCTGCTAAGAAATGGCCAATTTGTCCAAGTAAGGCCTGCACTATTGTATCTACAAATGCTTTCGTCCCCCATGGTTTGCTTTGGGGTCCCAAGTTTCTATTCAGGGGCCCTAAGACTTAGGAAGAAGTTGCTCAAGGTCCAGTAAACCCGAATTTGATTTGGGCTCCATGGGCAATATGTGTTAATCTTACGGAGGTATATTTTATGGAGTGAATTTGATGTTTCTTGATCCTGTAAATGCACTCACGCACCTGCCCTTTTTTCGCCCAATTTTTCACCCCCCGTTTTGTGCTTTGTATTCCCTCTTTTTTATCATGGAGTCTTATTTCTGCCCTTTTGCATAAATAGTCTAGATATTTTTTCATTTGAACTGGATTTGCTTATGTGCTCAAGGTTTCTTTTAAGCTTTTTGTATTTATATGTGTCTTTTGTACACTTGGTGATATATATATATTTATATAAATACATATAAATCTAAAATATATATATATATATATATTCACTGAAAAAACCATTGGTTTCACACACGTTATAGTTAGGAATTAGCATTTAAAAAACCTTGCAAATTCACTGAAAAAACCATAGGTTTCACACACGTTATAGTTAGCTGGACATTTCTCTCGTAAAAAACCATTGAAATTCCCCCGTTATAGTTAGTTCAGCTAACTATAACTCGCGCGCCCGCAATCCACTGCTGATGACGTCACATATTACATCACTCATGACATGGTCAGTTACATCACTCATGACATCACTGATGACATCTCAAATGACATCACTGATGACATCACTGATGACATCATCCAGTGAGTATGTGTTTCTGAGCATTTTTAATATGTTTATTGTATATAGGGAAAAGCCTGTTGAAGAATAAGTGGGTGTACAGGTGTGTAAATGGATGATTTTCAGTGTTGCGTAACTGACTCTATAAGTGAGTCATTAAATGTATCTTACTGCTGACTAGTGACTAAACTGTGTTAATGTTTATATGTGTCTGTATGTTGGTATATAAGTGGATGCATGGTTTTCTGACTAGCTATATGAGTGTCTTTATGAGTTATTGTTTGGTTGTCTCATTATCTGTATGGATGCCTGTGTGTTTGTGTGAGTAGGGTGTGTGTGACTCTATGCATAGATGTGTGAGTGTGTGATTCTATGAGTGCATGGTTTTAAGAGTGTATCTGTGATGGACTGTATGGTTGAGTGAGTGTATGTATGGGTGTGTTATGGATTTAATGTATATCTTAGAGGTAAATTTGTGACTAACTACATATGTGAAAGGCAGTATATACGCTTGTAAGAGTATATAAGTGGGTAGATGTGAGAGTGTCTGACTGTGAGAGTGACTGTATGGATGAGTGTGTGCTTGTATCAATGATTCTATAAGAGCGTAAGAATGTGTTACTATTTTTATGAGTATTTGATCTTGAGTGTGTATAACCGCATAGGTGAGTTAATGGGAGTGTGATTATTTGCATGACTGACTAGGTGTGAGAGTACCTCTATGGATGATTGGTGGTGTGTGAGTGTTTATATAGGTGTATAAATGCATGTGATAGTCTTGCATGGAGTGATTGTAAGTATGAGTGACTGTACAGGTGAATGATTGGAGGTGTATGTAGACCTAAGAGTTAATAAGTGGGTATGTAGTTATTGGTATTGTAGTATGTATGGTTTTGATATTGGAACTGTAATTTTGAGTCGGTGTATCAAAGGTTATATTAGGGTGTGAGAAGATGTGGTAATTTTTCACATGGATGACGTCATCAGTGATGTCATCAGTGATGTCATTTGAGATGTCATCAGTGATGTCATGAGTGATGTCACTGACCATGTCATGAGTGATGTAATATGTGACGTCATCAGCAGTGGATTGCGGGCGCGCGAGTTATAGTTAGCTGAACTAACTATAACGGGGGAATTTCAATGGTTTTTTATGAGAGAAATGTCCAGCTAACTATAACGTGTGTGAAACCTATGTTTTTTTCAGTGAATTTGCAAGGTTTTTTAAATGCTAATTCCTAACTATAACATGTGTGAAACCCATGGTTTTTCAGTGAATTTGTATGGTTTTTTAAATGCTAATTCTTAAATGTAACGTTTGTGAAACATTTCTTTTTTTCTTTTTACTTTGCAAGGTTTTTTACATCGTTTTTTAAAACTTTTTTTTCCCTTTAAACACTATGCTACCTATATATATATTCACAAATTTAATGCATTCTGCAATATATAAAGTTTCACCTTTTTTTTAAAAAAGGTAAGATATAGTTGTATAACATAGTTAAACTCTTTAACAAACTTTTTTTTTTTTCGTGCGTGTACGGTAAGCGCACGCTGTACGCATGATTACGCAATTTACGTCCGCGACCGTACTTCCTACGCGACGCGGAAGCGCATGCTTGTTATGCGCACGCATGCGCGCACGTTACACAGAAGCGGACGAGCGTGCCTCTAATGCGCATGCGCGCATGCGTGTGTCTTTCGTACGCGCATGCGTACTTTTACGATACACGCTCGGTAAGCTTAACGTGCGCGTACGGTTGGTCATGTGATTAAGAAACAACACTTTTGATTGGTTTAAACTGCTTTCAGTTCTAGAACCTTCCTACACCACACCCATTCCCCTCATTACTGCTTGTGATCCCTTAGGAGAAGGAGCTGAATTGTCTTTGAGATACGATGGCAGAGCAGCAGTCCTCTTCTGAGAGTGAGCCTGGTAGCAGCATCATCAGAGAGAGAAGGAGGAAACAAAAGACTTCTTTTGTATGGGAATATTTTACATATCCTGAGGGGCAGAAAAAGGTAAATGCTCCATTAGTCACCTGCTCACTTTGTGAGCGTGTCTTATCTAGAGGGAATCCAAGGAAGAAGTATTCCTTTGGTGATCACTCTATGGTTAGACACATTAGGGATAAACATCCCAGGACTTATGCTCGACATACTGGAGAAACATCTCCAGTAAGTCACCCGAGCACACCCGCAGAAGCTCAGCCGAGCACATCTTCGGCAGCTCAGGTGAGCCCTTTCTCTGCGCTGGGAGCATCACCCTCTTCTGCTCCTCTGGATATAAACCCTCGTTTTCGGAGGGTTTCAATGAGGTGCACAAGATGTTATGGGCTAATTGCTCATGCGGAGACCAGTGTTTCCCTTATAAACAATAGGATAGACCAGCACATCTGTGGTCCTTGTTAGTATTCCCATTCTTTCTTCCCTCTTTCCCTTTATGAACACAACGGTTCTTTTAAGAGCCAACCTTACCTCTTAACTTTTGAACAAAAATTTTAATCACTTTTTTTTTTTTTTTTTTACCGTACGCGTACGGTACGCGCATTTTTTTTTTTTTTTAAAACAAAAAAATGTTTTCACCCTACAAGGTCCTTGAGGGACTTCTACAGAAATGAGAAAAGCATAGAAAGGAGTACTGAAAAAAAGTGAGTATTAAAGTAATTGTGTGATAATTCCAGAAATTTCACACTTACCTGCCAATCAAAATAACTTAATTATAAATAAGTGATTTATTTAACTTTCAATAAAGAAGTTTTTTTTTCCTATTTTTCCTTTCGCAATCTGTAAAAAAAGAAAAAGGTATTAATATTTAACAATATATTTTAGAATACAGTACACATATTTTCATATTTAAAAAAACATTTTTTTGCCCTTTTTTTGCTGTTTTCAGAATATATTGCATTTCACTGTAAATCGTGAAAGCAATTGCATTCATCACTTAACAGCGGGCAAAAAAAAAAACAATCTAAAAGATTGTTTAAAAAAAGCCCAAAATCTCTTCTCACTAAAACATACCTTGATAGAAATGTAACATTTGCCAAAAAAATCTCACCTAAGAACAATAACTAATTCCAATAAATATTGTCTGAAAATTCTGTTGCATAAGCATAATCACTAAAATAATTTGTGTCAAAGAAGTCCACAATGCAAATTATTACCTTTCCTTTAGGCCAAATGGTAATTTTTTAAATATTTTTTGATGACATTTCCAATGGTAATCCAATTAAATTGCAATAATGATTTGTACAGATGTTGCAATTTCTGTCTAAAATTTTGGTTTCAGAAAAATTAAATAGGAATTTGCTAAATCAAAAGGCAAACGTTGCTTGAAAACCAATTGAGAATCATTACACAGTGTCCAGCCTTTTTCACATTTAAGAAAAACTGTGTAATGACCAGAAGTTACAGTAGGCCCATCATGGAAAATTATTGCAACTGTAACAAAAGTTTTTCCAGAAATTGATAATTGCTGTCCTGTAAACTTCTTTATTAAAGTGTCCAATTTTGAACCATCAGCTCTACAACGTTGCATCATTAAAATTACATACTGTCCATATTTCTTTAAAAGTAAGGTTGAAAACATGTCAGATTTACATTCACAACATTCCATGCTATGATTGGCATCTTTAACTAATTTACTAAAAGTCACTGATTTAGTCTCTGGCAATGTTAAATAGATAAACCTTTCTGAATCAACATTAGAGCTGCATGTGTAGAAACAGTTTTCACAACTATGTTCCCATTTATAAGAGAGACCAAACAAATTTTCCATTTCTATCCCTTCATCTTCCAGTACCAAAAGGATATACATCAAGAATTCCTGTGCATCTTGCTGGACATTTTGAGAAAACTGTGTTCGTCCTGAACATACATCTAAAAGATTTCTAATTTCAGTCGCACTTTCTATTTTAGCTTTATCAACACTCAGCTTCTCATAAAGCAGACTTAGCACAGAACAGAATCTTTTTTCATGATTTTCTATTATCTGCTCTTGCAAACTTTCTAGATAAAATACAACATTCAGTACTACATTAGCGTAGCAGATGACACCAGAGCTATTTTCAAAATGACAACCAACAACGTCTTCAATACTGTTCTTTTTCTTTTTGCTTGCAGTCACATCACTCTTTTTTTGTTTTCTCTTCTCTACATCCTCATTACAGATATTCTCAAATCTCCTTTTCCGAGAAACAACACGTTTTTCCAACACTGGATACTGATCTAAATGAGGAGCATAGGTTCTTCTTAATCTATTGTACTCCTTTACACAATTTGCATCTGCACTAACTTTTGTGTCATCAAAGTCTATCATGAATAAACCAGATAATGTTTTTACTCGTGACAGAGCAACATATGCCATACCTTCTTTGAACACAGTAGATCCAATGTTTACAAATGCACTTTCAACAGTTAATCCTTGAGATTTGTGAATAGTTACAGCATACGCTAGAGAAAATGGAAACTGCTTCCTACGTACATATAAGTCTTTCACAAGCAAAAAACGGACTGAACAACGACTAATGTCTTTTACCTCTTCAATCTGATAAAATTTTATTTTTAAAAACTCAATTCCTTCTTTTTTCTGGTAGTTAACAAAACCCACAACTTTACCCATAGCTCCATTTACTAAACCTTTTTCAACATCCAAATTTCTCCTTAAAAATACTCGACAGTTCATGCAAAGATATAGATTTTTTTCTAATCCAGCTGTTTTCGAAATGTTCTTCTCTAGAGAATCCAATTTATTTTTCAGTTCGCCTGTTAATGTAATAGTAATTCTTTCATGTTGGATTTTGTCCACTGCTTCCATTTTCTTAATCTCTTCCTTTTCCAATTTCAAAAGTTCCTCATTGAATATCGAGCATTCACGTAGTGTTGGCATTAAGCAGATTACAGTATTTTTTTCTGCAATGTTCTTGTATATTTTCTCTGCAACTATTTCTTCATTTGGAAATAAATTATGTAGCAATCGACACTGTAATGCTTTTCTGCCAACTTCTGTGAGTAGTCCAATTCTGATATCTTTCAGAATACTTGCATATTCTTCATCGTTTGCTTGCCTCATATTGGTAGTGAGTTCTTTGTACTCAAAGAACGACCAAATATTCGTATTACCAATGCTTCCTAATGATTTCTTCGTGTCCTCATGTGTCACAGTATTAAACACTGGTTGTCCTTTAACTGGAGTAAGCTGTAGAAGATCCCCAAAAACTATAACATGTTTTCCACCAAATAACACGTCATAGTCTCCCTTTAGAATTTGCTGCATTCTTAAATGCACAAAGGCAAGCATTAAGTTTGATACCATGCTTACCTCATCAATAATGAGAACTTGCATCTTCTTCAACACTCTTGAAACTTCGAAGCATGCTTCTCCAGTTAGCTTGTGATATTCTATTTTGTTCTCATGCTCCACTGGTAACATCAGCAAGCGATGGAGAGTAATTCCTTTAATGTTATATGCTGCTAACCCAGTTGGAGCAGTAACAACACAAGACAAACTTGAATCAGTTTTTTGCTGTAGGTAGCTTCTGATGACTTTAATTAAGAAACTTTTCCCAGTTCCAGCTTGTCCACTCACATGCAACCTAATTGGTTCAAATGATGTGCATGTGCACTCTTTATTTTCATGTAGTAATCCATGATCAATTTTTTTTCTGACTTCATCATAAATTTGTTTTTGTTCTTCATTCAGTTGTTGTTCCAAATTTGGTAAGTCTATTAAATCTTCCTGAGCTTGATTCATAGCCGTTTCTACTTCAGTCATGGCTATTGCAGCTTCATTTTCTACGATTGGTTGTCCTAGTGGATCTTGACTGAGCGTTCCAGAACTTTGGCTGTCTTTAGAACTGTCTCTAGCTACTTCAGCTGCAATTGTAGCTTCCTGTTCAATTTCTTCGTTTAACATTTGGACATAATTCCTGAAAGTACTGCAGTCAATGGTATCTTTACATGCATTAAATGAATCCTCATAGCTTTGAAATTCTCCAAGTAGTTCGTCCTCTGAACGCCATGGTTTAAACAGCTGTAAAAGTGCCAAGTAGTAAAATTCCTTTTTGTCAGTAGTGTCGCAACTCAGCTTCCTGTGATTAATCAAACTTCCTTTTGTTTGCTTCACCAAACATCCTTCCTCACCAATGACTTTATATTTTCCATTGTTGATGTCTTCTGTGGCTTTCCGTGAAAAAATGTAGTTCTGCAGCACTTCATAGAGACACATGTTCTCAAGATGATGACTTCTTTTTGGGTAATATGTGTCTAACATGTTTGTTTTCAAAATATCTGTACTTTCTGGGTCGTTCTCGGCCAAATATTCAATATCTCCAACAGATTTCAGTACCCGATTTCGCATTCCTGCAAGGCCGAAACTGACCCAAAATATTCTTCTTGATTTCAAGTACAGACTTGCAGATGATAACCTATCTGAACATTCGTAGGATCCAATTTCACGATGCGATAAAATCTTGAAACTGAAACTGTACAGCTTCTTACTGACAGTCTTCTCGTGAGAAATCTCTTCCCACATTTCCCACATTTCCTTCAATTCTGTTTTCTCAGATTTAGTGATGTAAGATGTGACATACCGAGCAACAGCAATAGAATTGTCTGCCACATACTGAATATCCATGTTAGCATTCAACATGGATAAAATGACTGGGTTGTAGTCATTTATATATTTTGACTCTTCTTTTCTTCTTAGGTTGTACGTATTTTTGGGAGATTTTCTTGTAATAGTATGTCGCACAACTGACATAAAACTGTTGACTCTTCCTTTTGAAAGAACAGGTCTAGGAAATCCAAATCGACATTTTGTGTAGAATTTATCTTTGGTCTCGTACTTCCGTCGACAGTATTTTCCACACTGATGACTTTGGAAACGTAAAACTTGCTCTTTTAACTTTTTCTCTTCTGTGCTTTTAGGTATAGCACATGTTGCATATTCTTCAATGAAAGATAACACTGCTTCATCAGCATCTGTTCCAAATTTTGGAACATCCTTGATCCACAACAGCATATGAATATGAGGAGCACCTCTTGCTTGGTACTCTTTTCTCCAAAAGAAATCCACAACTTCTCCAAGAGGTGGATTTTTTTTATTGCAGATGAAGGACATCATAGCCTCAAATCTATGATTGAAATATCTGCAAACATTAACCGTATCCAATGAGCACAGTTCTCCTGCTGTCTTGTATTCGATGTTTTTAATGTTTGAATTTGCCTCTCGTAGAAAATCCAATAAATCATCCCAAGCGTACTCGGCACAGCTTAGGGTTAGGAACCATGTAGGAGTTCCTAAATTCCGTAACATACATTTCAATTCTCCATGGCGTCGGTACCAATATTCATTTGTCCCACGCTGACAAGCCATCAGATTGATCAATTGTGATTCCAAATGATCATCTCGCTGCTGCACTTTGTTCATAAAATCCTTAGCAGACACATTATGTAGATATGTTCCACTTTTTAAAATGTGGTTTACTGCATAAGATAGTGCAGACAAGTCACTTTCAAATAACAGATGGAACAAATATGGAATACTTTGACGAAATCTTGGATCTTCTGCATATAATCTTGTAGTCCGATACTCAGAAGCAGGAATCTGTACTGGGCGTTCATCGTATCGTCCACCTTCTCCTGTAGGAAACAGCTGGGGAAAACAACGAGCTTCCAAGCTCTCCTCCCATACACTCACGGGAGTTCCTTTGGCTTTTTT
The DNA here is from genome assembly GCF_964204655.1 of Triturus cristatus. Classification (NCBI taxonomy): domain Eukaryota; kingdom Metazoa; phylum Chordata; class Amphibia; order Caudata; family Salamandridae; genus Triturus; species Triturus cristatus. The sequence goes on along the minus strand of NC_140589.1, from coordinate 1,787,229,501 downwards.
CATTTGAAACAGATCAATGGTGTTTGCCATTACTTCTTTTGAATGAAGAGGATGTATGCTGAAATGTTCATAAATTTCTTCTTCTTTTGACTTATCAACTTTTTCAATTTGCCCAGTTGGTGTTTCTGTGTCTCCTAGTACATCTTCTTCATCTTCATCTATATAAATTGATTCATACCATTTATTATTCCTTTTCAAATATAAATTTGCTCTTTGTACTTTCCGTACATCCACCAGCTCCTGCCAAATTTTCTTATTCTTCGTAGGTACACCATTAACCAGACTAACTAATGGTTCAGATTCCAAAGTATCTGCATCAATAGTTTCCATATTTTATTTCAAATCCAACGGCAAATAGACCACTCTTCCTTTTAAACCTCTCTGTAAATCTGAAGGAGGTAATTTACCGGTTTTTGGCTCCATACGTACTATAGTCTGGAACGGATGAACACATTGAATGAGTATAGACTCATATGTATTTAAATCAGAAAGTTCAACTGGAATATCAACCAGTTCTAAATTATTATGTACAGCTCTAGCTGGCATTTTATTTTCTTCTAACTTGTTATAACAATATTTACAAATACGCTGATCTTCACCCAAATCAAAACATTTTTCAAGAAATATATATGTTGCAAAATCCTTCCACTTATAATTATCTTCTTCTTCACTTTTTTTCATACAGATCAACATTCCTTGTTTAATTTTTGTAATGGCTTCTCCGGCAACATATACAAGTAATATTTGGTCTTTCATTAGAGATGATAGCAAATTTTGTCATATGATCTTCAAATTTCTTACTTACGGAGGGTTCTACATTCTCTTCCACATTTTCCTCAATAACTGTGTCATTATCTGCATTTTCTTGTTCCGGACCAAAGTAACTAAACTGAATTTCATCAGTAACCTTCTGAACATCTGATACAGTTCCACGGAACAGAGCCCTATTCAACTCATTTAATTTTAGTGCTGGACTTTTAGCAGAATACAATCTTCTCACAAATTTTCCTATTTCAGTATGATGTACTGCCAGCATCCTAAAATGGTGAAAAACACTTTGACAAACTTTCCTAGATAGACAAGCCAGAGAGTGTCCTTGCAAACCAGTATTCTCTCTCACTCTGCATGGATCTAATCTTTGAAGCACCTTAATCTTCTGTTTAACACTTTTTTTACTATATTCTCTTAGAAACTCACGTAATTTATCAATAGATTCCTGTCGCACAGTACAAATACTACTACAATTCCAAGTGTACACTGGGGCTTTAGGACGTCTCCCCATAACCTCAGCCGCCATCACTTCTTCCTCATTTCTTGGAACCATTTTCTCCTTTTCCATTATACAACCATCTTTCACTCATAAGCTCGGCCACTGGTGTCAACTGCATGCAACAAACTATTACTTTGAAAATAACTCTCTTCATTAAAAAATGGTTCAGAACTTGAACTATGCATCCATTTTCCAAAAAACACTTTACAAAAGTTATTTCTTTTCACTACTCTTTTCGTTTTGCTTTGTGACTTCATTACATTGACCATTTTATCTAATGTACGCATCCTGTTCAAAATTAAAATGAATAATTTTCTTTTTAATTCTAAAGCCTTAGCTACAATGGCTTCAATATCTTTTTTTCTTTTTAAAAATTTAGCTTTTTTCTTATATTTTTTCACATCCTTTAGCAAATTGGTCATCACTCTTCTCTGAAACATTTTTCTACGGAACTCTTTAAATGCTGTTTTTCTTTTTAAGTCTATCTTTATTACTTCTATTTCTACATTAGCATTTCGTAAATTCTCACCTTTGTCCTGTTGTTTTCTATTTGAAACATTTTTTCCAGTGGGCACATTTTTTAAATTTTTCCTTTTTTTGAAAATATTTTTAAAGAATTCCTTTGTCTGCTTACCAGAAGACTTTTTCTTTTTTCCAAAATGAGCATCTTCAACTAACTTTGGTCCTCCAGTTGTCTTCAAATATACAAGTTTTTTCTGTAGTTTTCTCTTTCTTGATTTTATAGGCATCTTAAATTTGCTTCACAGCTCTGCAGCAATACCTGAAAGAAACTAAAAAAAATACCTTTATGTAATGTAAATATATTACTTTATTTTTTGTGTTTTTCAAATCTTATAATAGTATCTATCCCTTTTATACGAGTGAAAAACACAATAAAACCAACACGAATTAAATCTCTGACAACAATTCCTGTGTGTACACAGACTCATGGTGTGATTCTAGGAAGAAAACGATATTTGATTGGCAATTTCTAAGCACATTTACTACTGTGGTACAGTAAGTGATAATTACTGTAACAGCCTGACACATTTTCCTTATAGTTTAGAGAGGCAGAAAAGAGCACATGTCCTAACAGCTACTTGAGACCATGAGCATGTGGAACCTGGGTGAGTGATTAGACTAGAGCAAAGGAAATGAGCCTTGGTGATGTTGAATGTGTTAGCATTACACACTGCTATCTGAAATACCACACAGTGCTGATTAGTAAGCATGGGAGTGCAGGAGAAGCAGCTGCCTGTGTGCTAAAAGTGTGTTTCTGGAGACTGTGTATTATCAGGTGCAAGAGAGATCTGCATGGACACTTGCACAACTGCATGAAGACTGCAAAGATGTATGTAAGATCACCTGTGGTAAGGGTTAATTGGAGTTTTGAACATGTAGGAACTACCTCACCCATTGCAGGAGTGAAAGAAAATCTACCCTGTTTTTTTCAAATGTTTTAGCATTTGCCTGTCATCTGTGAGATGGTGATTTGTGCTGAATGCTATCCATCACAGTTGAAGAAAACAAGCTTCCCCTTTCCTACGAATGAAATTCTAAAAGAACCAGAGTAACACGAATTAAAACTCTGACAACAGTTCCTGTGTGCACACAGACTCATGGTGTGATTCTAGGCCGAAAAAGAAATTTTACTGCCAATTTGAAAGCACACTTACTACTGATTTTTTTGCAAGTGATAATTTCTCTAACAGTCTGACACATTTTCATTACAGTTTTCAGAAACAGAAAAGAGCATATGTCCAAACAGCTTTTTGACTCCATGAATATATGTAATCTGGTTGACTGACTACACTCCAGCAAAGCAAATCAGCCTTAGTGATGTTGAATGAATTTGCGTTACTCACTGCTACCTAAAACACCACTCACTTGTGAATACTAAGCATGATTCTACCAGATAAACAACTGTGTGTGTGCTAAGACTCTGCTTCTGCAGACTATGTTTTTTCAATTACAACAGAAAAAAGTATGGATGCATCCATAACAGCGTAAACATTCTAGCAATGTATGTAAAAGTACATGTGTGGCAAGGGTTTATTGGAATTTTATATATTTTGTACCAAGCTCACCCATTACATGATTACAACCAAAATCTACGATATCAAATTCAAATGTGTTAGCATTTTCCTCCCACTTGTGCATTACAGATTTTTACTGAATACAAACCATCACATTTTCAAAATAAAAGCTGTCCCTTTCCTACAAATGCCATTCTGACAGCACCAGACAACAATTAAATCTTCCCCTTTCCTCCCAATGCAATTTCAAAAGAACCAGAGTTTCACGAAATAAATCTCTCTCCACAATTCCTGTGTGCACACAGACTCATGGGGTGATTCTAAGCAGAAAACAAAATTTGTCTGCCAATTTGAAAGCACACTTACTACTGTTTTTTTTGCAAGTGATGATTTCTCTAACAATCTGACACATTTTCATTACAGTTTTCAGAAACAGAAAAGAGCACATGTCCAAACAGCTTTTTGACTCCATGAATATATGTAATCTGGTTGACTGACTCCACTCCAGCAAAGCAAATCAGCCTTAGTGATGTATAAAAGCTGTCCCTTTCCTACAAATGCCATTCTGACTGCACCAGACAACAATTAAATCTTCCCCTTTCCTCCCAATGCAATTTCAAAAGAACCTGAGTTTCACTAAATAAATCTCTCTCCACAATTCCTGTGTGCACACAGACTCATGGGTTGATTCTAAGCAGAAAACGAAATTTGTCTGCCAATTTGAAAGCACACTTACTACTGTTTTTTTTGCAAGTGATGATTTCTCTAACAGTCTGACACATTTTCATTACAGTTTTCAGAGACAGAAAAGAGCACATGTCCAAACAGCTTTTTGACTCCATGAATATATGTAATCTGGTTGACTGACTACACTCCAGCAAAGCAAATCAGCCTTAGTGATGTATAAAAGCTGTCCCTTTCCTACAAATGCCATTCTGACTGCACCAGACAACAATTAAATCTTCCCCTTTCCTCCCAATGCAATTTCAAAAGAACAAGAGTTTCACGAAATAAATCTCTCTCCACAATTCCTGTGTGCACACAGACTCATGGGTTGATTCTAAGCAGAAAACGAAATTCGTCTGCCAATTTGAAAGCACACTTACTACTGTTTTTTTTGCAAGTGATGATTTCTCTAACAGCCCGACACATTTTCATTACAGTTTTCAGAAACAGAAAAGAGCATATGTCCAAACAGCTTTTTGACTCCATGAATATATGTAATCTGGTTGACTGACTACACTCCAGCAAAGCAAGCAAATCAGCCTTAGTGATGTTGAATGAATTTGCGTTACTCACTGCTATCTAAAACACCACTCACTTGTGAATACTAAGCATGATTCTACCAGATAAACAGCTGGGTGTGTGCTAAGACTCTGCTTCTGCAGACTGTGTTTTTTCAATTACAACAGAAAAAATCATGGATGCATCCATAACAGCGTAAACATTCTAGCAATGTATGTAAAAGTACATGTGTGGCAAGGGTTTATTGGAATTTTATATATTTTGTACCAAGCTCACCCATTACATGATTACAAGCAAAATCTACGATATCAAATTCAAATGTGTTAGCATTTTCCTCCCACTTGTGCATTACAGATTTTTGCTGAATACAAACATCAAATTTTCAAAATAAAAGCTGTCCCTTTCCTACAAATGCCATTCTGACTGCACCAGACAACAATTAAATCTTCCCCTTTCCTCCCAATGCAATTTCAAAAGAACCAGAGTTTCACGAAATAAATCTCTCTCCACAATTCCTGTGTGCACACAGACTCATGAAGTGATTCTAAGCAGAAAACGAAATTTGTCTGCCAATTTGAAAGCACACTTACTACTGTTTTTTTTGCAAGTGATGATTTCTCTAACAGTCTGACATATTTTCATTACAGTTTTCAGAAACAGAAAAGAGCACATGTCCAAACAGCTTTTTGACTCCATGAATATATGTACTCTGGTTGACTGACTACACTCCAGCAAAGCAAATCAGCCTTAGTGATGTATAAAAGCTGTCCCTTTCCTACAAATGCCATTCTGACTGCACCAGACAACAATTAAATCTTCCCCTTTCCTCCCAATGCAATTTCAAAAGAACCAGAGTTTCACGAAATAAATCTCTGTCCACAATTCCTGTGTGCACACAGACTCATGGGGTGACTCTAAGCAGAAAACTAAATTTGTCTGCCAATTTGAAAGCACACGTACTACTGTTTTTTTTGCAAGTGATGATTTCTCTAACAGTCTGACACATTTTCATTACAGTTTTCAGAAACAGAAAAGAGCACATGTCCAAACAGCTTTTTGACTCCATGAATATATGTAATCTGACTGACTACACTCCAGCAAAGCAAATCAGCCTTAGTGATGTTGAATGAATTTGCGTTACTCACTGCTACCTGAAACACCACTCACTTGTGAATACTAAGCATGATTCTACCAGATAAACAGCTTGGTGTGTGCTAAAAGTCTGCTTCTGCAGACTGTGTTTTTTCACTTACACCAGACAAATTCATGGATGCATCCATAACAGCGTAAACATTCTAGCAATGTATGTAAAAGTACATGTGTGGCAAGGGTTAAAATCTCTGTCAACAATTCCTGTGTGCACACAGACTCACAAAATGTAAAACACAACTTTTAAACAAGAAACACAATTCTATTTTTTTTAATCTAAATTCACCACATACATCCCCTTTCAAACTCATATCTCACCTTTAAAATTAGTTAGTTGTGAAAGAAATGTGGCACTCAAGCAGCAGATGATCAGAGCCTGAATCTCAGAGCTGTACACCTCTCTCCTCTCAGCAGAACCAGTTAATGGCAATGTTTCCCTCTCTTTTTTCTCACATGTTAACTACAAATCTCAGTGCTTCCCACATTTTTTCAAATGGAAACACACATTTCTATTGGTTGCAAATTTCAACCCTTTGCAAATGAACCCTTTCCCCAACATGACTTCTGCCTGCTACCATAGCAACAGGTCATGGAACACTGGTGTGAGCAGAGAGTTCAGAAGTTCAGCACACAATGTTTCTATTCCAAAGAGCAAGAGTGCTTGACCTGTCAAACCTAACAGCAAATCCAAACTAATGTTCTTTTGTCACACATTTTTCAGAACCAATACAAAACATGCTTCTTAAAATGTAAACTTGCAGCCTAGTTTTAACTGTAAAATGGTTTGAATCAGCCAATGAATTTTTTTTATTAAAAAAAAATATGTATGCCTCCATTTTACAACTGGCTTTCATTTCATATTGCCATTCTACTGAAAGACACCTCCTGAGTGCATCCAGATCTCCTTGGAAGATGTTCACAGTGTGGATTGTAGGTCACAGCTATGTCTTCTGGAGTGAAAAGTATGCAGAAAAAAGAGGTATGGTGAGAGACCTTGCTTTGCCAAATGTAGACATTAAATGGATTGGTCAGAGAGGGTTAAAGTGGCACCAATTAATGCCTTTGGTGAAATCTTTTCTACACCTCCAGCAGCCTAACCTTATTATTGTGCACTGTGGTGAAAATGACCTAGGCACTTTAACTGGGGTAGGTCTGGAAATGCTTATGAAGGACACCTTTGTGCAATTGATGGCGCTTTTTCCACAAACTGCCTTTGTATTTTCTAATATATGCCAAAGGCAAAAGTGGAACTGGTCCAACCAATTTTGTCCACAGATTGACAAAGCAAGAAAGCACGTCAACAAATCTATTTCTGCTTTCCTCAGAGACTATGGTATGGGTTCTATATACCACAACAACTTGCGTTACAACATGCAAGGCATTTATAGAGGAGACGGTGTTCATTTCACAGATGAAGGCAACAGAGTCTTCCTCTTGAACTTTAGACTCTGCATCGGTACTTACTTGTAGGTACTACAAAAAAAACACTTCATAAACCCAACGGCTCTTTTTAGAGCCCCCTAATATCTAAACACTTTAATATGATTTTTTTTAAAACATTTTTTTACTTTTTTTTCCCGACGTGCGCATACGGTAAGCTTACCGTACGCGTACCCCGCGATTTTTTGATAAAAATATAAAATATATTTTTCCTACTTTTGGGTCCTTCTTAGACCCCCTGACAAATGCTAGGGGGTCTGCAACTCTCTTCGTTGCCCCCTTTTCACGTTCTCCACCTTTGTTCATCAGTGTGAGACACACAAAATGGCGGCCGACACTTCCTGATTTCGACCGATTCGAATGTTTACAGTCATGTAACCACCAATCAGAATTAAGCTCGCGCACGGCAGCGTACGCGTACGGTAAGCTTACCGTACGCGCTCGGAGCGCGCCTATAGATATATATATTGATTTAAATGCTAATTTCTCAGGAAATACTGAACAGATTTACAGCAGACCTGCAAAAGGCACATCCCTGACCTGAGGACTACCTCTCTGGCAAATTTCAAGTAATTCTGTTCAGCCGTTCGGGCTGTAGCTTGGACTAAAGGTCCTATGAGAAAATGCATGGGGAAAAAGCGTTTTAGGACCCCCCTTTTTTCTCAGCCCCCGCTTGATGAATCCCCCCGTGAATTTCATGGAAGGAGCGGAGCGGAGCGCCCCACCTTTTTTAAAAATTTCGCGAGGATTCGTCAATCGGCGCCAAAGTTATTCAAAATAGAATGTTGCGGATTTCCTATGGTAACACGGTCCTAACTATAACTATCTACTGGCGACCGCCAGTAGATAATATATATATGTGTATATATATGTATATATATATATATATATATATATATAATGGATTTACCGGCATGCATCGTCGGCTAGCGCACCACCTCTTAACGGGTCCCAGGCTTCAGAAGCACCGACTTTGCTGTGATATATGTATATGTATATATATATATATATGTGTGTGTGTATATTTACCTTATCCATACTTACCACGCATGGTAAAGGTATTTGCATGACAAAGGCATGCTAGGTTGGTGCATGCATAATAAAAGCATGTGTTGAAAAGACTGCGTGGAAAGTAATCGCTTCCCCCCCTTGGACATGGTCTGGTATACACTGATGACGCAAATGAGCTCTGGCACATCATGGCATACATGTGGAAAGCCTATCATAATTCAAACCACACTTCTCTACCATCTTCACAATACCAACTCTTTTCATTCAAATGGTTATTAACAAAATTATTTTTTATTTAATGCTGCGCTGTTTGGTGCATGAAGCTTTAATGTGAGTTCTTCTGAACAAGCTAAGGAGATTGATATATCTTTCAGTAGTCAGAGTTTGGTGTGATGGGGACTCGCACAGCCATTCATTAAAAATTTGTTTTCTACATTTATGAAAAAGTGCTGAGCGGGCAATAACATAAGAAGAAATAAACTAGTTACTGTGATGGTCTAGGCAAGCTCTCAATGTTCATTTCAAGATTCCCCTGGGCCCAGTTTGAAGGCTTAATATTTATTGCATTTCCAGCGGTACAAAGCTTGAAATTGTGCAATATGCATTAAATTAAATAGCATATCTCTAAAAAGAAGTAATAATTTAAATGTATTCTTACAAAGAGCAATAAAACAGCAATCAGTAATTTCTCTGTATCCCCTGTTTTTCTGAGATGGGAAAATCTCTAAAATAAAAACAATTACTTTCATTAATAATTCTGTGGATCGCCTGTGAATTCCAGACCTATTCTGCTCACGCTAAAGGAGATGCTGCAGTGGGATAAGTTTCCTGAGTTTGCATCTTTAATGTTTGATAGCCTCTTAATTTTCCTAGACAACAGTGTGTGTGACCAACCAGGTGATAGTTATGCTACGTTAGCTGTATTTTTATAGCTTGCTAATCACCCAGGAGGGTATCCTAGTGCTGTAAATCGTAAACAAATTGTAAATCCGGTATTTGTAAAGCGCAAACTACTCTTACGGGTCTCAAGGCCCTGGGGGCCGTCTCAAGGCACTGGGGGCCATCTCAAGGCGTTGGGGGCCGTCGTGGAAATTAAGTGAGCTATTGCCCAGAGTCACAACTGTAGCAAATGTGTAAAGCTTGCCCCGGTGGGCTTACTTGAAAAGCCAGGCCTCAGCCTCTTGCGGATTTCAAGAAGGGAGAAGGAGGTGTTGTGAGAGGTCATTGCAGGCTTTAGGAGCCATGTATGAGAAGGCGCAACTTCCTGGTCTACTTTTGTGTATGAATAGGATGTGTGCTAGTGAGAGTACAGCAGAGCGAAGGTGTATTGAAGGTTAGTGGAATTGAACCCAACTTTTCAAGTAGGCAGGGCTTGTGTTAAAGTATGCTTTGTAGACGTTGGTGAGGAGTTTGAAGTGTCTTCACTTGTGGGTAGGGAGCCAGTGAAGTTCCCTAAAGTATGGCGTGATGTGGGCCCGGTGTGGGCAATTGACGACTAGTCTTGGCCGCTGCGTTCTGAATGGTCTGGAGTCTACTTGTGAGCTGGTCATTTCTTACTACGTACAGGGTGTTTCTGTAGTCCAGTCAGCTGGTGATAAGGACTTCGGTGATGAGGACAGATTTCCTGGTGCTGTCCGGTAAACACTTGAAGATCTTCTTCAGCATCCTCTGGGTATTGAAACAATGTTGACTTGGGCTAACATGTCCAGTTTATTGTTTATAATGATTCTGAGGTTTCTTGCTTGTATGCTGGTTGTGAGGCTGGGTCTGAAGTCTGTGGGGCACTGGGTGGAGTCCCATGGTGAGGCATCTTTTCAATGAATCACCATGTTGTTTTTATCGATGTACAACCGGAGGCAGTTGGACTTCATCGAGATGGTCACCTTGGTCATGCATGCAGTGAAGTTGTTGCTGGTATTGAGTGTTTTTCTAAGAGGTAAGTTGTGCGTTGAGGATGTTGATGTTGTGAGCCATGCATATGTTGAAAAGTGTCAGTTTACCGAGGAGCCCTTTGGTACTCCGCAAATGAGTTCCAGTGCATCTGAGAAGTAGGGTGGTATATTAATGGTTTGGGTTCTTCCTGTGAGGAAAGTGCCTATCCACTTGAGGGTGCATCCCTGAATGCCCGTTTCATAGAGTTGTCTGATCAGAATGGGATGGGAGATGGTGTTGAAAGCTGCTGATAGGTCTAGATGAATGAGGGTTTCAGTTTCCCCCTGTTAAGGATAATTTGGATATCACCCATTGCAGTAATGTGGGTATTTTCCATGCTGTTGATGGGTCTGAAACCTGACTGTGTGGAGTCCAGAAGTTAGTAGGCAGTGAGGTGCCAGTTGATGCTTTTTCCAGGACCTTAGCAGGGTACAGAAGGAGGAATATTGGTCAGTAATTGGCAAATTTGGTCAGGTCGGCTGAGGGCTTCTTCAAGAGTTCATTGATGGCTGAATGCTTCCATGACTCTACAAAGGTGGCTAAGTTGATGACAGTGTTGTGAATGGGGGTGAGCGCCTTGCTGATAGTGGTTGATACTTTGTTGAAGGCGTGATGGGGCAAGGGTCCGATGGGACGTTGGAGTGTATGGTCTTCATGATAGCTGTGGTTTCCTTTGTGCTGATAGTGTCCCATGTGAAAATTGTGCTGTGTTTGTTAGTCACCAGGAAATTTCTGGCAAAGTTCAATGGATCTGGTTGTGGTGAGAAGTTACTGTATATGGCTGTGATCTTGTTGCAGAAAATGTTTGGAAGGTTGTTACACAGTTCTTGGGCTGATGCTCCTGGTGGCTGCTGTGGTTGTGGTGAAATCCTTGACGATTGTGAAGATTTCTTTGCTGCTGGTGGATCATGTATTGATTCATTCTGCCAGGGCCTTTCTCTTGGTTTCCTGAATTAGTTGGTGGAATCTCCTCAGGGCAGCTCTAAATGTGTCTTTTTCCACTCCCCTGACTGGTTCTCCATTTCCATTCTAGTTGTTTGCAGTTTAGTTTGGTCATTCTGAGGTCTTTAGCGTACTAGCTGGCATGTGCTCTTGTTTTTGCAGTGTGGCTTTGTTTGTGGGGGTACAGGGAGTCCCTGATCCATTTGATGAAGTTGTTAAAGTTGCGTGCTAGGTGGCCGGTGTGCTCTGATTTGTTCTTTTGGACGGTGAAAACCCAATCTGACTCTACCAAATTGTTCCAGTGTCAGCGTACTGGGTCCAATGTGGGGACTATTCTGTGGTAATGGATGTTGATTGTGAAGCTGACTGTGGCATGGTCGGTCCAGCTGACGAACCTGAATGTGTTGACTAAAGATTTGAAGATGGGGTTTAAGATGTGTTCAAAAGCAAGGAGATAGGCACTAAAAGCCTGTTAAGAGCAAGCAAAGAAAGAGGCAGTTTCAATGATGTCTGAACCCCTTAAATATGCATTCAATGAGGCATGCAAACCACTGTGGCCATCTGCCTCTAGTTTGAGATTTAATATGTGAGATCACTGGGTCAGAGACGGTTATATATATATATTTGGACACTGTGATATTCAAAGTGCATCCATTCAGGATTCTAAATTAAGGACACATACTACATAGTCCATAAGACTGTGCGCCTTACTCATTCGAAGAGCCCATTGGAGGGTATTTAACAAGTGGGTGTGTCCTAGCGCAAGGTAATGCCGAGCCTCTGAGGAAAGAGCGAAGGGCTCTGAAACGCGTCAGGCTGCAGACGGCATCCTGCTGTGTTCAAGATTGGCGTGCTGAGCAAGTTTTTACCTGAATAAATGCTTTCAACAGCGAGTCTCCTTCTGAGTGCATCTCTAACTGGGGACAGTTTGGAGCTTTGACATTTCGCGGCAGTCCCGCCGTGTTGAGATGCACCACCCCGTGAGGACTGGGGGCCACGAGCTTGACATACAGACAAGCGCGTATGTGGAGAGGGGGACTAAGGATATCTGACTGAGCAGCACACCGAGGTCCATCTAGGACCTTCATTTGGACACTGTGATATTCAAAGTGCATCCATTCAGGATTCTAAATTAAGGACACATACTACATAGTCCATAAGACTGTGCGCCTTACTCATTCGAAGAGCCCATTGGAGGGCATTTAACAAGTGGGTGTGTCCTAGCGCAAGGTAATGCCGAGCCTCCGAGGAAAGAGCGAAGGGCTCTGAAACGCATCAGGCTGCAGACGGCATCCTGCTGTGTTCAAGATTGGCGTGCTGAGCAAGTTTTTACCTGAATAAATGCTTTCAACAGCGAGTCTCCTTCTGAGTGCATCTCTAACTGGGGACAGTTTGGAGCTTTGACATTTCGCGGCAGTCCCACCGCGTTGAGATGCACCACCCCGTGAGGACTGGGTGCCACGCGCTTGACATACAGACAAGCGCGTATGTGGAGAGGGGGACTAAGGATATATGACTGAGCAGCACACCGAGGTCCATCTAGGACCTTCATTTGGACACTGTGATATTCAAAGTGCATCCATTCAGGATTCTAAATTAAGGACACATACTACATAGTCCATAAGACTGTGCGCCTTACTCATTCGAAGAGCCCATTGGAGGGCATTTAACAAGTGGGTGTGTCCTAGCGCAAGGTAATGCCGAGCCTCTGAGGAAAGAGCGAAGGGCTCTGAAACGCGTCAGGCTGCAGACGGCATCCTGCTGTGTTCAAGATTGGCGTGCTGAGCAAGTTTTTACCTGAATAAATGCTTTCAACAGCGAGTCTCCTTCTGAGTGCATCTCTAACTGGGGACAGTTTGGAGCTTTGACATTTCGCGGCAGTCTCGCCGCGTTGAGATGCACCACATCGTGAGGACTGGGGGCCACGCGCTTGACATACAGACAAGCGCGTATGTGGAGAGGGGGACTAAGGATATATGACTGAGCAGCACACCGAGGTCCATCTAGGACCTTCATTTGGACACTGTGATATTCAAAGTGCATCCATTCAGGATTCTAAATTAAGGACACATACTACATAGTCCATAAGACTGTGCGCCTTACTCATTCGAAGAGCCCATTGGAGGGCATTTAACAAGTGGGTGTGTCCTAGCGCAAGGTAATGCCGAGCCTCTGAGGAAAGAGCGAAGGGCTCTGAAACGCGTCAGGCTGCAGACGGCATCCTGCTGTGTTCAAGATTGGCGTGCTGAGCAAGTTTTTACCTGAATAAATGCTTTCAACAGCGAGTCTCCTTCTGAGTGCATCTCTAACTGGGGACAGTTTGGAGCTTTGACATTTCGCGGCAGTCCCGCCGCGTTGAGATGCACCACCCCGTGAGGACTGGGGGCCACGCGCTTGACATACAGACAAGCGCGTATGTGGAGAGGGGGACTAAGGATATATGACTGAGCAGCACACCGAGGTCCATCTAGGACCTTCATTTGGACACTGTGATATTCAAAGTGCATCCATTCAGGATTCTAAATTAAGGACACATACTACATAGTCCATAAGACTGTGCGCCTTACTCATTCGAAGAGCCCGTTGGAGGGCATTTAACAAGTGGGTGTGTCCTAGCGCAAGGTAATGCCGAGCCTCTGAGGAAAGAGCGAAGGGCTCTGAAACGCGTCAGGCTGCAGACGGCATCCTGCTGTGTTCAAGATTGGCGTGCTGAGCAAGTTTTTACCTGAATAAATGCTTTCAACAGCGAGTCTCCTTCTGAGTGCATCTCTAACTGGGGACAGTTTGGAGCTTTGATATATATATATATATATATATTTATATTACCTACTGGCGGTCGCCAGTAGGTAGTTATAGTTAGGACCCCTTTTCCATAGGAAATCCGCAACATTCTATTTTGAATAACTATGGCGCCGGTCGACGAATCCTCGCGAATTTCTCAAAATAGGTGGGGCGCTACGCTCCGCTCCTACCCTGAAAGTCTCGGGGGGATCCGTCAAGCGGGGGCTGAGATAAAAGGGGGGTCCCAAAACGCGTTTTTCCCATGCATTTTTCCATAGGACCTTTAGAACGAGCTACAGCCCGAACGGCTGAACAGAATTACTCGAAATTTGGCAGAGAGGTAGTCCCTAGGTCAAGGAAGTGCCTTTTGTAGGTTTGGTGTAAATCTGTTCAGTAGATTCTGAGAAAATAGCCTTTAAATCAATATATATATCTGAGCCCGCTTACGGTACGCTTACCGTACGCTTACCGTAAGCGTACGGTGGCGTGCGCGAGCGCGATTCTGATTGGCTCTTAGATCTTAGTAAACATTCGAATCGGCCGAAACAAGGAAGCGGCGGCCGCCATTTTGTGTATTTCACTCTGAAAAAAAGAGTGAAAACAAGAAAAGGGGGCAAAGAGGAGAGTTACAGACCCCCTTACATTTGTGAGGGGGTCAAAGAAGGACTGTAAAGTACAAAGAAAACATTTATTGATTTTTTTAAAAATCACGGGGTACGCGTACGGTGAGCTTACGGTAAGCGTACGGAAGAAAAAATGGCGTGCGCGAGCGAGATTCTGATTGGCCCAAAGATCTTAGTAAACATTCGAATCGGCCGAAACCAGGAAGCGGCGGCCGCCATTTTGTGTATTTCACTCTGAAAAAAAAGAGTGAAAACAAGAAAAGGGGGCAATGAGGAGAGTTACAGACCCCCTAACATTTGTAAGGGGGTCAAAGAAGGACAGAAAAGTACAAAAAAAACATTTATTGATTTTGAAAAAAAACACGGGGTACGCGTACGGTAAGCTTACGGTAAGCGTACGGAAGAAAAAAAAAAAAAAAATGAAATGAAGAATTAAGAGTTAAGATATTAGGGAGCTCTAAAAAGAGCTGTTGTGTTTATGAAGTCATTTTTTTAGAGGTACCTACAAGTAAGTACTGATGCAGAGTCTAAGGTTCAAAAGGAAGACTCTGTTCCCTTCATCATTGAAGTGCACACCATCTCCTCTATAAATGTCTTGCATGTCATAACGCAAGTTGTTGTGGAAAATGGCACCCATACCATAGTCACGGAGGAAAGCAGAAACAGATTTGTTGACGTGCTTTCTTGCTTTGTCAATCTGTGGACAGAAATGATTGGACCAGTTCCATTTTTGCCTTTGGCATATGTTGGAAAACACAAAGGCAGTTTTAGGGAAAAGTGAAAACAGTTGTGCAAAGGTGTCCTTCATAAGCATTTCCAGACCTACCCCAGTCAAAGTGCCTAGGTCATTGCCACCACAGTGCACTATTATGAGGTCAGGGTGTTGGATTTGCATGAAGGATTTCACCAATGGCATCAATTGGTGCCACTTTAACCCTCTCTGACCAATCCATTTAATGTCTACATTTGGCAAAGCAAGGTCTCTCACCATATCTGTTTTCTCTGCAAACTTTTCACTCCAGAAGACATAGCTGTGCCCTACAATCCACACTGTGAACATCTTCAAAGGAGAACTGGATGCACTCAGGAGGTGTCTTTCAGTAGAATGGCAATATGAAAAGAAAGACAGTTTGGAAATGGAGGCATACATATTTTTTTCAAAACAAAAAGAACTGATTGGCTGTTTCATACCATTCTAGAATAAAAACTAGGCTGTATGTGTAAATTAATAGAAGCATGTTTTGTATTGGTACAAAAAAATGTGTAACCAAAGAACAGTACTATGGATTTGCTGTTAGGTTTGAAAAGTCAAGCACTCTTGCTCTGTGGAATTGAAACATTGTTTGGCGAACTTCTGACCTAACTCAACACAGCAGTGTTCCATGAGCTGTTGCTATGGTAGCAGGCAGAAGTCAAGTTGGGGGAAGGGTACTAGGCAGAAGTCAAGTTGGGGGAAGGGTACTATTGGAAAAGGGTTGGTTTTCAACCAATATAAATGTGTGATTACATTTGAAAAAAAGGGGGAAGCACTGAGATTTGAAACTTACATGTATATGTGTGGAAAAATAGAAGGAAAGTTTGCCATTATCTGGTTCTGCTGAGAGGAGAGAGGTGAACACAACAGAGATCCTGGCTCTGATAATCTGCTGTTTGAGTGTCACATTTCTTTCACAACTAACTAATTTTAAAGGTGAGTTTAGAGTTTGAGAGGGGATGTATGTGGTAACTTAAGAAATGAATAATAGAAATGGAAATTGTTTTTGTTGTAGTTGCGTTTATCATTTTCTGTTTTGGGAGAAATTTAAATGTGAGGAACATGTAAAATAATATGGAGTATGTTTTCACAATAAATTAAGGTGTACTGGAAAAAAAAAGAATAGTTTAAGGGTTTGAGGTTGGACTCAGTAATGCAAATACATTCAGCATCACTAAGGCTGGTTGCCCTTGCTGGAGTGTAGGCAGCCACCCAGGTTACACATGGAGGTGGTCTGAAAAAGAAGTTTGGACATGTGCATTTAAGAAAATCAAAAAAAGTGGTTTCATAATGTGTCAGTCTGTAAAAGTGATTTTCACTTGCACCGAAAAAAAAAGAGCAGTAAGTGTGCTTTCAAATTGGCAAAGAAATTTCGTTTTGGGACTAATGTGAAAACATGACTCTGTGTGCAGAGAGGAATTATAGGCAGAGATTTATTGCGTATTGCTCTGGTGATTTCACAGTTGCATTAGATGGAAAGGGGGAGCGAATTTTTGGGGGAAGAAGCAGACTCTTAGCTCACACCCATGTGCTTGCCATGTATAATCATGCACAGTATTTACAAGCGAGTGGGGTTTTCAGGTTTCAGTCTGTAATGCAAATACATTCAGCATCACTAAGGCTGGTTGCCCTTGCTGGAGTGTAGGCAGCCACCCAGGTTACACATGGAGGTGGTCTGAAAAAGAAGTTTGGACATGTGCATTTAAGAAAATCAAAAAAAGTGGTTTCATAATGTGTCAGTCTGTAAAAGTGATTTTCACTTGCCCCAAAAAAAAAAGAGCAGTAAGTGTGCTTTCAAATTGGCAAAGAAATTTCGTTTTGGGACTAATGTGAAAACATGACTCTGTGTGCAGAGAGGAATTATAGGCAGAGATTTATTGCGTATTGCTCTGGTGATTTCACAGTTGCATTAGATGGAAAGGGGGAGCGAATTTTTGGGGGAAGAAGCAGACTCTTAGCACACACCCATGTGCTTGCCATGTATAATCATGCACAGTATTTACAAGCGAGTGGGGTTTTCAGGTTTCAGTCTGTAATGCAAATACATTCAGCATCACTAAGGCTGGTTGCCCTTGCTGGAGTGTAGGCAGTCACCGAGAATACACATGGTGGTGGTCTGAAAAAGCAGTTTGGACATGTGCATTTAAATAAATCAAAAAAAGTGGTTTCATAATGTGTCAGTCTGTAAAAGTGATTTTCACTTGCACCGAAAAAAAAAGAGCAGTAAGTGTGCTTTCAAATTGGCAAAGAAATTTCGTTTTGGGACTAATGTGAAAACATGACTCTGTGTGCAGAGAGGAATTATAGGCAGAGATTTATTGCGTATTGCTCTGGTGATTTCACAGTTGCATTAGATGGAAAGGGGGAGCGAATTTTTGGGGGAAGAAGCAGACTCTTAGCACACACCCATGTGCTTGCCATGTATAATCATGCACAGTATTTACAAGCGAGTGGGGTTTTCAGGTTTCAGTCTGTAATGCAAATACATTCAGCATCACTAAGGCTGGTTGCCCTTGCTGGAGTGTAGGCAGCCACCCAGGTTACACATGGAGGTGGTCTGAAAAAGAAGTTTGGACATGTGCATTTAAGAAAATCAAAAAAAGTGGTTTCATAATGTGTCAGTCTGTAAAAGTGATTTTCACTTGCCCCAAAAAAAAAAGAGCAGTAAGTGTGCTTTCAAATTGGCAAAGAAATTTCGTTTTGGGACTAATGTGAAAACATGACTCTGTGTGCAGAGAGGAATTATAGGCAGAGATTTATTGCGTATTGCTCTGGTGATTTCACAGTTGCATTAGATGGAAAGGGGGAGCGAATTTTTGGGGGAAGAAGCAGACTCTTAGCACACACCCATGTGCTTGCCATGTATAATCATGCACAGTATTTACAAGCGAGTGGGGTTTTCAGGTTTCAGTCTGTAATGCAAATACATTCAGCATCACTAAGGCTGGTTGCCCTTGCTGTAGTGTAGCAGTCTGGACATGGGCTTTTTAAAAAATCTGAAAAGTGGTTTCATAATGTGACAGTTTGTAAAAGTGATTTTCACTTGCCCAAAAAAAAGAGCAGTTAGTGTGCATTCAAATTGGCAAAGAAATTTCGTTTTGTGACTATTGTGAAAAGAAATGTAGTAATATATTTAAATAAAATAAAGGAATTTTTTTTTAGTTTTTTTCAGGTATTGCTGAAGAGCAGTGAACAAAATTTAAGATGCCTACAAAATCCAGAGTTCAAAAAACGCTAAAAAAAAAACTATGTTTGAAGACAACTGGAGGACCAAAGTTAGTAGAAGATGCTCATGTTGGGAAAAAGAAAAAATCTTCTGGTAAGCAGAAAAAACAATTTCTTAAAAATATATTCAAAACAAGGAAAAATTTACAAAATGTCTGTACTGGAAAGAATGTTACGAAACGAAAAGAACAGGAAAAAATTGAGAATTTAGTTAATGGAAATATACCTTCTGCAACTGAAAAGATTTACAAAAACAGAAAAACAGCGTTTAAAGAGATACGTAGAAAAATGTTTCAGAGAAGAGTTATGTCCAATTTGATAAAGGATGTGAAGAAAT
Organism: Triturus cristatus; assembly: GCF_964204655.1. Classification (NCBI taxonomy): domain Eukaryota; kingdom Metazoa; phylum Chordata; class Amphibia; order Caudata; family Salamandridae; genus Triturus; species Triturus cristatus. The sequence continues at coordinate 1,787,210,756 of NC_140589.1, read as the reverse complement.
ATAAGAAAAAAACAAAGTTTTATAAGAGAAAAAAAGAAATTGAAGCCATTGCAGCAAAGGCATTAGAATTAAAAAGGAAACTATTCATATTAATTTTGAATAGGATGCGTACATTAGACAAAATGGTTAATGTACTGAAATCACATAGCAAAAGGAAAAGAGTAGTGAACAGAACAAACTTTTGTAAAGTGTTTTTAGGAAAGTGGATGCATAGTTCAAGTAGTGAACCTTTTTTTAATGAAGAGAGCTATTTTCAAAGTAATAGTTTGCTGCATGCAGTTGACACCAGAGGTCGTTCATACGAAGTAACAAATGGTTGCATAATGGAGAAGGAGATAACGGTTCCAAGAGATGAGGTACAAGTGATGGCAGATGAGGCAATGGGGAGACGTCCTAAAGCCCCAGTGTACACTTGGAATTGTAGTAGTATTTGCACTGTGCGTCAGGAATCTATTGACAAATTTCGAGAGTTTCTAAGAGAATATAGTAAAAAAAGTGTAAAACAGAAGATTAAGGTGCTTCAAAGTCTGGATCCATGCAGAGTGAGAGACAATACTGGTTTGCAGGGTCATTCTCTGGCTTGTCTATCTAGAAAAGTGTGCAATAGTGTTTTCCATCATTTTAGGATGCTGGCTGTTCATCATACTGAAATGAGAAAGTTTGTAAGACGGTTGTATTTTGCCAAAAGTCCAGCAATAAAGTTAAATGAATTGAATAGGGCTCTGTTCCGAGGAACGGTATCAGATGTAGAGAAGGTTGTTGATGAAATTCAGTTTTGTTACTTTTGTCCTGAACAAAACAGTGCAGAGAAGGACACAGTAAATGAGGAAGAAGTGGAAGAGAATGTAGAACCCTCTGTAAGTAACACATTTAATGATCACATAACAAAATTTGCAATAGTCTCTAATGAAAGACCAAATTTTAATTGTATTTGTTGCCGCAGAACTCATTATAGAAAACAAACTAGGAATGTTGATCTCTACAGAAAGAGTGAAAATGAAGATAATTATAAGTGGAAGGATTTTGCCACATATATATTTCTAGAAAATTGTTTTGAATTGGGTGAAGATCAGCGTATTTGTAAATACTGTTACAACAAGTTAGAGGAAAATAGAATGCCGACCAGAGCTGTACATAATAATTTAGAATTGGATGCTATTCCTGCTGTACTTTCTGAATTAAATACATATGAGTCTATACTCATTCAATGTGTTCATCCGTTCCAGACTATAGTACGTATGGAGCCCAAAACTGGTAAATTACCTCCTTCAGATTTACTGAGAGGTTTAAAAGGTAGAGTGGTGTATTTGCCCTTGGATTTGAAAAAAAATATGGAAACTATTGATGCGGATACTTTGGAAACTGAACCATTAATTATTCTGGTTAATGGTGTACCTACAAAGAATAAGAAGATTTGGCAGGAGCTGGTAGATGTGCGGAAAGTACAAAGAGCAAATTTGTATTTGAAAAAAAATAACAAATGGTATGAATCAATTTATATAGAAGAAGAAGAAGAAGAAGATTTACAAGAAGACACAGAAACACCAACTGGACAAATTGAAAAAGTGGACAAGTCAAAGGAAGAAGAAATTTATGAACATTTTAGCATACATCCTCTTCATTCGAAAGAAGTTATGGGAGACAATATTGATCTCTTTCAGATGAAGAAAGCAAAAGGAACTCCCGTGAGTGTATGGGAGGAGAGCTTGGAAGCTCGATGTTTTCCCCAGCTGTTTCCTAAAGGAAAAGGAGGACGATACGATGAACGTCCAGAACAGATTCCAGCTTCTGAGTATCGGACTACAAGACTATATGCTGAAGATCCCAGATTTCGACAAAGTATTCCTTATTTGTTCCATCTTTTATTTGAAAGCGACTTGTCTGCACTGTCTTATGCAGTAAATCACATTTTAAAAAGTGGAGTACATTTACAAAATGTGTCTGCTAAGGATTTTATGGAGAAAGTGCAGCACTGAGATGATCATTTGGAAACACAACTGATCAATCTGATGGCTTGTCAGCGTGGGACAAATGAATATTGGTACCGACGCCATGGTGAATTAAAATGCATGTTACGGAATTTAGGAACACCAACATGGTTCCTTACCCTAAGCTGTGCCGAGTACGCTTGGGATGATTTACTGGATTTTCTACGAGAGGCCAATTCAAACATTAAAAACATCGAATACAAGACAGCAGGAGAACTGTGCTCATTGGATCCGGTTAATGTTTGCAGATATTTCAATCATAGATTTGAGGCTATGATGTCCTTCATCTGCAATAAAAAAAATCCACCCCTTGGAGAAGTAGTGGATTTCTTTTGGAGAAAAGAGTACCAGGCAAGAGGTGCTCCTCATATTCATATGCTGTTGTGGATCAAGGATGCCCCAAAGTTTGGAACAGATGCTGATGAAGCAATGTTATCTTACATTGAAGAATATGCAACATGTGCTATACCAAAAAGCACAGAAGAGAAGAAGTTAAAGGAGCAAGTTTTACGTTTCCAAAGTCATCGGTGTGGAAAATACTGTCGACGGAAATACAAGAGCAAAGAAAAATACTACACTAAATGTCGATTTGGATTTCCTAGACCTGTTCTTTCAAATGGAAGAGTCAACAGTTTTATGTCAGCTGTGAGACATACTATCACAAGAAAATCACCTAAGAATACCTAAAACCTAAAAAGAAAAGAAGAATCAAAAAATATAAATGACTACAACCCAGTCATTTTATCCATGTGGAACGCTAACATGGATATACAGTATGTAGCTGACAATTCCATTGCTGTTGCTCGATATGTAACGTCTTACATTACGAAATCAGAAAAAACAGAATGGAAGGAAATGTGGGAAGAGATTTCTCACGAGAAGACTGTCAGTAAGAAGCTGTACAGTTTCAGTTTGAAGATGTTATCGCATCGAGAAATTGGATCCTACGAATGTTCAGATAGGTTATCTTCTGCAAGTCTCTACTCGAAGTCAAGAAGAATAATTTGGGCAAGTTTAGGCCTTGCAGCAATGAGAAATCGGGTACTGAAATCTGTAGGAGAAATTGAATATTTGACCGAGAATGACCCAGAAAGTACAGATATTTTGAAAACAAACATGTTGGACACATATTATCCCAAGAGAAGTCATCATCTGGAGAACATGTGTCTCTATGAAGTGCTGCAGAACTACATTTATTCACGGAAAGCCACAGAAGACATCAATAATGGAAAATATAAAGTCGTTGGTGAAGAAGGATGTTTGGTGAAGCAAACAAAAGGAAGTTTGATAAATCACCGGAAGCTGAGTTGCGACACTACTGACAAGAAGGAATTTTACTACTTGGCTCTTTTACAGTTGTTTAAACCATGGCGTACAGAGGATGAACTACTGGGAGAATTCCAGAGCTATGAAGATTCTTTTAATGCTTGCAAAGACAGCATACAATGCAGTACATTCTCAACTTATCTGCAAATGTTAAATGAAGAAATTGAACAGGAAACTACAATTGCAGCAGAAATAGCTAGAGATAGTTCTCAGGACAGCCAAAGTTCAGGAACACTCAGTCAAGATCCCCTAGGACAACCAATCGTTGAAAATGAAGCAACAATAGCCATGAATGAAGTGGAAACGGCTATGAATCAAGCTCAAGAAGAATTTATAGACTTAGAAAATTTGGAAAGACAACTGAATCAAGAGCAGCAACAAATTTATGAAGAGATCAAAAACAAAATTGATCACGGATTTCTACATGAAAAAAAAGAGTGCTCATGCACATCATTTCATCCAATCAGGATGTATGTAAGCGGACAAGCTGGAACTGGAAAAAGTTTCCTAATAAAAGTCATCAGAAGCTACCTAAAGCAAAAAACGGATTCTACTTTGTCTTGTGTGGTTACTGCTCCAACTGGGTTAGCAGCATATAACATAAAAGGAATCACTTTACATCGTTTGCTAATGTTACCAGTGGAGCATGAGAACAAAATACAATTCAACAAGCTAACTGGAGAAGCATCCTTGGAAGTTTCAAGAGTATTGAAGAAGATGCAAGTTCTCATTATTGATGAGGTGAGCATGGTATCAAACTTAATGCTTGCCTTTGTGCATTTAAGAATGCAGCAAATTCTGAAGACAGACTATGACGTGTTATTTGGTGGAAAACACGTCATAGTTTTTGGAGATCTTTTGCAACTTACTCCAGTTAAAGGACAACCAGTGTTTAATACTGTCACACATGAAGTCACGAAGAAGTCATTGGGAAGCATTGGTAATGCAAATATTTGGTCCTTCTTTGAGTACAAGGAACTTACTACTAATATGAGGCAAGCAAGCGATGAAGAATATGGAAGTATTCTGAAAGATATCAGGATTGGACTACTCACAGAAGTTGGCAAAAAAGCATTACAGAGTCGGCTGCTACATAATTTATTTCCAAAGGAAGAAATAGTTGCAGAGAAAATATACAAGAATATTGCAGAAAACAAAAGTGTCATCTGCTTAATGCCAACTCTACGTGAATGCTCAATATTTAATGAGGAGCTTTTGAAATTGGAAAAGGAAGAGATCAGGAAATTGGAAGCAGTGGACAAAATTGAGGATGGAAGAATTACTGTCACAGTAACAGGCAAACTGAAAAATAAATTGGACTCACTAGAGAAGAACATCTCCAAAACAGCTGGATTAGAAAAAAATCTATATGTTTGCATGAACTGTAGAGTATTTTTAAGGAGAAATTTGGATGTTGAAAAAGGTTTAGTTAATGGAGCGATGGGAAGAGTTGTGGGTTTTATTAATTACCAGAAAAAAGAAGGAGTTGAATGTTTAAAAATAAAATTTGATCAGATAGAAGAAGTTAAAGATATTTGTCGTTGTACAGTACGTTTTATGCTTGTGAAAGACTTATATGTACGTAGGAAGCAGTTTCCGTTTTCTCTAGCATATGCTGTAACTATTCACAAGTCTCAAGGATTGACTGTAGATTGTGCATTTGTGAACATTGGTTCAACTGTGTTCAAAGAGGGTATGGCTTATGTAGCTTTGTCACGAGTGAAAACATTATCAGGTTTACTCATGATAGACTTTGATGACTCAAAAGTTAGTGCTGATACAAACTGTGTAAAGGAGTATAATAGATTAAGAAGAAGCTATGCTCCTCATTTAGGTCAGTATCCTGTGTTGGAGAAACGTGTAGTTTCTCGTAAAAGAAAAAATGATAATATCTGTAATGAAGATGTAGAGAAGAGGAAAAAAAAGAGGAGTGATGTAATTGCAAGAAAAAAGAAAAAGGAAAATGAAGAACAGGTTGTAGGATGTCATTTTGAAAATAGCTCTGGTGTCAACTGCTACGCAAATGTAGTGCTGAATGTTGCATTTTATCTGGAAAGTTTGCAAGAGCAGATAATAGTAAATCAGGGAAAAAGATTCTGTTCAGAGCTGAGTCTCCTTTTTCAAAAGCTGAGTAAAGATAAAACTCAAATAGTATGTGCTACTGAAATTAGAAAACTTTTAGATGTATGTTCAGGACGAACACAGTTTTCTCAAAATGAACAGCAAGATGCACATGAATTTTTGATGTATTTTCTTCAGGTAGTGGAAGAAGAAGGAGTTCCCATTGACATTTTTTTGGTCTCTCTTATAAATGGGAACATAGTTGTGATAATTGTTATAATATATGTGGCTCTATTGTTGATAATGAAAGATTTATTTATTTGACATTGCCAGAGAGTAAAACAGTCACTTTTGCAAAATTAGTTAAAGATGCTAATCATAGCATGAAATGTGGTGAGTGTAATTCTGACATGTTTTCAACATTAATTTTAAAGGAATACGGACAGTATGTAATTTTAATGATGCAACGATGTAGAGCTGATGGTTCAAAATTGGATACTTTAATAAAGAAGTTTACAGGACAGCAATTATCAATTTCAGGAAAAACTTTTGTAACTGTTGCAATAATTTTCCATGATGGACCTACTGTTACTTCTGGACATTACACAGTTTATCTTAAATGTGAAAAAGGCTGGACACTGTGTAATGATTCCCAATTGATTTTCAAACAACGTTTGCCTTTTGATTTAGCAAATTCCTATCTAATCTTCCTGAAACCTAAATTTTAGACAGATTTGGCAAGATCTCGACAAAATAATTTTACCATTTTACTGGATTACCATTGCAATTTTGTAGAAAAAAGATTTTTTAAATTATCATTTGGCCTAATGGAAAGATAACCAATTGTAATGTGGACTTTTTAAATTTTTAATGAAACTTTGAAAAACCAATAATTTAGAGATTATCGGTAACATCTGCACAATTTAAATTTTGGAATGTTATTGGACTGCCATTGGAAATTTTTAAAAAAATGATTTAAAAAATTACTATTTGGCCATGCGGAAAAGTAACCAATTCTATTATGGACTTAATAAATTATTCAAAAAATTTTCGTGAACCAAAATGTTACAGAGAATCGGTGAGATCTGGACAAATTAAACTTTAGAATTTTATTGGATTACCGTTGGAAATTTATTCCAAAAAAAAATTTAAAATTACTATTTGGTCTAAAAGAAATGGAATCAGATGTATTTTGGAGTTATTTGAGATATAATATTGTGATTATACTTCTGAAACAAACATATCAGACGGTATTTTAAAGAAATAAGTATTGGTATTAGATGATATTTTTTTAGAATATTATGCATTTCTATAATGTTAAGTTTAAGTAAAAAGAGAATCAGGGCTTTTTTAATACAATCTTTGTGATTGTTATTTTTTTTTGCCCGCTGTAAAATGATGAATGCAATTGCTTTCACAATTTATAGTGAAATGCAATATATTCTGAAAACAGCAAAAATAAGGCAAAAATATTTTTTGGGAAAAAATTTAAATATGTGTACTATATTATAAATTGTTTTAAAAATATTAATACTTTTTTCTTTTTTTCCAGATAGATATAGAAAATTTTTGAAAACTAGAACCATTTTTAAAACTATTTTTTAAAAAAACAAATGAATAAATATTTTTTTGAGTGAGTATGGTAAGTCAATAATAAGAATTGTAGTCTCTCAAGGACCTTGTAATGTGATAAATGATTTTTAGTGCTTTTTTTAAAAAATAAAAAAAAAGTACGCGCACCGTACGCGTACGGTAAAAAAAAATAAAAAAAAGTTTTTAAAAACATATGTAAAAAAAAGATGAAAGATAAGGTTGGCTCTTAAAAGAACCGTTGTGTTCATGCAGGGACAGAGGAAAGAAAGCATGGGAAAATTAGTCTCTGTGACAAGTGTGCTGATCTATTTTGTTGTCCACTAGGGAAACACTGGTCTCCCTATGACAAATTAGATCATGACACGAGGCACATCGAATATCAACCCTCGCAAACCGAGGGTTAATTTCCAGAGGGCCAGCAAAAGGAGATTCTCCCCCCACAGATGAAGGGCTCACCTGACCTGCAGAAGAAGGAGTCAGCCCTGCAGATGATGGGCCAGGCTGAGCTGCTGTGGATGTACTGGCTTGTCTTTCTGAAGAGTTACCTCCAAAAAGATGACCATGTGTCCTTCTTTGTACATCCTGGAGGTGTCTCTTCATGGTGTGATTCCCAAAGGAATACTTCCTGTCAGGATTACCTCTAGAAAGTACACGCTGACACAGCCTGCAAGTTACTAAGGGTGCATTCACCTTTTGCTGGCCTTCAGGAAAAGTAAAATAATCCCATACATAAGAGGGCTTTTGTTTCCTCGATCTCTGCCTCAAGACAGTGCTGCTAGTGCTAGCCTCACTCTCAGAAGGGCTCTGCTGTACTGCCATCGTATCCCAAAGACAAACCAGCTCCTTCTCCCAAGGGATCACAAGCAGAAATGAGGGGAATGGGTGTGGTGTAGGAGAGTTCTAGAACTGAAAGTAGTTTCAACCAATCAAAAGTTGTGTTTCATGATCACATGACCTACCGTACGCTTACGGTACGCTTACGGTACGCTTACGGCAAAAGTGCGCATGCGCGTAAAAAAGACACGCGCTTGCGCGCATGCGCATAACAGTCACTCCCCGGCACTTCCGCGTAACGTGCGCGTGTAGCGTACACGCGTACGCGTCCCACGCGGAGTACGCGCGGCTACGCAAATTGCGTAACTATACGCAAGCAGCGTAGAAAAATTACGGACGTTGCGTAAACCGTACGCTTACCGTGAGCTTACGGTACGCGTACTAAAAAAATAAAAAAAAATAGAAAAAAAGTACTGCAAATAAATTTTACATGTTTATTTTAAAAAATATATTAAAAAAAACATATTAAAGAATTTTAAAAAAAAAATAGCATTTAAAAAACCTTGCAAATTCACTGAAAAAACCATGGGTTTCACACACGTTATAGTTAGGAATTAGCATTTAAAAAACCTTGCAAATTCACTGAAAAAACCATGGGTTTCACACACGTTATAGTTAGGAATTAGCATTTAAAATACCTTAGAAATTCACAGAAAAAACCATAGGTTTCACACATGTTATAGTTAGCTGGACATTTTACTCGTAAAAAACCATTGAAATTGCCCCGTTATAGTTAGTTCAGCTAACTATAACTCGCGCGCCCGCAATGCACTGCTGATGACGTCACATATTACATCACTCATGACATGGTCAGTGACATCATTCATGACATCACTGATGACATCTCAAATGACATCACTGATGACCTCACTGATGACATCATCCAGTGAATGTGTGTTTTTCTGAAAATTAAATATGTTTTATATATGTATATCTCAAGGTCGATGGAAGAATAAATGGGTATATTACTGTCTAAATGGATGATTTCTTTTTGAAAAATTGATTGTGTAACTGACTGATTAAGTGTATCATAGTGAATACATGGCTTAGTGAGTAATGTTTAAATATGTAAATATCTGTATCAGTCTCTCACTTTGTGTATAAGTGGCTGCATGGGTTGGTGAGTAGCTACATGGGTGTCTATATAGGATATTAGTTGGTTTTTTGAGTATCAGTATGAGTGTCTGCATGGTTTGGTGGAGGGTATTACGTAGTGCATAGGTGCATGAATGAGTGACTCACTGTTTGTATGTGTTGAACACAGCATGTGTGCAGGACTGTATGGGTGGATGAGTGTGTGTATGGGTGTGTTAGTGAGTGAATGACTGTCTCAATAGTGTCTTTATGATTAACTACATATGTTTTAAACTAGTATATGTGACTATTGGTGTATATAAGTGAGTATATGTGAGAGTGAGAGATTGAAAGAGTTCCTGTATGAATAAGTATGTGTTTCTATAAGTGATTGTTTAAAAGACTAAGTATGTGTAAGTTTCTGTAGAAGTAAGTGTGGTGGTGTGTGTTTAACTGTATATGCAAGTAAATGGATGTTTGATTCTTTATTAGCATGAGTGACTATGTGTGTGAGTAACTCTATGAATGAGTGGCATTGTGTAACAGGATGTATAGGTGTATGAGTACATATGATGAGTGAGTACATGTATGAGTGACTGTATAGGACTGTTGGTGAATGAGTGGATGTGTATGTGGATCTTAGAATTACTGAAGAGGTTGTTGTTACTGGTATTGGTATGTCAATTCGTTTGTAAATTTTAGTCTCTATTTTTGTATGTGTGTATCAAAGGTTATATTAGGGTGAGAGGAGGTCTGCCACTCTATCACAAGGATGATGTCATCAGTGAGGTCATCAGTGATGTCATTTGAGATGTCATCAGTGATGTCATGAGTGATGTCACTGACCATGTCATGAGTGATGTAATATGTGACGTCATCAGCAGTGCATTGCGGGCGCGCGAGTTATAGTTAGCTGAACTACTATAACGGGGCAATTTCAATGGTTTTTTACGAGTAAAATGTCCAGCTAACTATAACATGTGTGAAACCTATGGTTTTTTCAGTGAATTTCTAAGGTTTTTTAAATGCTAATTCCTAACTATAACGTGTGTGAAACCCATGGTTTTTTCAGTCAATATATTTATAGATAGATAGATAGATAGATAGATAGATAGATAGATAGATAGATAGATAGATAGATAGATAGGTAGATAGATAGATAGATAGATAGATAGATAGATAGATAGATAGATAGATAGATAGATAGATAGATAGATAGATAGATAGATAGATAGATAGATAGATAGATAGATAGATAGATAGATAGATAGATAGATAGATAGAAGAAGCTAACGATATGGAAAAAAATAGATATAGAGTCTGAGAAAGTTAGATGTAGAGAGAAAAATGAGGCAAAGTGAAAGAAATACAGTGCACAAGTTATAGCCCTGACATGATTGTGAATTGGAGGAAAGAGAGAGACAAGGGACAGTGTTTAAATGTAATGGCGATAGGGTGTATGTGGCAGTGTGAAAGTAGGATGATCACCTCCCTCTAGGACATTATAGGCACTCTTTCCAGTCTTGCCCTTTTGTATGGTAGCCTAATGTATTCTGAGTGTTGTAGTCTTGCTTTTCTTCCTGTGGATGAATTAGAAGAACGCACCTGAAATTATTAATTTGAAGGGGAAAATTCCAGGACTGGAGATGGTGTCCGTGATGACATAAAGTGAGGTCATTAATTGTGTGAAGGAGATATTGAGGGAGACTGAGGAAGTGAGGGGAATGAAAAAAATACCAAACAAACAGGTCCATTGTAAGGGAGGGAGAAAAGGAGAGAAAATGTGAGTTAGCGTAAGGAAAATCTGCTCTAGAATTAGGGGCTTAACTCTCAGTAGTACAGAAGGTGCAGTGACATTGGTGTCCATGTGCCTTACCGGTCCACTAAACCCCAATTATGGCTGTATTTATCTACCTATTGTATTGCCAGGGGGGCCATTTTCCTTGCTTACGCCCAGCCACTTGTCACCCTCACTGTGGCACTGTTGAAAACATGGAAAATCACATAGTAATATTGTATAATAAAAGATATTGTGGCAGGATAACTTGTGAGCAAAAATAAATGTGCTACTTAAGCAAATAAATATGATTTTCCTAATATCTGAGACAATACTCAAGGCCTGAACTTGATTAACACTCCTTCCAGAAGTAAAAGATAAAATGTGCGAGAAATTGGGTTACTGGTTGAGGGGGGTGAAAGCCTTACTCAAGCAACAACCACAATCCTTGTCAGGTTGAGGCACAAGCAAACCCCATATTAACCTGTGATCAACCCTCTGGTAGCTTGGCACTGAGCAGTCTGGCTTAACTAAGAGGCAATATGTAAAGCATTTAAGTAGCACTTCAAACAGTAATAAAGTGAAAACACAACACAAGAAAGATTCCACACCAATTTAGAAAATTATTTGACACCAAAATGGAAATCTAATCAGCAGAGCTGTAGTTATGGATTTTTAAAGATTTAATTGAAAATGTTGCCAAAAAGCCCAAAGCGCAGCTGGTGTCTATCTGGTCGTACAAGATCAGTAGAAAGTCACAAGTTCAGGCAGACCAGTGATGGAGCCGCGAATCAGATGCAGGGATTGGGTTAGTCCCACTGAAAAGCTACCTTCTCAGTTTAGCGCAAATAGTCCCTTTTGCAGAGGTACGAGCCACGAGGAGCAGGGAAGCATCGGGGATGGTTGTCCTTATAGCGCAAAGAGCAGGCCGGGCATCACGAACGGGTCGTAGATCTGCGATGGGGCTCTTCACAAGCAGTCAATGCTGCAGCACGAAGGGTCAGGTTGTTGGCACTTCGCGTGGGCAGGCAGTGCGAGTGGCAAGGTTTCAACCCAACGGGCCCATTTGCAGTTGCGAAGAGCCCAAAACCTTCTGTTTAGCCTCAGTGAGGCCCTAAGGGTCCAGGACCTGGGAGGCACCACTTGTGGGTCAGGGGCTTTCTCCATATGGATCTGGGTGCTGGTTCAGGTGGTTAGGAGCCTGTTGTGTCCCTGTGGCTCTGAACAGGAGGCCACCAGACTAACCCTTGAAGTCTCTCTGGGAGTCCTGGGTTCAGGCACAGGTCCAATACCTCTGTCTCAGGCAGAAGGGCAGCAGGGCATCAATCCAGCAAGGTGGCAATCCAACAGAGCAGTAGTCCGGCAGAAGTCCAGCAGGGTGGCCGTCCTTTCAGCAGAACAGCAGTCCTTCTTCCTGGCAGTCTCCACAGGTTCAGAAGTGTACTGAAGAGTTGGTGTCAGAGGTCCAATATTAATACCAGGTGGCTCCTTTGAAGTTGGAGAAGCTTCTAGAGGTATCCCTTTGAAGTGCACAGGTTTCCTGCCTCCCCTGGCTACAGCATAACTACAGGGGGTATGCAGCTCTTTGTGTGGAAGCAGCACACAGCCTATTTTAGTGTAAGTAGGGCTGTACCCAGCTCCATCCTCCCATTCTGTTATTGAAGGCCCATCCAGCCACACCTAAGCTCATTCTTGTGTGTGGTTGTCTAGGAGGAATACACAAAGTCCAACTGCCAACTATACCCACTCATGTGACCCAGAGACAGGCTGCAGGCACTAAATGGCTAAGGCAGGAAAATGCTAACTTTCTGAGTTGGAATTTTCAAGATTGTAATCTAAAATCCAACTTTACAAGAAGATAGGATTTTTTATTACAATTCTAAGGACATCAAACATGAACTGGTTACCTGCTCCCATTTAGAATGTATCACTTATTAAATGTAATAAGGCAACGTGAATTTTATCCTATGGGAGAGGCAGGCCTTGAAGTTGTGAAAAACAATTGTAATTGTTTTTCACTAACAGGACATGTAACTAATTCCTGGACTCAGGTAGTGCCTCTTTATTTAGAACCTACAAGCAAATTAAATATACCAATTGGGTATAACCCAATTATACCATGTTTACAGAGGAGAGCACAAGCAATTTAGCACTGAAACTGCAGTAGTAAAGTGTGCAGAGTCATAAAACCAACAAAAATGAACTCAGCAAATTGGAGGATTGAAGGCAAAAGGTTTGGGGATGACCCTGCAAAAAGGGCCGAGTCCAACATGATTATGGCATCATCAGACCATCTTATCTACAGTAGGATATTAATAACAACAATAAAATTAGGTCCCCCTTCGAGGCCAGTATAAGGTTAGATGTACATCTGATGATAGGCGTGTGATGCAGTACTTTCTATGCTGTGTGATAGCATCCCAAGAACATAATCTAGGCAGTTGAGACAGGCTTCCAATGAAAGCCTTCCTGGTCAATATAGTTGGGGTTCCTAAATTACACAGTGCATTGCTTGAAGATTATCATTAATTGATAAATAAGACAATTTATTGGATCCGTTCTGTGAGGCTTTGTATTTCAATGATCAGGTTTGACATTATTAATGCCAAATGTGTTTATGTTTAAAACGTTTTTATTGAGACAAAACAAACCATGGGGGAGGGGGACAGGAGGCAGGATACGTGGAATACAGTCAAAGAAGAAGGGATGCATCTCCAGAGGGTTGGCAATAGGTGAAGCGTTGGCTCAGAGGGAAGAACACAGTAAATGAACACTAGAATTACAAGCTGTGGAATCCCACGCGCGTATCCGACACCCAAAAGCAGAGCAATAAAACCCCCCCCAATCAACCCCTCAACAGAACACAGTCCCCCCCTCCCATCCCCCATCCTCCCAGTACAAAAACAACAACACTCCCCCCTCCCCCCGTCCTATGGTCCCGCAGCAAAGTAGCCCCAACCAGGAAGCCCCGCACAGCCCCCCCCCCCCCGCCGGGGGTCCCCATCTCACATGTAAGCTAGTCCGCCGGGGTCACCGGCGGCCGCAGCCTGAGAAGCCTAAGATACCTCGGGCAGGTGAGCTCCCGGAATTCAGTGGACAGCAGCGCTAGAAAGGGTTGCCATAGCTCCTCAAATTGGTCTATCTCCCCCGCAACCGTAAGCGACAGCTTCTCCATCCCCAGCACATGCCAGAGTCTGTGCAACCAACCGGTGATGGAGGGGGCGGTGGATGTGCGCCAGTGGATCAGAATGTTCTGAACCGCAGACCCCAGCGCTATCGCAATCTGCCTACCCCTGCGGGACTTCAGTGGGTACATTAGGTCATTGGGGAGGCCCAGCAGGACATACGCCGGGAGGCGCGGCAGCTCTATGCCAAAGTGCTCATCCACCTCGTCCAGAACTTCCTTCCAGTAGGCGGTCAGCACTGGGCAATCCCATAGGATGTGTGTAAGGGTACCTTCCTGCCCGCAGCTCCGCCAGCACCCCTTGTCAGTGTGTCTATACATTTCATACAGTCTCTCCGGGGTATAGTACCAGTATGTGGACACTTTAGTGAAGGTTTCCGTAAGGCCCGTGTGGTATGCAGAGTGCCGCGCCCGATACGCAATTTTGTCCCATTCCTTGTGGCTGAGTGTCCTACCCAGTTCCCTGTGCCAACGCTCCCTCCCCGGATTGTAGTAGTGAAACGGCGGGGGTTGTAGGTGTTTGTACAGATCAGTGATCAGTTTAGCGTCGGAGGTCCGAGTAGCCAACCACCGCTCATACGGTGTAATTGGACGGGCAGCGGCGGCACGCACCTGAGGCTGGAGGGCCCAATGCCGAACTTGCATGTAGCGCAATCTGTCCAGCTCCGTCAGGCCGAACTCCTGGCGGAGTCGCTGAAAAGGAACCACTCCTTCCGGGCCATAGATCTGGAAGAGTGCCCTGCAGCCCGCCTGCACCCAGTGGGAGAAAACCCCCGGCTCCATCCCAGGGGAGAAGTCCGGGTTGCCCGCAATGGGCGTGAGCGGCGAAGGGAAGGTGGTAAGGCCCCGGGCCTCACAGACCGCGTCCCACACACGCAGGGGGACCCGCGTAACAAAGGAAGCGTAAAGATTAGCGGGGCGGTGCGCGCGGCGCAGGAATGGAACCTCTTGTAAGGTGCGGCCCGCCACTGCCTGGTCTTGGAAGAGCCAATGTTTGTCGGACTCCCACCTGCTCCACTCCACCAGATAGCGGAGCTGTGCCGCCTGAAAGTACTTACGGAGGTCCGGAATGCCGAGACCCCCCGCTTCCGGAGCAAGCGTGGAGAGGACCCTCTTCATGCGTGGCCTGCGGCCCTGCCAGACAAAGCGGGAGATGTCAGCCTGCATTTGTCGTATCCAGCCCACCGGGGGTTGGAGTGGAAGGGCCCGGAAAAGATATAGTATCTGGGGCAGCACCGTCATTTTGACCGCCGCGATTCGCCCCAGCCAGGACAGCAGGCCCTTGTTCCAGCGGCCAAGCTCGTCCTTGATCTTCCTGCTGAGGGAGGCATAATTGGCCGTAACCATCTCCGACAGTGTAGGCGCCAGCAGAATCCCCAGATACGGCACCGTGGACGAGGACCACTGCATGGGGAAGAGCCGTTGAAGATCCCTCCTGGTTTCCGCAGCCAGGGACACGTCCAGTGCCATCGACTTGCTCATATTCATTTTGAAGCCGGCCACCCCCGCGAAGGCGTCCAACTCTCGGAGGCAAGTAGGCAGCGACCTCCTAGGGTCGTCCAAAGTCAGCAGGACATCGTCCGCATAGAGACTGACGGTGTGGACGTACTGGCCCATCCGGACCCCGACAGCATCCGGATTGTCACGAATCCTCTGAGCAAACGGCTCCATGTAGAGGGCAAACAGGAGCGGCGAGAGAGGGCAGCCTTGCCGCGTGCCGCGCTCGATGGCAAAGCTACCAGAGCTACACCCGTTTACCCGCACCGACGCTGAAGGATGCTTATAGCAATTAAATACCATGGTGCGGAACTTATCGCCGATTCCCAGTTTCGTAAGGACCCGCTCAAGATACGGCCAGTGAACTCTGTCGAAGGCCTTCTCTGCATCAACGGACAACAACATCCGCTCCCCCGAGATCCTTGAGGCCTTCTCCAGAACATGTGTCACCCTCTTGGTGTTGTCAACCGTCTGTCTACCGGGCACAAAACCAGCCTGGTCCGCCTCCACCAGGTCGGGGAGGTGTGGACCCAGCCTGGCTGCGAGAATCCCCGTGTACAACTTGAGGTCGACATTTAGGAGAGAGATGGGCCGGTATGAGCCGCAAAGGGCCCGGTCCTTCCCAGGCTTCGGGATTACCGCGACCGTCGCCCTCAGGAGATCCGGAGGGATGGCTCCCGGTGCGGAGAAAGAGTTAAACAGCCGCGTAAGGACAGGGGCCACGGCCGTGCAAAAAGTCTTGTAGAATAGCGACGTGAACCCGTCCGGGCCCGGGGCCTTGCCATGTTTCAGCCGCGCAATAGCTGAAATCACTTCCTCCACATGGATGTCCCGCTCCAGGTGGTCAGCCTGAGCCGGGTCCAGTACCGGGAGGGTCACCGACTCCAAATAGCTATCGGTCTCCCGTGGCGGGGAGGGCTCCTCAGCATACAGCGCCTCGTAGAAGCCGCGGAAAGACTCCGCTACTTCCGCGTCCCCGGAGACAACCCCCCCGTCCGCGCCCACCAATTCTTTCACGACGCTGCGCTGTTGCGCGACCCGGAGCCGGTGTGCTAGGAGCTTGCCACATCTGTCCCCCCCAGTGTAGTAGGCATGTTTCAAACGTAAGGCGGCGTACTCCGCCCTATCAAGATCCAGAGCCGAGAGGAGCTTCCTCGCTGCCTTCAACTGCCTCCAGACCCTCGGCGCTCCCGTACGGCGGTGGACCTGCTCAAGCTCCCGAACTTGAGCCGTCAACTCATCCCTCTTCAGTTGTCGCTCCTTATTCTCGGCTGCAGAGATAGAGATGAATTCCCCCCGTAGGACGGCCTTCAATGCCGCCCACTGTGTCGCCTGCGAGGTGTCAGTGTTGCTATTGTGAGTGAGAACCAAATGTGTTTAATCTGATATTGAACGATGGTTATGTCCACCTAAATATAGGCTAACCAGAAGTGAAAGATGCTTTACTAGTACTTGATGTAAGAACCGATTCCAGTGGCTCTAACTTTCAACTAAAAACTACTCCTTACTCTGGAAGCCAAATTAACTGTCCTTTTAGAGTGGATACTGCTGCTGCTGGTTATGCCCATAATATGAGGCTACAAAGGGTCCTTGTTGACCTTGATTGACTGTAGCCTTATAGCCCACCATAGCGGGCTATATCGGCCATTAATGGTCCGCTCCAGTGTTAAAGGCCTAAGCCGAAGTCAAGTGCCTTCAAGAAGGGAGCATGCATTTATTAGCCATACAGGCCAGCTATGGCGGGCTATAAGGCTATTAGAACATTCCGCCACTAGAGGACAGAATTTTCCAACAAATAAAACGGATGCCTCTGCAAGCCCAAGGGGATTTTAATCCCCTCAGGCTCCATGAGGCTTTTGTTCACAGCAATAGCTGTGATTGAAAAACATTGGAATGTTGGATCTCCAGGCTTTTAGCAGCCATTAAAGCTTATAGTACTCAACTGTCTTCAATTGAGCTCCCAACATTCCAATGTTCTAATATAGTTCCCCTGAGAAACCTATCTTAGCCATTTCTCATATAGAGGTCTCTGTTCCATATTTCCTTATGGTTTTCTTGTGGAACGTGGACAAACCTCCATCAAACCTAAGTGATCCTGCTTGTTTAGCATTTACTAGCAATCGCGATATATTCCTAATTTAGGAGACATGGCCAACCTCACTTATTTTTATAGACAGATTTATTATTTATTGTATTAGAATTTGCTTTACTTACAATCTCCTTCTCATATTAAACATAAACATCCTTCTGATTGGTTGACCATTTGGATGAAAAACAAATAAAACTGTATAATAGACAAGATTAAGAAAAATACCCCAGATTTACTATTCTTAAATGTTGTTTCCAACTGTGATTATTTTGGCCATTTACACCATAGGGTGAGTTTAAAGTCTCAAGAATCCCCAATCCTTGTAAAAGTTGACACGATGTTCGCCCAGCAAAATCTGCTACTATGTTGCTGGTGGCAGGAGACTTTAATGGTCTGGAAGTGACGTAATGTTATGGCATATTAGTTGCCTTCTGTCGCATTAAGTCATGGTTTTCGTCCCTGCAATGGATGTACTATCTCAAATTTAACACTTCGCCCAACATGGCAGATGGGTAAGTGGTCAAACAATATTGAATAAACCATCAGCACCTTGGTTTAACATGGAGCTCCGTAGTGAAAAGAGCCGATGTAAGAGACTCGAGCGAGTCTGGAGGAAGAAATATGAACCTACTGCTAAAGTAGTATATAAGGTAGCCCTAAAAGAATTCCACGCACTAAAACGTAAGGTGATGAGAGAGTATATGGCTAAACAAATCTTGAATGCGGACAATCCATCCAGAGAGATTTTCAGGATAGTAGAGGGCTTCCTGAATCCTCAGGCCTTAAAGAGCTCCATCTCACCCTCTCTGAATCTCTGTGAGGAATTGGCCGCTTTTTTTCAGGATAAAATTCTGACCATCTATTCCACCTTTCCCTCAACTGAAAACCAGGTGATACCTCCGATCAGTACAGTAGATAACTGGTCAACTTTCTGCAGATTTGAGAAGGCAGCCTCTCTGACGGAACTTCTGAAAATCAAGTCCGGCTCTCCCCTTGACCCGTGTCCGGCCAGAATCTTTAAACTTTTAGCACCTCTTCTGAATGACACCTTGAATGCTTTATGGAATTCCTCTTTAGAAACTGGTATTTTCCCATCTGATTGGAAAAAGGCATTGGTCCGCCCCATCCTGAAAAAAGAGGATTGGTATTATTGGATTTATCGGCAGCGTTTGACACGGTCTCCCACAAAATCCTCCTAAACAGACTACTTGGAATAGGAGTGGCGGGGACCGTGTTGAATTGGTTTCAATCTTTCCTGGAAAGCAGGTCTCAACAGGTGGTTTTACACCCACATGTTTCTAACTCCAGATTTTTGGCGCAGGGGGTGCCACAGGGCTCGGCACTCAGTCCGACGCTCTTTAATGTTTATCTTCCGCCCCTTGCTGCAATCATTGAGAAATGGGGTGTGCGAGCTGTCTCCTATGCAGACGACACACAGCTAATCTTCTCTTTCAAGGAACATGATGACACAGCTTTCATTAATTTTAAACAATGCCTACTAAACATCTCTACCTGGATGACCGAAAATTGTCTTAAATTAAACACTGATAAGACTGAGGTCTTATTTTTCAATCAACCTACCCCTCCACGGACGGAGTTGTGGTGGCCAGTAGAATTGAATCCACCCCCGATACCGGTACCGGTGGCAAGGAGGGGTCAGATTTGACTCGCAACTGTCTGGCAAGGCACAAATCACGCATATCTCCTCTTTGTGTTTTTGGAGATTGAAGACACTACGAAGATTTTTACGTTTCCTTCCTATGAACTGTAGGAAGGCAGTGGTACATGCCCTCATCATTTCCCAACTTGACTATGCTAACAGTTTGTACATTGGCCTCCCAGATTTCCTGATGAGAAGGCTGCAGCGTATCCAAAACGCCGCAGCCAGACTTTTGAGGAATGTGCCTCTACGGTATCACATTTCGCCTCATTTGGAAAGCCTCCATTGGCTACCAGTAGTGAAAAGAGTGCAGTTTAAAGCCATCGTGTTGGCTCATAAAGCCTCTAGAGGGGTAGGTCCTCGGTATCTGAAACAGAGACTGCAGAAATATCTTCCACCAAGAACGCTTAGATCCAGCAAACAAAATCTTTTGATTATCCCTAGGTTCAGAAAGTAGAGGACAGGTGGACGTGCGTTTTCCGTGAAAACGGCCATGTTATGGAACAATCTACCTAATGATCTCAGACTCATTGACAAGGAACTCCCGTTCAGAAAGGCTTTGAAGACCTGGCTATTCAGACTACCTTAGAGATTGGCTCAGGCCGCTCTCTGCTTAATCTCATGCGCCTGTAGGACATTAGCGCCGGGACACTTCCGTTGGAAGTAGCTGTCGCGCTCTATAAATATTTAATAATAATAATAATAATTGATTGCTTGATATTCCACATGCTTGATTTTCGCTATATTTTGGATATGACAGCCATTGAAAGATCAGAGATGAACCGCATGCCCTAATCCTAAAGTGAGAACATTTTGTTCAAATGAACCCTTTTCCTATTCTTGGAAAGGGGTGAACATCTGACTACCAAACAACCGTGTGAGTCAAATGAGAGATAGTATTACCGTTCCCTTTTTGGAATTGGCTGTACTAAAGACCTGTGATGAATTTTTCCTCTTGAAGATTCATGCCATGATGTTTGAGACACTTCCCCTTTACTTTCCAAAGCGTTTTGGAGGAAGAAAGGCCGGCATGGCAAGATTTTTTAATATGCAGTTAATAACCTAATACTTCCTCCGAGGTTGAAGAATAAAGTTGGTACACCTGTTAAGACTGAATATATACACGCTTTTGGGCACATTATATCTCCGGGAAGTTTATAATTTCATATAATTTTCCTCAGATACACATTATGCTGAGGCATGGTCTCAACACTTCACTATGTTATAAGTTATATTAACTGAACAACCAAAATTGAAACATTAGATGATAAATATTAATATATAGTGATCGGGGCAGATGATACCAGGATTTATTGCTCATGTGAGAATGTAGGAAGCTGTAAATTATGCCAGAAACAAGGTAAAGCACTAGGTTGAAAAAAATCTTTGTCGATTCATTACATTCAGACTAGCCCAACTTCCATCTCAAGAGGGGCACCCATTTTCCGTATGTGGTTGGGAGGAAATTATTCTGGTATTAACGAAAGGTAGCTGTTGAGATCCATTTCATTATTGCCCAACAAGGTTCAATGATGATATCCAAAAACGATTTTGTAAAATGGTCCTCATTACAAAAGGACTAGGTAAAGGATACAAATTCATCAAACTATGGAAGTTGATGTAAGATATGAGGTGTTAGAGAGGGTTGAGATCGACCACAATCCCTTATTACTAATTATGTAGGACTTGTTCTCTCACATTTCTATCACTCCCTCCCAGATGGGTGACCAGCAATTGGAGATTTCAAACAATAGCAGGAATGTGAAGTGGGAAGCAGTGTGTTCTTTACCAAAGGTACTTTCAGATATGTACTCAGCTGTCGCCTCCCATATGGTGGTCATGTCTGACAACTGGGGGAATAATTAAAGGATTGTAGCTGAGCACACTAAACTATCTGCTGGGCTCAAAGATTTCTTTCACAAAGAGTTCATGAGAGCCACTGCAAAGGATACCAAGAATGGTTTGTTCCCACGGTAGGGTGACAAAGAGAAACCTTCTGAGAGCAATCAAAAAAGGAGTAAGTCAGGAGACTCAGAGCTCAATCGGAGAGCAATAAATGGGTTGACCTTCTAGATGCCTCTTGCAACAATGATTTGAAGAAATATTTGTGGCTAGTAAGTCAATTCAAATTCAAAAACTTTATTCGGTCTTAAAAACAATAGACCATCAAAGTACATAAATGAATAATGCGTAAAACTGTAAACATTCGTGAGAATTTACAAGTAGTTGTAAAATGAGAATATTTAAAAAAGCAGAAAGGACTTTTGAGGTACAGAACAAACACGTCAGATAATACATCAGGTATCCATGCTTAAATGAGCAACATGACTATAAGATTACATAGAAATATAGCACAATAGATGTTTGGCAAGATATGTCAGGAAATACATCAAACATCCGTAAAAGAGGAACGTAAGATGCGAAATGGGACCAAATTGTAGCGCACTGTTACCGAATGGGAGTTTAAAAGCTACAATTAAAAAGCAGGAAGGGGAGACAGTGGAAGAACAAAAATCTCCAATAGGGTCCGCCATGCTCTCCTACTGTTCCCCGCTAATGGACCCGTTGCATCTACCATGTTCAGTGTATTATGCCATGCTGCACGTAATATTCTATCGGACTAGCCCGACATAGTGTGTCTAGCCCTAAGTGCTGCTTTCAGGAAGGCACAGAAAAAAGAGAGAATTTCAGGCGAGCACAAAGATTGTAAATGAAGGTGAGCAGATCTGCAGCGACGAAGGCCTAGCCGCCTTAATAAAGGTATCAGAAAGTGATGTTGTGCTAAACTGTGCAAATTGCAAAAGAACATAAAATGCTGTAATAATTGAGCAGAGTGATTATAACATGGGCAACAGGAGACCGTGTTCCTTTCTGAGTCTAAAAAATGTTTAAAAAAGAGAGACCAGTAGATTGTCCCAGCTCTGAAGCGAAAAAGTAGGGACCGCTCCCATTTGATCAACTCCAAAACTAGATACAGAGGGGAATCATCAGTGTAAAGAAGGCTATAATATTGCAACACAGAGGGTTTCGATAACTCAGATTTCAACCTAATGTTTGCTTGGTGGGCCTTAAATAATGTTTTCACCTCCAATTTGGTGTTGTCGGGGATGCGGCTAGGTTTAAAGTACCCCCAGGGTGTGCCCATGGAGCCAACAGTATCTCGTAAATAACTCAGCCATGGTATAGAGGAAACCTTGTCCAGCATCATGCAATCGGATACGATATCCTTACAGAGCTTGGCGCCTGAGAAACTAAAACTTTATGGCATGACACGGAGGCCAACATTATGCAAATTCTCCTTTATTGCCACAGCTCAGCAGTAACAATGAAGAGAATACAGAACTTGTGAAGATTCTAGAAATAGTATAAAGTCCATGAGCACACAGCCATCATCCTTCTTTGTTGCTGCTGGTCATCAAGATAAGTACTCTCTTTGATTTGCGCTTATTCAGTGTATATGTCATGCTTTATGTTGGTATTTTTTCCCCTATCACATGACTGGGTCCTATTGACCCTACTATGTGATATCCTTTATCTATCATACGTGTTTTTTATCACCCTTTTCGTGCCTTTTCTATGTTTTGTTCATGATCTTGTGCCTTCACTCTGGGTCTTACAACGCTTCTGTTTTGCCTTTGTTTATTTATTCGCCGCTTGTTGAATTATGTGGCCTCCGCTTTTGTACAGCAGCGTCCTTTGAAATAGACGCGAGTACTTGGCCCGCATGCTGGCGCTCGCGCGGTAAATGCGGGTTGCCTGGCGACGCCTCAACGCGTACCGGAGCTTTCACCCGGACGCATATCGCGTTACTTTGCCCCATCCTATCCCCTCACCGCTTGCTCCGGACCTTTGCAACGGAGTTCACTTACTCCGTCCTGAAGCCGACTCGATCCTCTTGTTTTTTTCCCCTTCACAGTCTACGTTTGATCACGTACCGCGGAGGGAACATAACTTTAAAGAAAAGAACCTTCGGAACGACCACGCTCACTAAACAATGCGTGGTCGTCCAGGTTACAGCAGCAAACTTGTCAGTTGCTGCTGTAACTCGATCGGATTAAGCCTTTTAACGCGCACACGGACCCGCTTTTAACATTTGATACATTTTAAACAGAAATTATCCTCTTAAAAATAACAACAACAACAAAAAAAAAAAGGAGAAAAGAAGAATTAATACTAGAAGGTAGGGTTGGATACACTTATCTGTTTATACATTATCTCTATTACCAAATGATATTAATTAATAATTTGATTTAAAAAAAAGATTTAAAAAAAGGGGAAAGACAAGTTTGGTCTCTCTTGTCTTATACTACTGTTAACCCCCCTTTTTTTCCCTACATTGGTGCCGATTCGGATCCTGGAAAAATTTCCCCCGTCCGAATTGAATCTGGACTTTTTTCCGTCCGAATCGTACAAGTAGCGTACAAACTGCCAAGTACGATTTGCATGGGAAAAACTCCATACGAATCACATCCTGAAAAGTTCCCCACATGTCCTCGGGTCGGAAATTGTGTCCGACACATCCCCGGACGATTTACCGTACGAATCGGAAAAATGAAGTCCGACCGCGCAAGTACCATCACTCCCGTCCTTTCGATTTCACAACTGTATAGAAAAAACACCGTACGGACCGAACTCCCATAGCAACCATGGAGACACGTGCCCGCACACGCGCCGAACACCCCACCACAGACCCCGCATGTACGCGCGAAATGCCCCTCGGCCACGAATGTACGCGCCGAACCCCCACCAGTGTATGCATGGAGCGTACCCCCACCCGTGTATGCATGCAGCGTACCAACTCCCCACCCGTGTATGTACGGACCGTACCCCCACCCCACCCGTGTATGTACGGACCGTACCCCCACCCCACCCGTGTATGTATGGACCGTACCCCCACCCCACCAGTGAATGTACGGACCGTACCCCCACCCATGTATGCATGCAGCGTACCAACTCCCCACACGTGTATGTACGGACCGTAACCCCACCCCACCAGTGTATGTACAGACCGTACCCCCACCCCACCCGTGTATGTACAGACCGTACCCCCACCCCACCAGTGTATGTACGGACCATACCCCCACCCGTGTATGCATGCAGCGTACCAACTCCCCACCCGTGTATGTACGGACCGTACCCCCACCCCACCCGTGTATGTACGGACTGTACCCCCACTCCACCAGTGTATGTACGGACCGTACCCCCACCCCACCAGTGTATGTACGGACCGTACCCCCACCCGTGTATGCATGCAGCGTACCAACACCCCACCCGTGTATGTACGGACTGTACCCCCACCCGTATATGTATGGACCATACCCCCACCCCACCAGTGTATGTACGGACCGTACCCCCACCCGTGTATGCATGCAGCGTACCAACTCCCCACCCGTGTATGTACGGAACGTACCCCCACCCCACCCGTGTATGTACGGACCGTACCCCCACCCCACCAGTGTATGTACGGACCGTACCCCCACCCGTGTATGCATGCAGCGTACCAACTCCCCACCCGTGTATGTACGGACCGTACCCCCACCCCACCAGTGTATGTACAGACCGTACCCCCACCCCACCCGTGTATGTACGGACCATACCCCCACCCCACCAGTGTATGTACGGACCGTACCCCCACCTGTGTATGCATGCAGCGTACCAACTCCCCACCTGTGTATGTACGGACCGTACCCCCACCCCACCCATGTATGTACAGACCGTACCCCCACCCCACCAGTGTATGTATGGACCGTACCCCCACCCGTCTATGCATGCAGCGTACCAACTCCCCACCCGTGTATGTACGGACTGTACCCCCACCCCACCCGTATATGTACAGACCTTACCCCCACCCCACCATGTACGTACGGACCGTACCCCCACCCGTGTATGCATGCAGCGTACCAACTCCCCACCCGTGTATGTACGGACCGTACCCCCACCCCACCAGTGTATGTACGGACCGTACCCCCACCCCATCCGTGTATGTTCGGACCGTACCCCCACCCCACCAGTGTATGTATGGACCATACCCCCACCCGTGTATGCATGCAGCGTACCAACTCCCCACCCGTGTATGTACAGACCGTACCCCACCCCACCCGTGTATGTACGGACTGTACCCCCACCCCACCAGTGTATGTACGGACCGTACCCCCACCCGTGTATGCATGCAGCGTACCAACTCCCCACCCGTGTATGTACGGACCGTACCCCCACCCCACCAGTGTATGTACGGACCATACCCCCACCCCACCCGTGTATGTACGGACCGTACCCCCACCCCACCCATGTATGTACGGACCGTACCCCCACCCCACCAGTGTATGTATGGACCGTACCCCCAACCGTGTATGCATGCAGCATACCAACTCCCCACCCGTGTATGTACGGACCATACCCCCACCCCACCCGTGTATGTACGGACCGTACCCCCACCCGTGTATGCATGCAGCGTACCAACTCCCCACCCGTGTATGTACGGACCGTACCCCCACCCCACCCGTGTATGTATGGACCGTACCCCCACCCCACCAGTTTATGTACGGACCGTACCCCCACCCCACCAGTGTATGTACGGACCGTACCCCCACCCGTGTATGCATGCAGCGTACCAACTCCCCACCCGTGTATGTTCGGACCGTACCCCCACCCCACCCGTGTATGTACGGACCGTACCCCCACCCCACCAGTGTATGTACGGACCGTACCCCCACCCCACCAGTGTATGTACGGACCGTACCCCCACCCCACCAGTGTAGGTACGGACCGTACCCCCACCCGTTTATGCATGCAGCGTACCAACTCCCCACCCGTGTATGTACGGACCGTACCCCCACCCCACCCGTGTATGTACGGACCGTACCCCCACCCGTGTATGCATGCAGCATACCAACTCCCCACCCGTGTATGTACGGACCCTACACCCAGCCCCCCCTGTATGTACGGTGCGAAACACCACCACCGATGGACGGTGCGGACCAACACCCTGCCCGTGTTCGTACGCACCCTACCCCAGGCCCACACACCAGCACCCTCACCCAACATCGGACATGTACGAGTCGTACTAAGCCATAGCAAAGGACAGCACTGTACAACAAATGGCCCATATACGCACCGTACAGACGCTAAAAACACTCCTACTGAACCAAGACTAACCAAAAAAACACAAGGACAGTCAATCCGAGGCCCACAACACCACTAAACATATCCAACAAGGCCAAATACATCCTATACACTGACCTGCAACTGACAAACAGATAAACAGAGGCCCAAACCACTACCACTCCTTATAACACACCCACCCAAAGTTCAAACACAGCCACACCCACAAATGGACCAATAAAAAGGCCCAACACACACAAACCATGATCCTTTGCAACAGATCCACTGCTGCCAGACCCCAGAGACAACGCACTGCACCATACTTCAACCATAAATACACCTTACACTTGCACTCTTCAACACAACCACCATCACAAACACACCCTCATCACATTCACACACACACACCCACACACCCACAACCATCCACACCCCCACCCCCACAACCATCCACACCCACACCCCAGACCATGCCCACCAACAAGAATCCAAAGTTCACAAAGGTCGAGCTGGAGTCCCTTGTCGACGAAATCATCAGAGTCGAGCCACAGCTCTTTGGAACATTGGTCAGACGGACCAGCATATCAGAAAAAACTGCCATGTGGGAGAGGATAGTCAATTCCGTGAATGCTGTTGGGGCCACCAGAAGGACCAGGCATGAGTGCCAAGCCAGGTGGTACGATCTGCGGAGGACGGTCCGCCGCAAAATGACGGATGAGCACAACCAGGCCAACATCACTGGAGGAGGTCCGTCCCGCAGACCGGTACACTACCATCCCTGGGAGGAGAAGGTGATGGCCACGCTGCCGCCGGTGGGAGTAGACGGACTAGAAGGAGTCCGAGAGCCTGGTGAGTACACAAACAACTCACCTCACATGGGGGGAACGCCATATACAACCCAAATAACAATCATGCACGCACACCCCCCAAAGCCAGCACCGGACACAACCACACTCCAAAAACACACACATGCCACTAGCGCCTCCATGCCCCAAGCAAGGCCATGCCAAGTCACAGGCCACACAAAACACCAACACAAGACAGGATGTCCCCGATGCCGGGAGGGTGGGCCTCAAAACTAACATAGAGCAACTCTGAAGCACACAACAATGTCCTCAGCCCATATGGCTTAGGGCACAGCCATACCAACAGTGTGTCCCCACACAGTACTGTTTTGCCTGCTAATAGTGGCCGCGTTGCAGGACGACATGGGTATGAAGGCACAATTTGCACATAACAGCAGCCAATGAAGATGCAGCACACTGAAAGAGTGTCAGCACACACCGCCACAGCAGCAGCGCAGACTCAGACACTCCGCCCAATGGGTGCCCGCAGAGAAGAAACAAACCCACATGAACAAGCCAATGGCCATTGCAAGACCTGCAAACTGTGTGTGCCCAGGAAGCTGGGCTGTGGTGACAGAGGGTGACACACAGAGGGAGGGAGAGGGGCAGAGAGAGGGACACAGACAGAGGTGGACACAGGGAGACAGACAGAGGGAGGGAGGAGGCTGACAGAGGGAGGGAGAAGGGGAGACGGACAGAGGGAGGAGGCTGACAGAGGGAGAGAGAAAGGGAGACGGACAGAGGGAGGAGGCTGACAGAGGGAGGGAGAAAGGGAGATACAGGGAGACGGACAGTGGGAGGAGGCTGACAGATGGAGGGAGAAAGGGAGACGGACAGAGGGAGGAGGCTGACAGAGGGAGGGAGAAAGGGAGACGGACAGTGGGAGGAGGCTGACAGAGGGAGGGAGAAAGGGAGACAGAGGGAGACCAAATCACCCTTGGGTGGTGTGGCCATGTCCGCTCATCAGCAGGTGGAGTGTGTGCATGTAGACAAGGTTTGGCAGTGCCTTAACCCCCCCTTCAACCTTTGATAAACACTAGGCCATGTGTCAATCTGTGCACGAGTACATCCGTGCTGCAGGCACAAACAGAACCTTACACCCAGTATACCTACCCACTGTGTTCGTCAGAACCCTGTCACAAATTGTTAAGTTACCTACCTGCATTCTCAAATAGCATGGAATAAACACCATTTGGCCACGTACAGTGCAACACGTAAGGCGGCTCTGCATGGCTTGCTACGCCCGCTCACTACACTGCTGACTGCGTTCCCAAAATATGCATCAACTAAGATTGTGTCACACATAGGTAAAGTGTCGAAAGCTGTGGCCAAGGGACATACCAATGCACAAGTGCACTGTGTGAGGAATGCTAGCCCAATCCAACCACCCAGAGGAACTGTGCCAAATCACAAAAAGAATGAAACATGGATGTCGAATGTAACACAATTAACACTGTCTCTCTCACACACAGGTCAATGTCATCGATCTCCCCCCAACACTGGGGGGGAAGACTCACAGGACCAGGCTCTGCGTGAAGAGGACACCACTGGCAGCGACGACTCTCACCACTCCGTGGATGACCCAGACCAACCTGGCCCTCTCTGGTGTCCAACCACCTGCAGCACCTGCGTCAGGTACAACTGTGCCAATCACCACCCCCATTCCTGCCACATCCCAGGAGACACCCAGGAGCCCTGCCCACACACAACACAGCCAGTCTGTCCACGAGGGACAAGGTTCTCCGGGCACCCTGGAGGAGGCAGGCGACACCGCAAATGCCATCCCTCAGGGGTCCCGGAGACTCGATGTGCCCAGAACGGCAGGCCAGGCGCAAGTGGGCAGGGGTGGTGGGAGTGGAGGACGGCGGAGGCGCGAACCTGACCAGTTGGCTCAGGACCCGGCTATGGCACACGTCAGAACCATCCTGGACGCATACCGGCGTGACTCCAGAGGCATCCCCAGGTAGTGGGGACCCTCAATGAGATGAAGGCCCTGCAGGTTGAGCATCATGCCAGGATGGAGGCAAGACTTGCAGAGCTCTTGGCGGTGCACAGGGACGTGAGCCAATCCCTCCGTCAGATCGCCCAAAGCCTGGCAAACCATCCCTGTGCCACCAGGCGTAGAGCAGCACCAGACCCAGGGAGGGAGGAGGAGGAGGATTCATCTGACGGAGCGTCCCTTGCATCGACAAGGCAGGCGTCTGAGGGTCCCCGCAGGAAGGTGGGTCGTCCACGAAAAAGACCGTGAGAGTCAGCGGAACATCACCATCTCCCAGGTCACCTGGCCTGGCACCTGGCCCTCTGGCCCAACAGCAGCACAGCAGCAAAGGACATTCTCTGCCACATGGCCTTGCTGGTCACTGTCTGACCAATGTTGACAAAGACTGTGGCACAGACTCTGATGACTGTCAATGGCAAGGACACCAACTCCCCCTGTGAACTTTGGATTCTATACTCCCGCAAAGCACCTCTAGTCACCCCCCCAAACACTTACCCCAGCACTAATAAAATTCATCACAATCACAAGATGATGCCGTCATTTTGCATTATTCCACTACATGTGTGTGTTGTAAAGTCAAACCATGCCTGATTACTGAATTAACTCCAAACATCCATACCCTGGGGTCTGAGTCTGGCACAGGACACACATGGGTCACAACGTACCATCCAAGACAGACATGGAGCACCATACTCACCCGTGATGGGCCCAACCAGCTGAGGGGGTGCCCGCACAACTGTGCCTACAGACCTATTTAGAAGAGCAACAGTCATGCGCAGAGGTCAGGGATCATGTGGAGTGTCCTGGGGTGGGAGTCCCAGGTATGTGTAGACACGTGGCAGAACCATGTCCTGCATGCTTCAGTCAGGTGGATGTGGAGAATGGTGGGCCGGCCAAGGTTGGATGCATGGAGATGGCACAATTGGGTGTTGGATCACAGTGCCACAAGGTTGTGTTGTGGTTGTGGGCTGCATCCTGAGTGTGTGCCTGGATTGAGAAGGTCATATTGCAGCTGGCAGTGATCCACTCCCCCCATCTCTGTTGGACGTTGATGTGGCCTGGTCGCCGGATGTAGTAGCAGAGCTGTGCAGATGCACCCTGGATGCGGACAAGTATCATGGGATTTCTAACGCACATGTCCGTAGAGTGCAGGGTAGGATTAGACACGGATGTCGTAGTTGACCTGGGGGATGGTCTCCCTCTTGCCTTGAGGTGGATGGAACTGGGGATCTTGTGCATAATGCAGAGTGTGCTGCCGCATGAGGCACAGATGCTGCTGATCAGCATAGCACATGTCAGCAAGCAATCCACGATGAACACCATCTCGTTTGCGTGGACACTGGGTGCCCTTGCTGCAGGGCCTGCAGCAGCATGCGCCATGTCAAGGAAACAATGCCACAAGTCGCACACAAAGACAAGGATCTCAGGAAGGAACTATGTAAAAGGTGTATGTCAAGGAAGGAATGTCTGGTTCAACATGACACACAGTGGCCGTCGTGGAGACTGACATGCCACAATACCTACACAGCCATGGACATCATGCACAATACAGAATCTAATCCCTGACAAACAGCTTGCATCTTGCTACTCTACACATAGACTCATATGCACCATCTCTGAGAACAATGCCAGACATGCCGCATGCACAGTGGCAACAGACCACCATTGACAGAGATGAGGCACCTTGGAGGCAGAGGGACACCTTTATTACTCGTGTGTCGGAATGCTAATGCAACTCTGTCAACACATACACAGGTCATGTGGATGAACACGTGGGACCAACACTGGCACCCCCCTTACCGCCACAGATGCTGAAAATCCATGGCACTGGCACACAAGTGACGGGTTACAGCTAAACACCCCCTGCTGCTCACGGAGAGCCTGCTATACACCATTGAGCCCCTAATGGGGAATTCACACACCATGTCAACCCGGTGCAACCCGTATGTTTCCGAGGCCAGTGTTACACACATTGATGGCTCCATCACAATCCCATTACAGATGACTGTCACCAAGTCTGACCATCAATTCAGGTGAATTCTGCTCCAGGTCATGTGCCCCATGATGATTCTACATGTATGCAAAGTAACCAAACATGAACAGGAGCAGTGCACACACATTCAAAACAAATACCACTCCCAAAAAGCCGTGCTGCATCCCTTACCCGAAGGAGATTTTCAAACTTGTCCGGGCATGGAACGCTGATTCTGCACATGTTGCTGTGTTCATGAGGAATAGCAGGAGCACAACAATGCCACCAGCAGACAGCATGCGCAAGTACCCGTGGATGGGAGACACACCAGAAGTCAGCCAAAAGAAGCACATCCGCATGCATGTACTCGACACGTATTAAGTTGTCAACATGCTAGGTGACAATGATGACTCTGGAAAAACATTCTACTATTGCACCATCACTCGAGTGACACATCCAAACACACCTCAGACTCACTTGGAAGACATGCAGATGGACACACACATTGCAACACATGCCACACACAGCCCAATGCGTGCACACTCAGACACTGGAACTCACCACTAAGCAAAGAAGTCGCGTATGAGCCGACTCCGCATGTCCTCTACCGCCTCCTCCTCCTCCACATCACTTGCCTCGTGCCCAAGCCCTTCATCCTCCACGGGTGGATGGTCCTGCTCATCTGGATCCAGGATGAGTGGCACAGCTTTCTCCACTGCCATGTTGTGCAGCATGCAGCACACGAGGAATATCTTGCAGACCTTCACCGGTGCATATGGGAGTGCGCCACCGGTCTTGTGGAGGCAACGGAATCGGCTCTTCAGGAGGCCAAATGTCCTCTCTATCACTCGCCTGGTCCACCCATGGGCGTTGTTGTAGCGGTGATCGGCAGCCGTGCTGGGGTTGCGGAGAGGCGTGATCAGCCATGGCATGTTGGGATAGCCAGTGTCCCCTACATGGAAACATCATGGACAAGAGTGGGTCAGGAGGAGCAGTAAGACAGGAAGATGACGTTAAATACAGGACTGCCAGAGTATACCCACCAACAATACATGCTCGTTCGTTGCGCAGCTGCAGCATCATTTCAGGCACCCTGCTACGCCTCATGATGTACGCATCGTGTGCTGATCCTGGAAAACGAGCACAGACATGTGAAATCACCATGTTGGCAAGACACACCGCAAGGGCATTAATGGAGTGGTAATGCTTGCGGTTACGGAAGGCTACCTCCTGTGCCTGTGGTGGTACCAAAGCCACATGTGTTCCATCTATGGACCCAATGACATGGGGTATCCCTCCCAGGGCATAGAACTCACGCTTGACAGCTGTCAACTGCTCAGGAGTTGGGAATTTAATGAACTCATCAAGGTGCTCCAACATGGCCTCTAAAAAATCATGCAGAACACGGCTGAACATGGTTTGGGACATCCCACCGACATGGGCAATGGTATGTTGAAAGGTACCCGTGGCCAAGAAATGTAGGGCTGCCATCACCTTCATCTTGGGTGTCAGTGCACCAGGATACCTGTGTAGCGGCTGGAGGTGTGCTGCCAGCCGTGTCGTCAAGTCCTCAATCAAACGTTGGGGAAAGCGGTAGCAGCGTATACAGTCCTTTTCCCGCATGTCAGCCGATTCTGGAATTGGTCGAAGGAGAGGCGGAGCCCTGCAGTAAATTAGAAGGGACAACGAAGAGTGAGTACAGTACACCACCAATGTCAATGTACAGAGCACATGCTCAACAGGCAATACACATATGCTACATACAGAGTCAGGTCTGTGCAATGTGCCCTGGACACGTATGCCAGGCATGTGACACTCCTACCAAGAGCCAGCTACAAACGTTGATTCTCAACATCTTTATGCCATGCCATGTAACTAGCTGTGGGCCAGTGTAAGTGAGCAGGCAGACGCATTACAGGAGTTACAGTCATCCAAATATGTGCAGAAGAAGGATGTTTATTGTACAGACAGGTTGCGGAACACTAGAGGCACAGGTGACATGTCATAGAAAAAGGACTGACCACACACCTTGCCATGAAGGATTGCATGTCAAGACTGATCACACATACATTGAGAGTATGCAGATATGTCCTTGTTTTGAAACTCCGTGTCGATGCATACATACACACCTTACGTCGGATTACACATGTGTGCTGGTGTGCGTAACAGTGTGCCATGCCCATCTACACACAGACACATGTTGGTTGCAGCAACAGCAGATGCATTTGACCAAACACCTACAGCAAACCTATGGGAAGACATGACACACACATGACATAGCAACAGCGTGCAACGCGGGCATTCACTTGTCAGGGGTAAAATTCCGTGTACCTGGCATCAGGGGACATTTGCGGGTGTCGGTGACTGTGCCATGCCAGTGACGCATGGCCCACCAAGTCAAGACTACATGCACACATGTCAAAGGAGTGAAGGGGATGTGTGGCACATAGGGCACCATCACACGTGACATGTGTACACAGCCCATCATACTGTAATTAGCTTCACACCTCAGGAGTATGGTGCCACATCACAGCCTGACCCACCAGTGCCCGACACATGTAGTACTGCACCTTGATGTCCAGCCCTGGCCATGTATGACAGCTCAATTCATTCCTGTGTGCCGCCTGTCACCACTGTCAGGTGTGAATCCCACCGTACATACGCTCCGAGGGCGTGTGTGGGGTCCCTATCACTATGGTGGTGCTGGCGTACATGTACGCCATAGTGATAAGGACCGTACACACGCGTGTACGGTCCCTATCACTATGGTGGTGCTGGCGTACTTGTACGCCATAGTAGTCCGGACCGTACACGCGTGTGTACGGTCCCTATCACTATGGTGGTGCTGGCGTACGTGTACGCCATAGTGATAGGGACCGTAAATGCGTGTGTACGGTCCCTATCACTATGGTGGTGCTGGCGTACGTGTTCGCCATAGTAGTCCAGATCGTACACACGCGTGTATGGTCTGGAGTACTATGGCGTACACATACGCCAGCACCACCATAGTGATAGGGACCGTACACGCGTGTGTACGATCCGGACTACTATGGCGTACACGTACACCAGCACCACCATAGTGATAGGGACCGTACACGCGTGTGTACGGTCCGTTGCAATGCTTTTGGGGTGCCCTAGGGCTGTGGGACGCACCGTACCTGTGTTGTGACATAGGATTGCCATAGGGGACAAATGAGGGACAAGTATAGGGGCCTAAATGCATGCTGGTTGTCATGGAGACCGAGTTTCAGGTTTGAATTTTGCATCATGTGCCCAGCAGAAGTCGGTTGGAGACAATTTACTTTGTTGCAATGTGGTTGTTGACATTACATCATGCTCAATTTTAAAACCATGCATAGCCTGTCACTGGGGTAGTTTTAAATTGATTGGAGGACGCGTAGGATGCTAATGTGACTGAGACAATCACTCTGTACTCCTGTAAATGAAACAGGCCAGCAAAGAAGATATAAGGCAGCCAGGTCCCTTGAGAGAGCACTTGCCTGCACATCCCTTCATTACACAACACTGCTGCTGCTTGTCATTCCTCTGGCACCATGTCCAGGTCTGTGGAGAGGGCCCAGCCATTCACCATGGAGGAGAATATGGCGTTGCTGGATGTGATCCTCCCACAGTACACCATGCTGTATGGTCGACCAGGGGAGCAGGTGAGTGCAGACCCCACTAGCTTAAACTGTGCCCCTCATTTTTACTGTGACTACTGGCATTGTGTCCAGGTGTGACAGACATGCAGGGTTCTTCATAGTGGTTCCCAGGGGGGGGGGAAGGGCTCATGTCTCCCATGCAGAGCATGCTGTAGTTCCTGTGTGCACAACACACTAGCATGGTGCTTACTGTGACGATCACTGCATGGTACATGCGCTTTCGGACTGCCTAATCCTCCTGGAAATGTTGTTCCTACAGTCCTGATGTGAGTCTGTGCTCCCCCCAGGGTGACAGGTGCCAGGACCCACAGATGTGTGTCTGTTCTGTGTACCTGTGGTGAGAGTGTCCAAATGATGTGTTCATCCCCTGGACATTGGTGTGTGTGTGTGTGTGAGTCCCCTGTCATGTGGGTGTGTGCATATGTGGAGTGTTGCACCCCAGCTGCACGTGGGATGGATACACCCTGGCCATCTGATGTGAGCAGGGAACTGTGTTGGATGTCTGCCGTGCTGAGACAGCCCCACATGTGTGACAACCCCAGTCTAGTGGCACATGTGCAGAGTGAGGTTTGTAGCGGCAGTTGCCAATGCCAGGTGATTGTTCAGTGCCTGTGTGTGTCTGTGTACTCTGCTGAGGTGGCGT
Organism: Triturus cristatus; assembly: GCF_964204655.1. Lineage (NCBI taxonomy): Eukaryota > Metazoa > Chordata > Amphibia > Caudata > Salamandridae > Triturus > Triturus cristatus. Next base: position 1,787,175,451 of record NC_140589.1, on the reverse strand, counting down.
AAGTGGGCTGGGGCATGTGACTGCTTAGGGGTACTGTTCAGATTCCTGTTGTAGCTTGGGATGCACAGTGTGAGCCTGCATCATTGATTGTGTTGCACCCCTCATGCCACCTGTGTGCTTTCAATGGCACCTACTGCATTAGCCCATTCCCAGGAGGATGATGTCACTATGACAAAGGTGCAATGAGTTGGCAGCATACTGTGGCCAGTTCAAACATGCATGATGTGTAATATGTGTGTCTCTGTGTCATTGATAAGGTGGATTGATGTATTGTCACTTTTGCATCCTCACAGGTAGGCGTCTGTGCCAAGGGGGAGATCTGGAAGCAAGCTGTCAGTGCCGTGAGGAGGACGGATGGTCGGAAGCGGCGCCTAGCCCAGGTGAGGAAACGCTGGCAGGACATCTGGTGCTGGACACGGAGGATCGCACGGTTCCTGCTGGGGGACGCACCTGAGAGCCACAAAAACCGCGGGCGCCGCCGTCTGACCCACATCCATAAGCGTGTGCTGGCGGTGGTCTTCCCTGATCTGGATAGGCGCCTAGCGGAGAAGCAGAAGCAGGAAGGGGGTAGGTACATGTGTGTTTGTTGTGTGTCACCAGCTTTTGGAAGTGCGCAGTTGCATGGATACACTGCCAGGGTTTAAATGTGCAGTGCGTATCCTGTTCCCCAAAGTAAAGCGGTGCTGTTCTTCCTCCCTTCCCCTCCTTGCCATGTGTTCCCTGGTCGGTGTGTAGTCACTCTTGCACAAGGTCATCTAGGCTGGCAGTAACTCCAAGTGCCCAATGCTTGCAGCATCATGTGTGGGGGTGGTGTGTAACAGGTTTTTGCACGTTGCCTGTGCCCTGGCCAGTTCAGTCATTGTGGGGTCCATGTTAGTTGGCACTGATGCTGAGTCCCGACATGGGAGTATGTGTTTCATGTGTACTGCCTTACTGCCTGCATGTCGAATGTTGTGCCCTCTGACATGATGTGCTTGAGTGTGAGATGTGCATAGTGCAGGGATGGTGGCTTGTGTTCCAGTCATATCCATCCAGGGCTATGGAGTAGTGTGGCCACTACAGTCCCCTGGGGCACCTTTTCCTAGGTATCATGTGTGTCATCAGACAATGTGGACATTCTCTGTGTCTTCAGCATAGTTTGGGCCCTGTGTCATAGTACCATGGCCTCATTAGAATTCACGTATACTGTGCTACATGTGTCCACTGTACAGGGTGACCTAAATTAGCTGGTGCATACTCACAGGGGCCAGTGCCTGTGTGTCTTGGTACAACTATCTGATGAGGGTTGTTTGTCAGTGATATGTGTGGACAGGCGCACCAGGGGTAGTTTGTGTGCGATCAGGATTAATTGCAGGCCATGTGTTTTCATCCCAGACTAAGAGGTGTAAGTACTTCCTCTGTCTCAATCACATTGTCTCAGGTAGGGGGGGGTTGGTGCGGGCAAGGCCTACATGTCCAAACCTGAAGTCTCCTTGCTCGGTCTGGCCAGTGTGTGATGTTTGTGTGGCCAAACACTCAAGGTGCAGTGCCCCAGTCATGTTGGCCATGGTTATTACCTTTGCAGCATGTCCCAAGAGTTGCTAGACATGGTTCCTGCTCATCCCTTTCTTGGCTACGCTGTGTTACGCTGATGCTGTGCTAGATTGTCCCCAGAGCCTGGCTCCTCTGTACAAATTGATATCAAGTTATTTGCTATTGTGTCATGCTCTCCATATTTTAACAGTGGCATGGTGGGTCAACAAACTGTGTGTTGCAGGGACTACATATGTACCTTGTATTGTAGATGTTACTCTTGTAGCTTTTCAGGCTATGCACTGTGACCTATGTAGAGTTGACTCATGTGACATATGTATACAGGTGTCTGATTTCTCCTGTCTCTTCACCTTGCCCACAGCATCGTCGGGGGACTATGAGGGAGACACTGGCACGGACCGTGAGGAGGGAGCGAGCACCAGTGCCAGCAGTGCAGAGTTGTCTGGCACATTGAGTGGCACGGAGGCCGACGGGAGTGCAGCGGAGGACCTGTCCAGTCAAACCACCACCGACTATGACGCAGACAGGTCCGAGGCTGAGCACTCCGATGGGGGCGGAGGCTGCTCCCACAGCTGACACCAGCACTCCATCGCTACCCGCCCCCTCCATTCCGCTCACCGGCCTCCCACTTGCTCGTGTCCCTTCCCGGCGTGCTAGGTCACCACGTGTCTCCTTCTTACCAGGCACCGCACCCCCTGCCCCTGTCTCCACTGCTGCCACCAATGCCGAGTCTGTGGACATCCTGCGGCAGTTGCAGGTTGGTCAGACTGCGATGCTTTTTTTTTTTGTTTGTTTATTTATGCTTTTGCAATGTCTTACAGAAACAAAAGAACAGCAATAACAGTATACAGTCTCATAGAAAAAAACGGTATACAGTCTCTCAAAAACATGGCATTGGCATGGTATACACAATCCTTTCCACAAAATGGACAACTCATGGTGCACCAGGGTGCATTAATCAGTGCGTTCGAAGGTACAGACAGCACCCACCTAGAAGAGCAGTATAGGGTGAGCCCAGGCAGGTAAACAGACAACCCACCGAGAGGGAGCCTTAAATAGCGGTATTGTGTATCAAATAGGACGTGAGCGGAGCCCAAATATCCCGTGGCTTAGACTGTTCGGGCAGTTCTTCCGCATAACACGTGAGCTGATCTCGGCTATATGTGAGGTCCTGCAACCATAGCTTAATAGTGGGCACCACCCTTCCGCCCCAGCACATTGAGACCCTGCGTTTAGCTAACAGTAACGCTATAGAGACAAATTTCTTATTGTACGGCTTCACCTTGGCCTCAACACCCAGCAGACACACCATAGGACCCCATTCCACCACCTCATCCACCATCAGACAAAGAACTCCGGTGATGGAGCTCCAATATGCAGCGATTTTGGGACATGTCCATGCTAAATGAAAAAAATCAGCCCCTGGGGCATCGCAGCGTTTGCAAATATCTGTTGGGCGAAGCCCATAATGATGCAACTGTGACGGCGTGTAGTAGAGCTGGTGCAGGTATTTATAGTGAACCAACCGCAGGTTCCCATTGGGTGTCAGACGACCAGTCAAGCGACAACAGCCCAACCAGTCAGTTTCAGAGAGAGGCTCCGGCAGCACCGCATTCCACCTGTTCAGCGCAGTCGCCTCACCCTGGGGTGCCTCCCCTTGAGAGATAGTATATAGTCTAGTGACCAGCTGGGCTTTAGATTTAGTGGCATATATCAATTGCAGCGCCTCCAGCGTCGGGGGCTCCATCGGATAGGTAGGGTAATAATCCCGCATCGCAGCCCGCAACCTAGCATAAGCAAACAGATGCATAGCAGAGACGCCGCCTTGGACAACTATGCTTTCCGAGGAGATGAATCGGCCACTTGGGAACACATCCCCCATCGTGGTCAGCCCCATAGCCATAAGACTGCGACGCATACCGACCTCACCCGTGACGGAAAGGTCCAAGTGATAAAGAAGCGGCATTGCAGGCGCATATAGCAGCAATTTCTGCGCTCGTTGACCCAGTTCGCGCCAGGCTCTCGCTGTGACTTGCACCGTATCCACTTCCCCTTTCTCAAACACCATGTAGCTATTCACCAGCATCGCCCGCAGAGGTATCGGGCACACTGCGCCAGCCTCAACTGCGACGTGCGGAATATAAGCCGGATCCTGCTGCCAATAATAGGCATATTGCACTTGCGCACAAAGGTAGTACAGACGGAAGTCAGGCGCAGAAAAACCACCTTGGTCATATGGAAGAGTCAGAACCTCCCACCGAAGATGGGGCTTTTTACCGCCCCAGGCTAACGTTACCATAAGGGAACGAAGCCTGTCAAAAAAGTGTCTCGGGAGGTGCACCGTTAGGTTCAGAAAAAGATACAAAAAGCGCGGGAGGACCACCATTTTCATCAGCGCTATGCGATCAGCAAACGAGAGCGGCAACTTCACCCATCTGTTCACCTGGTCTTCTAAGCGCGAAATTGCCACTCCGAAGTTAGCGCGGATGAGGGCCTGCAGGTCCCTACACAGCCAAATACCTAAATATTTTACTGTCTCCAAGCACCATGCTAGTGGATAGTCCATATCAAATGGCCGAGTGCTCTCCGTAAGCGGCAGTACAGTGGACTTGGACCAATTAATGCCCAGGCCCGAGAAGCGTTCGAAACGAACATATTCACGGATGAGCTGTGCCAAAAACCTCTCTGGTTCCCGGACATACAACACCATATCATCCGCATACATGGAGACTGCAAGCGGACGCTGCAGAAATCGCAACGCCGTCTGGGCATGTCGCTGACGCAGGATACAAGCCAGGGGTTTCAATACCAGGGCAAATAACAACGGCGATAGCGGGCACCCCTGCCGCGTACCCCGCTGGATGGGGATGGCGTCAGATATTTGCCCGTTAACCCGAACCCGGGCCACTGGATTAATATATAATAATTTAATCCAATTCGTGAAAGCAAAAGGAACCCCCATGCGATGCAGAATCGTGAGCATATAAGACCAGGATATGGAGTCGAACGCCTTCGTAGCGTCGAGCAGCACCACCACCGCCGGCAGTGTAGGCTCCAAGATGTGCATGGTTGCGAAGATCGTCCGCAAATTATGCAAAGTGGAGCGAGTGGGGACAAAACCCGACAGATCCGGCAGGACCATATCAGGAAGAAGCAATTGCAATCGGGTGGCTAACACTTTTGCCAGGATTTTAATGTCAGTATTAATGAGAGATAACGGGCAGTAGGATTCACAGTGCTCCGGAGCCTTCCCTGGTTTTAAAAGTGCAACCATCAGCGCCTCCCGCATGGTGGGCGGCAAGCACTGGGCCTCACATGCCTCCTCATACAGTTGCAAGAGGCATGGTGCCAGTTGGTCTATATATTCTTTATAGAATTCAGCCGGCAATCCATCAGTGCCCGCCGCATTGCCGCTCGGCAATGCTGTTATAGCATCCCGCACCTCACCCAGTGTAAGCGGGTGCATGAGAAAGTCTTGCTGCCTTCGCGACAGCCACACCAAAGCCACATCCTCAAGATATTGTTCAAGTTCAACAGCGTCAGCCACGGACTTGTGAGCATAGACTGCAGCATAGTAGTCCGTGAAGGCACGCAAAATATTGGGCGTATCATAATTGGTGCCCTCGGCCGTGGTGATCGATTGAACTATATGCGCCCTCTTCTGGGGTTCCAATATACGACGGGCCAACACACGACCCGGCCGGCCTCCCTCCCCATAATAGCGCGCTTTGCAACGCCGCGATAAGTGATTTATCTCTTGGTCAGCTGTTTTATTATAGTCTACTATTTTCTCCCTGATGAGTGCCAATGTTCCGGGGCTGGCTCCCTCTTCGTACTCGCGCTCTAGAGTATTGAGTTCTTTTTCCAACTTAGTCATAGTGCGGCGCAATGCCTTCAAGACCCCAGCCTGCAAGCTAATACATTTCCCCCGTATAGTTATGTTAAAAGCCTCCCATAACAGTTCCATGGTCGGAACGGATCCTGAATTAAACTCAAAATATTCAGAGATCGCTTCCCGGACCCCCTCCCGAAATACCGGATCTAACATTGAAGTTGACTGTAATCGCCACTGAAAGGGCGGGGGGACACAAGACGGCAGCGCCATGTCCAGTACCACCGGCGAATGATCCGACAGCGTCTGGGGCAGGTGGTTCACCGATGTGGTCCAGGTACAGACCTCCGGCGTTCCCAGCCAGTAGTCCAAGCGGGACCAAGATTGCCGAGCATATGAATGACACGTGCCCTCTTTGACAGACGGGTGTTGAAGCCGCCAGATATCCGCAAGATTTAGGGACCTCATCCCATCCAGTACCGCCCTGGAAGCCCGCCGGGCGACCATAGCCGTCACAGATCTCCGATCCAGCACAGGGTTTAAGACCACATTAAGGTCCCCCCCGCAGTTAATCGCCACAGGCGGTAATTGGTAGAGTTTACTCCATACTGTATCAAAAAATGCGGGATCGTCCACATTAGGGCCGTACAAATTCACAATAATCAGTTTAGTGTTGTAAAGCATACCCTGCACTATTATAAAGCGGCCCTCAGTATCCTCCTCCACATGTGTTGGAACAAACGGAACCCCCTTTTTAAAAAGGGGTATCACGCCCCGCGCATACGAAGAGTAAGAGGCGGCCAGCCGCACCCCCGCCCACCTACTGGCAATGCGGGAAGCATTTTGACTCGTGAGGTGCGTCTCCTGTAACAGAGCAATATGGATACAATGGCGATCTAAGTAGGCCAATACCTGTCTCAATTTTTTAGCATTGTTAAGACCCCGTACATTCCAGCTAATCCAGGAAATATTAGATTGTGGCATATCCGCCAGGCGCACAATCCCCATTCACATAGCACATCTTGCAATCGGAAAACCATGAGATATAGTACCACCCGGACAGTGTACTACACCAGCCAACACCAATACCATACCATATAGATCCCCAACCACCCCATCCACCCACAGCAGCAGCAAACACACCCTGCCAGCATACCCCCCCATAAACATAACAGGAACAAAGCAACCTGCTCAGTACGGGCCCCTGTGGGCCAATGACTAAGAAAACCAGTGCCTCCAGAAGGCCACCCCCTAAAACCCCACCAACCAACATAACCTTTTGGGGTAATCCCATATTGTGGGTTGCTAGCAGCCCTTCGGCCCCCCGGAGACCCAGGGTGGGCCGAGATATGTAGAGTCAGGCTAACCGTAACACAATTGTCCTCGAGTGGAAGTGGCTGCCCCCCCAGCCCATTAACACAGCAGCTCATAATCCGTGCATTTCCCGGGACCAAGCCTCCCGCCGCCCCAGCAACAATCTAGGAGCCGGACCTCTCCAGCAAAAGGGAGGCCCACTATAGATGGTCAAGTAAATACATATTCGAACCCAACAGCATAGAACAATCAGGCACCTCAACCAGCAGAGACGGGTATCACAAGCCCAATAAGTCAGTGACAATAAGCTCTGACAGTGTCTCCTAGGTTCAGTCCTCTATGTCAGAGTTCCCATCTCCGTCACGTGGTGCGTCCTGCCGCTCAAGGCGCCGCAGGTATTGAAGGGCATCTTTAGGCGTCAGGAAAATACGCGCCTTCCTGTTGTGTTGAACACGCAGACGCGCCGGGTAGAGCATGGCATAGGAGATCTTGAGGGTTTGCAGTTTTTTCTTCACCGTCTGGAATTCACGGCGAGCTTGTTGCACTGCGACCGTAAAATCCGGGAAAAGCTCTATCCTCATACCTTGATATTCCAGGTGCCCCTTTTCCCTGGCCAATCTGAGAGCGGTGTCTCTGTCTCTATAATTTAACAATCTGGCTATGATAGGGCGTGGTGGAGCACCCGGGATCGGCCGGGCAGCCAGAGAACGGTGGGCCCGCTCAACTATGAGCACCTTCGAGAAGTGCTCCGCTCCCAGCAGGGTTGTGAGCATGGTTTCGACATAGGTTTCCATGGATCCCGTGTTGGTACTCTCCACAACCCCAGTAATGCGCAGGTTATTTCTGCGGGAGCGGGCTTCAATGTCCTCATTCTTGGCCCTAATCACCTCCAGAATTTTTTCCATGCTAGCACATGATGTACCAACCGCCTCCACTCTGTCCTCTGCGGTTGAAATACGCTGCTCCGCCTCCGCAAGTCGTGAGTCGTGCTTTGTAAGTTTTGCGGCCATGGAGTCCATGCGCAAATTAATGTGGTCAATCTTGGCGTCAATAGTTTGCAAACTCTGTTGCACGTTAAGCATCATGCGCTCCAATTTCGTGGTTGCGCCAGCTTCCAAGTCAGGTTCAGAGTCAGAGACAGCAGGTGCGGTGGTCTTCGCATGTATTTTGGTCTCAAAAGGTAACTTGGATTGCTGTTTGTCTGCCTTGCCCATGTTGATCAGCCGTGAGCACCACCCAGTCAAGCAAAAGGTAGCAGCGGGGCGCACCACAGGGCAGCACCAACACAACTGAGCGTAATATTAGCGAGCCCCCAAACTTCACTATGTCACATAGAGTCAGTCAATGGCGCATGATACAGCCCCTAGCCCGCCAGTTCGCAATATAGGTGAGCCCCAACACACCGTGGGTTACCTGCAGTAGAAGTCACCACCATATCACCACTGTAGGCCGATGCAGCCCCAGGCGGGGGAACGGAAGGGGAGAACAGCTCTGCGCGCCCGGCCTGGTCACGATTATCGTTGTATATTCAAGAGCCCCAAGCAGTAGTGGCAAGACCCACAGGGCAACCAAGCAGTGATATGCCCCTTCGGGGCGACCTCAGCAGCAGCAGCACACCCCACAAGCCGCAATGGAGAGGCCCAGTCCACAGGCACCGTCAGCGCCCATCCGCTCCGGCGCTGGTTCAAGCGTGAGGCAGAGGCAGGAGCAGCCAAGCACCGGGAGCGGGCCACCAGCACACCCGCGCGCAGTCCAGCTTGCTGATATGCCGCGCCCCCCGCCGCCAGGCAGCCAACGGCCGACGCTCACCAAACTCCGTCGCGGTCCCACCGGGCGTCTGAGCCTCCGCACGCCAGCAGCCCTCAGCAACTTCACAGGGGTCAGCACGGCCAGCGATCGTCCTCTGTGGCCTCCGCACCGCTCTCCGCCACACACCGCGCCGCCTCACCTCAGGCCCCGGGGCCGCGAAGCAGGGGCAGAGTAATCAGCGCCTTCCTCCTCCGGCCGAGGGACACGCGGTGCTGGGCCGGCCACAATCTCACCCCCAGCACCAAAGGGTCCCGCAGATCGCCGCCAGACTTCAGCAAACTCCCATCAGTGGCAGCCGGCAATGCAGGGAGCAGCGCGCGTTCAGGGGGCCGCCATTTTACATCCAGCAAGGCCGACAAGTCCCGATGAGCTGACGGCCGAGAGAGATGATCCGGGCTCCCAGGGAAGCAGCCAGCACAATCCAATACATATTTTAAGGTAATACTGCCGCAGTACGATCTCTCATGGCGCCTGATGTGTCGGATAGTTGGCGGATAGTAATATCGGCCAGCAGAGCTGCACTAAGGTGTGGCTGTTAGAAAGGTTAGACGGACCGGGAGGGTCGGCCGAGGTCAGGGAGAGAGGTCTCCGGGGAGAGCCGTCTCCAGCGATCGTACAGACAAGTAACTTCCCCCCCACAGACAGATACCACACAAGGATAAGATTCAGCGTTCTTTATAAGCACTTCTTAAGGTACGGTTGAATGGTACAAGGAGGTCTGGACTCAGGAGTCCCCTCGATTCAAGTCTCTCAAGGTAGGGAAGGGGGTAGCGGGACAGTCTGTTTACCAGTCAGGTAGTTCGGATGAGATGATGATTAGCTCACAATCCTCGAGCTTGGTGGTTTAGCTGGTACGGGCCGCGGCAGCGCCAGCAGGTCCCGGTCGAGATGGTCAGTACACGGTCCGCGGCAGCGCCAGCAGGTCCCGGAAAGATGGTCAATATACGGTCCGCGGCAGCGCCAGCAGGTCCCGGTGAGGATGGTCGTTACAACGGGCCGCGGCAGCGCCAGCAGGTCCCGACGAGGATAGATGTTGCAGAAGGCAGCGCCAGCAGGTAGGACGATGGTTCGCAAGAGAGGGCTACGGCAGCGCCAGTAGTCCGTCAAGGCTGAGTTCTCTCGGTGTCTCTCGACTCCAGGATACAACTGCCTTCCTGCTCCGGAGTTGCCCCAGTTATAGGGCAGGCGCCCCTTTGATGTCCGGGCCCTCGCACTTGGAGGTCGGAGGGCCCGGGATGAAGGTGTCCAGACACCCAGCAGGGGGTGGAGCCAGCGCCTGGGGGAGCTGGAGGCGATCGGCACCTGGCGGGGGAAGAGCTCTTGACGCTTCGTTCTCCCATTGACCTGCCAAGTGGTCCGCTTACCTCCTGGGTGGATGGTGGTGCCGGGATGTCGGGGCCGGCCAGGCCCGGGGTTAGGGTCGGGGCGAGGCCACGCGGCCTCGTGGTGCAGGGCCCAAGATGGTGGCTTGACCCGGCCGGGGAAGCCGAGGGGGCTGGGGCCCGTGATGTGGGGAGGTCCGAGGGTAGAAGATCCGTCGGGAGACGGGGTGCAGGTGCCTTTCGTGGGTTACGCCTGGCGGGCCGGAGCTGGGGCCCTGTCGTGCGGGGAGGGAGCAAGCCCTTCGTGTGGCCTGTCCAACATGCGTCCCCCCCAGCTGAAGGCGGGGAGAGTCACCCATCTCCTTGGGGACTCTCTTCGTCGAGGCGGAAAAAGCGTGACAGGCCATCCGCGTTGGCGTGGTCTTGGCCCGGTCGGTGCTCCACGGTGAAGTCCATTCCCTGCAGGGAAATGGACCAGCGCAATAGTTTTGGGTTCTCCCCCCGCATCTGCATCAGCCACTGCAGGGGTCGATGGTCGGTTTGTACCCGGAAGTGGGTACCGAAGAGATAGGGCCTGAGTTTTTTGAGGGCCCACACCACTGCGAAGGCCTCCCTCTCGATGGTGCTCCAGCGCTGTTCTCGGGCCAGGAGACGTCGACTGATGAAGGCCACCGGCTGGTCATGACCTTCGGGGTTTAACTGAGAAAGAACGGCTCCGATGCCGTGGTCGGAGGCGTCGGTCTGTACCACGAATTCCCGACTGTAATCGGGGGCCTGGAGCACAGGGGCGGTGCACAGGGCGGCCTTCAGCTTCTCGAAGGCCGCTTGACAATCGGGGGTCCAGTTAATCCGCTTCGGTTGGTTCTTGGACGTGAGACCCGTGAGGGGCCCCACGATGCTGCCGTAGTCCTTCACGAACCGCCGGTAGTAGCCGGTGAGCCGCAAGAAGGCTCGGACCTCGGTCTGGGTGACGGGGGGCTGCCAGGACTGGATGGCAGCAATCTTAAGTTGCAGCGGGGCCACCAGCCCGCTTCCCACTTGGTGCCCAAGGTAGGTCACGGACCCTTGGCCAATTTGGCACTTGCCGGCCTTAATCGTGAGGCCGGCCCGCTGGAGGGCCTGTAGGACCTCTTGGAGGTGGAGTAGGTGGTCGGACCAGTGGCGGCTGTATACAGCGATATCGTCCAGGTAGGCAGCGCTGAACTCTTCGAGCCCCGCCAAGACCTGGTTCACAAGGCGTTGAAACGTGGCGGGGGCATTCTTCATGCCGAAGGGCATGACCTTGAATTGGTAGTGGCCATCGGGGGTAGAGAAGGCCGACCGTTCTTGAGCCCTGGGTGTGAGGCCGATCTGCCAGTAGCCCGCTGTTAGGTCGAAGATACTAAGGTAGCGGGCGGCCCCCAGCCGGTCGATCAGCTCGTCTGCTCGGGGAATCGGATGAGCGTCGGTCCGGGTGACCGCGTTCAAACCCCGGTAGTCGACGCAGAATCTCAGTTCAGGTGTGGTGCCGGGGGCAGCGGCTTTGGGAACCAATACAACCGGGCTGGCCCAGGGACTGTCCGAGGGCTCGATGACCCCGATTGTGAGCATCTTGGCCACTTCATCCTGTATGCAGGCCCGTACCCGATCTGGTACGCGGTAGGCCCGGTGTCAGACAGGGGGACTGTCCCCGGTGTCCACGTCGTGCAAACACCAAGGGGTGACCCCGGGGGTGAGGGAGAACAGGGTAGCGAACTGCAGCAGGAGGTTCTGGCAGCCCCGGCGTTGCTCCGAAGTGAGGGCGTCAGAGAGCCGGACCCCGTCCACGGACCCGTCATTCTCCTGAGTCTTCAGAAGATCCGGGAGGGGTTCGGAGTCTTCCTCTGCCCCACTGTCCATAGCCATCAAGAGGCTGAGTTCTGAGCGCACAAAGTGTGGTTTGAGTCTGTTGGTGTGGAGGACCCGAAGGGGGTTCCGGGAGGTCCCCATGTCGATGAGGTAAGTGACGGGGCTTTTGCGCTCGACCACTTTGAAGGGCCCCGTCCACTTATCTTGCAAGGCACATGGTTCGGTGGGGGACATCACCCACACTTGTTGACCCGGCTCGAACTCAACGGAGGAGGCATTGTGATCATACCACCTCTTCATGTCCTCCTGGCTGGCCTCGAGGTTCGCCTTGGCCAGCTCCCTGAAGCGCCGGGTCTGACTGCGTAGGGCCAGGATGTATTTGAAGACGTCTGGAGGGGTCTTTAGGGGGGCCATCTCCCAACCTTCCTTGACTAGGCTGAGGGGCCCTCGCACAGGGTGCCCGTACAGGAGTTCAAAAGGGCTAAAGCCGAGGGACTTCTGGGGGACTTCTCGGTAGGCGAAGAGGAGGCACGGGAGTAGTACATCCCACTGGCGACGGAGGGGCTCTTCCAATCCCCCAATCATCCCCTTGAGAGTGCGGTTAAACCGCTCCACTAGTCCGTTCCCTTGGGGGTGATAGGGGGTCGTGAATCTGTAGGTGACCCCGCATTGTTGCCAGAGGGACTTCATGTATTTGGAGATAAAGTTCGTGCCTCGGTCGCTGACGACTTCTCGGGGGAAGCCCACCCGGGAGAAGATCCCCATTAGGGCCCGGCCAACCACCGGAGCTGTCACGGTCCGTAGGGGCACCGCCTCGGGGTAGCGGGTGGCATGGTCCACCAGTACTAAGATGAACCTGTGTCCTTGTGCCGTGCGGGGGTCCAGAGGCCCCACAATGTCTATCCCCACCCTCTCGAACGGGGTGGTGACCACAGGGAAGGGTTGCAGAGGGGCTTTCAGCTTCCGACCACTCTTCCCGCTGGCTTGGCATGTGGGGCAAGATCGGCAGTGGTTCAGGACGTCGTTCCTCATTTTCGGCCAGAAAAAGTGGGTCACTAGGCGGCTGTACGTTTTGTCCTGGCCCAGGTGTCCAGCCAGGGGAACATCGTGGGCCAGGTTGAGCAGGAAGTCTCTGAAGCGGAGAGGTACCACCAGTACTCGACCGGCCCCCAGCTCGGCGATTCTTTGTTCGCTGTATAGCAGGTCGTTATCCCAGTAGACCCAGTGAGTTCCGGTGGAGTCCCCTGCGTTCTGGGCGCTGGCTTGTTGGCGGAGTCCCTCGAGGGAGGGACAGGTCTTTTGTTCCTGGCGGAACTGTTCTTGGGTGGGCCCCCCTTCTTGACGCCACTGAGCCAGGCCGGGAAGGTCCTGGGGTTGCGCGTCCCCTTCGGTCGTTGGTTCTGGGGGGCTGGCCTCGTCGTGGTCTTCTACTGGGGCGACCGGGGGCGGAGGTGCTGGCCATTCCGGTTCTTCTGATCGGGGGACGGCACGGGCGGCCATGGACCGGGTGGTTATGCAGGCCCAGTCCGGGAGGCCCAGCATCCCCAGGTGCTCTCTTCTCTCAACGGTGGCCCACGGGGAACTCTCGAGGTCATTCCCCAGGAGGCAGTCCACGGGGGCATCGTCCCGGACCGTCACCTTCAACAGGCCGGAGACCCCTCCCCATTCGAATGGGACGCAGGCCATTTGACACATACTTTCAGAGTTGTCTGCCGAGCGGACAGGGCAGAGAATGTTCGGCAGGATCTGCTCGGGCTTCACCAGGTGACAGCGGACGGCCGTCACACTAGCGCCTGTGTCACGCAAGGCCTCGGCTCGCTGTCCATTAATGGTCACCCACTGACCGTATTTCCGGGTGTTAGCGGGTAGGGGAGCCCGCGGGATCATGTCTCTTCCCCCTAAGCACGCCAGGACCATGGCGGCCGGTTCCCACTCTTGCTGGGCCGGCTCATACCCTTCTGGTTCCTCCGATAATCGCTCTTCCCCCAGGGCGGCGGCAGCTACCTGGCGGGGCTTGGGTGTTTGGTTCTGCGGGCAGCTCGGGTCATTGGCGTAGTGGCCGACTCGCTGGCATCGGTGGCACGTGACGTTGGCCCGGAACCCAGGACGCAACGGGGGGTTGCTCCGGCCGGCCGGAGGCGGGGTGCTGGCCACGGGGGTTGCCGGCAAGGCGTCTCTCCCTCGCCCCTGGCCTCCTCCTCCACCCCGAGGACGGTGCTGGCTTTGGTTGCTTCGATTCTGCTCGTGTGGCCCTCTCCGGCCCACTCGGGTGCTTTCCCATCGGTCAGCTTCGGCGGCGAGCTGCCGGGGGTCAGTCAGCTTACTGTCGAGGAGGTGCTGCCTGAGCTCGACGAAACAGTTGTTTGACAGGTGCTCCCATACCATAAGGTTAAAGAGTTGTTCGTAGGTGGTGACATGGCTCCCCTTGATCCAACCCTCGAAGGCACGGCTGAAATAGTTCACGTATTCTACCCAAGTTGTACCTGGGATCCGGGTGCAATCTCTGAACCTCTGGCGGTACATCTCGGGTGTGAGGCCGTAGCGGGTGAGGAGGGCAGCCTTCATGTGGTCGTAGGACGACATTTGGTGATCTGGGAGCTGCAGCAGGGCATCGCGACCCTCGTTGACGAACCTCCCCCATAGTCCGGCTCCCCAATCACTCCGGTCGATCCGGTGGGAGGTCATGGCGATCTCGTAGGCTTTAAACCACTGTTGTATGTCGTCTTCTCGGACATACTCGCGGACCACATCCTTGGGGATGTGGACTTTTTTCTCGGTTGGCCCCGGGGTGTGCGGTCGCTCAGGCACCCCCAGTTCTTTACTCTGTTTCCGAAGTTCTATTTCCGCCAGTTGGCGCTCGTGTTCGAGTGTTATTCTCTTCTCCTCCAGCTCTCTCTGTCTCTGCTTCTCTTCTCGTTCTTCTCGGAGCCGCATATGCTCTAGGTTGAGTTTCTGTTCGGCTAACTTGAGTTCCCCATCCATCTTGAGTCGTGCCATTTCCAACTCGTGCAGTCTGGTTCTTTCTCTTTCTCGGATCTCCTCCTGCGAGAGGCCCGTTCCCCGCTCCTCGGGAGCCGTGGCGTTCCCCTCTGGTGCGACACTGTTTTGGTCAGAGGGTCCGGCGATCCCAGTTTCCGTCCACGACTCAAGGGCGTGCTTTAGATCATCTTTGGTACTCAGGCCGGTGGTAGCAATGCCAAGTTCTATGCAGAATTGTTTCAGTTCGCGGTGGCTGTATTCTTCTAACTTATCCATTTGGAATTTCTCAGTGGAACCGCTATCTTTGGCTGACATCGTGGTTTTGTCGTGGGGTGAGCTACTCTCTGTACGATTACGCGTTGATTCGGATCGCGCCGCTGGCCACCAATGTTAGAAAGGTTAGACGGACCGGGAGGGTCGGCCGAGGTCAGGGGGAGAGGTCTCCGGGGAGAGCCGTCTCCAGCGATCGTACAGACAAGTAACTTCCCCCCCACAGACAGATACCACACAAGGATAAGATTCAGCGTTCTTTATAAGCACTTCTTAAGGTACGGTTGAATGGTACAAGGAGGTCTGGACTCAGGAGTCCCCTCGATTCAAGTCTCTCAAGGTAGGGAAGGGGGTAGCGGGACAGTCTGTTTACCAGTCAGGTAGTTCGGATGAGATGATGATTAGCTCACAATCCTCGAGCTTGGTGGTTTAGCTGGTACGGGCCGCGGCAGCGCCAGCAGGTCCCGGTCAAGATGGTCAGTACACGGTCCGCGGCAGCGCCAGCAGGTCCCGGAAAGATGGTCAATATACGGTCCGCGGCAGCGCCAGCAGGTCCCGGTGAGGATGGTCGTTACAACGGGCCGCGGCAGCGCCAGCAGGTCCCGACGAGGATAGATGTTGCAGAAGGCAGCGCCAGCAGGTAGGACGATGGTTCGCAAGAGAGGGCTACGGCAGCGCCAGTAGTCCGTCAAGGCTGAGTTCTCTCGGTGTCTCTCGACTCCAGGATACAACTGCCTTCCTGCTCCGGAGTTGCCCCAGTTATAGGGCAGGCGCCCCTTTGATGTCCGGGCCCTCGCACTTGGAGGTCGGAGGGCCCGGGATGAAGGTGTCCAGACACCCAGCAGGGGGTGGAGCCAGCGCCTGGGGGAGCTGGAGGCGATCGGCACCTGGCGGGGGAAGAGCTCTTGACGCTTCGTTCTCCCATTGACCTGCCAAGTGGTCCGCTTACCTCCTGGGTGGATGGTGGTGCCGGGATGTCGGGGCCGGCCAGGCCCGGGGTTAGGGTCGGGGCGAGGCCACGCGGCCTCGTGGTGCAGGGCCCAAGATGGTGGCTTGACCCGGCCGGGGAAGCCGAGGGGGCTGGGGCCCGTGATGTGGGGAGGTCCGAGGGTAGAAGATCCGTCGGGAGACGGGGTGCAGGTGCCTTTCGTGGGTTACGCCTGGCGGGCCGGAGCTGGGGCCCTGTCGTGCGGGGAGGGAGCAAGCCCTTCGTGTGGCCTGTCCAACAGTGGCCATTTTGCTCCGGGCTCACTAGCGCCCCCCCAGACTGCGATGCTTAATGTCCTCCATGGCCACAGCCAAGTGATCAACCAGATGGAGGCATACATGGAGGGCATTTCAGCTGTGCAGTCTGACCAACGCAACTTGCTGAGGTCCATAGACTCGACACTGACTGCAGCATTGGGTCTCCTGCAGCGCTACGTCCCCCCCTACCCCTGCTGCATCCACACTTCCCACTCCCATGCCTGTCCACAGCACACCCAGACGTAGCCATGCACGCACACCACCAGACACAGGCACCACACCACCAGGGAAGGCAAAGCGCACACCTCCTGGCACGCACACACAGGGTGAAGTAGGCACACACACTGGGTCGGGGGGGAAACGGAAGACACGCAGCCAGAGTGGGAGTCCACATTCCTCACGACCACCACCCTCCAAATCCACTCCCCTCAGCTCTCCTGGCCATGATTCCACCAAAGACTCCTTCATGGCCGCTCTGTCCCTGAGCCCCACAGTGACACCACCCCGCAAGCGGTCAAAGGAGTACCCGGTCAGGGTGGTTGATTCCCCCCCCCTGTCCCCACCCTCCCCGGGTAGCGCTGCGACCCATCCCTGCGACCCCCCCTCCTTGGGGCCTGTGGTTACTTCGGGTGCAGGGGAGACGCTGGGCGACCTGGCAGTAGTGCGCAGCGCTGTGCTCGAATCCACCTTTGGCGCTGCCCCACCCCCTGTGTTGGAGTCGTCCGTCCCTGCACCCACAACAACCACTCCTGTCCCTACGGTGCCTGGTCCTTCCCCCCCCCACATGATGCCCCCCCCCCCTGTGGATGACAAGGTTGTCTGAACTGTGCAGGCAAGCTAGGGGACACGCATCCCAATGTGTCCCCCACCTGGATTGGAACTATGGACTGCCCTATGGGCCTTGTGCATTTTGAACTCTTCGTACAATTCATTTTACAACATTGCTGAATAAAGCTATTTTATTTTCCTTGGCACACTACTGCTTTTCTGGCATTGCTGTTGGTGGTGCTGCTCCATGATTTGGGGTGGCGATAATGTGTTAGGTGTCGGGGATATGTTGTAGTGTGCTGTTCGTGGGGTGGACCCTGTTATCTGTGTTCCATCACACGGTATTTGCTATCAAACTTTGCTCATGTTAGCTGTTACTGCATGGTGACATTGTCCCAAGGTGTGTACCTTCCTCTGTGGACCCTGACATCTTCCCTGCAGGGAGTTGTGAAGACATTTGAGCAGTGCTGTGTCTACATTTGCTGGGTGTGTGACGGACCCCTTCAACTTTGGCCATGCATGCTGGCCAAGGTCTCCACCTGCATCATTTGTGTCATCCTTGGGGGTCACTGTACTTGTGACTGGAGTATATTGACAGGACTTCATGTGTACATGTTCCCTTTTCCGCAGTATGCATGTGTGTACTCCCAGCCTCGCACACATGTGTTTCGTGTTCTGCTGGGTCTTTGAGCACCTGACTGACAATTGTGGGCATTGTATCTGTGTGTACTCAACCCCTTTCTTTCCATGGGCACAGCTGGGGGGACTCTGCACCCACCCCTCCTGTGTCTGGGCACTGCTGGGAGGACTCTGCACCCACCCCTCCTGTGTCTGGGCATTGCTGGGAGGACTCTGCACACACCCCTCCTGTGTCTGGGCACTGCTGGGAGGACTCTGCACACACCCCTCCTGTGTCTGGGCACTGCTGGGAGTGATAGGCACACACCCCTCCTGTGTCTGGGCACTGCTGAGAGTGATAGGTACACACCCCTCCTGTGTCTGGGCACTGCTGGGAGGACTCTGCACCCACCCCTCTTGTGTCTGGGCACTGCTGGGAGGACTCTGCACCCACCCCTCCTATGTCTGGGCACTGCTGGGAGTGATAGGCACACACCCCTCCTGTGTCTGGGCACTGCTGGGAGGACTCTGCACCCCCCCTCCTGTGTCTGGGCACTGCTGGGAGTGATAGGCACACACCCCTCCTGTGTCTGGGCACTGCTGGGAGGACTCTGCACCCACCCCTCCTGTGTCTGGGCACTGCTGGGAGGACTCTGCACCCACCCCTCCTGTGTCTGGGCACTGCTGGGAGTGATAGGCACCCACCCCTCCTGTGTCTGGGCACTGCTGGGAGTGATAGGCACCCACCCCTCCTGTATCTGGGCACTGCTGGGAGGACTCTGCACCCACCCCTCCTGTGTCTGGGCACTGCTGGGAGGACTCTGCACCCACCCCTCCTATGTCTGGGCACTGCTGGGAGGACTCTGCACCCACCCCTCCTGTGTCTGGGCACTGCTGGGAGTGATAGGCACACACCCCTCCTGTGTCTGGGCACTGCTGGGAGGACTCTGCACCCACCCCTCCTATGTCTGGGCACTGCTGGGAGGACTCTGCACCCACCCCTCCTATGTCTGGCCACTGCTGGGAGGACTCTGCACCCACCCCTCCTGTATCTGGGCACAGCTGGGAGGACTCTGCACCCACCCCTCCTATGTCTGGGCACTGCTGGGAGTGATAGGCACACACCCCTCCTGTGTCTGGGCACTGCTGGGAGGACTCTGCACCCACCCCTCCTGTGTCTGGACACTGCTGGGAGTGATATGCACACACCTCTCCTGTGTCTGGCACTGCTGGGAGGACTCTGCACCCACCCCTCCTGTGTCTGGGCACTGCTGGGAGGACTCTGCACCCACCCCTCCTGTGTCTGGGCACTGCTGGGAGTGATAGGCACACACCACTCCTGTGTCTGGGCACTGCTGGGAGGACTCTGCACCCACCCCTCCTGTGTCTGGGCACTGCTGGAAGGACTCTGCACCCACCCCTCCTATGTCTGGGCACTGCTGGGAGGACTCTGCACCCACCCTTCCTGTGTCTGGGCACTGCTGGGAGCGATAGACACACACCCCTCCTGTGTCTGGGCACTGCTGGGAGGACTCTGCACCCACCCCTCCTATGTCTGGGCACTGCTGGGTGGACTCTGCACCCACCCCTCCTGTGTCTGGGCACTGCTGGGAGGACTCTGCACCCACCCCTCCTATGTCTGGCCACTGCTGGGAGGACTCTGCACCCACCCCTCCTATGTCTGGGCACTGCTGGGAGTGATAGGCACACACCCCTCCTGTGTCTGGGCACTGCTGGGAGGACTCTGCACCCACCCCTCCTGTGTCTGGGCACTGCTGGGAGTGATAGGCACACACCCCTCCTGTGTCCGGGCACTGCTGGGAGGACTCTGCACCCACCCCTCCTGTGTCTGGGCACTGCTGGGAGGACTCTGCACCCACCCCTCCTATGTCTGGGCACTGCTGGGAGGACTCTGCACCCACCCCTCCTGTGTCTGGGCACTGCTGGGAGTGATAGGCACACACCCCTCCTGTGTCTGGGCACTGCTGGGAGGACTCTGCACCCACCCCTCCTGTGTCTGGGCACTGCTGGGAGGACTCTGCACCCACCCCTCCTATGTCTGGGCACTGCTGGGAGGACTCTGCACCCACCCTTCCTGTGTCTGGGCACTGCTGGGAGTGATAGGCACACACCCCTCCTGTGTCTGGCCACTGCTGGGAGGACTCTGCACCCACCCCTCCTGTGTCTGGGCACTGCTGGGAGGACTCTGCACCCACCCCTCCTGTGTCTGGGCACTGCTGGAGTGATAGGCACACACCCCTCCTGTGTCTGGTCACTGCTGGGAGGACTCGGCACCCACCCCTCCTGTGTCTGGGCACTGCTGGGAGGACTCTGCACCCACCCCTCCTATGTCTGGGCACTGCTGGGAGGACTCTGCACCCACCCCTCCTGTGTCTGGGCACTGCTGGGAGGGATAGGCACACACCCCTCCTGTGTCTGGGCACTGCTGGGAGGACTCTGCACCGACCCCTCCTATGTCTGGGCACTGCTGGGTGGACTCTGCACCCACCCCTCCTGTGTCTGGGCACTGCTGGGAGGACTCTGCACCCACCCCTCCTATGTCTGGCCACTGCTGGGAGGACTCTGCACCCACCCCTCCTGTGTCTGGGCACTGCTGGGAGTGATAGGCACACACCCCTCCTGTGTCTGGGCACTGCTGGGAGAGATAGGCACACACCCCTCCTATGTCTGGGCATGTACGGTCGGGACATACATGGGTGTGGGTACGCTCCATTCATACACAGGCGTGGGTACGCTCCATTCATACACGGCTGTGGGTACGGTCCGTACATACACTGGTGGGGTGGGGGTATGGTCCGTACATACACTGGTGGGGTGTGGGTATGCTCCATTCATACACGGGTGTGGGTACGCTCCATTCATACACGGATGTGGGTACGCTCCGTACATACACTGGTGGGGTGGGGGTACGGTCCATACATACACTGGTGGGGTGGGGGTACGCTCCATTCATACACGGGTGAGGGTACGCTCCATTCATACACTGGTGGGGTGGGGGTACGCTCCATTCATACACGGGTGGGGGTACGCTCCATTCATACACGGGTGGGGGTACGCTCCGTACATACACTGGTGGCGTGGGGGTATGGTCCGTACATACACTGGTGGGGTGGGGGTACACTCCATGCATACACGGGTGGGGGTATGCTCCATTCATACACGGGTGTGGGTACGCTCCGTACATACACTGGTGGGGTGGGGGTACGGTCTGTACATACACTGGTGGGGTCGGGGTACGCTCCATTCATACACGGGTGGGGGTACGCTCCATTCATACACGGGTGTGGGTACGCTCCGTACATACACTGGTGGGGTGGGGGTACAGTCCGTACATATACTGGTGGGGTGGGGGTATGCTGCATGCATACACGGGTGGGGGTACGGTCCGTACATACACTGGTGGGGTGGGGGTACGGTCCGCACATACACTGGTGGGGTGGGGGTACGCTCCATTCATACACGGGTGGGGGTACGCTCCGTACATACACTGGTGGGGTGGGGGTACAGTCCGTACATACACGGGTGGGGAGTTGGTACGCTGCATGCATACACGGGTGGGGGTACGCTCCATTCATACACGGGTGTGGGTACGCTCCGTACATACACTGGTGGGGTGGGGGTATAGTGCGTACATACACTGGTGGGGTGGGGGTATGCTCCGTACATACACTGGTGGGGTGGGGGTACGGTCCGTACATACACGGGTGGGGAGTTGGTACGCTGCATGTATACACGGGTGGGGGTATGCTCCATTCATACACGGGTGGGGGTATGCTCCGTACATTCCTGTACCCGCGGTTTGCAGGCCTGGGTACGTACCGTCCCTAGGCCTTAAGAGCGTGGGTACGGGCCGTACCACGCCCACCACTACGTCACCCCGACAATGGCGGTACGGCCCGTACCCACGTTCGAATGGCCTGGGTACGGGCCGTACCAGCATTGTTGGGGTGATGTAGGGGTACGCACCGTACCCAGCCCTTCAGAGCGTGGGTACGGGTCGTACCACACGTACCCCCACATCACCCCAACAATGCTGGTACGGCCCGTACCCAGGCCATTCGAACGTGGGTACGGGCCATACCGCCATTGTCGGGGTGACGTAGTGGTGGGCGTGGTACGGCCCGTACCCACGCTCTTAAGGCCTGGGGACGGTACGTACCGGTATTGTTGTGTTGCCGGTTCGTGTCAACATCCACTTCCGTTGTGGCAGACGCTTGCGTTGCTGGACACGCCCCCACCCCCTCAAGGTGACCAGGTCCTGCGGTCCTGCAGGTCAGGTATGTCCAGGGCATGTGTGATTTGTGACTTGGGTGGGGGTTATGTGTCCTGCCCCTGCCCCCCCCTTTGCCCCTGGGTGTTATTCTGACCTTCTGCGGCGTCTGCGTCGGTGCCTGTAGAGCAGGTGGACTGCTATAAGGGCTGGGATGACACGTAGGTTCGGGTCCATGGCTGTCCGTCGCGTACAGGTGCTCCTTGTGCGCGTCGTCCTGATTTCCCGGCAGTTTTTGGCAGCCGGAAAATATAATCCGTGCGGGGTGACGTCGGTGCGGGTCGTACTTCCTGGTTCGTGAACCGCAGCCTGAATGCGTCCCGACGTCACGTCGGAGCATTACCGGATCACATTTGTATGTATATTTTCGTCAGTCGGTGTTTGGTACGATTCGTACGTAAATGGTGTTTCCATACGAATCGTACTTGCATGTTTGTAATGTTTATTTCCCGGGTACGAGTCAGACGGAGAAAACGCTCCGACCGACGGTTCGTACCCGGTTTCTCCAGGATCCGAATCGGCACCATTATGTCTTCCAATCCTGATACCTCACTAGAAACCAAGTTAGGTTTAATGGTTTCAAAAGCCATGGATAAAGCCATGGATTCATTTAATGAACTTATTAATAAAACATTTAATGACACCATCAACAAGAAGTTTGATATGTTTACGAGGGGATGGCCCTCTACTAGCGGTGCGTATAATTTAAACGCCAAAGAAGGGACAGTTAAGGTCCCAAAGAAAAGAGCCGGAACAGATCATTCTGGTTTAAACTCCAAAAGATCAAAAGTGTCATCCAAATCGGTTTGATCTCGCTACGAAGGCGGAGACCAGAACGATGCCGTGGGCATCACTGACAAGCAAGAGATAGGCCCGGAGACCCCGATACATATTGATAGCGATGACCAGAAAGAAGTGGAGATAGATCTCTCCTGCTCATCAGATTTTGATTCGGACATTGAAGTCCAAGAAGACAATTCAATTGAAAATTCTGACGAGGCAAACAAGGCCTCAGGATCAAAAATGGGTATCACTGACCCTATTGGAGACAATATGTTTGATCCTCTGCTAATTAAACACCCCCTATCTCCAGAATGGCTACCATCACAACACGTAGCAGACTATATTAGCTTCTGGCTAAGAAGGGAGATCCTTAAAGAAGTCAGATCCAGGTTAAGATCGGAATGCCCTCGCTTATCCCTTCCAGACAAAATCGCCTACACACCCGAACTCGACCCTAAGGTCGTCGCATTTATAGCTAAAGGTGTAAAGGACCCAAGGAAGGGCATAGGCAAAAGTCTTAGGTCATGTCAAGATCATCTTCTTCATTTAATTGGCCCGCTAACTAAAATCTTTGACATGGCGGAAAACGCATACGTTGGTGGTATTCCTATTGATCCCAAGGAACTACGAGAATGGGTGCAAAGATCCATTTGCCTTCTTGGCAATGCGAACACTGCCATATCAAATGAACGAAGGAAGGGGATACTCCTTAAAATTGATCCCAAACTAATAGAATTGGCTAACAAAGAAGGAGGTCCCACCTCACAAGGACTCCTATTCGGGGAAGAATTCATCCGCGACATGGCCAAATATGTCGGAGCTTTCAGCTCGATTCAAAAGTCCCAACACAAAATTAAAAAAGTCTTCCAAGACAGAATTTTTGGACGGGCCGGGAGAATGCGGGGTCGATTCCCCGGCTGTGGACAATCCGCCTCAAGACCCTTTCTGGCACGAGGAACTAGGTTCCATCAAACATCCTTCTATGGGAACCAAACCTTCTATCCTCAGATACAATGCAATAGAGGAAGATCATTTAGAGGCGAAAGGAAGACCAGAGTTTTCTCATCAGGTAAGTGTATCGACAGACACTTCAGATACCCCTGTAAAGGTGAGAGGGAGACTAGCCCTCTTCTCTGGCAACTGGGCATTGATAACCCAAGATCCGTGGGTCCTATAAACAGTAAAAGGTTACAAGATAGACTTTATAGACCTTCCCTTCCAATCACAAATACCCCATGAAATGTTCCTCTCCCAAGAACAGAAAAAACTTGTATCTCAAGAAGTCAACGATCTCCTCGCCAAAGGGGCTATAAGAGAGAGCTACCAAATAGGTTTCATCAGCAATATTTTCTTGGTCGAAAAGAAAGACAAGACACAGAGACCTGTCATAAACTTAAAAAGCCTGAACAGTTGGGTTTCTTACCATCACTTCAAGATGGAAGGAATACATCTCTTAAGAGACGTATGAGAAAAGGCGACTGGCTAACACGCCTAGATTTAAAAGATGCTTACCTGACAATTTCCATCTGGCCCCAACACAGGAAGTTCCTCCAATTCACATGGGAGAAAAAACTCTGGGAATTCTGCAGTCTTCTGTTCGGTCTATCTTCAGCCCCTTGGTGCTTCACCAAGGCCCTACGCCCTGTAGTAGCGTGGCTAAGGGAAAGGGGTGTAAGACTAATAATATATCTAGACGACATCCTTATCATGGCCCAGTCCAAGACGATCATTTCTTACCACACGGAGCTTACTATCCACCTTCTGGAACATCTAGGGTTCGTCATAAATACAAAGAAATCTTGCATTATCCCTTCTCAAGAAACCCAATTCCTGGGGTTTATGGTAAACACGATTTCAGGAGAATTAAAGTTACCAAAGGAAAAGATAAAGAAACTCAGAAAAGAGTTAAAAAAGATTCTTTCCCTGGAATCTTTCCCCTTGAGACTTCTAGCAAGAATTCTAGGTCTCCTCTCCTCAACAATTCAGGCAATATTTCCGGGCCCTCTCCACTACA
This sequence comes from Triturus cristatus, assembly GCF_964204655.1. Classification (NCBI taxonomy): domain Eukaryota; kingdom Metazoa; phylum Chordata; class Amphibia; order Caudata; family Salamandridae; genus Triturus; species Triturus cristatus. Next base: position 1,787,150,846 of record NC_140589.1, on the reverse strand, counting down.
GGGCCCTTCAGAGACTCAAAGCGAAAGCCTTGAAATCGAGTCTCTCTTACTCCCAGATGACTTCCTTAGACCTAGATTCGAGGAAAGAACTCTATTGGTGGCTAAAAAATGCAGAAACCTGGAATGGCAAAGCCATCTTCGGGGAAAGACCAGATTTGATAATAGAGTCAGATGCGAGTCTAGAGGGTTGGGGTCCAACTTGCGCCAACCTTTCCACAGGGGGGCGATGGACACACAAGGAGAAGAATCTGCACATCAACTGCCTGGAACTTTTAGCTGGCGCCGTTGCGGTTCGAAGCTTTACCCAGAATTTGATGAAATGCTCAATAATGCTCTGCATGGACAATGTCTCTGCGGTAAAATTCGTGAACAAGATGGGGGGACCACGTTCGAAAGGTCTGAGCGAAATAGCGAAAGTTTTCTGGGACTATTGTTTGAACAAGGGACTGTCTGTCACAGCAGAACACATCCCGGGTTTGAGCAACTGAGTAGCAGATTGGTTCTCCAGATATTTCAGGGATTCCAGCAACTGGAGGTTGAACAGGGAAATATTCTTGATCATTCAAGACCTTTGGGGCCCCTTCGGGACGGACCTCTTCGCAGACAGATTAAATACTCAGATGCCAGCATTTTTCAGTTGGAGGCCGGACCCTCAGGCATCAGGCGTGGATGCCTTCCTCCAGAATTGGCAAGGCTTAAAACCATATGCCTTCCCGCCCTTTGTAATGCTTCCGCGACTTCTCTTACATGCTCGCCGATACCTTCAGAGTATGGTGGTAGTAACCCCCCTCTGGAGGTCTCAAGCATGGTTCCTGGTCATCTTGGAGATGACCATAGACTTCCAAATACTAATTGCGTCTTTCAGTCATCTTCTCCTGGGTCCTCAAGGCGAATATCATCCCCTCCTAGATGAAGGAATCCCAGTCCTCACGGCATGGAAGATTTCAGGCGACAGTGGGAGATCCCTGGCCTTTCGATCGATGCTTTCCGACTCATATCTGAATTTTGGGCACCTGGAACAAGGAAGGCATATCGATTGGCATGGAACAAACGGGTTCGCTGGTGTCTTCAACGACATTTCGATCCCGTTTCAGCTGATTTAGTTCACGTAGTCAATTTCCTTTCGGAGAAATTTGCTTCTGGTCTTTCCTATAGAACCGTTAATGTCTATAGATCAGCAATAGCTGCAGGCCATTCCCTAATCAAAGGTGTATCCGTTGGTCAATCTCTCTTAACTAAAAAGATTATGAGAAGCATGCGGGTCCTCAACCCTCCAACTCCAAAATACACAGCCTTATGGGATGTGAGAAACATTTTGCATCTTATCTCCTCCTGGGGAGATAATTCTTCTCTCTCTCTCAAACGGATTTCTTATAAGCTTACTGTCTTACTTTGTTTGGTTTACTTTAGATGTACATCAGATGTCAAAGCTTTAGATGTTTCTAGCAGAGCTTATCAACCAGAGGGAGTTTGCTTTTATATTAAAAAAAGGACCAAAATTATGTCTTCCTCTATCTTCTATCCTTTCTTTACTGAGATTGAAAGTCTGTGTGTTGTCAAATGTCTTAAAGAATGTGAAAAAAGAACTGTTAGCCTGAGAGGAACTGAAACACAACTCCTGATCTCCTATAGATCTCCTCATAAACCAGTTTCTTCCCACTCTCTTGCGAGATGGGTGAAAGAAGTGATGAGTGAATGTGGTGTCGACATTTCTATATTTGGAGCGCACTCCCTTAGAGGTGCATCAGCTTCTAAAGCTTTTATGCTTGGTGGTGGGCTCCAAGATATTCTAAGAGCCGCTGACTGGTCTAATGAGAGTATGTTTAAAAAGTGTTATTTTAGGCCAATCAATAATGTGATTGATAATGTTCTTCTCAATTCACTTTAAACTTGCATAATGTTGGCCTCCGTGTCATGCCATAAAATTTTGATTTTTCACAGCCTGCTGGGCAGAAAATCTGGATTTTATTAAAGACACAGAGGCTAATATTATCCCTCCTCTAATTGTCCCTCCCTGAGGGTTTCATCTTTAACCTTTTCTATATTTCTTCTTTTTCAGAATAAGAATATCTTCGTTGGTTAATGGAAATGACTCCTTCAACGTCATATTTTAAGTTTGGATTTACTGACTTTATTCTTTCGGTTCGCAGCATCGGACAAAGAAGGATGATGGCTGTGTGCTCATGGACTTTATACTATTTCTAGAATCTTCACAAGTTCTGTATTCTGTTCATTGTTACTGCTGAGCTGTGGCAATAAAGGAGAATTTGCATAATATTAGCCTCTGTGTCTTTAATAAAATCCTGATTTTCTGCCCAGCAGTCTGTGAAAAATCTAAATTTAGTCCCAAGTAACAAAAATTATCGACGGTCGTCAAGACATGCCAGTTTATACTGATTTTATTTAGCCTTAGTTTACCAGGGCCACAGGACATAATGTGCAACTTGGAATAATTGGTGTTTAGATTCAGATTATGCATGAAGGAAGCAAAACAGTCCACCTGATGTCTCAAGGCTTTTGGGGTAAGGGCCAACAATACGACATCGTCTGCATGTAGCAGAGTGGGAATTTGGGAGTCTGCGATTCTGGATATATCTTTATGGGAAGAGGCTAGGTGAGCTGTTAAAATGTTTATGTATAAAATAAATAATAGTGTGCCGATATGCACCCCTGCCTCACCCCAGTCTTTAAAGAGAATTTAGGAGAAACCTCCCTTAGTGGAGTTAAACGGATCCATGCAGTGAGATCTGAATGCAAACAATATAAAAAGTTCACCGGGGGGGATCAATGCCTTGGTCCAGCAACATTAACCAAAATTTGGTTCTGTTCATTGAATCAAAGGCAGTGGATAAGTCCATAAAAGCTAGTATATGGGGGAGCGGTTGGCCTTAGTGTATTGAGAGATTGTCAGGGATAGTAAGTCATAGTGGCGGGAATCCAGTGAAACCAACAGAGACATCTATTCTGCCCTGAGAATGGGTCACCCATTTTTCGAATCTTTACTCCTGTTCACGTGAAATTAATCCAGACTTTACCAGGACCGAGGGATGTATTTTATCTATATTGCCTCCCACTCCTGTTTTTTTTTCCCCTAGCAGAACTCACTGTCACTAAATCAAGGGAAGACTCCTGGATTAGGTAAAATGTCTTTAGATCTGACCCTAATACAAGGGTTCTCTATATTAATACTGTCTCAAATGCAATTGTTGCAGGGGCACTGTTACTTGGAAAGGGGCAGAGATTTACCAATCGGCCAATTAGCCTCCTGGATGACCTGCCAAAAGGTATTTTGCAAACAAGTCCAGGAGAGATCTTTAGATTGGATCAATGAAAATCGTATTCTGTCTAATCTCAAGGGACGTTTCAGATCCAAGACCAGGTTGATCGTTCAGATCTTCCACTTTTTCTTGGGTTTGGAGGGGGAACACTTTTTGTAGCCTTTATCGACCTCCGTATTGCTTTCGACATGGTTCCCAGGAAGAAACATTGGGTGGTCTTATCCAAGATGGGGATTCCTTGCAATTTGGTAAGCATCATTATGTGGCTCCATGAGGATAATTTTGCTAGAGTTCGATGTGGTATAGAAGGAGAATTAACTCAGATAATTCACATTGATAAGGGCGTGTGCCAGAGTTGTGTTCTGGCTCCCACTCTTTTCCTTCTTTATATTAACTACTATGTCAAGTTTCTGACCAATTGTGCCAATGACTTTCCCACTCTTGTGTGCCAGAAATTCCTGGCTTTTTCTTTTGCCGATCTCTCCTGTTGGCTAAAACTAATGCTGACCTTCAAGTTCTTGTGGATGATTTAGCCTGTTTTTTTCTATTCATGGTCTTGAAATCAATGCTTTCAACACAAAGGAGATGACATACTGCAGGGGAAAGAGGGCAAAGGGCACTATAAGCTTAGGAAAGGAAACACTAGAAAGGGTCAGGGAATTTGATTACTTTGGGATTTATTTGGTTGGCTCAGGTTCTTGGGCTCTGCAGATCCTCAAAATCTCGCACTTGTTAACCCAGAGAAGGGACAATTCTTAGGTTTGCTACAAACGCATTGTCCCAATCAAGGGGTGCAGCGTTAAATGGTGCCGGACTATGGGGATATTGCCACATGTGTACATTGGCCTCTAATGAGAGCAACTTTATTAGAGCGCTACCTGGATTAGGAAGAGGTATACCCCTGGTGCCCCTTAGATTGGATCTTGACCTCAACCCTGTCCATAATGTGGCTGCCCTAAGGCCATTACTTTATTGGGTGCGTAGTTGGGTTACCAAAGAATTACACTCCTTTACAGAGGGCCTTGCTTAGATCCTCAAGCTACAATGCTCCAAGAAAATCTAATGGCTGGCTTATTTAAACAAAAATGGTATAAGTTAGGCCTAGCTAATTTTTGGAAAGACCCACAGTCTATTTTGGCCCCTGCGGGGGTGGTGGGGGGTTGGTCAAATTGAGATATTGAGGAGAGACTTGCTGCCCGAAATGAATTGTCTAGCTGCATAGGTAGCCTCTCAAGATGGTTTTAACTGCATAAATCTGTACCTAAGGCAGAGGTTATTTTAAATTATATATGTCCTGTGCGTACTTGTTCATTGTTTCTGCAGTTTAGGTATGGATGGGATCCTCCCAATTGCTGTGTACACTTCATTGCGGAACCTTGCAAAGTTCAGGCTTACTTGGTGTCAATCATTTTTGCTTTTTGATGAAACCGAGGAACATCGGTTATGTTTTTTACCTATGATATGCTAAACCCTGAGTTAGATGGATTGCACCCCTATGTCAGCTTTTTTTGACTAACAAATCAAATAAATGCTCTTAGGATTTGCAAAAGTTATTCCTCAAATGTGTTTGTGGTGACAGTATCCACATTTCTTGTCCCCAAAGCACGGGGCAGGCAGCAGCGTCGATGTCAGCTTGGAGCGTCGTCATCGGTGAGACCACGGCTGTGGTGCGCAGCATTCCCAAGCATTGCCTTTACCATGCACTCATTACAACGCATATGCCTTTACCACGCATGTCTTTACCATGCAAATGTTTACCACGCATATGCCTTTACAATGATAAAGTATTTTGCAGGTAAGTGTATTAAATATAAATTTATAATTATATATATATATATATTCACTGAAAAAACCATAGGTTTCACACACGTTATAGTTAGGAATTAGCATTTAAAAAACCTTGCAAATTCACTTAAAAAACCATAGGTTTCACACATGTTATAGTTAGGTGGATATTTCACTCGTAAAAAACCAATGAAATTCCCCCGTTATAGTTAGTTCAGATAACTATAACTCGCGCGCCCGCAATCCACTGCTCATGACATCACATATTACATCACTCATGACATGGTCAGTGGCATCACTCATGACATCACTAATGACATCATCCTTGTGATAGAGTGGCGTTCGCGCGAGTTATAGTTATCTGAACTAACTATAACGGGGGAATTTCATTGGTTTTTTACGAGTGAAATATCCACCTAACTATAACATGTGTGAAACCTATGGTTTCTTAAGTGAATTTGCAAGGTTTTTTAAATGCTAATTCCTAACTATAACGTGTGTGAAACCTATGGTTTTTTCAGTGAATTTGTACGGTTTTTTAAATGCTAATTTATTTATGTATTATTTTTTTATATATTTATTTTACAATAAACTACGTATTACAAATGTTTTTTTTTTTTTTGGTTTTCACCGTGCGCGCACGGTGCGCGCACCCCCGCGATTTAAAATAAATAAATAATAATTTTCTGCCTTCGGGGTCCTTCAGGGACCCCCTGACAAAGGCTAGGGGGTCAGGAACTCTCTACCCTGCCCCTTTTTCACGTTCGCCACCTTCCTTTTTCACTCTCGCACTGAAAACAAACAAAATGGCGGCTGACACTTCCTGACTTCGACCGATTCGAACGTTGACTAACATGTAACCACCAATCAGAATTACGCTCGCGCACGTTAGGGTGCTCGCACGGTGCGCGCACCCTGCGCGTGTATAGATATTGATATGCTTTTAAATGCTATTTTCTCAGGAAATACTGAACAGATTTACACCAAACCTGCAAAAGGCACTTCCTTGACCTTATGGCTACCTCTCTGCCAAATTTCAAGTAATTCTGTTCAGCCGTTCGGGCTGTAGCTGCGTCTAAAGGTCCTATGGAAAAATGCATGGGGAAAACGCGTTTTGGGACCCCCCTTTTTTCTCGGCCCCCGCTTGACGAATCACCCCGAGACTTTCAGGGTAGGAGCTGAACGGAGCGCCCCATTAGTTTTGAAACTTTTGCGAGGATTCGTCAACCGGCGCCAAAGTTAGTCAAAAAAGAATTTTGAGATTTCCTATGGAAACACGGTCCTAACTATAACTATCTACTGGCGACCGCCAGTAGATAATATATATATATATATATATATATATATATATATATTTCTCAGAAACACTCCTCTGCTGTTTGAGCGCTTCGTTGTGCAGAAAGAAAGGAGCACGGACCGCATTTCAGTGCATACAATTTGATTTATTTACTCAAGGTATGCCAGCCATGACGCGTTTCAACTCCGTAGAGCCTTGATCACATGACACGCCATGAAGTCACCTGATTATTTAAATACATTTTTTTCAGTGGTTTTTTTCTCTCCTTTCGCTCAGTGTTAAAGTGACAGTGCATTAATTATCAAACCATGTAGCTTGTTTGGGGTTTGCTTCTTTCTGTTACATATTGGTCAAATACCTGATACATTATTTGAGGAACTTTTTCGCGATAACATGTATGAATACATACAGATATTGGTATCTTGTTTTTATGAACAACAGTGTTATTGATTTTTGTAAACTGCTTAAATAATCCTTATAAATACATAAATAAATAAATAGATATGTGTATAAATACATTTTCTAGCATATGTGAATAATTATAAAAACCATATTTTCAGTTTTCATAAAAATAGATAAAAAAGGGAAGATAAAAAGTGGTGATCCACATTTTTAAAATATCGTTCTGATTTAAATATCAAGTCAAAACTTTTTTATCCATGCATATGTTCCTTGTTGTCCATCTATATCATCAAAACGGTCTCACAATGATCGACAAGTGTCATTTATTTCCTAAGTGAAATTTTGCTTAGTAGTGATGATTATTCCTCATGTGTTGTATCATTGTAACATATTTGGCAACCCTAACTTATTAATCTAATGTGCAAAAAATGTGCAATTCAAGTGCAAATCATCTAAATTTTTGACAAAAGCCTTTGTCAATAGTTATTAGATTCCTAAAAAAACCCTAAAAAAACGTGAATATACAACAAACAAGTTTAAAATCCTTATTTTAAGGAGACTTCTATGTACTGTGAGGCTCTTAGTTGCTACATCATATTGGTTCGTTCTACCAAATATTCAATTGATGTATAGCAAAAAAAGAGAGAAGAAAACAACAGAGGTTTAACAGTTGTTTACTGATGCATTATAGCAAAAAAAGTTTCAGAAAGGCGGCAGAGTCTCATGGTTTTTGGGTAGTTTTTATCATCTTTACTGATTTAATGTTGGTGTGCATATATATATGTATATATATATTAGGGCAAGGGTGTTTTAAGGGTTATGGGCAGGTTAGGGTATTTTTTAGGGTTTAGAGTGGGTTAGGGTATTTGAGTGGCAAGGGTATTTTTAGGGTTTAGGGTGGGTAAGGGTTTTTGAGTGGCAAGGGTAATTTTAGGGGGAAGGTGGGTAAGGGTGTTTTGGTGGCATGGGTACTTTTAGGGTTTAGGGTGGGTAAGGCTTTTTGGGTGGCAGGGGTATTTTTAGGGGTTATGGTGGGTAAGGGTAATTGGGTGGCAAGGGTATTTTTATGGTTTAGGGTGGGTAAGGGGTTTTGAGCGGCAAGGGTAATTTTAGGGTGAACGATGGGTAAGGGGTTTTGGGTAGCATGGGTATTTGGGTGACAAGAGTACTTTTAAGGTTTAGGATGGGTGATGGTTTTTGGGGACAAGGGTATTTTTAGGGTTTTACGGTGGTTAAAGGTATTTGGGTGTCAAGGGTATTTATAGGGCTTAAGATGGGTAAGGGTTTTTGGGTGGTGTAAGAAATGGGTTTTCTGGTTGGCTAGGGTTTGCACCTAAGCCAGGCAGAGTCCACCACTCTAGTCAGGATAAAGGTATTGTCCATCTAAAACAACCCCTGCTCACCCCCTTGGTAGCTTGGCAAGAGCAGTCAGGCGTATCCCAAAGGCAGTGTGTAAAGCATTTGCACATAACGAGTAGTAATACAGTGAAAACGCTACAAAAGGACACCACACCGGTTTTACAAAAAATATCCAGTATTAATCTGTGTAAAACATGACCAGAACGATAAAACTCCAACATAGAGTGATCAAGATATGAATAATGCAAAAATAGACTTTATATACAGTTCCTTGAAGTCAATTGCTCCATCCGGGGCTATCACAGCATCATGAGCAAACAAATCCAAAAATTCTGTCCGACTGCAGGATCGCAGGCCAGCTACGGTTTCGGGGAGACCCGTAAAACAGTACCTTTAGAGATACAGGGTGTCAGACCTTGCAGTGAGCTCCAGAGGAGCAGCGTCAGCAGGCGTCGGTACCTTGAGTCAGTGCATGAGTCGTCAGGCACATAAAGTCACAGGCGTTGCAGGTCGAACTCCATGAGTTTGAAGTCTGGAGCGCCAGCATTGTCAGACGTCGGGGCTAAAGTGTGAAGTGGCGCGGTGCGACATACAGTGTCCTCAGGTCATGGTGCAGGCAGCGGCTCGGTGATGGCCATTCAGTGGCGTCGGTGAGACCAGGGCTGCGGTGCAAAGTGGGGCGGTGCTTGTTGCAGTGCTAACAGGTCATGGTGCAAGCAGAGGCATCATCGTTACTGAAGCGCTGTCGGTGGCAGACCCAAGGCTGGGAATCGAGGCAGGGCAATGCAGTGTGCGGGGCCCACAGGTCGAGGTGCAGGCAGCGGCGTTGGTTGACAAACTGGATTCGATGGTGCTGGCATCTGTGGCCAATGCAAAACAATGTCATAGATTCCCCCAGTACAAAGATATGGGCCTTAATCCATTGTTTTTTTGTTGTTTTTTTTTCCTCCCCATGGCATTCCAGTTTGAACCCAGCCATATGCAACTCAGTCCTGTCCCTGCACCCAATGGGAACAGTCCAGACTGAACTGCCAGGACAGGTTGTCCCTGGCCTAGAAACAAGCATCCTAGGACCAGTTTTGGGGTTTCACCCCTCATCAGCCAGGATAGCTTGACTCCAGTGGCATGGAGAGCATGGGATCCACATCTGGGAATGCCCATCCCACTCGGGGTGAGAAATTCAAAAAGAACAATTGATGGACAGAATGCAGAACAATGTCATACATTGACCCCAGTAGAAACATCTGGGCCTAAATCCATCGTTTTTTCTGCTCCCCATACCACTCCAGTTTGAACCCAGCCAAATGCAAATCAGTCTTGACCCTGCACCCAATGGGAACAGTCCAGCCCGAACTGCCAGGACAGGTTCTCCCCGGACTGGAAACAAGCATCCTAGGACCGGTTTCAGGGTTTCACCCCTCATCAGCCAGGATAGCTTGACTCCAGTGGCATGGAGAGCACTGGACGGGGCGGTGCATCGTGAACCTATGAGCGGTGTCCCCAAACCACGGTGCAGACAGCAGCATCAACGTCAGCTTGGAGCGGTGTCGTCGGTGAGACCAGGCCTGCTGTGTGACTCGGGGAATGTGCACCATATTCTTCACGAGTGGTGTCCACAGGTCAAGGTGCAGGCAGCGTTATCGGTGACAGCGTTGCAGCGTCATCAGGGATATCAAGGCGATGGCATGAAGCGGGGCGATGCAGAGTGCAGTGCCCACAAGTCACGGTGCAAGTAGTGGCTCAGTGGTAGCATCAGACGGCATCATCAGTGAGACCAAGGTTGCAGTGCGAAATGCGGCGGTGCCCTTTTCGGCCCATTCAGGCTATGGAGCCGGAAGCAGCATCATTGACGGCGTTGAGTCACCTTTTTCCTCTGGGGCAGGTGAAACATCCAGTCCAGAATCCGGTAACCAGAAGAAGTTGAAGTCTTTGATTTCCCTGAGACTTCCAACACGAGGCAAGCTCTTCATCACGCCCTTGTAGATACTTAAATGCAGACAGAACAGTCCAGTTCTTTCCCTGCCTCAGACAGAAGAAGCAGCTGTAGTCCAACCCTGCAAAGCACACAGCAAAGTGGTAGTCTCTCCTCACAGCTCTTCCCGCTCTTCTTCCTGTCGGGTTCCTTAGTTCAGCAGTAATTTAAGGTTCTGGGGTCAGGGCCCCTATATTTATACCACATTTCCCTTTGAAGATGGCACAAACAAAGTTCCACAAGAATACATAATCCACTTCTGCCTGGCTCAGGCCGTGCTCACTCCAGGGTGTCGAGGCAGCTTTGTGAAAGACAGCCACAGTCCATTCACGTGCAAGCAACAACTCCTCCTGCTACTCTAAATGCAGCCAGGTCTATTCAGCCTGAATCATCCAGAAAAGCAGGTCACACCTCAACCCCCCTGATGTCTGTCTAGTGTGAATGCACAAATGAGCCCCTGTCAGTCTAAAACCCAGACAGTGAATACACAACAGGCAGAGGCACATAGATGGTTAGACAAGAAAATACCCACTTTCTAAAAAAGGTGTTTTCAAACACTCAATATCAAAAGCATCTTTACTAAAAGATCTATTTTTAAATCCTGAGTTAAGGAAGCCTAAACTCCATTTCTCCATCTTGTCCCAGTGGAAAGTTATGCTTCTAAGATGTCACAAAGCAACTCTCCTGTCAGCCTATGGGACAGATAGCCTTGCAATAGTGAAAAACGAAATACAGTCTTTCACTATCAGGACATGTAAAACACACCAGTACCTATCACATACACTGCACCCTGCCCATGGGGTACCTTGAGCTTACCTGAGGAGTTCCTTACATGTAAGAAAAGGGAGGTTTGTGCCTGGAAAGTGGGTGCACTTGCCAGGGCAACATGGCAGTAACAACTGTGCACAGACACTGCAGTGGCAGGTCTGAGACACCTTTGAAAAGCTGTCTGTGTGGGTGGCAGAATCAGTGCAGCAGGCCCACTAGCAGCATTTGATTTACAGGGTCTGGGTTCACACACAGTGCACTGTAATAGAGACTTAGTAGTAAATCAAATAAGCCAATCATGGAACCACCAATCTATAAACACAATTTACATTGAGAGCATATGCACTTTAGCACTGAATAGCAGTGGTAAAGTGCCCAGAGTCCTAAATCCAACAAAAACAAGGTCGAAAACAGGAGGTCAAAAAGCAAAAAGGTCTGGGGGTAAACCCGCTGAAAAAGCCAAGTCTAACAGGTGGCAAGGGTATTTGAGTGGCAAGGGTATTTTTAGCCAGTGGCAAGGTGAGCAAGGGACCCACTGGATTCAAGCTAGCCTGCCTGATGAAGGGTGTTACCCAGAACCCTGTCCCAGGATGCTAGTTTCCTGTTCAGGGAAGACCTGGTTTGGCAGTTCGGGCTGGACTGTTCCCATAAGGCACAGGCTCAAGACTGATTTGCATATAGCTGGGTCTGTACTGAGGTGGTGAAAAGAGCTAAAGAATGATGAAGGATTCAACCCAGATCTGTGACTGGGGGTGAATGTCTGAAAAGTTTCAGCGCTCCTTCTATCATTTCCTTGTGTTTGCTTTGTTTGCCCTAAGTTGGCAGGGAATGCACAGACGTGGGTCCCTTGCTCACTTTGCCACTGGGATCAAGCTAGCCTGGCTGATGAGGGCTGTTAGCCTGAAACCGGTCCCAGGATGCTTGTTTCCGGTACAGGGAAGACATGGCTTGGGAGTTCGGAGCTGGACTGTTCCCATGAGGACCAGGGTCAAGACTGATTTGCAAATAGCTGTGTCTGAACTGGGGTGGCAGAGTGAGCTAAAGAATGATGATGGATTCAACTCAGATCTGTGAATGGGGGTGAGTGTCTGAAAACTTTCAGCACTCCGTCCATCATCTCCTTGTTTTTTCAATGTAATTATAAGTCACACGTAGACAAAAAATATAGTTATAGATTATTTGCCGAGCAATGAGAGCTCTTTGTATTAGTCTTTCTCAAAATGTACTGCTTTTAGTCTTTTTCCCTTACGATGCTTCATCCTGGAAACAACCAGTTTGTGTGGAGACTTTTTATCTGACTTTGCTGAAAGGAGGAAGATAATTGCAGGTTTGGGTTTCATTTTCCATAGTCCTTTAGCAGCACACCATTGCTGAGCAAGCTGATATGTTCTGCATAAAGTACAAATTTGATTGCAGATTCCAAGTGATGCCTGCAGCAGGCACTTGCCTCTGACTTTGTTTAACATCTCATGGTCTCATTGAGTGTAAGGGTATTGCTCTGTGCAGGGTGACAGGGTGATGTTCAGGGATATATTACTGGCCCTGGCTTGGCGCCCCAAGTCGAAAGAGCTCATCCCAGAATTCACTTTTCATTCATTGGATCCTTGTGTTTATTGGAAACATTGCTCTCTTGTGTAGTTGATGCTTCAGTAGGTCTTTGACTTGGTCTTTGCCGAAGCTGCTAGTGGCTTTTGAGAAGCATTTCATGTATAATACTTATCCTGATATCTTATAGGACATTGAGGATTTTAAATATGATTGGATTCTTTGAGTTTATACCTTTTTTCTTTGCTGTATCAGGTGGTTTGGTCACCTGAACTGCTTTTGAAGACAAAAAAGAGGATTGCATTTGCTGCTCTTTCTTCAATCAGTGCATACCCCATATATATTCCTAGTGCAAAAGCTGCTGCCGATTGTGGTAGGCAAAACCTTTTTTCCACGTGCTTCTCTCAGGCCATCTAGTAGAAAAAATTCAGTAGTGTGCCATATTTCAAATGCCTTCAACTTTGGACTTGTTTCACTGTTTCCAGGCTGTTTGGTTCTATGTTGCCGTATCTTTTTGCAAATTTTATAAAGCCTTCGGTCACTTCTTGTGCCTTCACGAGGGTAGTATTGAAGTGGGTTTTGCAGGATAGTTGGTCGATTCAGTAATTGCTAAATATCTGAAAGTAGTTGCTAGTTCTATGATTTGATTGCTCAGTGGCTTGCTTAGGGGCCTCAGTGGGCTTGTACCACTGATCATCATTTTAGAGTTTAACTAAGTGACTTTTAAAAAAAGTGTTTGGCACAAATTTAATTGCTGCTAGTCTGGTGTTGTGGGTCCTGGCCTTGATGCTAAGCAAATGAGTGACAAAGGCACATAGTTGGGATACTGGCAACGAGAACGTGTACTTGGGCTCTTGTATTAGCAGGATCACCTGATCGGTGACGCCTGTGTTGGATGGGTTTAGGGTAGGTGTAGGGCTAGCCCTCAAGAGAGTGGCTGATAAACCAGTGCCTGCTGAGACCCTAGAACGTGTCCAGCAGGACACTACAGCTAGCTGTAAATACTTTTGTGTTCATCGTAGCAGGATTGAGGCATTTGCATGTTGAAGCAGCAGAAGGTTTAAGTTTTGTACTCTTGTGACATCTATAGTAGATCCCAGGAGTTCAATATACTGGTCATTTGCATAAAAGTTAATAAGACTGGGGACCAGGATGCAACCCTGCCTTATTTCTCAGTTTTTGGCAAAGCTTTTTATTTTGGTGCTGTTTAGACCTACCCTGATCTGGCCTTTTGTGTCATCGTATAAGCCTATGTTATTCTTTGGCGAGGTTGTGAGAATCCCATGTTTTTAATTTTAATTCAAAATAGCTGTCGATTGACCAAGTGGAATGATCCTGAGAAGTCCATTAAAGCAGCATACAAAGGCACCTGCCTTCTCATTGAAAATTCATATACAATGCACTGGAGGTTAATAGTATGGCTGAGAGTTCATTCCTTCCACCACCTTTTATGAGGTTTAGGATGTTGTTCTCCTTCACTCTGTCATTCAGATGTTCCAATATTATTTTTGTGAAGTGAATTGTTTTCCTGAATGTGACTTTGCTAATTGGTATAAATTGTTATAAAGTATTTATGCAGTACTGACACAATAATAAAGTAAAAATGCCAAACAATAAAAATCCCAAACTCAATTAGAAAAATAAAGTCGAATATAATAACAAAATGATGACAATCCCAAAGGGGAATCAGATATATGATTTTTGAAATGTTTAAGTAGGAATAGCCCCAAAAAGTGCTAGGCAGCAATAATAGTCTATGGTCGCACTAGAACTGGACCTAGATGGAGCGTGGGTCGGATACACCGACCAGTTTTGTTCCGGTAAAAGATTTGACTTTCTGACTCAAGGGAGGCACTTAGAGACTCATAAGGTGTCAGGCAGAGGCCAACAACAGGGTCCAATCCAGGTGCAGTTGCCAATAATCATCTAGGTGCTTCCAAGGAAGGGCTTCTTCCAGCTTGTAGCCACACAAAAGGTATGCAGAATAATCCTTGGAGTCCACTTCATTGTCCTAAGTACAAGAGGGAGTAGGTCCAGTCCTTCAAGGGTCCTCTTAGGTCACACACAGCAGATCCAGTCATCTTCTTTTCTACCACAGATCCAAAAGTGTTTTTAAGAGGGTTCCTGGGGTGTGCTACATTTATGCCGGCATGAGCTAGTGGATTGGGGTGATTACTGGGCACTCCCTAACCAATGGGGTTATCCTGTTCTATCCCTTTCAAGTATGCCACAAGTGTTACAAGTGGATCAACAGACCTGCCAAGCAGAATTTAACCGAGTGGTGTTACAGGATACCCACAGCTCCCACTCAGAATATTATGTGGAGTTCAGAGGAGTAATTTCTGCCCATTCAAGTTAGCCTATTATTTGCTCCTGGGAGGCATTTCATACCTCATTCACACCTACTCCAGGCTGGGCACAGGATGAGAGCTGGCAGAGGCGTATGCTAATTAGCGGCTGAAATCGCAGGCAGGCAAAGAGTAACTTTTTAAAAGTTGCTTTTCCTTAATATTTATTAAGATCTGAGTTCACCTTTGAAACGGATTTACAAATGGTCAGCAGACTTATCCTTGGAGTTCACTTTGTTGTCCTGTGTACAAGAGGGAGGCTTCAAGCGTCCTCTTGGGTCACACACAGCAGGTCCAGTCCTCTTCTTTTCTTCCACATATCCAGACCTATTTTGAAGAGGGCTCCTGGGAGGTGCTACATTTATTCCGGCAAGAGCTAGTGGATAGGGGTGACTCCTGGGCACTCTCTAACCAACAGGGTAAAAATTCTCGAGCCAACCCTACCAAATGTTTCAGTAGTTCCTGTTTGTCTTACTGCAAACAGGCAAAAAATACCATGTGTCAGGACATTTTCAAGATAGACAAAATCTTCAACCACACAAACTTGACTTCTGAGGACTGGGTGTGTTTGTGTGGGAGCGTCATTGGGAAACCACTAATGTCCTCCCATATCTAACACTAAAATCTGTTTTGAAACAAGTAAAATACCAGACCAAACCCAAAGTTAGAAATCTGGTAGGACAAAAGTAGGATCCTTCAGCAATCAGGGAGGGGATCCACAAGAATTGTCTTGCCATCCTGTTCTATCTCTTTCAAGTGTGCGCCAAGTGTTACAAATGGATCAACAGCCATGTCAAGCAGAATCTGACCGGGTGGTGTTATAGGATGCCCACAGCTGCCACCAAGAATATTCTGTGGAGTTCAGAGGAGTAATTTTCGCCTATTCAAGTCAGCCTATTGTTTGCTCCTGGGAGGCATTTCATACCTCATTCACACCTATTCAAGGCTGGGCACAGGATGAGAGTTGGCGGATGCTTATGCTAATTAGCCAGCTGAAATTTCAGGTAGACAACGGGTAACTTTCTAAAAGTTAATTTTCCTTAATATTTATTAAAGATCTGAGTTCACCTTTGAAAATAATTTAAATAACTGTTAAAAATAGTGGGTTCTTATTTTTCTTGCGTGTCTCTTTCCTGAGTTAGCAGTATTAGTATTTTAATCTGCATTTTATTCTACATAGGACAGCTAGGCCTGCCACAGTAAAAATAGCATTTTGTCCCTTGCCACTGTAGGGATATGGGAATTATCATTTCTACATTTCCCTCTTTTAAATAGCAAGCACCCTACCTTGTGAGCTACAAGACATACATAGGGGTTCCTTACTAATATTTATAATATATGTTTCAACCTGAAAAAATTGTTATTTTAACAGCTTGCACTGCCAAAAACACGCAACTCATTCCTTCCCTCATGTACAAGATGCCAGTTCCCGGATCAAGTTCAATGACTGCAAGACTGAAATCTCCCACTGGACGAAGACTAACTTCTAAAGCACAGACAAGTCCAAAATTGTTATCTTCAGACAAAAAACACATCACAGTGGGTCTCCACTTTGTGGCCAAGTGAGCTAGGACCATCAACCACCCACACAAACACGCAAAGAACCCCGGGGTCACCATTAACAGCAAACCTGACATGACCGCCTAAATTCATACTGTCACCACCTCATGCTTCCATACCCTGACGGACGGTTCTGTTAAAGACTTTTAAATGGCTCCAATCAGCACCTGGAAAACCATCACATAGGCCCTGGTCACCAGCAAGCTGGACTACAGAAACATCCTCTATGCCAGGATCAACAAAAAAACTCACCAGAAGGCTGCAGACCCTTCTGAACTCAGCAGCCAGCATCACTGTCAACCTCCCACGCTACACTCACATCACACCTAACCTGAAGGAGCACAGATGGCTCCCCATTCACAAAGGAGTACAATTCAAACTCCCCACCCACACGTTCAAGGCACTACATAACACATGCCCAGCATACCTAAAAAATCACTGCTTTCACAAACTTTCTCGACACCCCTGCTCATATTGACTGCTTAATTCAGAAATCACACACAAAAGTAAAACCAGATCTAGCAGTCGAGTGTTCTCCTGTATCGCTCATAAAGCATGGAACGACCCGCCGTCACACAAGAGCCTCCTCTTCACTTCTTGAGTTCTGCCAAAAGCTGAAGACCTGGCTTTTCTGGTAGTTCCATAGGTCTTAGGTGTGCCTAGACTCACACCTGGAGTTAAAATGAAGATTAAATGGAGAACTCGATTGATTTGATTCAATCAGTTACTGACACGGCTGTGCTGTTTGATTGGAACCCAAACCGGTTCCGCTGTGTTTGGTGTGCCTAGACTCACACCTGCTCAGCGCTAGGACACCCTCCTGGGTGCTCTATACAGCTATAGATAACATAACACTGGAGATGTTACACCGCATCTGTTGGCTGCAATGTCCAAAAGCCATGTTTTATTTTAGAACTTAGTGGATTGAACAATAAGTGCTGCAGGCCAGTGGTGACAGTCAATTTGTTTGGTCATGGGTGTATTTCCGCACAATTTACTATGGTTTTTCAGAAAATATAAATTCGTCAATCAGGGATTGCCAATTCCTTCATGTTTTTAGGGTTCTGAGCACATATACCTTGCACTGGACACAATTCCCCTAGTGTGCAGATTCTAAAAGTCAGCAATATAATAGGGTCGAACAAAAGGCGAAAAATCAGAAGTGACATCGCAGAAAAAAATGGATTTCCTACGTTACCGCTAACAGTTAACAATACTGACAGAAAAATAAGGAGCCATTCAGAAATCACTGGAGTGATAGAAGTAATCCACTGAGCTACCAGACCTGGGTGGGTGACGATTCAAATACTGAGCTGGAAGTTTGTCAAAGTTGGCAAGTTTCAAACTTTCTTTGGCCACACTGACCAACTTCTCTTGCAAGAGAAGATTTCTTTCCAAAGGTTGGCTAGAGATTTGTCTTCCAAAAATTTATTGTGAGACAATTTTCCTGCAATAAGTGGTTCTGTACAGTTTTTCTCCTACCAACCTACTTGTTGCAAGTGTTTTCTCCTGCGACTGATCATGCTTGTGCGAACTTTGTGAAGTTATCAATTATTGCGCATTAAAAAACTTACGTCATGACACTGGATTGAAAAAACATTTGCATCTTTGCGTAATTCTGTTTGCAACTCGTTTTATATACCCCATCTTGTCACTAGCTCCGGATGAGACAACGCATTCCACTCCTGTTTGATTCTGTTCCTCTTCATAAATGTTTTCATCTCATCAAAAAATCTGAAAACCATAGTCAGACAGTAAAGCCTTGATTATGAGCTCCCATGAGAGATAAATGGCATTTATCACAGGGCAGAATAAAAGCACACCCCAGGGTCAAGAATTTAAAGGGGCAATATCTCGCTCCTACTATGAGTTTAGCCCTCCAGGACAGGACATACTATAACGATTTTGTTCTTTTCTTTTCCAAAATCTGCAAGTCTTGGTATTAAACAAGCCTTTTCCACCATTAGATAGCAGAAGCATTGACCTATTGAATTTTATTGTGAGAAAAAAGGAACGTGTGGCAAACATTGCACCATTTGTAAGTAATCCCTGGGCAAAACCTACTTACTCAAGGCGTAAACTTTACTGATGCGCTTCGAATCAGGGCCCAAGTCACTTGGTAGTTCTCATGAATACATCTTCCTTACCACTGTTTGCACAACAGACGCCATTATTGCCCACCTCAATGTTACTTCTTTTCTCCCCCTTGAAAGACTGGCAGAACGAGTAGTTCCAGCCAGAGTTGCATCCTGAAACTATAGGAACATTAACAGTCTACAGCAGCATGCACCTGATTCACTGAGATTCTCCGTTTTACAGCAGCATGCACTCGACCCACTGAGATGCTTTGTTTTACAGCAGCATGCACTGATGCTTTGTAATACAGCAGTATGCACTTGATCCACTGAGATGCTCTGTTTTACAGCAACATGCACATGATTCGCTGAGATGGTCTGTTTCACAGCAGCATGAACCAATACTCTGTTTTACAGCAGCATGCACTTGACTCACTGAGCTCCTCTGATTTACAGCAGCATGCACTTGATTCACTGAGATTCTCAGTTTTACAGCAGCATGCACTCGGTTCACTGAGATGCTCAGTTCCACAGCAGCATGCCCTTGATTCACTGAGATTCTCAGTTTTACAGCAGCATGCCCTTGATTCACTGAGATTCTGAGTTTTACAGCAGCATGCCCTTGATTCACTGAGATTCTCAGTTTTACAGCAGCATGCCCTTGATATAGTGAGATGCTTTTTTTTTTTTTAAAGCAGCATACACTTGATTCAGTGAGATGCTCTGTTTTACAGCAGCATGCCCTTGATTAACGAAGATGCTGTTTTACAGCAGCATGCAGTTGATTCATTGAGATGCTCTGTTTTACAGCAGCATGCACCTGATTCACTGAGATGCTGTTTTACAGCAGCATGCAGTTGATTCATTGAGATGCTCTGTTTTACAGCAGCATGCAGTTGATTCACTGAGATGCTCTGTTTTACAGAAGCATGCCCTTGATTCACTGAGATTCTCAGTTTTACAGCAGCATGACCTTGATATAGTGGGATGCTTTGTTTTATAGCAGCATACACTTGATTCAGTGAGATGCTCTGTTTTACAGCAACATGCAGTTGATTCACTGAGATGCTCTGTTTTACAGCAGCATGCCCTTAATTTACTGAGTTGCTCAGGTTTACAGCAGCATGCACTTGATTCATTGAGATGCTCTGTTTTACAGCAGCATGCACCTGATTCACTGAGATGCTCTGTTTTACAGCAGCATGCCCTTAATTTACTGAGTTGCTCAGGTTTACAGCAGCATGCACTTGATTCATTGAGATGCTCTATTTTACAGCAGCATGCAGTTGATTCACCGAGATGCTCTGTTTTACACTAGCATGCACCTGATTCGCTGGGATACTGTTTTAAACCAGCATGCACCTGATTCACGGAGATGCTCTGTTTTACCGCAGCATGTACCTGATTCACTGAGATGCTCTGTTTTACAGCAGCATGCCCTTGATTTAGTGAGATGCTTTGTTTTACAGCAGCATACACTTGATTCAGTGAGATGCTCTGTTTTACAGCAGCATGCAGTTGATTCACTGAGATGCTCTGTTTTGCAGCAGCATGCCCTTGATTCACTGAGATGCTCAGTTTTACAGCAGCATGGCCTTGATTCAGTGAGATGCTCTGTTTTACAGTAGCATGCCCTTGATTCAGTGAGATGCTCTGTTTTACAGTAGTATGCCCTTAATTCACTGAGATTCTCAGATTTACAGCAGCATGCCCTTGATATAGTGAGATGCTTTGTTTTACAGCAGCATACACTTGATTCAGTGAGATGCTCTGTTTTACAGCAGCATGCAGTTGATTCACTGAGATGCTCTGTTTTACAGCAGCATACACTTGATTCACTGAGATGCTCTGTTTTACAGCAGCATGCAATTGACTCACTGAGATTCTCTGTTTTACAGGAGCATGCACTTGATTCACTGAGATGCTCTGTTTTACAGCAGCATGCACCTGATTCACTGAGATGCTCTGTTTTACAGCAGTATGCAATTGACTCACTGAGATGCTCTGTTTTACAGAAGCATGCCCTTGATTCACTGAGTTGCTCAGGTTTACAGCAGCATGCACTTGACTCACTGAGATGCTCTGTTTTACAGCAGCATGCACCCGATTCACTGAGATGCTCTGTTTTACAGCAGCATGCAGTTGATTCACCGAGATGCTCTGTTTTATAACAGCATGCACCTGATTCGCTGGGATACTGTTTTACAGCAGCATGCACCTGATTCACAGAGATGCTCTGTTTTACCGCAGCATGTACCTGATTCACTGAGATGCTCTGTCTTACAGCAGCATGCCCTTGATATAGTGAGATGCTTTGTTTTACAGCAGCATGCAGTTGATTAACTGTGATGCTCTGTTTTACAGAAGCATGCCCTTGATTCACTGAGATTCTCAGTTTTACAGCAGCATGCCCTTGATATAGTGAGATGCTCTGTTTTACAGCTGCATACACTTGATTCAGTGAGATGCTCGGTTTTACAGCAGCATGCAGTTGATTCACTGAGATGCTCTGTTTTACAGCAGCATGCTCTTGATTCACTGAGTTGCTCAGGTTTACAGCAGCATGCAGTTGATTCACTGAGATGCTCTGTTTTACCGCAGCATGCACCTGATTCACTGAGATGCTCTGTTTTACAGCAGCATGCACCTGATTCACTGAGATACTGTTTTACAGCAGCATGCACCTGGTTCGCTGAGATGCTCTGTTTTTCAGTAGCATGCACCTGTTTCGCTGAGATGCTCTGTTTTACATCAGCATGCACCTGATTGGCTGAGATGCTCTGTTTTACAGCAGCGTGCACTTCACTCACTGAGATGCTCTGTTTCACAGCAGCATGAACCCATTGTCTGTTTTACACCAGCATGCACTTGACTCACTGAGCTCCTCTGATTTACAGCAGCATGCACTCGATTCACTGAGATGCTCTGTTCACAGCAGCATGCCCTTGATTCACTGAGAGACTCAGTTTTACAGTAGCATGCCCTTGATTCACTGAGATTCTCAGTTTTACAGCAGCATGCCCTTGATTCACTGAGATGCTCAGTTTTACAGCTGTATGCCCTTGATTCAGTGAGATTCTCTGTTTTACAGCAGCATGCACTTGATTCACTGAAATGCTCTGTTTTACAGCAGCATGCACCCATGCTTGGTTTTACAGCAGCGTGCACTTGATTCACTGAGATTCTCTGTTTTACAGTAGTATACACTTGATTCACAGAGATGCTCAGTTTTACAGCAGCATGCACTCGATTCACTGAGATGCTCTGTTTTACAGCAGCATGCAATTGACTCACTGAGATTCTCTGTTTTACAGGAGCATGCACCTGATTCACTGAGATGCTCTGTTTTACAGCAGTATGCAATTAACTCACTGAGATGCTCTGTTTTACAGCAGCATGTCCCTGATTCACTGAGATGCTCTGTTTTACAGCAGCATGCACTTCATTAATTGAGATGCTATATTTTACATAAGTATGCACTCGATTCACTGAGATGCTCTGTTTTACAGCAGCATGCACTTGATTCACTGAGATGCTTTGTTTTACAGCGGCAAGCACAGTTTCACTAAAATGCTCTGTTTTACAGCAGTATGCACTCGATTCACTGAGATGCTCTGTTTTACAGCAGAATGTACCTGAATCACTGAGATGCTTTGTTTTACAGCAGCATGCACTCGATTCATTGAGATGCTATGTTTTACAGCAGCGTGCAGTCAGTTCACTGTGATGCTCTTTTTTACAGCAACATGCATTTGACTCACTGAGATGCTCTGTTTTACAGTGGCATGCGCTTGATTCACTGAGATTCTCAGTTTTACAGCAGCATGCGCCCATGCTCTGTTTTACAGCAGCATGCACTTGACTCACTGAGCGCCTCTGTTTTACAGCAGCAGGCACCCATGCTCTGTTTTACAGCAGCAAGCACTAGAGTCACTGAAATTCTCTGTTTTACAGTGGCATGCACCCAATTCACTGAGATGCTCTGTTTTACAGCAGCATGTACTTTATTCACTGAGATTCACTGTTTTACAGCGGCATGCACCTGATTCGCTGAGATGCTCTGTTTTACAGCAGCATGCAACCATGCTTTGTTTTACAGAAGCAGGCACCTTAATTACTGAGATGCTCTGTTTTACATCAGCATGCACTTGACTCACTGAGATGCTCTGTTTTACAGCAGCATGCACCCATGCTCTGTTTTACAGAAGCAGGCACCTGATTCACTGAGATGCTCTGTTTTACAGCAGAATGCACTTGACTCACTGAGATTCTCTGTTTTACAGCAGCATGCACTTTATTCACTGAGATTCTCTGTTTTACAGCGGCATGTACCTGATTCGCTGAGATGCTCGGTTATTTAGCATCATGTAACATGCTGTGTTTTACAGCAGCATGCACTTGATTCACTGAGATGCTCTGTTTTACACCAGCATGCACTTGACTCACTGAGATGCTCTGTTTTACAGCAGCATGCACCCATGCACTGTTTTACAGCAGCATGCACTTGATTTACTGTGATGCTATGTTTTACAGCACCATGCACTTGATTCACTGAGCTGATCTGTTTTACAGCGGCATACACTTGATTCACTGAAGTAATCTTTTTTACAGCAAGATGCACCCATGCTTTGTTTGACAGCAGCATGCACTTGATTCACTGAGAATCTCTGTTTTACAGCAGCATGCACCCATGCTCTGTTTTACAATCAATCAGTGAATTGTAAGCGCCCTACTCACCCGTGAGGGTACCTCAAGGCGCTGAGGGGGGAGGGGGGAGGTCGCAGATCTGTTTAGTTGAAGAGCCAGGTCTTGAGGGTCTTCCTGAAGGTGTTCAGGGAGGGGTGCGGCTGATGTCTGCCGGTAGCTCGTTCCAGGTCTTGGGTGCAATGTGAGAGAAAGATCTTCCACCTCCTCTGTGTATGCGTGGGGTTACAGCCGTGTGAGGTTGGAAGATAGGAGGTTTCTTTTGGGTACGTGGAAGTTGATTCTGTCTTTGAGGTATTTGGGTCCGTTGTTGTGTAGGCATTTGTAGGCGTGAGTGAGGATTTTGAAAGTGACTCTTTTCTCCACGGAGAGCCAGTGGAGACTTTGTAGGTGTTGGCTGATGTGTTCGTGTCTGGGGATGCCGAGGACGAGTCTGGCGGAGGTGTTCTGTATTGTCTGGAGTTTGCAGAGTAGGGACTTGTTGATGCTGGCATAAAGTGCGTTTCCAAAGTCCAGTCTGCTGGTGATGAGTGTGTGGGTGACTGTCTTCCTTGACTCATGGGGGATCCACTTGAAGATCTTGCGGAGGATGCGGAGGGTGTTGAAGCATCTGGAGGTGACAGCGTTGCACTGTCGGTTCATGATGAGTGATGAGTCGAGAACGATGTCGAGGTTCTTGGCGTGGTCTGTGGGGGTAGGTGGGCTTCCGAGGGCAGTCAGCCACCAGGTGCTGTCCAAGCAGAAGGAGTGGTACCGAGGACGAGGACTTCTGTCTTCTCGGCGTTGAGCTTCAGGCAGCTGTTGGTCATCCAGACCGCGATGTCTTGCATTCCTTTCTGGAAGTTGAGTTTGGCAGTGGTGGGGTCTTTGGTGAGGGAGAGGATGAGCTGGGTGTCGTTGGCATAGGATACGATGTTGAGGCCGTGTTGTTGGACGATGGCTGCGAGGGGGCCCAAGTAGATGTTGAAGAGGGTGGGGCTCAGGGATGAACCCTGTGGGACTCCGCAGGTGATTTTCGTGGGGTCAGAGAGGAAGGGTGGGAGTCTGATCCTTTGGCTTCTTCCGGTGAGGAATGATCGGATCCAGCCCAGGGCTGTTCCTTGTATGCCTGCGTCATGTAGACTGGCGACTAGTGTGCGGTGGGAAACGGTGTTGAAAGCCGCTGATAGGTCGAGTAGGATGAGGGCTGTGAAGTGGACTTGGTCCAGGAGGGTGCGGATGTCGTCTGTGGCGGCGAATAGGGAGGTCTCTGTGATGTGGTTGCTTCGGAATCCAGATTGGGATGGGTCGAGGACGGCGTTCTCTTCAATTAATCGTGTCAGTTTCCTGTTGACTGCTTTCTCTGCAACTTTGGCTGCGAAGGGGTGGAGCGAGATGGGCCGATAGTTCTTGAGGTCGGTGGGAGCAGCTGTGGGCTTCTTGAGCAGGGGTCTGACTTCTGCGTGCTTCCAGTCGTCTGGGAAGGTACCTGTTTTGAAGGTGGTGTTGATGGTGCATTGTAGTTTGGGTGCGATGGCGTCCACGGCTCTGTGGTAGATGTGATGGGCGCAGGGGTCGGTCGGGGGCCCCAAGTGGATGCTCTTCATCCTCAAGGTGGTGTCTTCGGCCGTGATCGGTGTCCAGTTGGAGATGGTGGGCTGGCTGGTGTTTCTGGGGGGCGGTGGGCCGTCTATGGTGGCTGGTGGATGACCGATGAATTTGTCGTAGAGGTTTTTGAGGTGGAAATAGGTTCCAAGCTTGTTGCAGAGGTCTTGGGATGAGGGGATGTCTGTGGCTTCACTGCATGGGTTGGTGAATTCTTGAATGACACTGAAAAGTTCCTTGGAGTTGGCCAGGATTTTGTTGTGGATGAAGTTCCTCTTGGTGGCTCTGATCTGGTTGTGGTAGTCTGTCATGGCGTCCTTGTAGGTGGTGTGGTTTTCGTTTTCGTTTGTCTACCTGATTCACTGAGATGCTTTGTTTTACAGCAGCATGCACTTGAGTCATTGAGATGCTATGTTTTACAGCAGCATGCACTTGGTTCACTGAGATGCTCTGTTTTGCAGCAGCATGCATTTGACTCACTGAGATGCTCTGTTTTACAGCAGCATGCACTTGATTCACTGAGATGTTTTTTCAGCAGCATACATCTTATTCGCTGAGATGCTTTGTTTTACAGCAGCATGCCCTTGATTCATTGAGATGCTGTTTTACAGCAGCATGCACTCGGTTCACAGATATGCTCAGTTTTACAGCAGCATGCACTCGATTCACTGAGATGTTCTGTTTTACAGTAGCATGCAATTGACTCACTGAGATGCTCTGTGTTACAGCAGCTTGCACTTGATTTACTGAGATGCTCTGTTTTACAGCAGCATGCAGTTGATTCATTGAGATGCTCTGTTTTACAGCAGTATGCAATTGACTCACTGAGATGCTCTGTTTTACAGCAGCGTGCACTTGATTCACTGAGATTCTCTGTTTTACAGTAGCATACACTTGATTCACTGAGATGCTCTGTTTTACAGCAGCATGCACTCGATTCACTGAGATGCTCTGTTTTACAGCAGCATGCAATTGACTCACTGAGATTCTCTGTTTTACAGCAGTATGCAATTGACTCACTGAGATGCTCTGTTTTACAGCAGCATGCACCTGATTCACTGAGATGCTCTGTTTTACATAAGTATGCACTCGATTCACTGAGATGCTCTGTTTTACAATGGCATGCACTTGATTCACTGAGATGCTTTGTTTTACAGCGGCAAGCACAGGTTCACTAAAATGCTCTGTTTTACAGCAGTATGCACTCGATTCACTGAGATGCTCTGTTTTACAGCAGCATGTACCTGAATCACTGAGATGCTTTGTTTTACAGCAGCATGCACTCGATTCATTGAGATGCTATGTTTTACAGCAGCATGCACTCAGTTCACTGTGATGCTCTTTTTTACAGCAACATGCATTTGACTCACTGAGATGCTCTGTGTTACAGCAGCTTGCACTTGATTTACTGAGATGCTCTGTTTTACAGCAGCATGCACTTGATTCACTGAGATGCTTTGTTTTACAGTAACATGCACCCATGTTTTGTTTTACAGTGGCATGCACCCGATTCACTGAGATGCTCTGTTTTACAGCACTATGAAATCGATTCACTGAGATGCTCTGTTTTACAGCAGTATGCACTCAATTTACTGAGATGCTCTGTTTTACAGCAACATGCACCCATGTTTTGTTTTACAGTGGCATGCACCCGATTCACTGAGATGCTCTGTTTTACAGCAACATGCACTTGATTCACTGAGATGCTATGTTTTACAGCAGCATGCACTTGATTCACTGAGATTCTCTGTTTTACAGCAACATGCACTTGTCTCACTGAGATGCTATGTTTTACAGCAGAATGCACTTGATTCACTGAGAAGCTTTGTTTTACAGCAGCATACACTTGATTCACTGAGATGCTTTGTTTTACAGCAGCATGCATTTGACTCACTGAGATGCTGTGTTTTACAGCAGCATGCATTGGATTTACTGAGATGCCCTGTTTTACAGCAACATGCACTTGTCTCACTGAGATGCTATGTTTTACAGCAGAATGCACTTGATTCACTGAGAAGCTTTGTTTTACAGCAGCATACACTTGATTCACTGAGATGCTTTGTTTTACAGCAACATGTCTCACTGAGATGCTATGTTTTACAGCAGAATGCACTTGATTCACTGAGAAGCTTTGTTTTACAGCAGCATACACTTGATTCACTGAGATGCTTTGTTTTACAGCAGCATGCATTTGACTCACTGAGATGCTGTGTTTTACAGCAGCATGCATTGGATTTACTGAGATGCCCTGTTTTACAGCAACATGCACTTGTCTCACTGAGATGCTATGTTTTACAGCAGAATGCACTTGATTCACTGAGAAGCTTTGTTTTACAGCAGCATACACTTGATTCACTGAGATGCTTTGTTTTACAGCAGCATGCACTTGATTCACTGAGATGCTATGTTTTACAGCAGCATGCACTTGAATCACTGAGATTCTCTGTTTTACAGCAACATGCACTTGTCTCACTGAGATGCTATGTTTTACAGCAGTATGAAATCGATTCACTGAGATGCTCTGTTTTACCGCAGCATGCACTTGATTAACTGAGATGCTTTGTTTTACAGCAACATGCACCCATGCTTTGTTTTACAGTGGCAGGCACGCAATTCACTGAGATACTCTGTTTTACAGCACTATGAAATCGATTCACTGAGATGCTATGTTTTACAGCAGTATTCACTTGATTCACTGAGATGCTATGTTTTACAGTAGCATGCACTTGAATCACTGAGATGCTTTGTTTTACAGCAGCATGCACTTGACTCACTGAGATGCTCTGTTTCACAGCCGCATGCACTTGATTCAATGAGATGCTCTGTTTTACAGCAGTTCTCTAACAGTTTTGCATATGTGAGAATATTGTCAGTCCAAACATCTCTAGGACAAAGTTGTGAAAGGCACATAGTTATGACAATCACATCAGGCTGCTGAATGACTTTGTTTTGTATCAGGTTCGGCAGCTACGCTCTTGAAATTAATTTTCAAGAAACCTGACATTTCTAAAATGATGAGGCTCTCTTTGAATGATGTATGTGATTCCTCCTCTTCAGGAGAGTAATGACTCTTGTTCACACAAATTGTCACTTCGTATTTCTTTTAGCAATGAAGATGAGCATGGCTGGTTTCATTTTGTTCATCCCTCATTGTTTAGGCATTTCATTTGTGCCACCAGTTCAACAAATGTGTTTTTAGATGGTGATCTTTATATCAAATGACTGCCAAGTGGGCACAAATGGAACAATGACACGGTGACAACATGCTTGATTCAGTACCCCATTTGTAGGAACAGGCACTGCTGCACAACCATCTCTGTCACTAGCGTGGCATAGAGTGCATTGGTACAGAGTAGAGTGCAGTGGCATAGAGTGGAGTAAAGTACAGTGAAGTAGAGTGATGTACAATGGGGTGGAGCAGAGTAGGTTGGAGTGGCATAGAGTAGAGTGGTGTAGTTTGGCATACTGTAGAGTGGCGTACAGTGAAGTGGGGTAGAGTAGAGTGGCATACAGTAGAGTGGCATACAGTAGAATGGTGTACAGTGAATTGGGGTAAAGTGAAGTGGGGTAGAGTGAAGTGAAGTAGAATAGAGTGGCATACAGTAGAGTGGCGTACAGTAGGGTGGCATAGAGTAGAGTGGCATACAGTAGAGTAGAGTACAGTGCGGTAGAGTGTAGTGGTGAAGAGTGTAGTGGTGAAGAGTAGAGTGCAGGAGCAGAGTACAGTGGAGTAGAGTGGCGTACAGTGGAATTAA
Organism: Triturus cristatus; assembly: GCF_964204655.1. Taxonomy (NCBI): domain Eukaryota; kingdom Metazoa; phylum Chordata; class Amphibia; order Caudata; family Salamandridae; genus Triturus; species Triturus cristatus. The sequence continues at coordinate 1,787,122,414 of NC_140589.1, read as the reverse complement.
CTGGCTTTGAGTGAATTAGAGTAGAGTTGCATAGAGTAGAGTGGCATAATGTAATGTGGTGGAGAGTTGAGTGGCATAGAATAGAGTGGCATGGAGTAGAGTGGCATAGAGTGCAGTGGAGCAGAGTACACCTTACAATGGCATAGAGTAGAGTGGCGTAGATTGATGTGGGGTCATGGTATACAGTGGAGTGTGAGAACTACATAGCGTAGACAGACATACCGCCAAAAAGGCTAAATTGATTTTTATGAAATTTGGCAGGAAAATACATTAAGGTGTGGGAAGGGTGCTTTTTGTTATTTTATATAAATTGGTTCAGTAGTTTTAAAGTTATAAAGCCCAAAAAAGTATAGATATATTGAGCCATGGTATACCGCGGTACATGGCGAAGACAAAATACACAAAACACAATTCGATTGGTTGATGACTGCCGTTACAAAATTAAAAGGCAGCCATATTGTTTAGACTACACTTTCATTCTGGGGTTTAATGTCAAATCTAGATAAGGGGTATGTGTTAAAAATATATGAACACATGAGGCACTTTAGCAAACTCTGTAGGGAAATTATATTTAATGTATTATATGTTTTTATAAAAGCTTGTGGAGTACCGCAGTACTTTTGTGAAAGTATCAAGAAAGTGCTGTGGTACCTGTGGAAATTAAATATGTATATCTATATATATTTACAACCAAAAAAACAAAGTTAAAGTAACAGTAAGATGAATTTGGCAGTGTCAACATTACTGTTTTGAACTCAAAAAAACACAGTAATTCACCAGCTATAGTGAGCACAGCTAACTATAATTTGAGCCCCCAGCATGCACTGCTTATGGCATCACACATGACATAATTTATGGATCAGTGATGACATCTCAAATGACATAATGGATGACTTGGGTTGCAGTCCCCGAGTCCGGTAATGGCTGCCTGCAGCATTTTTCTCATGTTGCTTGCAGCCAATCAGAGTGCCCACTATTGCGGGAGTCTGACTCGCGCAGGAGCCAGATGGCCCAAGGGAAATAAAGCTCCCTGGGCCTCTCAACAAGAAGCATTCAATGCACAAACTATTAAAAAAGTACCACCTATTTGCAAATATTCATGGAGATTTAGCAAAACGTTTCAATGTTATTAGCAACACAAAAAACTATTTTCTAATGTATCAGTAGACCTCAATCAACTAATCTTTCAGGGGTTTGCAAAGTGCGGCTACTCTCCAGTGAGGGTCTCAAGGTGCTGAGGTGGGCAGTTGGCTGCTGACCCTCCTGGATGTGGATGGAGGTTCAGAGCTGGATCTTGAGGTCCTTCCTGAACTGGGTCAATGACGTGGATTGCCTGATGTGGAGGGGTAGGGTGCGCCAGGTCTTGGCGGTGAGGTAGGCGAAGGGTCTTCCTCCAGTTCTGGTCCTGTGGATCCGTGGGACGGAGGCCAGGGTGAGTTGGTTGGAGCGGCGTTGTCTGGTGGGTGTGTGGAAAGAGCAAGGCAGTGGTTCAGATATTCTGGTCCTGCGTCATTTGAGGGCCTTGTAGGCATGTGTGAGGAGCTTGAAAGTGATTCTCTTGTTGATAGAGAGCAAGTGGAGTTTTCGGAGGTGTTGTGTCATGTGGCTGCAGCGGGGATGTTGAGGACCAGCCTGGTGTTCTGGATGTACTGTAGTTTCCCGAACTGTTTCTGGGTGACGCCGGCATAGATTGCGTTGCCGTTGTCAAGTCTACTGGTGATAAGGGCGTGGGTGATCATCTTTCTGGATTCTGTGGAAAGCCATCTGAATTTTTTTTTCGAAGCATGCGGCGCATGTGGAAACAGGATGAGGATACTGCGTTGATTTGGCAGTTCATTGACAGCGAAGAATCCAGTATGATGCGTGGTCCTTTGGGGTGGGAGGAGTTCCTAGTGTGGCGGGCCACCAAGAGTCGTCCCAGGCTAAGGGGGTGGTTCCCAGGATGAGTACTTCGGACTTGTGCGAGTTGAGCTTGAGGCAGCTGTCTTGCATCCTGGTAGCAACTGCCTTCATTCCGCTGTGAAAGTTGGTTCTGGTAGCTGTGGATTCGTTGGTGAGGGAGACGGCGTGGGAAACGATGTTGAGTCTGTGGCTTCTACCTAACTATAACTATCTAGTGGCAACTGCCTTTAGGTGAAATATATATATATATATATATATATATATATATATATATATATATATATATATATATATATATCCTTGAAACTCCGACCTCCTCCCCGACTTTGCTAGAACAGGAACAGGAACAGGAGCACGGACCACAGAGTAGGTGCAGATTATTTAATTTATTTCGCCAAAAATTACCACCAGCATGTCGCATTTCAAACCTGAAGGGCCATGATCACAAGACACATATCCGTGACCTCCTCCAAGAGACAGGCACAACCGTTGTATATTTCTTTTATTTTATTGCAGTATGTCTGCATGACGTGTTTCGGCCAGTACTGGCCTTGATCACATACACGCTGCGCGAGTTAAAATCCGTTTATAGTTGTCACATGGTGCATGGACATAAAAACATTGTTGAAGCCTCTAATAAACCTCAATTAAACAGTTGAAATGAAAATAAATATAGAGAATAATATTAATATTAGAATATGCAATTCATATCATACACAGTGGTTCAAGAATTATTGGTGAAGTAAAAAACTCACAATGGCTGTAATCAAAGACGCGGCGTGCACTTGTAGAAATATTTTACTGGCTAAATCCATATATGTGTGTGTGTGTGTGTGACCAAAGACACTCTACAACACAACGGCACTCTACTCCAATTCAGTGAAGTGGGATAGAGTGAGATAGTATGGAGTGTTGTGGTGTCGTTTCATGGCGGAAAGTGTTGTGGGGTACAGTGAAGTGTGAAGTAGAGTGGAGAAGAGTAGAGTTGCATACAGTGTGGGAGCATAGAGTGATGTGGGGTAGAGTGTTATGCCATAGAGTGGAGTAGGGTAGAGTGGAGTGGTGTGGTGTAGAGCGGAGTTGCATACAGTGTGGGGGCATAGAGTGAAGTGGGGTAGAGTTTTATGACATAGAGTGGGGCTTGGTAGAGTGGAATGGCATACAATGTTGTGACGTAAGTGGAGTGGCGGACAGTATTGTGATATAAAGTAGGGTAGAGTAGAGTGCCTTAGAGTGGCATAGAGTAGAATGACTTGGAGTACAATGGCATACAGTAGAGTGGCATATAGTGAAGTGGGGTAGAATAGAGTGACGTAGAGAAGAGTGGCATAAAGTAGAGTGGTGTAGAGTAGAGTGGCAGAGTGAAGCGGCGTAGAGGGAATTGGGGTAGAGTGAAGTGATTTGGAGTAGAGTGGCATACAGTAGAATGGCATACAGAAGAGGGGTAGAGTGAAGTGTGGTAGGAGTGAATTGACATAAAGTGGTGTGGAGCAGCTTACAGTGGAGTACATTAGTGTGGAGTAGAGTGGGGTACAGTGGAGTGGAGTACAGTGGCGTGGAGTGGCATACAGTAGAGTGGCTTATAGTAGAGTGGCATTGTGTAGAGTGGTTTGGGCTAGAGTGGTGTAGAATGGTGAAAAGTAGCACTGTGTGTGGTGGAGTGGCATGCCTTACAGTAGAGTGGTGTAGATTAAAGTTGCATAGAGTTCTGTGGCCTAGATTAGAGTGGTGCAGAGTAAAGTGGCGTAGAGTGCAGTGGCCTAGAGTAGAGTGCAATGGCACAGAATGCAGTGGCGTACAGTACAGCGGTGAAGGGTTGAGTGGTGCAGACTGGAGTAGCCTAAAGTGCAATAAGGTACAGTGCAGTGGTGTAGAGTACAGTGGCGTAGAGTGTAGTGCTGTACAGTGCAGTGGTGTACAGTGTACTGGTGGAGAGTGGAATGGCATCTCGTACGTACAGTGGAGTGGCTTAGAGTGCATCGCCATAGACTTGAGTGTCATAGAGTGAGATGAAGTAGAGTAGAGTGGCATAGAGTGAAGTGGAGTAGAGTAGGTTGAAGTACAGTGGCTTGGAGTGGCGTACAGTACAGTGGCGTAGAATAGTGTGGTGTAGAGTTGAGTGGTGTACAGTAGAGTGGCAGTGGGGTGGGGTGGGGTGGGGTGGAGTAGAGTGACACTGTGTGGAGTGGCATGGCATGGCATACAGTAGAGTGGTGTAGAGTGCAGTGGCCTCAAGTAGAGTCATGCAAAGTAGAGTGTTATAGAGTGCAGTGGCTTGGAGAATAGTGGTGTAAAGTAGAGTTGTATAGAATGCTATGGGCTATAGTGTGGAGTGTAATTGGGTAGAGTGCAGTGGCGTACAGTACAGTGTTGCAGAATAGAGTGGTGCAGACTGGAGTAGGGTAGAGTGCAGTGGCTAAGAGTCCAGTTGCGTACAGTGCAGTGGCTTACAGTGCAGTGGCGAAGAGTCCAGTGGCGTACAGTGCATTGGCATAGAATGTTTTATGATACAGTGGAGTTGCGTGTCGTAGAGTACCGTGGAGTGGTGTAGAGTGGAGTGGTGTGTTGTACAGTGCAGTGGAGTGTCCTATTGTAGAGTTGTAAAATGTCTTACAGTGGAGAGGCATACACTGGAGTGGCATAGAGGACAGTGGCTTACAGTGGAGTGGCGTACAGTGGAATAGCGTAGACTGGAGTAGAATAGAGCGGAGTTCCATAGAGTGGAGTGGTGTAGAGCAGAATAGCATAGAGTGGATTGGCATACAGTGGAATGGTGTAGAGTTGAATGGCAAAAACTGGAGTGGCGTAGAGAGGAGTGGAATACAATGCAATAGCATAGAGTTGTGTGGCATGTCGTACACTGCATGTGTTCTGTGATATGGGAAGGGTCAGTGACAAGTTGCCTGAGGCTGATGTTGATCATGCTTTCCAGGAGGATGGTTGTGTTGGTGTAGCTGGGGTCGTCGAGGTTGAAGTTAAGATCCCCTAGGAATATATAGTGTTTACAGTCAATGGCTATCGGACCGATGAGGTCGAGGATGGCTTTGCAGAAGCTGGGGTGTGGTCCTTGTTCTCTGTAGGTGAAGGTGCCTCTGATGGTGCTTTTTTGGTCTTGGTGGATTTAGAAGTTGAGGTGCTCCATTATCGGAGTTGAATTATCTGAAACTGTCATGCAACATATGGTGTCCTTGTGGATGATGGCAATTCCACCTCCATGTTTGTTAGTTTGGTCCGTTGTGTGTCATCTTGTAGCTTTCTGGGGTGGCTATGGTGATATCTGGTGTAGAGGCAGTGTTCAGCCATGCCCCTGTGCGGAAGATAATGTCGGAAGAGAGGGATGATGTAATGTCCCAGATCTCTGGGGAGTGTTTGCAGAGCAATTGTGCATTGATTAAAATGCACTGGAGTTGTGCAAAGGCGGTCTCGGCTGGCGAGGTGGACACAGTCAGGTTTGTGGTGTTTCCGGCATTGTTGGCTGCTTTGGAATTGCAGGTGAAGCGGCAGTGCTGGCAGAAGAACGATCCTCTGGTGGTGCATGGAGATACGTAGGATTTAGAGCTCAGAGGTCTGTGGTGGTGTAGCTGTGCAGGTTGAAAGAACCAGGGGTGGACGGGCACAGATGGGTTGCCTTCTAATTTTTGAAGGCCCTTCATTAACAAATAATATTCACTTTTGCCATTTTGTCATAGCCATGTACTGTGGTACACCACGGCCCAATATATCACTACGTTTATGACCCTTATTACCAGACAACTACTGATCCAATTTTAATCTAATAACAAAAAGAACCCTTTCTACACCATAAGCGATATTCCTGCTAAACCTGATCAAAATCTGTTTAGTAATTTTTGCTCTATATCTGATGAAAAAATCTATGGAAACTTCATCAGTGGAAAGATGTTTTGGGACCCCACTTTTTTTCTTTACATCCCCTTAACTAATCACCTTGAAACGTTGCATCATCAGTTATGTAGAAAAAGCAATAGGTCTCCAAAGTTTTGTGCCAATTCGTCAAACTGTGACAAAGTTATTACCAATAAAAAATCTGAAGAATTTCTTTCTCTGGCAATCCTAACTATAATATATATTCATTGAAAAATATGAAGGTTAAAGTAATATAGTTAGGTGAGAATTTCAGTGACAACTTAATGTCTTAAACATACAAAACCACAAAAATTCACCAGTTATAGTTGGCTCTGGTAACTATAACTCGTAACCAGGGTCTGTTTTCACTGTTTACGTTATAGTCATGTCGGGTGAGAACTTCACTCCAGTGACTTGTGAGAAAGGCTATGGCCAAAATGTGTCAGGAGAAGCCAACCAATAATAAATTACACTTTGCAGCAACAGGAGTGGCTGAGCACATCCTTTATATCAGGAGGTACGTGTGTTGTTATATTGTAGGCTGACGGAGCCCTGGTCAGACTGCCACTGAATCAGGCTCGAAACTCCAGAACCACGTGTGTTTGGATATATATATTACTTACTGGTTGGCATCAGTAGGTAGTTATAGTTAGGACCTAGTTTCCATAGGAAGAGCATTTATTGATTTGCCAATAACTTTAGCTCTGTTTGGCGAACCTTCGCGAAATTTTCAAAACTAATGGGTCAGTCATGTCACCTGCCGTCTGTATAATTTCCGGGTGATCCATCAAGCGGGGCCGAGAAAACTTGTTCTCCATGTTAATTTCTGTAGGAAACTTTTGACGTGGCTACAGCCCGAACTGCTGAACGGAATTAAACAAAATTTGGCAGAAAGGTGGCTCTTGGTCCAGAAAGCACACTTTTTGTTAAATGGTGTAAATTCATGAAGTAGTTCCTGAGAAATTCTCAGATATACAACTGTGGCCGAGGTGGATCCGCGAACCCTCCCGATCATGTGCCTGAGATCTGATTGTCTGACAACACTTCAAACCAGGAAGTGTTGGCAGGGGTAGAAACACCCTGACCGCCTAGGCCTGTTCAGGGGGTCCCACAGTGACCCCAAGGGCCAAAAAAAGCATGATTGTTTTTTATTCATTTTGGCGGGAGTCACGTTGGATCCGCGAATAGCACCAACATTTTTTAATAAAGTATGGTTGGGTATGCTTTGTTTACTTAAGCCCCCAGGTGGGCCAGGTACCAGGAGCAATATATAATAATGATGAGGGCCCTGCACGGACCCTCCGCGGCCCGGGGACCTCCACCTCCCCAGGGCTATATGTAAATTAAAATGCGTGGGGGCTCTAACCCCCCACACAACCCTGGGTTCGCCACCTCCCCAGGGCTAATATTTTGGAGTGCAGGATGACCCTGTGCTCCCTGCAGCCCCAGGGACCACCATCTCCCTGGGGCTACTATACTTAAATGCGGGGGCCACGCCCCACCACCGCCCCAAGCGCCACCACCACGTCCCTGGAGCTATTTTTAAGATGGGAGCCTGGAGCCATAACTGGCCCTGGGGGCCGCCACCTCCCAGGGCCAGCTCCAGTAATGTCCCGGGGTGCCGGGACATTGCTCCCACCATCCCATAGCAAACAAGTGTGCTCATCCCATAGCAAACAAGCGTGCTCTGCTTTGAACAAGCAAAAGCATTTTGCTCTCGCTTGTTCAAAGTGGAGCACACTTTGCTTTTTATACCCAGGGAGCTACATGTCAGCAGCTCCCTGGGTGAAAAAAACAATGCCGGCTCCCGCAGGAGGCGGGAGTCGACCGGGACGGCAGGGGTCTTCAGGCTCTCCCCACGGTCCCCAACGAGAGGCCATGCCCTGAGGGATGGGGTCCCCAGGGCTGAAAATGTCCCAGAAGGGGGGATCTCTCGGCCCCTCTCCCTTTAAGACAAAAAAAATGAAATGGCCTGGTCCCGGGGGATGGCGCCCCTGGACCGAAATTGGGGTTCTCAGCCCTCCTACCTCAAAATAAAAAAAAAGAAGAAATGGTTCAGGCCACAGTGGGATTGCTGAGAGGTGGTCAGAGGCCATGCCCCTTTTCCCACCACTCTACAAATGCGCCTCTCAGTGCACTGCTGGTGGGACAATGAGGTCTCCTTGCCTCCTGAGGGCCTCAGGACTAAAGTGGACCTCATCCCCCAAGCAGCAGTGCGCAAGGAGGCATGTTTGCAGAATGGTGGAAAATGGGGGCGTGGCCACTGACCACCTCACAGCAATCCAGCTGTGTGGGGCTTAATGGAGGTAACTGGAGGGCTAGTTGGCCCCCAGGGACCCTCAAGAGCCAAATAGTAGTGCGCCAGGAGGCGTGTTTGCAGAGTGGAGGAGAAAGAGAGCATGGACACTGAAAACCTCTCAGCAAACCGACTGTGTGGGACTTACTGGAGGTAACAGGAGGGGTAGTTGCCCCTCCAAGGACCCTCAGTTGCCAAGGGGACTTCATCTCCCTACTAGTAGTGCATCAGGAGGTGCTTTTGCAGAGTGGTGGAGAAAGGGGGTGTGGCCTGCTATCAGATCTCAGCAATCCTGCTGTATGGGACTTACTCAAGGTAATAGGAGGGGTAGTTGCCCCACACAGATATCCTTGGGGACCAATAACCCCTCCTGTTACCTCCAGTAAGTCCCACATAGCAGGATTGCTGAGAAGTTGTCAGAGGTCATGCTCCTTTTCTCCACCACTCTGCAATGTACTGCTTGTGACCTTACATATTACATCACTCATGACATAGTCAGTGACATCACTGATGACATCACTGATTACATCATCCACAGCATCTCTCACATACTCACTCACACCCCTATAGAATCTTTTATACACTCCCTACCACTCCCACACAACCATTCAGAAACCCATTCACAGAGCCATACCAGTACTTACACACCCATTCACTGATTCATAGATCTAAACACACATCCACTCATTCACCTGTACAGCCACTCATACACCCACTCACTCACTAATATAGCCATTGACATATCCACTCATACACCAATAAAAATACTCACACACTGAATGAGTCACCCATAAAACTACTCACACACCTAGACACTCACCCATACAGTCACTCACATAGTCACTTACTCACCCAAACAGTTACACACACACACACTTACTCACACAAATAGTAACACAAAGTCACTCACCTATACTACCACTGACAGAAGCATGCACTCATTCATATAGCCAATCTCACATTCACTCACGAATACAGTCACTCATATACCCAGTCACTCACCTATACTACCTTTCACATACCCAGTTACTCACCCATACTGACATTCACTCACCCAGACAGCTTCTAACACATGCACACACTACCCCATACAGCCACTGACTCACCCACTCACTCATCTATACCAGCAGTCAAACACCTCCTCAGCCACACACACAGACTGCCAGACAACCATAGAGATAGACATCAAATCAGTTACCCATATATACATTCACGTACCCACTAGCACACTCATACACCCACTTAGACATCAACTGACAGACAGATACAAATTCACACAACCAGTCACTCACCCATGCATTAACTGAGAGACCTATTTACTCACTTATACAGTCAAGCAATCAATCAATCAATCAGTACATTTATAGAGCGCGCTACTCACCCGTGAGGGTCTCAAGGTGCTGGAGGGAGAGGGTTGTCGCTACTGCTCGAATAGCCAGGTCTTGAGGTGTCTCCTGAACGTGAGATGGTCCAGGGTCAGTCGTAGGTGTGCGGGGAGGGAGTTCCATGTTTTGGCTGCCAGGTAGGAGAATGATCTTCCTCCGGTGGTGGTTCTGCGGATCCGTGGGACGGTGGCGAGGGCGAGGCTGGCGGAGCGGAGCTGGCGGGTGGGGGTGTAGAACGAGAGGCGGCTGTTCAGGTATTCGGGGCCCTTGTCGTGGAGCGCTTTTTGTGCGTGGGTGAGGAGCCTGAACGTGATCCTCTTGCTGACGGGGAGCCAGTGTAGGTTTCTTAGGTGGGCGGATATGTGGCTGTGGCGGGGGAGGTCGAGGATGAGTCGTGCGGAGGCGTTCTGTATGCTCTGAAGTCGTTTCTGAGGTTTGGCTGTGGTTCCTGCATATAGGGCGTTTCCGTAGTCCTTTCGGCTGGTGACGAGGGCCTGGGTGACGGTTTTTCTGGTTCCGGTGGGGATCCATCGGAAGATTTTTCGGAGCATGCACAGGGTGTTGAAGCAAGAAGATGAGACGGCGTTGACTTGCTTGGTCATCGTGAGTGAGGAGTACAGGATGAATCCTAGGTTACGTGCGTGGTCCGTGGGTGTAGATGCGGAGCCCAGCACCGTGGGCCACCAGGAGTTGTCCGAGGCCGATGGGAATTGTCCGAGGATGAGGACCTCCGTCTTGTCTGAGTTCAACTTCAGGCGACTGAGCTTCATCCATTCTACGACGTCTTTCATTCCTTCCTGGAGGTTGGTTTTGGCTGTGGCTGGGTCTTTGGTGAGGGAGAATGTCAGTTGAGTGTCGTCGGCGTAGGAGATGATGCTGATGTTGTGTTTGCGTGCGATGGCGGCGGGGGGGCTCATGTAGATATTGAAGAGGGTTGGGTTGAGCGAGGAGCCTTGGGGTATGCCGCAGATGATCTCGGTGGCCACTGAGCGGAAGGGTGGGAGGCGGACTCTCTGGGTTCTGTCGGAGAGGAACGAGGTGATCCAGTCCAGAGCCTTTCCTTGGATCCCGGTGTGGAAGAGGCGGGTTATCAGGGTGCGCTGGCAAACGGTGTCAAAGGCTGCCGAGAGGTCTAGGAGGATGAGAACGGTTGTTTCTCCGTTGTCCATCAGGGTCCTGATGTCGTGGGTGGCTGCGATGAGGGCGGTCTCGTGCTGTGGTTGCCTCGAAATCTGGACTGGGATGGGTCGAGCGAGTTGTTTGCCTCGAGGAAGGCGGTCAGCTGTTTGTTGACGGTCTTCCCGATGTCTTTAGCCGGGAAGGAAAGAATAGAGATGGGGCGGAAGTTCTTGAGGTCTTTGGGGTCCGCTGTGGGTTTCTTCAGAAGGGCGTTGATTTCTGCGTGCTTCCAGCTCTCAGGAAAGGTGGCTGACGTGAAGGAGTTGTTTATGACGTTCCGGAGATGGGGTGCAATGATGGTGTCGGCTTTGTTGAAGATATGATGGGGGCATGGGTCAGAGGGGGAGCCGGAGTGGATGGAGTTCATGACGTTGATGGTGTCTTCAGTGCTGATGGGGGTCCAGGTGCTGAGGGTGGTGGTGGGGGTCGTTGGTTCGGTGACTGGAGGCGGAGTCTGGGGTCCGAAGCTGTTGTGTATATCTGCGATCTTTCGGTCATTCACGCACCCGCTCAGTCATCCATACAGTCACTCATACACCTACTGACCCACCAATACACCTAGGTATAAATATTTAAACTTTTTGAAAACACTCATAGTTACTGTATGATGTCATCACTGATGTCATTTGAGATGTCATGAGTGATGGTATAAGTGATGTCACTGACCATGTCATGAGGGATGTAATATGTTGTCATAAGCAGTGCATTGCAGGGGCGCAAGTTATAGTTAACTCAGCTAACTATAACAGTTGAATTTCTCTGTTTTTTTATATGAGCAAAATCTGACCCCAACTATAACGTCCCTGTAACCTTTGTTTTTTTTAGTGAATATATATATATATTGTTAGAACCGGGGTCACCGATTCCGACACGGTCGCTCATGGTGCGGCTTCAGGCGGTTGCCTTGGAACACCCTGTGGGGTTGTCGGGGGGTCTTGAGGTCTACTACATAAGTGGTCTGGCCTCTTTTCTCCAAAATTTCATATGGTCCAGTCCACCGGTCCTGGAGGGCGCTAAGCTCTCTGGGCTCCATGACCCACACCTTCTGTCCAGCATCCAACTCCACTGTCCGAGCATTCCGGTCGTACCACTCCTTCATGACGGCTTGAATGGCATCCAGATTGTCTGAGGCTTCCTTCCACAGCTTGGCCATTTGGCTGCGGAATGCCAGCATGTAGCTGACCACATCACGGGGAAGCTTCTTGGAAGACTTCTCCCTCCCCTCCTTCACAAGACTGAGGGACCCCCTAACGGGGTGTCCATAGAACAGCTCAAAGGGGCTGAAAGAGACCCCCTTCTGCTGCACCTCTCGGTAGGAGAACAGCAGACAGGGTAAGAGGACGTCCCACTTCCATCTCAAGTCCTCTGGCAGGCTCCAGATCATCCCCTTCAGGGTCTTGGGGTGGTAAAGAGTGGAGAACCTGTAGGTCACTCCGCACTCCTTCCACATGGCCTGCATGTAGGCCGACATGAAATTCGTGCCCCTATCTGACACCACGACCTTGGGGAATCCCACTTGGGTAAAAATCCCCATCACCACAGGTGCAGTGATGGTCCTCAGAGGGATTGCCTCCGGGTACCGGGTGGCGTGGTCCACCAGCACCAAGATGAACCTGTGTCCCGAAGAAGACAGCGGGTCCATTGGCCCGACAATATCAATGCCTACCCGCTCAAAAGGGGAACTAACAACCGGGAGCGGTTCCAGGGAGACCTTCAACTTAGTCCCAGTCTTGCCACTCGCCTGACAAGTCATACAGGTCTTACAAAAGGTGTCAGAGGCAACTCACATTCTGAGCCAGTAAAAATGTGGGACCAAATGAGCAAATGTCTTATCCTCGCCCAGGTGTCCTGCCAGTGGTATCTTATTTGTCAATTCCAGCAGGATGGCTCGGTAGCATTGGGGGACCACTAAGGCCCTTGATGACTAATGCACCGGAGCCTTAGGCTCACTGTAGAGGAGGCCATCCTCCGAGTAAATATGGTAATTGACAGTTTCCTTACCAGTCGCTTGGGCTTCGGCCTGCTGCCGCATGCCTTCAAGCGTGGGACACTCTCTCTGCGCCCGACAAAATTCCTACCGGGTAGGCTCTCCTTCCGCCTGCCACTCTGCAGGGGTTGGCAAGTCCCCCACGGGAACAACATCCACCTCCGCGGACTCCGGTGTCCCCATCCATCTCGCAGGGTGTATCCTCCAAGACGTCTTCTTGTCCAGCAGTGGTCTGGGCCATTGTTCCAGGCTCCAACCCGGGTTGAGTTCCTTGCTGGACAGCCATGGACCACGCAGATCCACCCTGGTAATCCCAGCAGCTCAGCGTGGGCGTTGAACTCCACCTCCTTCCAGGCGGTATGTTCCAAGTCATTTCCGAGCAGACAATCAACTGGCATGGCAGGGCTAACCACTACTCTCAACAGGCCTGAGGCTCCTCCCCACTCAAAGGGAACTTGGGCCACGGGGTAATGACCCAGGCTGTTGTCAGCCATTACAACCGGGTGGAATACTTCAGGACTCACCTGCTCTGGGGACACCAGCTGACGTCTTACCATTGTCATGCTGGCACCAGTGTCCCTCAAAGCCTCCACCTCCTCTCCGTTAACCAGGACCCTCTGCCGGTACTTGGCAGTATTAGAGGATACCTGAACCTGTGGGACCATCTCTCTATCCTCCAGGGAACCTAGGGTCAAGCCTGTCCACTCACCCCCCTTACCTAGGGACAACTCCTCCCCCAATGCTACACTAGCCACCCCGGGGTTCTTACCTCCTGTGGGGGCTGGGGTCCTTTTGCGACACTGGGGATCCCCCTTGTAGTGTCCAACCTCCATGCACTCGTAGCACTGGACAGCTCTGGGCTGCTGACTCTTGTCAGGGTAAGTGGGTTTCTGGAATCCAGATTGGGGTGGGGAACCTACCCCTTTCCCATGCGGTCTATTTTGGGGGCCTTTAAAGAACTCCTTCTTTTTACCTCCCCCCTCTCTCTTCTGGCCAAAACCCTGTCCACCTTTCGGGGGTCACCCCCGGATTCCTTGTGGGACACCCGAGTGCTGACCCAGGTATCCGCCTCCTCTGCAAGCTCCCGAGGATAGGTCAGCTTGCGGTCCACCAGGTGTTGGCGCAACTCTGGAAAACACTTATCAAGAAGGTGCTCCCTTAAAAACCGATTGTACAGCCCTTCATAGTCACTCACTTCGCTGCCACGCACCCAACCCTCTAATGCCTTGCGAGCATAATAAAAAAAATCCACCCAGTTCTGTTTGGGGAGCTTATGGTTGTTGCGGAATTTTTGGCTAAACTTCTCTGGAGTGAGGCCAAACTTTTTAAGTAGCGCCTCCTTTATGACAGGGTAATTTGTCTGATCTCCTTTGTCTAAAGTCAAGCGTGTATCCCTTGCCACCGGAGGTATGTACCTATACAGGCTACCCCCCCAGTAACTCTCGGGCACCCCCATGGACTACCAAAGAAACCTCATACGCCGCAAACCACTTATCAATGTCATCCCCTACACTGAAACTGGCCATCACCTCCTTAGGGAGGTAAAACTATGCTGCCACCATTCATGTTGCCTTGCGCCCCTATCTGCAATGCTCGGAGCTCCAATTCCTTCAGGCTAAGCTCATGCGCAAGCTTCCTCTCTTCCATAGCTAGCCTCTTCTCTTCTTGCTCCTTATCCATTTTAGCAAGCTCTAGCCTCAATTGCCTCTCCTCCCTCCTGTCCTCGTACTCCTCCACAGACACAGTCCTCGCTGACACACTACTGCCTGCCCTGGAACGTCTTCCTGGCAACACATTCTTACTGGTGTCTACATGCAGTAGGTCTAGCTCTCCTGGAGCGTCCGGCTCCCCCTGTTCCTCATCCACTCTCCCTCCCGGGTGGGCCAATACCCATGCCCTCAAGGCCTTCTGAAGCTCCTCTCTCTTGGCACCTCGCTTGATGGACACCCCCAACCCCTGACAGAACTCCCTCAGCTGCGCTACCGTATACATTTGTAGGTTGGCCACTCGAACTCCATCCTGACAGGTGGGGCCCCAGACAACTTAAGGGAAAACCACTAGGACGTAGGCAACAGGTTTGACACAGGAGCCTGTACAATCAATCAGGCAGTGAAGGGCAAATTGTTAGGCTTGCATTACAATAGGTGTCCAGTTACGGAGCACACTGAATCACTGGAGGGTGCTTCACAACCACAAGTCCTTATCCCACCGCTGAACACCAATGTTGGAACCGGGGTCACCGATTCCGACACGGTAGCTTGGCGCGAGGCAGGAAGGCACCCGAAGGCAATGTGTTAAGCAGTTGTGCAGCACACAATTGCACTGACTCAGTAATGCGCACGCAATGAAGAGACACTACACCAGGCTATTTTATAAAACAAGACTCTTTATCTAATTCAAGTCAGAACAGTCGATAGGGCAGATAATCTCAGAGCAACAGTAAATTCACTTCACTTCAAAACATGAGTAAATTCCTTCAAGTACATCAGAACAGCAGAACTTCCTGCAGGTAAAAAGGCAGGAGTAACAACCTTCTCACTGCAAGTATCACTGTAGGTAATGCAGTGCAGGTTAAACACATAGGCTTCAATGCATTCAGGTACATTCAATTCAACAAAGAGCTTCATGCAGGTTTGCAAACGACATGAGAACATTTCTAAGGCACTTTCAATAGTGTACCATCCCTTGTGTGGGCATTCAACACCAAGAACACTTGGTCTGCATGAACTCACTTTTGGCAATACATCCTGGGTAGGGCAGGTCACGCTGCGCCCTCCGCTATGCAGCACAAAGATTAACTCTTAATGGGGATGCAATCGGTGATCAGGCCAGATCTCTACCGGCCTTCTACATTCAATCAGAGAGGGAGCAGTCAGAGGAAGCACACTTTAGGCATCTGCCCCCCTTCAGTCACCCTCAGCGGGACGTATATAAGATTTTATATATATATGCATATATCTACACATACATATGAATATATATATATAAATATATATATATATACATGCACTTGTAATAATTGGAAACTATTAAGTTAGACTTTCAAACATTCATTGAAAAAACTACAATTAATTTGAATTAGTTTAACACAAAGTTTTCCCGAATTCAGCGGCGATGCGGTGAGCACAAAGTAAGTGGTTTTATTTATTTATTTATTTAATATTACTTATCCAGTTGTCTATCGACCTCCACCCACCCCGCCTCAACCCTCATACCTGTGCAAGCTGCTACTGCCCAAATTAATTACGCACTAAAGAAAATGTTAGTGATGATGGGATTTTTTGGAATTATTGTTAAAAAAATAGTCAATTAACAAATGTAATACCCTTTTTATTTTAAAAGATTTAAGTTAATAATAAACTTTTTTTTTAAACGATAATACCTATTAGTTTCTATGGGCCCGATTCACAGAACTAACTTAAGACAAAATCCTAAACTTACTACCATTTCGGTATTCACAGAAGGCACTTACTAATTTCGGTATTCAAAACTCCTAACTTTAAGACTTTCGGTATTTACAGAAGGCATTTAGGAGTACTAAACTTAGGACTCCTAACTTCTATGAATACCGAAATGAGTAAGTGCCTTCTGTGAATACCATAATGGTAGTAAGTTTAGGATTTTGTCTTAAGTTAGTTCTGTGAATCGGGCCCACAATGTAGATCTCTGTTATGGAGGTGGTGATCTCCCACTACTTTGTGCAAAGTTACTAGTAGTAACTAATTTGCTTGTCATAAGGTATCTATGCTGTATCATTCCTTGCACCAAACTCAAGCCCTTCCACAGAATTCAAATGTATTCCCATACTCCAATCAAATATATTAATAATGTATGTTCAGCAAATTAATGAGTAAAATGCAACGTCTTGTAGTTAGACCAATGTTTCCTTCTGATATCACCATCATGCATATGGAAAAGGCCTGTGAGATGCCAAAATCGACCAGCACAAGACTCAGTGCCAAATTCCTCAACCTTACTCCCTACTCCCGGTATGAGAGCAAGTAACACAATCAACACCGTTAGTTCTATGTTCCAGGTCAGAATGAGATGTAATGTGCAATATCGGATTTGTGGGCATGAATTATAGCATGCCCAATCTTTTTGTCGTATCAGAGTTTTGTGCATGAACTAATGCATGTTCCACCTTCCTATAGGCCATTTTCGCTGGACACATGAGACCAGGTTTTCCCAGATGAAATGCATTTAGGGACTATTGCAGAGATATGGTAATCACTACACAATTCTGGCAGTTGATTTACATGCCAACTCCTATCTGACAAAAGCGGGAATTTACCTAACTAGTCAGAATAAGGCCCTAAGATTCTCAGCAATTCCAATCTTTTTTCCATTTGTTCAGGAGGTTTTAGGAGATGTATCAGGGATACATGTCCTTCTCCTTTGTACGCTTGATTGGTGAAACCTGTGAAGCGTGTGAGTCCTTATATTCTACAGCCTGGAGCAGTAAGTGGTCACTGTGCAGTTAGAGAGCTGCCTCCTTGGCAGATAACAGTGATGTCACATGGACGTGGGTTTTACTGCACTCCAAATGGATACCCAAATGCTGCCTTTGCACAGGGATCTCCATCTGTATTTTGGGGAAATACTTATGGCTTACTGCAGGAGGTGGTAGTAGACCTGGAAGTCATGCACAGGCTCCAGTCAGATCTATTTCTTCTAAAATGAACAGGTATTTTTAAAAATACAACCACAATAAAGAAGCTGTAGCAAAGTACGTAAAAATAAACTAATGGGTCCTAGTATGTTATAGAACCAAGACACAACTCCAATCATCATGCTAGTTCTTGGAAGTGTGATCGTAAATACTATATTATACAGTGATCATTTTTAGCAGTTCGGCATTCTTGTCCTCCAGTAACCAAAATGCTTCCCCACGGAAATATAAGTTTGTGGATGGTCACAGTGTGCTGAAGCTGCCCATATATGTCTATCCTTTGCCCTAATTTCAACTGTAGTCAATGGTTCAAGGTAGTTGACTCCACGTGCTGTTGAGATTATAGTTCTAACGCCTAAAGTAAACTGGTTGCCAGATCTCTAAGGAAAAGGAAGTGGTACTAGTTGTCAAAAGGAACCTGGGAAAGTCTCAAGTCACTGAGAACCAGGGCCTCAGACGTTCAGCACTGGCAGCTAATGCAATTCATACAGTTCATTGAAGCAGTAGTGATTTCAATGTGGTCACTTTCAAGTCAAGAGTACCAACTCTTTCTAGGAGATGATTGAGTACCTCGTAGTTCGAATGGCTGCTCCTCAGTCTTTCTAAATGTTTACTTCCCAGTAGGTTTCCATTTAGTTGTTGGTGCATGCTCACAAACCTGCCCAGAAGTACAACTGGAAATCTGAACCAGACGCAGGTTTCCATGCATGTTTCTGGAAATGTCTCAAGGTCTACTATTCCAGTTGCAGAATTCAGAAGTTCTCTCAGGGAGAATGGAGCCTCCTGTGCAAATGCACAATTTCTGTGGGTAAAAAACGTATCCTTATGGAGAAAGTTAAACCCTTGTAACCCCACCAAATATATAGTGGTGAACTGTTCCCATTTTGACACTAGAAGTGAAGTTACTCCAGCTCTTTCCTGGAGTAACAATCAGACAATTCTGTAATGGAAAAGGGAAAAAGAGGCATTTGGGAATGCCCACTACTTTTTTGTGGAGGTCTCTCCACGCACATGGCAGAAACATTTGCACACTGAGAAGTATAAATATTCCAGCCAGGAATATTTTTGTTTTTGTGGAAAGTTAACCTTAGTCAGAAACGTATATTTGTGACTGAATTTGCCTTTGTGAATAGGGTCATTTGAATTGTTGCCTTTTTTGTCCCCTTTTTGCTTCTCTTAATTTTTGTTCTTTGTATTCTTTTATTTCCCCTTCTTTTCCTTTTGTGGTAACTACTAATACCAGGATCTTTCCTTTCACCTTACTTTCCTTTTTTTCACCATTTAAGTGGTCTACTTGGGGTTTTTGTTATTTTCTATTTTGTTTTCTATGATTCTTGTATTTATTATGGGGAAACCTCAATTAATGTTTTATTTTACCCTACATTTTTTCAAAATTTTATAATGTGCTAAGTAATAATCATGAAATTTCGAAACATTATCTTTGGAATTTAACTTTAGATATCTTTATCTTGAAAAAAGACTGTTTGCAGATAAGATTTACCATGGGATGAGCACCTATAGGACTGGCAAACCAGAGAGCAGGGTAAATACCAATGGTCCTCTATTCAAGTAGTTCTTCTGCGTTTTATGGACGAGAGGGATGTGAGGGGAATTCGTTCAAAAGTACACAGCATTCCTCCTTCTACATTTATGTTTATAGTAGGAAGTAATAAATGTACCAAGACTTGGTTGTTTTGCATATTTATGCTCATACTTCCAAGCTCTCTTTCTATCAAGTCAATCCTGACTTTCAGACCTCTAGCAAATGTGCACTTCATTAACATTTGTCTTTATAAAAACACATTTGTCAAATACGAGAAGGCACATTTTTCTTTTGTTGGAGAGTTTAGTGTTGGACACTTAGGGCCTCATTACGATGTCAGGCGGAAAGCCTCCGACCGACAGTCGGATTCCACTAGACCATGTCGGAAACCACCCTCCTGAGTAGGTTGGAATCCAATCTGCCCGACCGATTACGATGCTCACGGTTGGAATGGAACTGTTCAGCCATTCCGAATCAGTCCCGACCGGCAATCGGAGAATCCGAGGTGGTCGGAGGCGATCCGTGCACCTCTAGAGACAGCGTTTCC
Organism: Triturus cristatus; assembly: GCF_964204655.1. Lineage (NCBI taxonomy): Eukaryota > Metazoa > Chordata > Amphibia > Caudata > Salamandridae > Triturus > Triturus cristatus. Next base: position 1,787,103,039 of record NC_140589.1, on the reverse strand, counting down.
CACCGACCGATTACGATGTCAGATTCTGACAGCATTTCCGACCGGTCTGTCCAACATGAAAAGGCTGTCGGGAAACTGACTTTGGGGGCCCCCAGCAGGCCCCCTTCATCCTGCGGCCTCCAGTTGGGGCCTGCGGGGGTACCCAAGTTTCCTCTCTGTAAGACCATGCACTGTGTGGCAGGCACCATGGGGTGCCCTCCACAGGGTGCAAGGTTTTCCGCAGACACCCCTTTTCCCAATAAGAGCCTGTGTTGTTGGTCAGAACACAGGCTCCCATAGAAGTCAATGGGAGCCCTTCCGGATGGTGTTCGGAAGCATCGTAATCGGTCGGGAGGAACTGCGACCGCGAGTCGGTCAGATCCTGAATCCAAGACGGTGTCTGGCAGAACTTTTCCTCCCGATATCATAATGAGGCCCTTAGAATGCAAACTACCTACTGGTTTTGTGGTGTTGCTATTCTTTACCTCCTCATCACATTTTGTTTTTGGCCTCCATGCACAAGACATACCAGTGTATGGATGACACCTGAACCTTCATATACTCTGGCTGCAATAAAAATGTAATCTGAAAAGCAGTGTATTTTCCCTTAGTGTTAGGTTCATGTGATATAACAAATACATAAAAAACAGCCATGAGTTTACACACTCATGCAGGCACGCACACACAAACACACACACATATCACAGACATTTGTTTAGTGCCGCAAGGTCCATTTGGCCGCCAACTAGTTTTACTGGCACTGAAACCTATGACCTGATTTTGTTTCCTCATAGAATATTACAGTAGGCATGTAACCTTGAGAGCTAATTGGAAGCATTAAAGTGCAAGGGAAAGTTAGCAACTAATAGCATGTGCTCAACTTACCATCCTTCTACTTGTTATTAGCAAACTCTATCAAACACAACCTGAATGGATATATTTGAAGGGCTTCAACAATAATGATTAATTTTCAAAAAATCACCATTCTTCCCTTCGATGCCTTTAATTACACAAACGCTACCTTACCGATGCTGGTCATCCACCACCCAGCAACTCCTTAACAAATACTCTATCTTTTTATCATGCACTGCAGAGATGATTGGGAAAGCACACACCCACACCCTCTGAATTTCGTTGACTAAGCTCCACCCCTGAGAATAAGAAGAAATATTTTCTGTAACAGGATCACGCATGTTGATTAAACTGACGCTGACCACATTTTGCATCCACAAAAAGTCACCATAAGGTTATCCATCATCTTTGTTTCAGTCTCTGATCCACTCCTTCTCCAACTACCAACCTTTGAAACTTAGACCCAGGTGCACCTCGGTCTGCACAGGAGACAGAATGGGCAAGCAGAGGTTCCATCTGGGCATATCACAGCTGATGACCAGCACTTTCTGCTGGATCCATTAACGGAGCCCCTATCAACGGGATAACTCAAGGTTGGTGGACATATGAGCAGGACGTGGGGCACTCATCTAAGATGAAGGAGGTCCTAGATCTCTCTCTGGCTGTGCCCTCCCTGAATATGGGAACTTTGTCCTGCCCTGGTTATGCACCCACAATTTCATAGCACAATGAAAAGGTTCTGTTCCAATTCTTGTCTGTTGTTTTAACTTGACTAAATTACTTCCTAAAAGTTTGCACTTTCATACTCAAGACCTTTCAAGGACATTCTCAGAACAAATCAATTCATACCTTATTTAACTCTCTGTTACAGGTGGTGTATTTTCATTTGAAAGATTAATTAGGTAAATCAAAATGTTTCTTGTTTGATCTGCAGAAAGTCAGAACAAGGACATGTTCAAAATCTATGTATAATTGGCAGGAGTTGTGTGAAATGTGTTTAGCTGAAGGTTTTTTTTCTTGTCCCTTCTTTGGTTGAATCGCGTTTATTTCTCATTTTATCGCCCGGGTTAAGCTTATTTTCTGTGACATTAACTCTTCAGACCACCCCAAGAGTGAGAAATTGCAGGGCATCTACAATCGTGCAATTACCTTGGTTCTGTCTCCCCTGGGTCTTGTGGGCTGGATAAAATCAGAGCCCTACAGATTTGTTTTGCTGATGCTGCTGATGGCGCGCGCGGCCACGTGCCGCCGCGGCCTCATCGACAGCTTGTAATGGGATTTCACACAATCTCTGCTCACAGGAAGTCCGCGGCCGGAAACGTCAGCAAGCTGTAGCGAAGGTGGATAGCGCTGCACAAATTGCTTACAAGAGCTGGTACGATGCATTTTAAATGTGACCACGTCTCATTGATGTGCATGTAAGGCGCGACAACTAAATATATAACCAACAAGCACTGGCAATGACAGTCACTTTTGCTTTTGCATAGCGAAAATGTGTTTCCAAGCTTCAGTAAGATGCTGGGAACATGTTCCATTTGGGCATCAACAGAGCAAGCTTCCAACCCTCATCATATGAGCAGCATTGTTAGGAGGCGGGGTGGGGGACAGCATTATTGTCTAATGGTTTGGGGTCGTGGCTGGAGGAGCACAGCTGGATTGCAGTTGATGGATAGCTGCAGTTACTGTATTGTTACAAGAGAAAGTGACGAGATAGTAAGTAGTTTTATTGCTGCTGACACTGATGTATGCTGAGGCTGTTTTGCAATCTTTCGTCAGTGTTTGGGCAGTACCTCAATGAATGCTGCAGGGCACAGCTAATGTTTGTTTACAGGTTTTTGAGAAACATTTAACTCCGTAACCCCTGGGGCTTCCACCCCTTAGCCCCTCAAATCCCACCCAGTAGAGAGCTCTTTTAGGTCGAGCCTGGACAGCGCATGCTCTGCTCTGCGAGGCATACTGTATTAGAGTAGGAACTTTAAGCTCCGCCCTCTCTCCGCCCATATTTTTCATTGGCTTGTGTCTTTGTCCTTTGTAAAAGCTGGCTTCTGATTCGGTAATCGGCTTGTTAGTCCCTCCTTCGTACCTTCTAGTCTTCATTTGTAACATTTCCTGTGGACTGGCCCTTTATCTTCCGTTGTTACACTGTCTGTGTTAATTTACTCCGTAAGCACTATGGGGCATATCAGCAACACCCGGCGATAATTATCGCTCAGCGCTCTTAGCGTGAGGATAATTATGGCCGGGTAACGTGGATTTTTATCGCTGAGATAGCGTGCTATTAGCAACGCTTATCTCCTCAGCGATAAAAATCCTAGCGCTAACTGCCTAACGTGAGATTATCGCTGGAAACCCAGCGATAATCTTACGTAGTGTGGCGTTAGCTTGCTGATAGGGACTCACAAACTTAGCCATGATATCCACCTTCCATAGGATATCATCGCTAAGTCAGTCCTGAAGCAGGCGTAAGGAAAGTAGCGATAACAGGGGTTATCGCTACTTTTCCTGCCGCTATGCTTCATAGCGTGGGGCTTTCTCCTGTCATGTTAGGTCAGGAACGCCTACTTTGCATCTCATTAGAGATGCAAAGCTGGGCGTTAAGAATCCCCACGCTAAAGCAATGTTTCCTGCGTTAGCGTGGCCTTGCTAATTAGGCGATAAAATTATCGCCGCTTTTCGGCCGAAAACGGCCGCAAAAGCGGCGATAATTTTTTATCGCCAGCTTGTAAATATGCCCCTATTTTCTTTAATGGGTTTTGCCCCACTGCAGGCACGATATGCTTTCCTTATATTCAGCGCGCCATGGGCGGTTTCAGTTTCCAAGCAGCTGGGACAATGGCGGCCGCGTGTTTGCAATGCCATAGGTCTTGCATTTAGGAGAGTTTGAGCTATTGGCATTGTAGATGACAATAGCTTAAACTCTTGCAAATGCAACACCTATTGCTTTACAAATATTTTTTTTGTGGGTTGTTTCCAATCGCCTCATGCCACGCTTGCACTGAATAGAGGTCATGGCCCTTTCTTTAGAAGTGGCTCGTCTAAAGAAAGGGGCGTGGCGTCTTTTTAAGTGCAAGCACGGCATGGGGCTCTTGGAGACAAACAATCTTTGCAATTCAAAAGGTATCGAATTTGCGACAATTTAAGCTATTGACATTTACAGTGCCAATAGCTCAAACTCTTGTAAATGTGAGAACTATGAAATGAAATGAAAGAGACACTTATATAGAGCATGGCTACCCGGGGGCCTCCCAGCGCTGGGCTAGACTAGTGACCGGTGGCAGAGATACTTACAGAAACAACAATGTTTTCAATTGCTTTCGGAAGGCAGGATGGCTATGTTTCCTGCCTAGATAAAGTGGCAGTGCGTTCCAGAGTTTGGCCGCATTATGAAGGAAGAGCCGGCCGCCGCTTCTGGCCCTCTTAATCCTTGAGACTTCAACCAAGTGAAGTTCATCCGAGCGCAGTTTCCTATTAGCCTTGTAGGGGCGGATCATGGTTGAGTTTATTTGTGGCCCGTTCCCTTGCAGGGACTTGTGGACAACACAGAGGGCCTTAAAGCTGATTCTTTCTTTCACTGGAAGCCAATGAAGAGAGCGAAGGGCCGGTTCAGCCGAGAGGCGATTGGACATTGCTAGCAGTAGTCTAGCAGTGCAATTTTGGACCGTTTGCAGTTTTGTAATTACGGCAAATGCTTGTCCGCTGTTGGGGGTAGTTTGGGCTTAGGGCTCCACAACTTTTTTTTCCACATAAGGTATCCACACCAAATTGGTGTCCTTTTTTCCAGCATCCTGGAGATTCTAATGGTACCAATGGTTTGTATATCCCCTTGGAGAGGACCAAGAAAAAATTAAAAATATAGCTAACTTTTAATTTTTGGGAGAAAAATATTGTTGTGCTAAAGTCATGACCTTCCCAGCTTTCAGGCACATGCAGAACTGAATCAAAAAAATGATTTTTCTACCACAATTCTGGCATTTTTCAAAGAGGAAGCCCATTCTTCCTATTTTTATTTTTAGAGCAATAGATTTCTGAAAAGTAAGCAAAACTATGAATTCAGCAAGGGGTCATATGTGTAGATCCCTCATGGTTTTCGTAAAGAAACTAACTGTTGAAATAAAGAAATATTGGAAATATGTAGGAAAAAACTGTTATCTGTGACAAATTCTCATCTGTAATGTTTTGTCATAATGGTCAATTTACAAAACCATTATACCATTCGTCCGCTAGACCCTTCTAATTGTGGGGATGTATCGGGTTTGTAGGTTCCCCAATGGTTTTTCATTGTGTACCAAGTATAGACCAAAACATATGGTGAACTATGTAGTGAAAAATGGGTGCCAAGGAGACCTATGTATTTGCGAAATCAGCACAAGATGTGGAGTTTAGGAGCTGTGGTTATTTGTCCATATCTGAATTTGTGGGTACCCGTTTTAGCATGTGATTCAGAGGGCAGTTTTCAAAATGTCTTCTTTCTCATACACTGGCTTACATTTGGAAAGCACAAATGCAGTGAAATCCAATTGGAAATAACAAATGTTCTACAATTATATGTTCCCACATGTCTTCCAATAAAAATTGTATCTCGCTTGTATGGGTAGGCCTAGTGCCTACCCATACAGGAAATGGACCAAAACGCAACATGTTCACAACAAATTTTTCCACTCAAAACGGACCATTTTCTCCAAGAGTTGGTTTCTGAGGATTTTGGGCCCTAGCTCGGGTGGCATCTAGGGAAACCTAGCAAACGTGCACCTTTTTGAAAGCTAGACAGCTGGGGTAATCCAAGGTGAGGTGACTTGCATGCTCTCACTAACAGGCTGATTACGATGATGGTGAGACAGCCCGTCGGTAGCGGTCCCATCGCCATCGCAGTAAAGATTGTCGCCCGCCATATTAGGGTGACGAAAAGACTGGCACTAATCCAACGTGCTCTAGGAGCCCGTCGGACTGTAGGCATACAATGTCAGTTTCTGCAAGCCCTTTCATGGCGGTAAGTCGGACTGTAGGCATTACAATGTCAGTTTCTGTCGGTCCTTTCATGGCAGTATACCCGCCATTAAAAGGCTGGCGGAAAGGGGCATTGGGGGCCCCTAGCAGGCCCACCTTACCCCCTGCCCCCCAGCCATGGGATGCGGGGGGGCACCTAAGGTGACGCAGCAATACAAGAAATACACTTTGCGACCGCCTTGAAGGCGGTCCTAATGTCATACAGTGTGCTGGACTACCGACAGCTTGTCAGGCGGTCCCATCCCTGATACAATGGTGGTTGGACGTGATCAACCACTAGGTTTTTACACAGAATCCCTTGCAAACCTCAAACTCTGATGAAAAAAACACATTTTCCTCACATTTCTGTGATGGAAAGTTCTGGAATCTGCAGGAAGCCACGAACTTCCAAACACATAGCATTCCCCCAAGTCTACCGATAAAAATGGTACCTCATTTGTGTGGGTAGGTTTACTGCCCACAACAGGAAATGGCCCAAAGTGCAATGCGGGCACATCATATTTTTCCAGTGAAAATTGACCCTTTTTTCGCAAAGTGCCTAGCTGTGGATTTTGGACCCTAGCTCAGCCGGCACCTAGGGAAACCTAGCAAACCTTTAACTTTTTGAAAACTCTTCACCCATGGGAATCGAGAATGGGGTGACTTGTGTGGGTCTTACCATGTTCTGTTACTCAAAATCCCTTGCAAACAAAACACATTTTCCTCACATTTCTGTGATGGAAAGCTCTGGAATCTGTTGAGAGTCACAAACTCCCACCCACCCAGCATTCCCCTAATTTTACCAATAAAAATGGTACCTCACTTGTGAGGGTAGGCCCAGTGCCCTCAACAGGAAATGCCTCAAAACATACTGCGGAGACTTCAAAGTTATCGATCGAAAAAAGACTTGGTTTTGCGAGGGAGACACCTGCGTTTTTGATCCCGGGCTTGGCAGGCATCTAGGGAAATGTACCAAACCCAGACATTTCTGAAACCTAGACACCCAGGGGAGTCCAGGATGATCTGCTAACATTTTCCTACCCAGAAACCCCTGCAAACCTCAAATGTAGCAAACAAAAATCACGTTTTCCTCATTTGTTTGTGTGGGAAAGTTGTGGGATCACTGGGCCGCTACAAATTTCCTACCACCCAGCATTCTCCCAGGTCTCCCGTAAAAATGGTACCTCACATGTGTGGTTAGGCCAAATGCCCGAGATAGCAAATGGCCCAAAATGTACAGTGGAGACTTCAAAATTATGTGGCTGTGACACGGAAGGACGAAAAACCTTCAGAGATTGTGGGGGAACCAAAATGGGTCCAAAAGAGCAGTTTTTTTAATATGTTTTAAGGCTAACTCTGCTTTGGGCACCCACAGAGGTGAGGTATCATTTTGATCGATAGGCCGAGGGGAACGCTGGGTGTTAGGGAAGTTTTACTGTTGCGGTGATCCTACAATTTTCCCACACAGAAATGTCAGGAAAATATGACTTTTTAGCCAAAGTTAAGGTTTGCAGGGGATTCTGGGTAAAAAAACATTGGGGGATCCACAGAAGCCACACCGCCAGTCCACACAGACACCCATGTGTGGCCGTGTGCTGGACGAGCGGTGGGGTGAGTGGTGCTGGCAGGGGAGGTAAGGCAGGAATAGGTGTCACAGGTGGGGAAAAAGAAAAACTTACCTGCAACCGGTCGCCTCGTGCTTTTTTCCTCTACTTCTTCTGGCGCCATAGGCTTCCAGAATGCCCTGCCCCAATCTAGGATAGGCCTGAGCGCCCTTCATTTGGCTCTTCAGGATAAACTGGGAGTCTGTGCCTGCTCTCTCCAACCCAGCTGCGTTGCTGTTTGGGCGAGAGCTTTCACTGCACATAACAGTTCAGCCAGCCTGAGATGGCCGGCCAAACCGTCCTGCACAGTGAAGGGAGTGCTCCGTCCCTCCCCTGACCCCGCCCCCATGACTTGGCGAGACAGGAAAAATAAAACAAGTGTTTATCATTATTTTATTTTTCCATTCCTGACAATTTTGGGGAAGCAACGCTCCTCTGCCATAGCAGAGGAGCCGCTGATGTGCACACCACCAGCCAAGCTCAATCCATGCACACCGCCAGCCAAGCACCATCCACACACACCACTTGCCAAGCACCAAACGTGCACACTGTCAACCAAGCACCAGTCCACGCACCACACCAGCCAAGCGCCAGTCCACCAACACCGCCAAGCAAGTGGCAGTATACGCACCTATATACACAAATAAAATAAATCCCTGGTGCCTAGTGTACTTCCTGCCTCCCCAGGGGGGCAGAAAGACTGACTGTATGCAAAAACATTTGTGGGAGCAAAAGTCTTTGCCCAAGGGGCTGCTCTCCCCTACCTGGTGCCTAGTGGGTGGATCACTGCTTAGGGGTCACCCTCCTGCGGTGATCCCCAAGCAGGGATCTCATAGGCAGGGGTACCATTGGAAAGGGGAGGTTTTCCCCCTTTCCAATGATATCTCTCCTGCGTATTTCAGTCCTTGGGTGAGGGGGCTGAGATAGCCCCACGAGCACCAAAACAATGAAACTGAAACAAGCCGATCGGCTCATTTCAGTTTCAGGCTCAATGTAATGACGTCTGTGCGCCATGAGCACGATCTTCATTACATTGAAAAAAACTAAATGCCTCGGGAGGTTGGGGAAGCTCTAGTCCACCTCCCGAAGCAAATCAAAACGGAAATCCCTCTGCTGTGAACCAAGTAAATGTAGCACATAGAAATCGAAAATAACAGATTAAAATTACACGAAATACACATATATATTAAAATGTAACATTTCCCATCTACAAATAATGACCTAAATAAAACATACTATTCTATAGCTGTATATCTTCATCCATATCCATGGTGTGGAAATATAATCCACCTAAAATGGAAAAAATGAATCCAAAAAAGCCCCAAAAATACAAAAATGAAAGAGGTCCAAATTTAATATAACAAAGCAATCCAATGTAGAAACCATTAAAAACGGGGGAGCGTGTCTAGGCCAGTTAAGATGGCAGACAATGTGGTAGCCTGAATCCCATTATCCACGCCATCTGCAAGTACTTAACTTTTTTCCCATGAGGCAAACGCTTGGCACGCTTCACCGGACCTGCTTGTTCCGTGGGTGGGAGCTCCGAGGGCCCTGGTTGTGCCGACTGGAAGCGGTGGCCTCTCCTGAGGGGGCCTCTGTTGATGGGGCTGAGCATGGATCAGCACGTTGGCACACTCTCCCTACGGGATCATCCGAGAGCAGTGATCACTTTGCCTACTGAGCCTTTTTATAGGCGCTCCTCAGCCCACCCATTCACCAGGGGACTGTGTTGTTTCTTCGGGGACCGCTGGGTGCCCGGGCGGCGCCCATGTTTCTGGGCCTTCTCTCGCCGCTCGGGAGGAGGATCGAGGGGTTACGCCTGATGAACTGACCACTGTGCTGGCGGTGGGTGTATTACGCTCTTCAGGTGAGAATGACGGCAGCTTCCTGTAGGTCTCCCCTGCCCCCTAGCCTGTGGCAGTACTCCATGGTCTGGACACCTAAGCCTGGATGCGACTCCTCCCGCTATGAGGACCATGTAGGCCGGAGAGATGCGTGTGAACGCTGATTTGAGGATGCTGATTGGGGCCCTTTCACCCCCCTGGACTGGGCTGGTAGGAGGAGCTCTGTCCCTAATAGCTATGTTTCCGAACGTCGTGCTGGTAGTCACATCATAATATTGGGAATTGAACTGCCGACTACTTGTCAGGCAGCTCCACTCCCAAAACGAAGTTGGTCGGACGCTCGTCGGACCAGCATCATAATACAGCCCTATCTTGGAATATAATATAACCATATCTTTAAAAGTACACAACACATGTATATAACATAAAATTATATAAAATAATCACAAGGTGCTACCAAACTATAACTATGCCTAACACAGAACACGATTAAACAAACTAACACAAAGAACACATGAAAACCCCAAAAGCTTAAAATCAACACTACCATTAACAAGTTGTACCCACATCACCCCCATCTCCAGGACCCTATAGAAAACCTTAAAAAATGTCTTCGACAGCCAGAAAACAGAATCACTTTACCACAATTCACTCTCAGAAAAGTGTAGAGAAATTACATAAATAGACTCTAAAAGTAAAGGCAGCAGTAAAAAATGGCTGCCCAATGAAAGTAAAAAAAGACTATCGCCGCACAGCAAATAAAATTGTTAAAAAATGTTTAAAAATGTGAAAATATGTTATAAAATGTAAAGCATGTTAATGAATGTTAAAAGAAAATATGAAACAGTTTTGTAACGTATACAATAAATAATGCTATAATGTTAGGTAATACAGTACAGTACAGTTTAATATCCCCACTCCATTCAAAATCATTTAGGGGAAGGTGTTGGACATTAAAGGGTGACATTTGCTATTCCCCAGCTAAACCACTTAAGATAAGTTTTTGGGGAGAAAAGAGGTAAGATCAACTTTTTCCACTTCTACCTAATACATCTTGTAAATGTAATTAACATTAAGGTGCCGATTCCGATCGGGTAAAAAATGTTCCTGTACGACTCGTATCCGTATATTTTTACGTACGATTCGTACAAGTCCCATCCCACCAGTGAAGTACGATTCATACGTGAAAAAATACCTATGAATCGTATCGGGAAAAGGTCTACGAGACGTACCCGGACAGTTTTACGTACAAATCGTAAAACTGAAGTCCGAGCCCACAAGTACGACCCGTACTGCCCTTCCGAATACACAAGCGTATGTCCGCACATACCCCCGTATGTCAGCACCGTACCCCCCGTATGTCAGCACCGTACCCCCCCCATGTCCGCACCGTACCCCAGCCCCATACTTGGACGCACCGTACCCCAGCACCGTACCCAAGCCCCGTACTGGTATGCACCGCACCCCAGTCCCGTACTTGTACACACCGTACCCCAGCACCTTACCCCAGCCCCGTACTTGGACGCACCATACCCCAGCCCCGTACTCGTACGCACCGTACCCCAGCCCCATACCCCAGCCCTGTACTTGGACGCACCGTACCCCAGCCCCATACTTGGACGCACCGTACCCCAGCCCCACCCCCCAGCATCGCGTATGTACGGACCTTACAACAACATTGCGTATGCAAGCACGGTACAACAACATCGCGTATGTACGCACCTTACATACACGAAAACGTACTGAACCAGGACACTGTAAAACAGAACAAGAAGGGTCAATTCGACTCGCACAACACCACAAAACACGTCTACAGTAGAAAAAACATCAAAATGACTGACCTGGCACATCCAAACAGGCAAACAGAGGCCCAAACTCACAACCACCTCTTATAACACACCCACCAAAATTTCAAACTCAGGCACACCCACAAATGGACCAATATAAAGGGCCCACACACACAAACCATGAGCCTTTGCAACAGACTCACTGCAGCTACAGAGCACACCCCAACAACTTCACCCATACACCTTAACATATACACCTTCACACAAACTCCTTCACACATACCCCCTCTTCACATTCCCACACACACCTTCACATTCACACAACACACCCACAACCATCCACACCCTCACTCCACACCATGCCCACAGACAAGAATCCAAAGTTCACAAGGGAGGAGCTGGACATCCTTGTCAGCGAAGTCATCAGAGTCGAGCCACAGCTCTTTGGAACATTGGTCAGACAGACCAGCATAGCCGAAAAATCACGCCTGTGGCAGAGGATCGTCGATAGGGTGAATGCTGTTGCACCCATCAGAAGGACCAGGAATGAATGCCAAGCCAGGTGGTACGATCTGCGGAGGGCAGTCAAGCGGAAAATGAATGAGGACTACACCCAGAGCAACATCACTGGAGGTGGGCTGCCCCGCAGACCGGTACATTACCATCCCTGGGAGAAGAAGGTGATGGCCCTGCTTCCGCCGGTGGGAGTACATGGACTTCAAGGACTTCCAGAGCCTGGTGAGTACACAAACAACTCATGGAACATGGGGGGAATGGCATCCACACCCCAACTACACAAAATGCACGCAACTACCCCGAAGCCCTCACCGGACACAACCACACTCAAAAACAACGCTCATGCCACTAACATGCGTATGCCCCATTCACAAAGCAAGGCCATGCCATGTCCCAGGCTACACGAAGCACTAACCCAAGACTGGATGTCCGGGATACTGGGAGGGTGGGGCTCACAAAACACATTGTTCAACTCTGAATCAGACACCATTGCCCTCAGCCCATATGGCCCAGGTGCATACCCATGCACCATGCTCAATGCACAGGGACTGGCAAAGTACTGACAAGGTAGCTGACACTTGGCCCTGCTGTAGGCAGCACAAGGCCCTCCTGTGACCACTGCAAATTCAAACACCAACACAACAAGCTCAGATATCTCGGACAGGAACTTACACTCACTGTCATGGCAGCATGCTCCATGGGGGGACAGATACATCACCTGGGAGACCCACTGCCAAATCACACTACACCCACCAGCAGGCCCTGTCACACACACCCCTTACACAAGCACACAACCCCGGGGCAGGCAATGGATTTACCCACTCTCACAATGGACATGTGACACAACAAGATAAATCCATACCCAAAGAAGCATCCAAGCCAAAAATCTACATGTCAAACACTCAGGAGAACATATCAATCTGTCCCCCGCAACATACCCATCCACAAGTGAACATTGAGGAGAATGCTAGGCACATACAACTACCTGGAGGAACTGTGCCAACTTGAATATGTATGAAACATGGATGTTGCATGAAACAGCATTAACATTGTCTCTCTCTCACACACAGGACAACCTGATGGATCTCCCCCCAACAATGGGGGTGAAGAATCACAGTCCCAGGCTCGGGAGGAACCTGAGCCCACCGGCACCGACGCCTCTCAACACTCCGCGGATGACCCCAAACCAACTGGACCCTCTGGTGTCCAAGCTCCTGCAGCACCTGCTTCAGGAACATCTGTGCCAACCACCACCCCCATTCCTGCCACATCCCAGGAGACACCCAGGAGCCCTGCCCGCACTGAACAACTGAGCCAGTCTGACCTGGAGGGACAAGGTTCGCCGGGCACCCAGGAGGAGGCAGACAACCCCGCAACTGCCATCCCTCAGGGGTCCCGTAGAGCCGATGTGCCCACAACGGCAGGCCAGGCTCGTGTGGGCAGGGGTGGTGGGAGTGGAGGCAGGCGGATGCGAAAACCTGACCATACAGCTGAAGGGACCGGTATGTCACACATACGCAACATCATGGATGCATACCGGCGTGACAACAGGGCCATCAGCCTGGTAGTGGAGACCCTCACAGAGATTAAGAACCAGCAGGCCGAGCAACACGCCAGTCAACAAGAACACCAAGGACGGATGGAGGCAAGACTGGCTGAGCTCCTGGCGGTGCAAACGGACATAAGCCGTTCACTCCGTCGGATCGCCGACAACATGGGCAACCCTCCCTGTGCCACCAGGCGAAGACCACCACCAGCCACAGGGAGGGAGGAGGAAGAGGATTCGTCATACCGAGCATCCCAAACATCATCAAGGCCTGTATCTGAGGGTCCCGCGAGGAAGGTGGTTCGTCCACAGAAAAGACCGTGAGAGGCAGCGAACCATCCACATCTCCCAGGTCACCTGGCCTGGCACCTGGCCTTCATGCGCAACTTACAAGAAACAGTGGTCCTTAGAACATTCAGGATACAAATGGAATAAATATAGTCCAGAATCGATACTATATTGGGGGATGTCCAGCCGGACAATCTGTTTTAATTCTTCAATGAAACATTCACATATAGGACATCATACTGATTGTCGGACACAGTCCTGTATCCTTCAGAGAGACATGACATCACATAAAAACAAATACAAACAAGTGAACAAAAGGGCATTTCAGGCAAGACGGAAAGAGCTTGTTTACATTATTCAATGTTAAAAGCTTTTTTACAACAACAAATGCACTTTTTTACACAATGGATTAATGTGCACGTTGTTAACTTAGGTCTAGGTTTCATGTGCAACAGCATCACCTCATTCACTGACATTCTCTGCCACATGGACTTGCTGGTCACAGTCTGACCAATGATGACAAACACTGTGTTCTGGACTCTGATTACTTCAAATGCCAAGGATCCCATCTCCCCCTGTGAACTTTGGATTCTAGGCACATTATATAGCACCTATTTTTCCCCACAAAACACGCCCCCCACCGAGAATAAAACTAAATTTCTTTAATTAGATGTTGAAGTGTTGAACTAACTCCAGTCATCCATACCCTGGGATCTGAGTCCGGTACAGGACACACATGGGTCACAATGTATCATCCAATACAGACATGGAGCACAATACTCACCCGTGATGGCCTCAAGCTGCTGAGGGGGGGCTTGCAATACTGTGCGGACAGACCAATTTGGAATAGTATCATTAAGGCGTAGAGGTCATGGCTCATCTGAAGGTTCCCGGGGTGGGAGTCCCAGGTATGTTTGGCCAGGTGGGAGAACTATCTCCTGCATGCTGGAGTTCGTTGGATGTGAAGAATGGTGGCCAGGGCAAGGTTGGATGCATGGAGTTGGCCCAACAGGGTCTTGGATGACAGACGTCCAAGGTTGGTTTGGGGTCTGGGGTTGTGGACTGCCTCCTGAGTGTGGGTGAGGAGTGTGAAGGTCATCTTGCAGCAGACAGTGATCCATTGCAGCTATCTCAGGTGGACGGTGATGTGGCTGGGGCGCGGGATGTTGAAGATGAGGTGTGCAGATGCACCCTGGATGTGGACAAGTTTTCCGGGAGTTTGGCTGTTCTTGCTCTGTAGAGGGCGGGGCTGTAGTTGACACGGCTGGTGTCGTGGACCTGGGGGACGGTCTGTCTTGCCCTGGAGTGGATCTATCTGTGGATCATGTGCACCATGTGGAGGGTGTTGCAGCATGAGGTACAGATGCTGGTGAGTTGCATGGCAATTGTGAGCGACGAGTCCATGATGCACACCATCTTGTGTGCGTGGCCACTGGGTGCTGGTGCAGTGCCTGGGCGGGTGGGACACAAGGAGTTGACCCAGCTGTAAGGGGACAATCCTCAGATGATTACCTCAGTCCTGGCCAAGTCCAGCCTCAGGTGGCTGATGTTCAGCCATTCATCAACGGACCTCATGCCTTCTTGAAGGTTGGAACTGGCAATGGCTGTGTCTTTGGTGAGGGTGAGGAGCAGCTGGCTGTCAATGGCATACTAGATGATGATGAGGTTGTGTGCGCATGTGATGGTGGAGAGGGGGGTCATGGACACATTGAAGATTGACACGCTGAGAGATGAGCCCTGGGCCATGTGCCAGATGACGCTACTGTACTACATGCTTAAGGCTTGAGTCCCACTCCCATGGCCTTGCTGGTGAGCTACTTGGTGATTTCATCCTGGTCCATCCCCTGGATACCAGTGTTGGAGATGTGTGAGCTGTCAGTGTGTGAACACATCGTGTATAATGCTGTGGAGAGGTCAAGGGGGGTGGCCTCACCATTGTTGAGCAGGGCAAAGTTGTCGGTGTTGGTGGCAATGATGACGGTTGCAGTGGGGTTATTATTGTGGAAGATGGTCTTGTGCAGGTTGCCTGGAGCTCTTTGCGTGGAGGAAGTTTGTCAGTTGCTCGTTGACTGTCTTCCTGATGACATTTGCTGGCTAGGGAAGCACGGTGATGTTCCTTGAGAGCCTGCGTTCCTGCCGTCCGTTGTCTAAGAAGAGCCTGGGTCACTGCATGCCTCTATCTACCATGGAATGTGGCTAACTCCAATGATACATACATGACGTGCTGGACGGGGCCTACAAGGATGGGGAATGATGTGGTTGAGATGTTGTGTGGGAAGGGGCCTGATGGAGATCCCCAGGGGATGTTGCACATGAGCCGGGTGTTGTATCTCCTGATGATGGAAGTCCAAAACCTGAGGGGGGTTGGTCCCGCATATAATAGTGCGTTCTGCCTCTGTGTGCCAAGGCTTGTGTGTGTGTCCATGAGCTTGCAGTGGTAGAAAGTTGCAAGGGATTGGCTCAGCTTTGCAAGGGTGGAGAGCTGATGTCAGTGCACTCACAATGCTGATGAGCTCCTTGATGTCCTGCGTTTTTTTGCCTCGGCCCCATCTGAAGGATCTCCAATTGTCCTTGCTGATGATATGGTGATGGCTGTGTGTGCCGTTTTCCAGGGTTGTAAGGCCACTGATGGTTATTTGTGTTGCAAGCTGTGCACAAGAGTCCTGCTAGACATGTATGAGTCCAGTAGGTCTGCCTTGTCCCAGGTGGCTTAATTGTTGTTGTGCGTCACAGGAAAGTCCGTCAACGTGGCTAGATTGTTGGATCAGTTGCTGATCCAGTGTGTGAGGTTGCAGGGTGTGGCGGTGGTGTTGGTTCCAGTGTCCCACACAGCATGTCTGTGTTGACTTACATCAAGCATCTTTGGGGGATTGATAGCGGGCTGTGTGGCAGTGTGTTGCTTGTCGGAGACGTGGATGCTAATGTGGATGGGCCAATGATGGATGCTGTTGTGGTTCTCATCCAGCCAGAAGTTCCTGGCCCACAGCCACATGTACCCTGTGGATGTGAGGGCGTGCGTGAAGATGGATGTGTTGATGGCTTTGCGGAATTGTGGATGTCGGCCTGGAGATCTGTAGATGAGTGTTACTCTGAGGGTTTGCTGGGGGTTTGTGCCAAACCGGATTTGTGACCCTGAGTGCGTACTTGGGAATAGATATCAATTCATCCTCTGGGATTGTTAGTGCCGTCCCTGCGGGTGCTCTTGTATCGGTCTGAGATGGCAATGAAGAAGTTGTGTACTGAGGACGCTTTTATCCAGGTCACTGTCATGAAGGTGATGTGTGGGCCTGTTGTGTTGAGGAGGTAACAGAGTCTAATGGCGTGCTGTTGGACGGAGCCGGTGTGGAGTAGGAGGGACATGACCTGGTTGGTGTGACAGGGCCTGGAAGGCGGGGCAGCGCTGTGTAGGCAGTTGGAGTTGCACACTCAGCATGCGAAGGTGTCGTGTGTGCGCTTAGGGTATGCCTGAGAGCAGGCGGTTGATTTTCGGTTGGACATTGCTTGGAGGGTGGCTGCAACATGAGACTGTTGTGTGATGTGGGTCATGCAAGGACATGAGGGTCGTGCAATGTGCACGTTGCATGCGCTGACGGTCCTGCCTTTGATACGGCGTGGTCGCAACAGTGGCACAGACAAGCTGATGACAGCCTAATGAAAGGGTGGAGGGAGGAAGGGAGGAGCATCTTGGAGGCGTGTGGGTTGCAGAATCCGGGAACTTGGTGGGCCCTTGCCGCAGGGGCCGCAGCAGCAGGCGGCATGTACTGGAAACTAGGCCGAAAGTAGCACACAAAGACAAGGATGTCAGAAAGGACAACTGCAACAGGCGTACGTAAAGGAAGGAGTGTCAGGTTACTCATGGCTCACCCAGAGAAAATGGATGAGCAATCACCAAAGATGACTGGCACAGGATCAGGAAACAGAAGGCCGAGCTGCGCACAGGAGACACACCCTCAGCAAGCGTTGACGGCCCGTTGGGGGGAGCAACCTGCCCAAATACATACACAACCATGGACTTCATACACAAAAGAGATTATTAGCCATGAAGAACTGCATGCATGTTGCCGAACTACACATACACTCATATGCACAATCTTTGACAACTATGCCAGAGATGACGCATGCAAAGTGGCAAGAGACCTGCATTGAAAGAGATGAGGCACTTTGGAGGGTGAGGAACACCTTTATTACTCAAACTCACACTAAGGAAAATGTATCAATATGAACAGACTCACAGGTCATTTGACTGAACATGTGGGACCTACGCTGGACACCCCCTTCACAACACGGATGTTGTAAATCCAAATGAACTGGCACACAAGTTAAGGGGATGAGCCAAACACCTCCTGCTGCACACGGAGAGGCTGCAATTCCCCATTGAGCCTGTTATGGGGATGTCCCACACTATATCCACCCATAGCATCCCGTATGTTTCAGAGGAAAGTTTTACACACATTGATGCCTTCATCAGAATCCAAAATCCATTACAGATGACTGTCACGAAGGGTGACTATCAATTCATGGGAGTCATGCTACATGTTATGTGCCCCATGGTGAGTAGACATGTATGCATGGTAACACAACATGCACAGAAGCAGTCCCCACACATTCCAAACACGTACCACCCCCAAAATGCCTTGCTGCAATCCTTACCCAAAATGACATTTCCCCATGTCCGTGCATGGAACGCTGATTCAGCACACGTTGCAATACTCATGAGGAATAGCAGGATGACAACGATGACAAGAGCAGACAACATGCGCAAGATCCTGGGAATGACAGACACACAAGAAGTCAGATAAAAGCTTTTTCTCCGCATACATGGTCATTTACTAAACATGAACAATGTTGTCCCCATGCTAATTCAAAAAAAAGTGTCTCTGCTAAAATGTGTGGAATGACATCATCACTCGAGTGACACATCAGAACACACATCTATGTCACTTAGGATACAGTCAGCTGGACACACACATTGCAACACATGCCACCCAAGGCTACAAGCGTGCACACTCAGACCCAGTGACTCACCATTATGAGAAGAAGTTGGGTATGAGCTGACTCCGGATATCCTTCTCCTCCTCCTCCTCCTCACTTGCCTCGTGACCCATCCCTTTATCCTCCACGGGTGGATGTTCCGGCACCGCCTTCTCCACAGCCATGTTGTGCAGCATGCAGCACACGAGGAAGATTTTGCAGACCTTCGCCGGTGCATATGGGAGGGACCCGCCTGTCTTGTGAAGGCACCGGAATCGGCTCTTCAGGAGGCCAAACGTCCTCTCAATCACTCGCCTGGTCTGCCCGTGTACATTGTTGTACCGGTGATCTGCAGCTGAACTTGGGTTGCGGAAAGGTGTCATCAGCCATGGCATGTTGGGATAGCCAGTGTCCCCTACATGGAAAGATCATGTAAATAAGTGGGTCAGGAGATGCCGTAAGAGCCAAAGATACCGCAACACACAGGACAAACAGAGTATACCCACCAACAAGAAATGCTTGTTCGTTGTGCAGCCGCAGCATCATTTGTGGCACCCTGCTATGCCTCATGATGTAGGCATCGTGTGCTGACCCTGGAAAACGTGCACAGAGATGGGCATTTATAGAGTGGTAATGTTTACTGTTGCGATAGGCTACCTCCTGTGCCTGTGGTGGTACCAAAGCCACATGTGTCCCATCAATTGACCCAATGACATGGGGCATCCCTCCCAGGGCATAGAAATCACCCTTGACACCTGTCAACTCCTCAGGAGTAGGAAAATGGATGAATTCATCAAGGTGCTCCAACATGGCTGCCAAAACATCACGCAGGACACGGCTGAACATTGTCTGTGACATGCCACCAACATCAGCTATGGTGAATTGAAACGTACCTGTGGTAAAAAAATGTAGGGCTGCCATCACCTTCATCTTGGGGGTCAGCGCAGTAGGATACCTGTGTCGCGGTTGGAGGTGTGGTGCCAGCTTGTCGGTCAAGTCCTCAATCAACTGTTGAGTGAATCTGTAACGTCGGATGCAGGCACGTTCCCTCATGGCACCCAAGTCTGGCATTGGTCGGGGGACAGACGGTGCCCTGCAGAAAATTGTGTTGAATAACGAAGATTGAGAGCATAACAACATCAATGTCAATGAACAGAGCACATGCTAAACTGCTACTACACATCAGCTAAATACAGAGTCTGGTCTGTGCAATACATCCAGGACACGTATGCCAGCTTGGTGATACTCCTACAAAAAGCCAGATACACCCGTTGATTGACAAGTCTACATGACATGCCCTGAAACGAGCTGGGGGCCAGTCTGAGTGAACAGCCAGAGACATCACAGGAGTGACATACATCCACATAGCTGCATTTAAAGGATGTCATCTCATACAGACAGCTTACGGCAAGCTAGACGCACAGGTCACATGGAATGTCAAATGCACAGATCAAACACATTTCGATGAAGGGGTACACGTGAAAACAGAAAACACAGACATTGAGACGACGCAGATATGTTCTCATGTGAAAATATCATGTCCGATGCATACAGACCCTGCTTACGTGGGAATGTTGGATGCAGCAACAGCAGATGTAGTTGACGGAACACTAACAGCAAGCTCATGGGAACACATGACACACACATGACATAGTCACATCGGGGCACGCTGATCGTGAAATGTCAGTTGTTAGTGTCCCTGTCCCTGGTATCAGGGGACAGTTGCGGGTGATGGTGACTGTGCCATACCAGTGATGCTGTGCTTGACACGTTTGTACTACAGGTACACATGTGCAAAGTGTGAAGGGGAAGTGTGCCACAAAGTGCCCCACCATACATGACATGTGTACACAGGTCATCACACATCAATTGTGCAACTACATGAGAAGACATGTGCAATATCACTGCCTGACACACCTAGGCCCTGCACATGAAAGTCTGCAATGACAATGACTTGATGTACAGCCTTGTGCGAGTCGGAGACCTCCATTCCTTTTATATGCGCCTCCTATCAGCAGTGTAAGCGTGTGAAATGCCCCGTACACACGCTCTGAGAGCGTGTGTATGGCCCGTATCACTATAGTAGTGGTGCCGTAGGAGTGCGCGTGGTACGGACCGTACACACGCTCTCAGAGCGTGTGTACGGCCCGTATCACTATAGTAGTGGTGCCGTAGGAGTACGCGTGGTACGGACCGTACAGACGCAAGCGTGTGTACGGTCCGTACCACGCGTACTCCTACGGCACCACTACTATAGTGATACGGGCCGTACACACGCTCTGAGAGCGTGTGTACGGCCCGTATCACTATAGTAGTGGTGCCATAGGAGTGCGCATGGTACGGGCCGTACACACGCTCAGAGAGCATGTGTACGGCCCGTATCACTATAGTAGTGGTGCCGTAGGAGTATGCGTGGTACGGGCCGTACACATGCTCTGAGAGCGTGTGTACGGCCCGTACCACGCGTACCCCTACGGCACCACTACAATAGTGATACGCACCGTACCCACGCTATGGATGTGTGAGTACGGTGCGTATCACTATTGTAGTGGTGCCGTACGTGTACGGATATGTGTGAAACGCACCGTACATGTTTTTTGGATTAAAACATTACACAGGGGACAAGTATTAGGCCCAAAATGCATGCTGGTTGTCATGGATACAGAGATTTCAGTTGCAATGTGGCCATCATGTGGGCTTGAAAAGTCAGTTGGCCCAAAAATTACAATGTTGCAAAGTGGTGTTTGCCTTGCGATGATGCTCAAAATTTGAACCATGCAAATTCGTGTCATTGGTGTATGTTTAAAGGGATTGGAGGAAACGTAGGATGCAAATGAGTCTGACCAATCACTCTGTATTCCTGTAAATGAAAGCCCCCAGCAAGACAGATATAAGTCAGCCAGAACCCATGAGAGGGCACTTGCCTGCACAACTTTCCTGTCGACCACACAGCTGCTGTCTGTGCTTCCTCTGGCACCATGTTGCGTACTGTGGAGAAGGCCCAGCCATTCACACTTGAGGAGAATGAGGCATTGCTGGATGTCCTCCTCCCACAGTACCCCAAGCTGTATGGGAGACCAGGGGAGCAGGTGAGTGCTGACTCCACTACCTTTGACTGTGCACGTTTTTTGTGACTGTCACTTCTGGCATTGTGTCCAGGTGTGACAGACATGCAATGTTGTTTAGAGTGGGTCCCGGGGGGTGGGGGGGAAAGGCATATGTCTCTCATGCAGAGCATGATGTAGTTCCTGTGTGCACTCCTCACTTGCATTGTGCTTACTGTGACATTCACTGCATAGTGCATGACACATTCAGCCTGGCAAATCCTTGGTGGCATTTTTTGGCTATTGTCCTGAGGTGATTCAGTGGTCCCCCCGGTGTGACAGTTGACTGTACCCACAGATGTGTATGAGTTGAGTGGACCTGTGGTGAGAGTGTCCAAGTGATGTGTACGTCCTCCTGGACATTGATGTGTGTGAATGTTCCTTGTCATGTGGGTGAGTGTCTATGTGAAGTGTTGCACCACAGCTGCATGGAAGAGGCAACAGCTCTACCCATCTGATGTGAGAAGTAAGCCGTGCTGTGTGTCTGACTTGCTGACCTAGCCTGACACCTGTGACACCCCACAGGCAAGTGGCACATGTGCAGAGTGAGGTTTGTATCCGCTGTTGCCAATGGAAGGTGATTGATCTGTGCCTGTGTGTGTCTGTGTACTCTGCTGAGGTTGCGTCAGTGGCCTGGGGCATGTAACTGCTTTGAGGTGCTGTCCATCAGCCTGGTTTTGCATGTGATGCACAGTGTGTGCCATGATCAGGGAGTGTGTCGCACCCCTCCTGCCACCTGTGTACTTTCAATGCCATGTAGGGCATTGAGGCTTCCACAGAGGCCAATGTCTATATGAGAAAGATGCAATTCATTGGCAGCATCCTATGCCCTGTTCAACATATCAAAGATGTTCAAATGTGTGTCTCTGTGACATGGAGCAGGTGTAGTGATGCTGTCTCACTTTGTCACCCTCACAGGTAACTGCCTACGAGAAGGGGGGGATCTGGAAGGAGATCGTCAGGGCCGTGAGATCGGCGGGGGGTCGCAGTCGGCACCTAGCCCAAGTCCGAAAACGGTGGCAGGACATCCGGTGCTGGACCCGGCGGATCGCCCAGGTCCAGCTGGGGTTCTCACCTCCACGCCCCCACGGCTGGCGCAGACACCTGACCACCCACATGACGCGTGTCCCCTTGCGGTGGTCTTCCCTGACCTGGATAGGCAATTCCAGGAGAGACAGCAGCAAGGAGGGGGTAGGTACATGTCTGTTTGTTGTGTTGTGTGTCACCAGCTTTTGGAAGTGCTCTGTAGCCTGGATACACTGCCAGGGTTTATATGTGCAGTGCATATTCTGTTCCCCAAAGTCAACCAGTGCTCTTATTCACCCCTTTCCCTCCTTGACATGTGTCCCCTGGTCTGTGTGTAATCACAATTGCACATGGTCATCTAGGCTGCCAGTTAATCCAAGTGCACATTGCTTTCTGCATCATGTGGGAGGGTGGTCTGTGACATGTGTTGGTACCTTGCCTGTGCCCTGTCCTGTTCACTCTGTTGGGGGTCCATATTTGTTGGCACTGATGATGAGTCTCAACATAGGAGTGTGAGGTTTCAAATGAACACACTTGCAGCATGCATGACCAATGTTGTGGCCTCAGACATGATATGCATGAGTGGGAGATATGCATAGTGCCAGGACGGTTGCTCATGTTACAGTCAGATCATTCCAGGAACAAGGAGCAGTGTGCCCCCTACAGTCCCCTGAGACACCCTTGCCTCGTAATCATGTGTGTCATCGAACACTGTGCCCATTCTCTGTGTGTTCAGCATAGGTTTGCCTCTGTGTTCCCTGGCCTCATTTGTATTGATCCAAAGTGTGCTACATGTGTCCACTGGACAGGGAGACCCCATTTGGCTTGTGCATACTCACACTGGGCAGTGCCTGTATGTCTATTCACAACTATCTGTTGATGGTTGTTTGTCACAAATATGTGTTGCCCGCCTCACGAGGTGATGTGGAGTACATTTGGGAATTCTTGCAGCACATTTTTGTAAACCCTGATTAAGAGGTGTCACTTCTTGATCTGTCTCTATCACATTGTCTCAGGTATGGGGGATTTGTGCGGGCGATGCCTACATGGACAAACCTTATATCTCCTTGCCAGGTCTGACCTGTGTGTGATAATTGGCTGGACAGAGACTCAACGTGCAGTGACCCAGTGATGTTGTGCAGGGTTTAATGTTTGTGCTTTGCAGCATGTGTCAAGTGGTTAAATACATGATTCCTGCTCATACATTTTTTCCACCAGTGTGTGGTCCAGATGCTACGTAGTTTGGTCTTTGTGTGCTGACATCTGTGTGGACATTCTGGCTTGCCATGAGGTGTCTCCTCAGTGCAGGTATGCCTTTTTACAACACAATTGCAGGCCCATTAGCTTATGCATTGTCCTGGGATTGGACATGTGTGCCACTCCACATGACAGGCAGTGGGTCAGATGTGTTGCCAACTGTGTCATCAGGTAACGGATGGCCATGTGACAACTGAAATAATTGACAGTTGTTAGTCAAAAAGACATATGTCTGTCCACTGCTGGGAGTCCTCTGAACCCACCCCTCACATGTCTGTCCACTGCTGGGAGTCCTCTGCAGCCACCCCTCACATGTCTGTCCACTGCTGGTAGTGATATGCACCCACCCCCATGTCTCTGTCCACTGCTGGGAGTGATATGCACCCACCCCCATGTCTCTGTCCACTGCTGGGAGTCCTCTGCACCCACCCACATATGTCTGTCCACTGCTGGGAGTGATATGCCCCCACCCCCATGTCTCTGTCCACTGCTGGTAGTGATATTCACCCACACCCATGTCTCTGGCCACTGCTGGTAGTCATATACACCCACCCCACACATGTCTGTCCGCTGCTGGGAGTCCTCTGCACCCACCCCTCACATGTCTGTCCACTGCTGGGAATCCTATGCAGCCACACAGCCACCCACCCACCCCCTTGGTGCAGTACACTGCTGTCCTGGGCCTACACACACACCAATATAAAGGTAATATGCTGCACCAGGCCATAAGCCAACATTCGTGGCGCGTGTACGCCTTGTATCCCAAATGTACTGGTGCCGTGGGGGTACGTGTGATACGGACCGTACCCCCGCATTCATAGGGTGTGTACGGTCCGTACCACGTGTACCCCTACGGCCCCAATCCAATAGTGATACGGCCCGTACCCACGCTATGTATGTGTGGGTGCGGTCCGTATCACTATAGTAGTGGTGCCGTAGGAGTACACGTGGTACGGCCCGTACACATGCTCTGAGAGCGCGTGTACGGTCCGTACCACGCGAACCCCTACGGCACCACTACAATAGTGATACGGACCGTACATTCGCTCTGAGAGCGTGTGTACGGGTCATACCACGCGTACCCCTACGGCACCACTACTATAGTGATATGGACCGTACACACGCTCTGAGAGCGTGTGTACGGTCCGTACCACGCGTACCCCTACGGCACCACTACAATAGTGATACGGACCGTACACACGCTCTCAGAGCGGGTGTACGGTCCGTACCACGCGTACTCCTATGGCCCCACTACAATAGTGATACAGACCGTACCCACGCTATGGATGTGTGAATACGGTGCGTATCACTATTGTAGTGTTGACGTAGGGGTACGCATACACGTCCACTTCCGTTGTTGCGGGATGCAGGGATTGGTGGACACGCCCCCCGAAGTGACCAGACCCTGGAGGTAATGTATGTCCTCAATATTGTAGGTTTTGATTTGGGTAGGGGGTATGTTTCCTGCCCCTCACCCCCCCTTGGCCCCTGGGTGTTGTCACCTTCTGCGGTGTGTGCGTCGGGTTCGGTGCACCAGGTCGTAGGCTAAGAGGGCCGGGATGACACGTAGGATGGGGTCCATGGCTGTCCGTCACGTACCGGGGCTCCATTTTCGCGTCGGACTCAGTTTTCCGGCATTTTTTGGCTGCGTAAAAAAATAGCTGTGTGGAGTGACGTAGGGACGATTCATACTTGCTGGTCCGTAAAACGCTGCCTGACTCCGTACGGACGTCGCATACGCGCTGTCCAGGATCAGATTCGTAGGTATCTTTTAGCCGTACGGTGTTTTGTACGATTCGTACGGAAATGGTATTTCTGTACGAATTGTACTTGCTGGACTGTACGGTGGATTTCCCGGGTACGAGTCGTACGGAGAATACGCTCCGTACGACGAATCGTACCCGGGTTTTACAGGATTGGAATCGGCACCCAAATAATATCCGAAAATATAAATTAAAAGAAATATGTTAGTGCAGTTAGAATAATGTTAATATTTATAAAAATGTATTAATAATAAATATATCAACTGCCCTATTATGACTCAGGCAGTCTGACCGCCCTGGGGCTGCCGCAACCAACAGGGATCAGAGATCCGTGGTGTGATGGTCTTTAAGACGCAATATGCGATCCCACAAAGCATATTACAAGTTTCCACTCCGCCACAGTTTTCATGGCGGTTCCTCCTCCATGAAAACCATGCATAAATAGGCACCGGGCATTGCGGTGCCTATTTCATAGGCCCCGCCCTGGGAACGCCAAGGAACTGCATGTAAGACACAAGAAAACTTGTAATAAAGTGCAACAAAGTCTGAGGAAAACCCTCATAACATGGGCAAGAGCACATGCTAGATGTCTCATTTTGTCCATGCAGAACACAAAGTATCCACCTGATAAATTCCAGCCTAAACCAGTTCAATAACATCCGGTCCAATGGGCCCGGGACCCTGACTAAGTAAGGCTCCAACCCCAGTGTTGTTTGTGTCATTTAGTCACAGAAGGCTTCATCATTTTTCTACCCTCCCTCTTTGCCTCCTATCAGACATAAAACGCTCACTAAGACATTCTTTGTCCTTGTTGCTAAGGTTTTTGGGGTTCTCAAAGATGGCAAGGCAACTAGAGGCTTTGGTATCATCTTTGATATAACTGAGCCAGGGTACAAAGGAAGGAGTCAATGAGCTTAAACCATTCGCTGTTCTAGCAACCAAGACCACACTATGGGGCATATTCTCAAGGACCTATCGCTAAGTTAGCTACACTTTATCACCGCCAAAGTGGCGATAAATTCATCGCACTATTCAGAAGCCGGTGCTAACATCCGGTATCACCAGTTTTCTGATAGCAGCCGCAAAAAACATCGCCATAGATGACACCAGCAACTAACGCTAATGAGATGCAGAGTAGGCGTTCCCGTGCAAAAATCCGCAACAACACCACTTCGCAACATACTCAATGACCAGCCAGATCTGCGATGAGAACACAAAACATGCGATAAGGCACGTTAGCAGCAGGGATTTAACACATGCTCTGACCTGGTGTTAAGTCGGATGACACCCTGCACCATAAAGGGAGCCCAGCCCAGAGCCACAACTGAAGAACAACAGATGCCATGGAGCTACTCATCATGCAGCTCGGAGCCCAAGAGGCCCACAATACCCACCGCCGCCACCCCCGGAACCCCTGGACCACCACAGAGGCAGCGCAGACAAAGACAGCGGACCTTCAGAAAACGCACCAGCCTCACAGACTTAACACCAGGGGATGTCATTGCCCACTACAGGCTCAAAGGGACAACCATTCTACGCATCCTGACCATCATTGCCTACAGGCTGACGGTACCAACACAGTGGACAACCAACATCCCTCCGCAGACAAAGCTGCTGGCTGTGCTGCACATGTTTGCCTCTGGGACCTTCCAACCAACAACTGTCAGAGTCGGAGAAGTCTTCACAGCCAGCCCTATCCAAGTTCCTCACACCTGCCTTGGATGCCATCATCAGCTTGGTACCCTGCTCAGCTCTTCATGTGCTACCAACTCAGTGCACCACAACTCATGGACCCTTTCCAATAGATCTTTTTTGATATGGACAGATCATGCAACAATGTCACCTCAGGCAGTGGGGAAGACCTGGGACGATGATGGGGAAGATGTGGCCGGTGTGCGAAGGGGTGAAGGTACGGACAATGGGAGGGCAGGAGGCAACAACCAGAAGGCAGCTATGCAGATTGGAGGTGGTAGTCCAGCTACACACCAGGAGCTATGGATGAGGTACGTGCTGTGGACTGCAGACACAACTATGTCAACTCATGCAGTGGGGAAGACCTGGGACGAAGATGGGGAAGATGTGGCAGGTGCAACACACCCTACTGTAGCTGCAGCAGGAATATCCCGAAGGGACACAATTTCGGACTATTTCTTCACTTGAGCACGGTCAGCTCTGGTGCCCCTACCTCAGTGCACTGTGACTCGCCGACCCTTTTAATTGGATATTGGGTGACCTCCGTACTTGCTCCGGCTACCAACATGATGCTTCGCAGTTGTTTGTGTTATGTTGCTGTTTTCTGTTTCTGCTTTAATGGTGAACACGGTTCAAGTTGTTTCCAGCACCAACCACTCCCTGAGGACTGGCTCACACTCACCCCACACCCATCCAGCAAAGGCGTCACTGGTCAGGTGACCCTGGTAACAAAGAGTGGGCCGGCGCAAGTGCCCGTAGCCAGTTCATCTGACTGTCAAAGTGTGTCCGTGTGCTCATTACATATGCATGATGGCCCTGGGCCCTACCACATTACATTCTGCGTTGTACAGTGGACGCAACCATGTCACCCAGGCAGTGGGTAAGACCTTGTACATTTAGCTCTGTCGTCCCCCCTTCATATGGAAGAGGAGTGGACTGGGCAGTCATGCGCAAGTCCAGCGTAGGGATGGGAATGATTGTCCCGTGGCTCTGGGCGTGGTTCAGTACTGGAAATGTGCACATGCGTGTGGCTATGTCACAGTGTGTGTGCCCGTTGGTGAGTGTAAGTGGTCCCTGATGGGAGTTAGACACCCAGGTTTGTAATCGAGTTCGGCTGCCATGAGTTCGAACCCCACCCGCACCTGTTCAGCCACCTCCTTCTGGCAGTCTAACACCTGGCCGTGGAATGCGATGTGTGCTTCTGTGAGGTGCTGGGAGCCATCCGTGGTGGTGTGTGCTTCCTGCTGTGTGGTCTGTGCAGGGGGTGGGGTCTCCTGGATGCAGCTGGGCTGTCCTGCTCCTGGAGGTAGGTTGCCTAAGATGTCCATGAGCTGTTGTAGGGCGTCGGTGTCGAAGGTGTGGAGGTCCTCTTCATCATCACTGATGAATTGTCTTGTCTGCTCTGCAGGAGGTGTTGATTGTCCCTCTGCTATGTGAAGGGGAGATGCATTTTGACATTGTGTTGACATGTATGTTGACGTATTGTCAGATTTGGTTGCCCCGTATCCCTTACAGGCTGTGTGCCTTTGACTTCTGTGCTTCGACAGTGCTGGGATGTTTCGGAATTGGGTATATTGGGCTATTGGTCGAGTTGTGACTCTTGGGCATGGTTTGTCCGCAGATGTTTTGTTGGGTCAGGGGTGGTTTGTGCACGTGGATGTGTCGGAGTGTGGCCTGCTCCTTTCCGGATGTGGTCCACACTCAGCCACCTCAGTGTTGTGGCGTGCACAATGTCATGATGATTGGACTGCAGCCATGCAAATCACTGTGTAGTGTCACTTGCATTGTCGGTGTGGCTCACAAATACGATTCTTTGCTGGGTTTCGCACGTGTGCATGTGTTGATTGTGATATTGTGATGTGTGGGGTGGGGCCCCTTTGGGCACGTTGTGGACGGGGGCCTACTTGGTGTTTGTATGTGTGCTGCAGTGTGCCACGGGTGTGAGGGACATCATCCAGAGTCATTGTGGGTGTGCAGTGTGCTCTGCTGAATTGTGCATTTGTGCCATTGTGCCTATCTCCCCCCTGCCCCCTCAGTCCCTGGTCGGTACTCACCCTGTTGATGTTGTGTCAGGTCATGTTGAGCAGTGTCCGGTGCCACAACTCCTGGCACCGTATCCTGACTGCTGACTGTGACCACCATTTTCTCCATGTCAACCAGCTCCTGGTGTGCCGCTGGACCCCCACCTCCAATACACATTGCTGCTTTCATGTTGGCATCGAGTTTCTTCTTGGTTTTGGCCTTCACATCCTTCCATTGCCTCTTGACCTCTTCCATTGTCCTCCTCAATGCTGCATCTGTATTCACATGGTCCAAGATAGTCTACAATATTTGCGTCTTTGTTACCAATGAGACGTTGGATGTGACAAACAGTTGTTGGTAGTGTTCTATCACCTCCGTGACGATGATCCTGTTTTCCTGTGGACTGAACCGTGTCTTCCTCTTCCTCTTCTCCTTGGCCTTCCCCAACCCCGAGGTTCCTTGCTGGTCGTCTGTGGGTCTTGTGGGTTTCGCATTGTCCTCTGCACTTGGTCCGGGTGCATCTATGGTGCTACGCAGTTTATTTGTTTTTATATTTGTTTTACACTCCTTTCATAGTGAATTTACCCGCATGAGAAGTGGGGATTGCAGGACTGTCGCTGGTTATCGCTGATTTTTGTTTTCGCAATTTGTGACATCGCAACTTTTAACGCGTTGGTGTTTTGCATTTTTTTGGCATCACATTATTTTTAACGCGGTCATTTGGCGAGGTATCGTGAGATTATCGCATGGTGCTGCCATGTTGGGAATACGACGTTCACACTACGTTATTTTAACGCAGTAGACTACAATGTGCAAAGTTGCGTTAAGCTAATTTTGCGATAGTTATCACACATTCTTGAGAATATCCCCCTATTTGTAAAAAAACTGAAAATTACAATTACAAATTTAAAAATAATATTGTTTAAAATATTAAATAAAATACACAATTAAAACAAGTTGCCAACAATTTTTGTTATTATTTATTAAACAGAAATAGACATAATTTATAAACATTATGACAATTAATTAAATATTCCAAATTTAAATACAAATGTATAACAAATATATGTTTCTCAATATAATAAAAATTGTAAATACATTTTTCATATTTAAAAAAAATAATATTTAAGAATACTATGAGTTATTAAAGAGACCGAAATTTACAACAAATTATTATTCACATATTTTTTAGACTTTCCCTGACCTTTGCCCCTATAACTCCAACATCCCACTCCTATAATATAATAACATATATATAATGTACTACATTATTATAAATAATAATTAAAAACATATTTATAATTTCTCAAAACTGACATTAAAATTAAACATTAACATTGAAATTAACATATAACAGTAATAAAATAATACAAAAAAATAATAAATCACCATGAAAACAATATTATATACTACGGAATTTTACAAAACACTATTTTTAAAACAATATTAAAAACAAAGCTTATAACGATATTTTTAACTTCACTATTCTTGTCCACTATATTTTTTACATCACCATATTCTTCAAACTATATATATTTATCACAATATTTAGAGTATAGGATCGCACTGTAGGCATATAGCCTATTGTTCATTCCTATACTACATGTTATGTTCTACTTTCCCTCACATCCCCCCTCAACTGCACACCTTGTTCTGCCTAGGCAGAGGCGAGGGAGACAGTCACAAGGTATTATGGGAGGTAAATTATTGGGTGTTGCTAATGCAAATTGTTTAATCCTGAAGTAAACAAAAGAGGGCAGACCGACAAAGATGTGAAAAGAGAGAGACAAGAAAAAGATTAAGAAAAAAAAACAAAAGAGGGCACCCGCCGCCCCAACACAGGGCTTTGTAGTTTTATGATGTCATCGACATGCAGTTGTTTTTCCATGCATTCTTGTACTCGTAGACCTGTTTAACCCAATATTTATTTTTCACTAAAATTAGCAGAACGCGGAGGCAAAAATGTTGCCTCAACAAGTTAGTCGTGTAGGAAGCAGAGGCAGTTGAGAGTTGTGCAGCATCTGTCTCGGTTTATAGATCACAGTTAAACCATCACTCACCCACTTTAGTGCAGTGCAGGACAGCCCCATGCAGGAGACCCGAACAATGTCCTCCACACAGTAATGTCCTCACCCCACATGCTGATCTCTATGATCCTGCAGTTTCCTCTACTCCATACTTGAGTAGCGCTACCCTGCCGAGGCTTTTTTCTTTGAATTCCTGTTCCCGTAGACCCCTTCTCCAATTATTAATACAGAGCTATAAGTACCAAAATGAAAAGAAGAAACATGAAGTGGTTCCCCCAGCCGAGCATGCATGCGGTTATAAAACTTCAGAGCTATGCCTGTCAGTTAGCAAACACCACCTGGAGAACAGTCTGTGACATCAGCTCGCACTGATAACGTTTCCTTACATGTTTTACATTATCACAGTATGCAAAGCTTACTATACAAGACCAATTTCAACACTACTATCCAAGTTTCCTTATTGCCCCAATATGTAAAACTCACTTGTCAAGACAGTTATTGCACTGCGACTGTGTGTAAAGCATACATGCCAGTTTCTAAAATACTATGAACATTTTTCCTTTCCAAATTTATAAAGTACACATTACATCAGAACTCAAGTGATGTTTTTATTTAAATGCACCCCCAGACCAAAATGTGACGTGAGGACGCATTTTGCACTAAAATATAGTGAGAAATGACAGATTTGCATTTTGAGTAATTTCACATAATTTTGCAGAAATTTCACATAGTCACAAAAAAGCAAATTATGCTAATTTTACGCACCTGTGTGCCATTTCGTAGCTTACGGTGTGACTCTGAGTGACATCATAGCGAATAGTATGAAGCAGTTGTGCTTTGCACCGACATGCACACACATCGAAAGACACTTGAGCGGAAGTGGCTGAGCACTAGAATTTGTTTACTTGGGATGCTGGAGAGGCAGCATAGAGTATGAAAGGCTGCTTTTGAAGCAGGTTCATTTCATTGATGTTAATAAGGAATGTGATCACATTGAGTGGCTCTAAACCACATTGTGACGTGGCAAAATCAGCATTACCCTCCTGTGGTAAGGAGCCAATCTATCAATGGGAAAAGTGCAAATACTCGTCTCAGAAGGCACAGTGTTGCAGCTAATACAGATAGGGAGGAGAGAAAGTGACAGCTACACTGCCACCTGGCAGCATCTGCTGACCATGAAGGTACTCCGTTATAACTAAGGATTCTGATTGGATGTCATTCCCTATCCTCAGATAAAGGAAATTTAAATAGGCACCTTTCTCAATTTACTTAAATTGTCTTTTGAAAAAGACATTTGGACTTACACACATCAATGTACTCCTCTGAAGCTAGTTTGATTGTAGCATCTTTCATGTCCCGCTTCTTCAACGGCAAGGAGGTGAAAGAGACTGCTGCCTTTACAGCAGCATCACGTTGATAAGGCTGGGTTCCACTACAGAAATTTTAGCAAGGAAACCTTGTTGGTGTCACTTTTTACCTGCTGAAAGTGTAAAGGGGAGAAGCAACGCATCACAACAATGAACTTTCCAGTTCTAACTAGGGCTCAAAGATCACAAACTCCAACTTCAGTTTAGAGAGTTTATTATAAAGCCAAAAACAACTGAATATACAAGCCCCTCAAGACGAGGTTGTAAAAATACATGGGAACTAATACAAAGCCAAACCTACGGATGAGTCTGCTCCGATGGATCATGAAGAGAATAAGCAACTCTAAAATAAAACATAAGCAAGAACTGCTCCAACATTTAAGTCAGACTTCATCTGTGGCTGAAAAGTGAAAAGCATTAGCCTGTCCCTACACTATCTCTAAGGTGACATCCCTACTTAGCATTTCTCCGGCAAAATCAGTCAAAAGGTGTCAGCTTGTGAAGACTTCCTAAGAAGCACATTCACAATATAAGTAAGGAGACTAAAGCAACAGAGTTCGTTCTAAGATACTCTTCTCAGATCTATCTTCTAACCCCTTCTCCTAACTCATCCTGTCTCCTTCTGCCTCTCCTCCCCCGGGGCACTTTCCCTAATCCAAAACACAAAAATGTAGAACACGCCCAAATATCACCTCATACTAACGGACACCTCTCCTAGGTAGTTTTCCACCGTCTTCTCCATGTGTATTCCGTTGACCTTGGTTCCCAGGCCTCCTCACCGAAAAAGAACACCGGCTCCCAATTATCGATCTTCTGTTTACAAATTAACACTTCTCCTCCATGCCTAACTCCCAAAACAAAAGGCGTTAGTTCTAACTAACAAAAGCAGCTTCTTCCACCTGCAACTGAACCATGAGAACAGAACATCCTTGGGTGCACAAGAAATTCACTGACTACTTCTAAATGTGAGAGCTTACCAGGGAAATTACATTTCCAGGCCTACACAATTCTGCTAACATAAGAGTAAACGAATAGGACTTTCATAGCACAGCGTGAACATTCGTTTATGCCTTTACACATTAGGATTTACACACATGTTAAGAATGCTTCTTATTGCAACATCTACAGTTATTACATGTTAATCATAACTCATTATTTCTACGTGCAGTTTTCATAATGATACACATTGAAATCAAAAATGCATTTCACTACACATAAGCTTCCTGTTAAACAGCTGCATTATTCTAAAGGTTACAGTTTGAAATAGAACATCATTCCATTTCTCTTCTACATGATCCAAAATACTTTTCTGTTACTTCACTTGCGCATTCTGTTATTACAATTCGATGCTACTGATCAAAGTTAATACAACACAAGAATATATGTGGATGCGGACTATTCAGGATTATGATGCACCCCTACAATTTTGGAACACCATCACGCTCCATCAACGTCAAGACAAGTAATGTCGGAGGTAGACTTCTGTCATGCATATCTGCAAAAAGTAACCCTTTCCTGCTTACTATGGGCTGCATCTTCAGCCGACAGGGATTTCTCAGCCAACAATGCCCTGCATTCCAGGGGTTATAACGTTACTTTTGAATATGCTCTTTTTGCTTCAATCCATCACACGTGGTCCCTTTTGTCTTTCTAGTTGAATCCAAACAGCTGCAAACATTTAGGTTCCGTTGCCAATAATGATTATCAATATGGCATTAAGTGGAAACGGGATCCAACAGCTATCACTTTCTGTTGACCTGCCAGAGGATGATTCTGAGATGATTGCAAACATTTTATTTATAAGCATAACATTTTTGATTAGGTGAGTTCAGAAATGTTAACTTCTAAATTCCAAGTAGGGAGACTGAGCCCCAATACATTATTTTGACCTCCTCTGGTATCCCAAAAATTGATATCAATAAAATTGTAATGGCAGCATAAGATTATGAAAATTACAGCATTTTGTACACATTGCTTTTTAATAATCCTTCTATGCCTGATCTTGGATGATCAAAAGTATTGCCATAATGATGGTCCGTAACTCAATAGAATCAACATGCAATTGTATCGGGGGTTCATTCATGGTTGTCCAGCTTGCAGGGCTGTCTGCAAAACAAAGGCTAAGTAATGACTATGTTTGATATTATGTTATGAGAGAAGCAGCCTCAGATGGCCATGGGTGGCTTGCCTCAGGGCCACGCTGCTGGAATGTCATTGAAGTCACCATCAGTCTCATCAAGAGGGCTATGAACATATATTTTCTGTGTCATTTTGAGCATTTATTTTGAAAAATGTAATCTTTTTAACATCATGTACGGTGACAGAAATAAAATGGGAATTCCCTTGCACACTCTTGTCCTAAGGACTATCTGCTCAAATTAGTACATGAATATTTGAACTAGAAGCAGAGTATCAAAACTCACAATAAGTGTATTTCATGAAATGCACATCGTAGTACAGTAATAAAATTAATTCGCCAGTTAATGTAAATTAATTTCAAATGAATAATGGCTTACATGACCCAAGGAAATGAGCAAATACAAGATATAGGGGGACCCTTAAAAGAGAGATATGGCAAAATATATGAAACAATCACAATCATCATCACTCTCACCACCACCACTAACAAAAAGCAATTTGAAAAAGTACTAGGAACTAGGGCCAGTTAACCATGCAGACATGTTTCAGCACCAGATAGCATTTGGCAGGAGGTGCCTGGCGGCATGGAATTTTAATGATCATACCACCAAGATTGGGCTGTTGGATTGATGTCATGTTCCTTTGTGAAATAACTAGATTAATGAGAATTCAAGGCTTTCAATATTCCTTGATGAAATACCAATATTATTTCTCAATGACAGCAGTGCCACAACCACACAGTCAAGTGCTGAGCAAACTATGCCATGCACTGATTTAGACAGTAAGGTTCAATGGTCCTTAATATATTTATTTTCTGAAAGCCTACACACATATTCCCTATATAAAGCAAACAGATAAATGCCTGCTTTCCAATTGTATTGTCTACACTTCAGAGACTGTGTCTCAACCTATCAATCATGATTTATAAAGCACGTCTAGTCACCCGATAGAATATCCAGGTGCTTGCAGGACCCGGAGGCCATTCGAACAGCCAGGTCTTGAGGGCCATTTGTACTTCTGAAAGTGAGGTGATGATCCGGAGGTGCGTGGGGAGGCTGTTCCAGGTCTTTGTCGCGATGTGGGAGAAGAAGCATCGTCCACCACTGCTTCTGTAGATACGGGGAGTATGGACAAGTGAACGGGAGGTCAGAGCTTACTCTTTTCAATGGCTGGTGGAAGTTCAGGCAGTGGTTAATGTAGATGGACCCTTGGATGTGTAGAGCCTTGTGTACATGGGTCAGCAGCTTGAATTGTCTCCCTTGTTTGTTGCCAAGCAACTTGCATCTCTCATTCTGAGCCCTTGCAAACTGATTCTACCTGAGACACTGGAAATAAAGCTGTATTTGGAGAATGAGGGAGAAGAGACTTGCAGAGAGGCTGACATATCTCCTGGTAGCTTTGACAGTACTATTTTAGGGGGCTGTGGCTTGTAGTGCCCTTGCCAGGTGTCAAACCACTTGCCGTGCTTCACTGTAAAAATGGGTAGTGAGGTCAGCTGCTCTTCACCACAATGACCCACATATTTTGAACAGGGGCAGTGGTTATGTAAATGACAAATGTGAAATGGTTACTTCAGGGGTAGCCACTGTTGTATTGGTAGAAATGAAACAAAAGGAAATTGTGACCCTTACAGACATAAGTACCCATTGATACTCTAAGTTGCCTGCCAGTTGGTGTTTCGCCAGAACATGTTTTCAGTGCTGCTGGTGACAAAAGGGTGCATAAAAGGACCTTTGAATCAACCATCAGTGTTAAGAGACTGCCACTCTTCAAAATGAGCTGACATCATGCACCTGAAAGCTAGCACCCATATGTGAGAAAACAAATTCATAAAAAAGCTTTTTGTGGAATTGTGAATGAAGTAAAAAGCTTATGAAATTAGATAACATTACTTTTGTTGTACTTGTTCAGTACTAGTTAACTAATGTGATGTTTGTTCAGAGGGTGACAGGCTGGTGGACGTGGCAAGTTATGTTTGGCTGCATGTTTTATCTGCATAATGTTTGCTCAACAACAGCTCAGTGACTCTTCATTTCTTAAGGGTTTGAGAGTGCAGACTGCTGTGCACCACATGTCTATAAAGTGATTTACATTCGCAATCACTTCCTGTCTCTTCTTGGTTGGATCCACAACACTTTAACTCACTCATTCACCATGACTTTTCTGGACGACCTGGTAAAACTTTAGATGGCAACAAAAAGAGAGTCAAACACAGTGAGGGATTCAGTTTGACTTCTCACCAAACATTTTTAAGTGAATCTCCAAATGTCCACTTGCACTTTGTTGTGCACATCTGCCACCACTACACCCACCAACTGTCCAGAACCCTAGAAGGCAACCAAGAAAGAGGGAGAGAGAGTGTGTCAGGGGGACATATTGACTCTTATTGTATGGAGCCCCAACACCTCTCTTTGCTTCACTATTAGTCCAACTCTGGCATCACTGCTGTACCCATCTGGCAAACATTTTAGAAAGCAAAGAAAAGAGCAAAGGAGAGAGAAAGAGAGAGAGCGAGAGACACACACACACACACACTTTGATTCCCACAATCTCTTCCCAGGTTGAGTTCCAACACCTCCTCTCATTCCACTGTCTTGTCCACAACTGTTTTTCTCATCGGCCAAAAACCCACTGTGCAAAACAAATAGCCCTGAGGCTGCACTAGAGGGCGCCATCAAGCATGATCCTTCATAGGAAAATACGGAACAAACATCACTGAAGTGCAGGGAATTGTAAAGAAATTAAACAAGAGCAGAAGAAAAAATGCTGCAGCCTTCTACTTGCTCATTGAGTGCTACGGCCACCAGAATCCGTGATACAACGTCAACTATTCAGCATCATCTTTTAGCACTTTGCAGAACCCCAAGGGTGCTGCCACCAGTGTTACAATGTATGCCATTTGCTGTTCCCTGGCCCACTGGTTTGTTTGTTCTTGCTAAGGTAGGAAAAGAACCCACATCTTGGTGGTGGCATCTTGCATTTTTGTAGGCACAGTCTCATGACACAGCAGTACTAATCCACCAATCTGACATTACATGACACAAGGGTAATCGGAAACCTTGTTTAAATTGGAACTCATCGATTCATACATCCCAGGACAACTGCTGAAAGACACACAGTCCACAGAGAGTCCACACAAGATCTCTGTTAATGATGAAAATAGTTTTATGGGTATACCACATTTAATATTTTAATGCCATAGCACATTTTAATCATATTGCAACAAAGGACTCTACATCAGCATGGGATTCCCCAGGGCTCTGCCCTGAGTCAGACATTATTTAATATCTATTTCCAGCCCCTGGTGGAAGTGGCTAAAAGCAGAGGCCTTTTTATGGTCTCATATGCTGATGAAAGCTTGTCATCTCTCTATCCAACACCTGTGATCAAGAAGTTCCGCGATGACATGATGGCCATTGCTGAATGGATAACGTCCAACTGTTGCAGCTCAACGCTAGTAAATCTGAGATCTTACTGGTGGGCAAGGACACCCACCTCTGGAACAACCAATGGTGGCCCTCGGCCCTGGGAATCTCTCCTACTCCAAAAGATACCTTAAAAAACTGGACGTGTGGCTGGACAGTGCACTCACCTTTCAATCTCAGACAAAACTAGTGGCGGGCAGCTGCTTTGGTCTCTTACATGGCCTGAGGCCACTGCTCGGGTTCTTTGATCTTCACACTCGCCAAGTTATCATCCAGTCCACCATCCTTTCTAGACTGGACTATTGTAACGCTTTGTATCTGGGTGCCAACAAGGCCAACATTACCAGATTACAGAGGATGCAAAACGCCGCTGCTTGCTCCATCTTTGCGTCCAAATACATACAGAAATTACACAGGCTCCTGATTTTAAAAAGAATTAAATTCAAATCTCTGTGCATTGCTCACAGAATTTTTCATGCCCAGCCCCCTGCCCATTCTAACCAACCTTCTCACCCCCTATAAAACAGAACGTGACCTCCGCTCATCACACCAACTTTTGGTATGCACCCCCTGTGTTAGAAGAGCACGTGCGGTGGTCGCTCTTTCCGGTCTCTAGCTGCAAATCTCTAGAATGCCCTCCCTAGTATCATCAGGAACCCACAAGACCATAGGGTGTTTAGGAAGGCATTCAAGACCTGGCTCTTCCCCTAATTTACCCCCAGATGCATCTTTTCCCGCCTTTCTGTTTTTTTTCTGCAGGTTTAGCGCTGGGACACCCCATCGCTGGGGCAGCCATGCGCTCTACAAATTTGTTAACATAAATCACATCATTAGTATTAGCCAACCACAGTGCACTGCAATGCACTGCACCCTATGGACAATGCACTCTATGACAGGATAATAACCCACTATCCTGCACGTTAGAAATTTCAGCATGCCACTACAGACAGTAAGAGATGGCATTAAAATGCCACACAGTGGCATACACATGCTACATAGAGGTAACAATAGGAGGAGGAAGGCAAAAGGTTTGGGGTAACCATGCAAAAAAGGCCCATTTCCAACAGGTTTGAATGTCAAAGAAATGTCAACCTTGAAAAAAGTCCATGTGGCCTTGAAATATTGGAATGTATCCTTTACACTCAAACAAAACTCTACTCATTTACAATTGGAACCACACAATCCCTGCTCGACCACACCTCACAAAATGAATTCCAATATGCATCTCCACAAATATAAACCCACATGTCATAACTCTAGGCTTCATCACTT
This sequence comes from Triturus cristatus, assembly GCF_964204655.1. Taxonomy (NCBI): domain Eukaryota; kingdom Metazoa; phylum Chordata; class Amphibia; order Caudata; family Salamandridae; genus Triturus; species Triturus cristatus. The sequence goes on along the minus strand of NC_140589.1, from coordinate 1,787,063,575 downwards.
AAAATGTAAACACACGTTTACCTTAAAATTTCAGAATAACGCATAAGACAAATTCTCATGTCAGCAGCCACAATGCCAATTTACAAGAGCTTGAGTATTAATGCTAGCTCCCATCAAAACAACCTTGCACTTAGCAAAGTGTCTAAAATAGTCAACACCACCTTCCCACAACCCTTACTTGTTCTAGTTAAAAGCAATACTGCCTTTCAAAGAGTGCATTCTTTTCTTCAAGGATTTTATCCTTGGTCAGCCTTTAGACCTCCAAGAACAAACACCACCTTGAAATGGCAAAAACCTGACAAGAAACAAACTCACTTTTAGCTCAGCATTAATCCAATATTTCTCTGAGTTTTTGCTTTATTTTTAGACGGTGTAAAATAGCTTTCAAATAGTGACAAAGGTTTCAGTGGCAGCTGGCAAAGATAAGAGTGGTAAGGCAGTGGGGTGGGGCTGGGGCAGTCGATAAACCACGGGATAGGTCAAATTAAATAACAAAAATAATAAAACCACTTACCTTGGTTCACTGCTTCGCCGAGTCGGCGAATCAGCAAGCACACGGTAAATGGTTTTATATATTTTTTTATTTAATTTTACCTATCTCGTCATCTGCCGACTTCAACCCCAACCCAACCCGCCCCGACCCCTGCCCCACCCCACTGCTCTTACCTATGCCGGCCACCACTGAAAGATTTGCTTCTTTTTGTTTCTGAGCTGTGCTGTCAGAAAATAACGCATGCACAAAAGATGCTAGTGGTCTGTAGTCACGAAAGGATGTACAGGGATTGGGGCAAAATCAATACCATATGCCTCTAACTGCTCTATTCCATTATAAGAATGAAAGCCCTTATCGACAATCAGGTGGCATGTTTCATCATAGTGCCCCTCCTCTTCAAACCACTATCCAGCGATAGTGGTGTTGGCTACAACCATCCATAAAACGGCGAGGAGCACTTAGGAAGATGGGTGGTCAGTAGGAGATCCTATGAAGACATAGATGTGGGTATAGTTAGTATTGAAGCGAACAAGGGAAATGAGTTTTGAAAATTGGGTAATACTTCAACACAATCTGGAAGGTCAACATGTTTCTTCCTATATTGAAACCTTAAAGTAGCTGTGAAGGCATTCATCAAGATCACGAAGAATCGCTCTGCCAGAAAGGCATATGAAAAGCAAAGGATACTAAAAATTACAACAAGTGATGATGTTATTGGCATTCATTCACTGGCAGCTGGACCCACAGAACGTTGTGTTTTGGCATGGCGCAGCAGTTGGGACGACAAATGCAAAAAGAACAATTGATGGACAGAATGCAGAACAATGTCATACATTCATCCCAGTACAGAGATCTGGGCCTAAATCCATCGTTTTTTGCTCACCATGCCATTCCAGTTTGAACCCTGCCATATGCAAATGAGTCTCGACTCTGCACCCAATGGGAACAGTCCAGCCCGAACTGTCAGGCCAGGTTCTCCCTGGACTGGAAACAAGCATCTTAGGACCGGTTTCAGGCTTTCAGCCCTCATCAGCCGGGATAGCTTGACTCAAGTGGCATGGAGAGCCCAGGACCCACGTCTGGGCATATCCGTCCCACTCGGGGTGACAAATGCAAAAAGAACAATTGATGGACAGAATGCAGAACAATGTCATACATTGACCCCAGTACAGAGATCAGGACCTAAATCCATAGTTTTTTTGCTCACCATGCCATTCCAGTTTGGACCCAGCCATATGCAAATCAGTCTTGACCCTGCACCCAATGGGAACAGTCCAGCCCGAACTGCCATGCCAAGTCCTCCCTGGACTGGAAACAAGCATCCTAGGACTGGTTTTGGGCTTTCAGCACTCATCAGCCAGGATAGCTTGACTCCAGTGGCATGGAGAGCACGGGACCCACGTTTGGGCATACCCGTCCCACTCGGTTGACAAATGCAAAAAGAAAAATTGATGGACAGAATGCAGAACAATGTCATACATTCACCCCAGTACATAGATCTGGGCCTAAATCCATAGTTTTTTTGCTCACCGTGCCATTCCAGTTTGGACCCAGCCATATGCAAATCAGTCTTGACCCTGCACCCAATGGGAACAGTCCAGTCCGAACTGCCAGGCCAGGTCCACCCTGGACTAAAAACAAGCATCCTAGGACTTGTTTCGGGCTTTCAGCCCTCATCAGCCAGGATAGCTTGACTCCAGTGGCATGGAGAGCATGGGACCCCCGTCTGGGCATACCCGTCGCACTCAGGGTGAAAAATGCAAAAAGAACAATTGAGGGACAGAATGCAGAACAATGTCATACATTCACCCCGGTACAGAGATCTGGGTCTAAGTCCATTGTTTTTTTGCTTACCATGCCAGTCCAGTTTGGACCCAGCCATTTTCAAATCAGTCTTGACCCTGCGCCCAATGGGAACAGTCCAGTCCGAACTGCCAGGCCAGGTCCTCCTTGGACTAAAAACAAGCATCCTAGGACTTGTTTCGGGATTTCAGCCCTTATCAGCCAGGATAGCTTGACTTCAGTGGCATGGAGAGCACAGGACGCACGTCTGGGCATACCCGTCCCACTCAGGGTGACAAATACAAAAAGAACAATTGAGGGACAGAATGCAGAACAATGTCATACATTCACCCCGGTACAGAGATCTGGGCCTAAGTCCATCGTTTGTTTGCTCACCATGCCAGTCCAGTTTGGACCCAGCCATATGCAAATGAGTCTCGACTCTGCACCCAATGGGAACAGTCCAGCCCGAACTGTCAGGCCAGGTTCTCCCTGGACTGGAAACAAGCATCTTAGGACCGGTTTCAGGCTTTCAGCCCTCATCAGCCGGGATAGCTTGACTCAAGTGGCATGGAGAGCCCAGGACCCACGTCTGGGCATATCCGTCCCACTCGGGGTGACAAATGCAAAAAGAACAATTGATGGACAGAATGCAGAACAATGTCATACATTGACCCCAGTACAGAGATCAGGACCTAAATCCATAGTTTTTTTGCTCACCATGCCATTCCAGTTTGGACCCAGCCATATGCAAATCAGTCTTGACCCTGCACCCAATGGGAACAGTCCAGCCCGAACTGCCATGCCAAGTCCTCCCTGGACTGGAAACAAGCATCCTAGGACTGGTTTTGGGCTTTCAGCACTCATCAGCCAGGATAGCTTGACTCCAGTGGCATGGAGAGCACGGGACCCACGTTTGGGCATACCCGTCCCACTCGGTTGACAAATGCAAAAAGAAAAATTGATGGACAGAATGCAGAACAATGTCATACATTCACCCCAGTACATAGATCTGGGCCTAAATCCATAGTTTTTTTGCTCACCGTGCCATTCCAGTTTGGACCCAGCCATATGCAAATCAGTCTTGACCCTGCACCCAATGGGAACAGTCCAGTCCGAACTGCCAGGCCAGGTCCACCCTGGACTAAAAACAAGCATCCTAGGACTTGTTTCGGGCTTTCAGCCCTCATCAGCCAGGATAGCTTGACTCCAGTGGCATGGAGAGCATGGGACCCCCGTCTGGGCATACCCGTCGCACTCAGGGTGAAAAATGCAAAAAGAACAATTGAGGGACAGAATGCAGAACAATGTCATACATTCACCCCGGTACAGAGATCTGGGTCTAAGTCCATTGTTTTTTTGCTTACCATGCCAGTCCAGTTTGGACCCAGCCATTTTCAAATCAGTCTTGACCCTGCGCCCAATGGGAACAGTCCAGTCCGAACTGCCAGGCCAGGTCCTCCTTGGACTAAAAACAAGCATCCTAGGACTTGTTTCGGGATTTCAGCCCTTATCAGCCAGGATAGCTTGACTTCAGTGGCATGGAGAGCACAGGACGCACGTCTGGGCATACCCGTCCCACTCAGGGTGACAAATACAAAAAGAACAATTGAGGGACAGAATGCAGAACAATGTCATACATTCACCCCGGTACAGAGATCTGGGCCTAAGTCCATCGTTTGTTTGCTCACCATGCCAGTCCAGTTTGGACCCAGCCATATGCAAATCAGTCTTGACCCTGCACCCAATGGGAACAGTCCAGCCCGAACTGCCAGGCAGCAGTTAGGACAGCACACATTAATACAGTTCTGTCCATGCCTCAACCATAGGAATCAAGTTGAGTCTCTCTCTGTCTCTCTCTCTCTGTCTCTCTCTCTTTCTCTCTGTCATGTCCATTTCATTCATGTTTTCAGTCAGTCATGAATTTTTATTTGATAGCCTAAATTATTCTGGGTGTTGTGTTCTTGCTTTGCTTCCACTGAACTAATTAGACTAACACACCTGAACTCAATTATGGATAGGTGGAAAGTCCAGGACTGGAGACAGGTGGCCACCCTAAAGCTCACAGAATGACCTTCCAAGAGGATGGTGAAGGTATTTCAGAAAGCATCTGGTTCCACAAGGTCATCCTAATATTTCAATCAGAGCACTGGCCTCCCGGGTGCCTCTGGTGGCACTTTCATCAAGACTTCAATGGCAGAAGACATTTCATCTTTAGATAAATATGCAATTCCTCGTCTGCGGCGGCAGAAGAAGAAATCACTCTCCGTGTTAGCGCCTTCTGCCCGCCGCCTCCTAATGGGAAACGTATTGCTCTTTACAGCTCAGAAATGCTGCGCTTATGAGGTTTTTATAAAGACATATTGGACAGCGGGGAAGGCTGGTCTGAAGGAAAATGTGTCTTTTGTTAACTTTCCCGACACAGTATTTGGAAATGTGGCAGAGTCAAGCGGTGCTAACTTCTCTCAGAGGGATTTTAGTCATCAGGCGACATCAGGTGACAGCAGTATATGTATGAGAGGCTGCAGACATTAGAAGGAGGGCAGGAAGCTAAGAAGAACCCGGTTATCAACAAGTGATAGGTGCAAGATCATATCATACACTGCAAAAGAAAGAGGCTCTAATCTAGGGGCGAGGATGGAAACATCAAAAAGCACACAGCAGGTGAATTGGCAGGTATATGTAAAACATACATCTCCCTGCAGAAAGGCATGGGTTCACGTCACATTGAGTGAGCGCCGGAAGAGTCATTTTAATGCAAGGACTCAGGGCTCAGGGCCTTATTTATGAAGGCTTGCGTCACTTTTACACTGCCATTGCTTCACTTTTTGTGACACAACGGTGGCGTAAATAATGCGCCACGATGCACCATATTTACAAAGAGATGCATCAAAACAGATGCGTCACTTTGTACATGTCTGCGCTACATTATTTGTGCGTCAGGTATAATGTATGCAGTGTGGGCGTTCCCACCTGAAAAAGCCTCGTAGAAGTGGCGCAGTAAAATCTATCAGAATACATTGAGCCACTTCTAGGACGCTACTGCGTCACAGCCTCACAGCAGGCGTAAGAGTGACGGAGTGCAATGGGAATAGACATCCCTCACGCATTGCTGGAGTTGCATCATGCTTACGACACAACTCCAGCAGTGCATGGGTTTTGCACCAACAGATACGTCACGATTCCTGACTTATCTGTTATTCCTTGTGACATGGTGTGACATACAATAAATACGGTGCATCCATCGTGTCACATGGAGGGAGCAATGAAAAGTGTTGCATCGCTGCTTTTACGCAGCAATGCATTACTTTTCATAAATGAGGGCCTTAGCTTTGGTCGTGATGATGTTAATGGCATTCATTCACTGGCAGCTAGACGCACTGAAGGTTGGGTTTTGGCTTGACACAGCAGTTGGGACAGCACACAGTAATACAGTTCTGTCCATGCCTCAACCATAGGAACCAAGTTGAGTCTGAAGACCCCATCCAATTGAGGGTTATAACACATCTGCATATTTTGCACTTTTAGATTCACAATTTTCACCAGGTGAAACAGAGAAAAGCATGGAGTGCTACTATATAAATGGTGGAAGTCCCTGAGATTAGGGAGCTAAAACCATCCATGTGATAATACAGCAACCCATGTTATTGGTATTTGCCAGGTGCCATTTTAATTCACATAAACAGGGTCCCTCTGAGTGCCTTTCACTTTGAAGTCAATGGGGCATATTTACAAGACCCTGCTGCCACCAGAGCACGGTATTTTTGACACTCTGGTGGCGCTGTGCGCAGCCTCATATTTATTTTTTACAAGGCCATGCAAAGCCACTTTGCATGGCTTTACACTGCCTTGTAAATGTGGCCCTCTTTCACACAGTATTCTGCGTTAAAGGGGCATGTCACGGGTGTTGCTGTGGGTGTTATCATGAAACTGCCATGGCTTTTTGATACTACCTAAGATTTACAAGGATTGGTAAATCTGATGCATCACCAAAAACTAATGCCTTTCAAAGAAAGGTGTTAAAGTTGCTCAATGAGGAGAAAAACCTTTATTTCTCCTCCTTTTTTGCTCTCTCTATGTGTACTACATTCTGCAGAACACATAGAAAGAGTTAAACGCCATTAGTGATTGTTTTTGTGCAGGAAGAATTTCTTCTTGCACAAACACAATCATCCCTGCAAAGCAGGCACCCTTGCACCAAAGTACAAAGGTGATTGCATTGGCGCACAGCTGTGCTGTTTTAGCACCAGTGCAGAGGAGAGCACAGGAGTGTGCAGTATTGCTGTAAATACGGCGCATCCCTGAGATTTTTAAATGACGCAGCTTGGCACAGCGAAATTGCTTGCGGCGCAGTGCTGCACCATTACATTGTAAATATCCCCCAATGTGTCCTGCGTGTTCCATTTAGCTCATGTTTTCAGTCAGTCATGAACTTTTGTTTGGTAGACTAAATCATTCTGGGTGTTGTATTCTTACTTTGCTTCCACTGAACTAATTAGCATCTGGCCCTACAAGTTCATCCAAATAATTCAATCAGAGCACTGGCCTTCTGCAAACATCTGGTGGTACTTTCGTCAAGACTTCAATGGTAGAAGACATTTTGGGGCATATTTACACGAACTGACACATTGGCATCAATGCGTCAGAATTCTTGTGCCTGCCGCAAATGCCCTAATGACACCATGGATGCGCTGTATTTACAATCTTTTGGCAATAAAGTGACACATTGCTGGAGTTGGTTGTAAAACTGATGCTATTCCAGCAATGCGTCAGAACACAGAGGTGAGTCCCATGTTAAAAACCCTGCATCAATCCTTACGCTTGGTTTGAGAAGGTGTATGACGCAGTTAAGTCGTAAAGTGCTGCAGTGAAAAGTTGTAAATTTCACTGATTCATTTCTACGTGTCTTTTAATGTGGAAACGCCTACCCTGTATACATTATACATGCTGCAAGTTGGGGGTAGGTTATTGTGAGGGGTAAGTATGCACCCACAACTAGTAATAGGCTACTAACACTGGCTAAGGTCCAATAAAGGTCTCAGTAAATTAGCCCCTTGGTAGCTGACAATGAGCAGTCAGGCCTAACTTAGGAGACAGGAGTGTAAATCATGTATTAACACCAATACATCAAATAAGTAAGACACAACACACAATAAAAATCCCACAACACGCTATAAAAATAGGAAACATTTTAATGAATAAACAGACACCAAAACAACAAAAATCCAATGTTGGAAACCGGAGACATGAGTTTTTAAAAATTTACCACTTTATAGTGTTCAAAACTGTTATGATCACTAATTCCTGCACCCCAGCATGTATCATCTATTCAACAATTGATCGCTTTCTAAATCATGTAGTCGCTCCTCAATCTCCCACTCCTTGGGTAGAGTATTTTTGATGATTGTGGTATCACTGTTGCCTATACCAAAACTTTAAGTTATCTTCATGACTGCAATGTTCCATGTGCTTTTAATAATGCCTAGGTTTGACTAAAAGGCCTCATGTTTTTGTTCTAAATGTTTGTACAAGCCTCGCCTCTCTGACTACCTTTTTTCAATTGCTGTAATTATTTGTGTTCTTGATAATTATCCATATGCCTGCAGTCAGGGACTTTCCAGAACCATTGAACAATTAATAAACATGTGCCCTTCTAGAAAGAACTTCCCGGCTATAAATACTGAGCCAAACCCCAGTCGGGAGCCTGGCTTTATTTCCTGAAATGAGAATCCTTCTTCCTCCAACTCTCCTGGATCATCGCACCCTCTTCTCCCTGATTAATCCAAGTTTTCTCGCCTGGCCCGTGGCATCTGTGCTCCCGCAGACATCCCTAAGCAGCTCATCGGGCATATCCGATTCTCGCATACCAGAAAAGACCTACCATTGAACGACGGCGGTGAATCCACTTCGCGGCTGCAGCTGTTTAGGAGCCAGTCGGTTGGTCTTCTCGGCATTGTGACGGCATAATCTGCAATGAAAGGAACGACAACGCAAAAGAAGACAAAACAAGGTTAGTGCATTATATTACAATTCTACAAAATTTAAACTTCAAGTCTTATAATCTCAACATGAGAACCCCACCCTATCTGCTGAAAGTTCAAGAGACATTTTGTGAACGTTTTAAAAAAAAGGACAATTCAAAAATGGAAGAAGTCACATAACAAAAGCATATGACATAATATGCGGACAGGGGGGAATCTGTGAACTGATATTTGACGCTTACAAGAGGAGTGGGTTATTCTGTCAAACAAGAACTAAAAAAAAATGCCTTTTCAGTGTTGTTGCAAACATCTCTGATCAAAAGCACTTCCATTGTTCAAATGTTAATTAAAATAACTATGTCAATGTGTATCAATGCTCATAAAGTAGGTGTGTTCCTTCTCCTTGGTTACTCTCCTCTACACCCATAGAAGACGCACCCCGTAAGAGGAAGCAACTTGGGGCTGTCCCAAGCAGGATAGCGAGCTAGACACCACTCAGAGGGAGCAAGTCTTTGTCACTTTTATTATTTTGTTTCAACCCAATTCACTCTTAAGACAACGCCTTATTCGAAGTTATCATTCCTTGGTCAGGCGTTGTGCTGGGAGTGAGTAGGGTCCAACATCGTCTGTGCCGACAATCTCTCCAGTTGAGTAGCCTGCCAAAAACCATGTAGCACCACTCTGGGACATCCGCTCGCACTTGACCGGAACAAAGATAAAGTTTGAGGCCGATCGCAATGGAGCCCTGGTTGAATACACTAAGCGGGAGGTCCCAGTCAAAGCTTTACCTTCACACTTCTTCTGACATCGCTCGACCCTCCACAGCGGGCGGATTCGGTGAGGGTTCTACGGCTTGACCTTCTGCGAGGCCCCAGTCAAATCCTAGAAGTCTGAAGCTCTGGAGCTTTCAGTGGGTGACACCTGAAATCCTGGCCGGGTCGGGGTTGAAGGTAGTCGGCTTGACAGCGTTGGGTTGGTCACCTCATGGAGCTTTTTCACAAAAATTCTCAAAAGTTCTCCAAACGTCAGGAGATGTTTCCTGAAGGTCTCCTTGTAGGTTCAAAGTGTCCACATCACCAATCCAAAGATCTACAATTTCCTAGATGGTCTCTGAGATTTCCGAACTACAATCCCCCACAATGCACCTGGCCAAATCCTTAAAAGTCCCCTGGACGTACTCCAGTATGGGGACTCTTGGTGGAGATGATACAGGTGGGCTCTGTTAACCTGTAGCTTGCAGGGAGTACACCCCTTAATCCTTCTTGAAGCATGGTTGTGCAGCAGGCGCAACCAGTCAGAGTGCAGGCAGTCCTTCTTCTCCTTGTAGTTTCAGGCAGCAGATCTGAGGAACTATGCATCTCTTACATATGTATACAGTGTTCAAGGGCCACATGCGGGGGCACCTCTATCCAATGAGGTGCTGGGTGTCACCCAAACGTATGACAACTTCCTCCAAAGTGTGGCATCTTCTTGTCTCACAAAGCACTGCACCTACAAATCCAACATGGAAGATTTCTCTCCAGAGGAGTGAGTGCTTGCTAACCCAACACACAGTGTGGCTAATTTCAGTTAGCTCTCCTCCCCCTGACCTCTGCAAATTTCTGTCCGAAACCTGCATCTGGCTGTGTCACAGAATGTGGGGTAGGTGTGCCTGGCATTCCTTACTGATCTGCTCTCTCTTTGAGCTCAGTTTGATTTACCCTGCCCCCTCTGCAAGACCCATCCTCCCCAGCTTCAGAACTCTCTCCATCAGATAACCTCTGCTCCGGCCAGGCCACTTATTACCTAATCAATGCAGCCTAGCGAAGCCTGATAAAGCTGACCAATCAGCAGAGACCACTAGAAGGCTGGATTTATGAATTGAGGAAGAGAAAGTTCTATAACTTCTCTTCTGTACTAGTTATGATAAATTCAACAGTGGCAAGTTGTTGAATATATCAATACCAATCTTTTAAGTCCTTTAATTATATTTTTGTACTCCTGTCCTAGCAATACTTATAACTAAATAAAATATTGCAATGTTAGCCGACGGAGCTAAGTATCTACAATGAGGAAAAATGAAATGGGCAGTTTTTCCCTCGCCAGGGCATATACAACATATTTTAGAAGGTCCCTGCGTTTAGTTACATGGCCCCCCACCCCTGGGACACCTAGAGAAGACCTTGGGGGTGCATAATATGAAACAAGAAGGTAGATTATCACTTTTAAAGGGCCTATACCACCAAAGTCAAGTTTGCACACAATGTACTTTTAAATGCAGTCTGCAAAGCCAGGCTGCCTTTGAAATGACAGCAGGCCCCCAGCAGTGCACACGTGCAAGTGCAGGAAATCTGATGGGCCTTTAAACTTCCATGCACTATTATATACTAGGTTCTTATAGGTAAATTGCCCCCCTGGCCACTAGGAACTTATAGGGTCTGTCATTGCCAATTGTAAGTCTACCCTATGAACCTTTTTAAACATAGCACTGGCCATGGGCCTGGTTAGCAGAGCCCATTGTATAGTCGGAGTCAGCTATCACTGGTATCACTCAGCAAAAAAAATGGGGGTGAACAGTGCAAAAGGATGATGTTTTCACAGCGTGTATAATGTGACTCAGGCCTCTACAAACGGACGCATTGGGCCCAATGCGTCAGTTTGTAAATATGGAGGGGTGTGGAGCACTATTTGTGTCACTGCTGCCTCCAAACGAATGGCGCTGCAGTGGCGCTAGCCCCTTGTAAATATGCCCCTTCGTCTTTAGATAAATATGCAATTCCTCGTCTGGGCGGCAAGAGAAGAAATCACTCTCCGTGTTAGCGCCTTCTGCCCGCCGCCTCCTAATGGGAAACATATTGCTCTTTACAGCTCAGAAATGCTGCGCTTATGAGGTTTTGATAAAGACATATTGGACAGCAGGGAAGGCTGGTCTGAAGGAAAATGTTTATTTTTCTAACTTTCCCGACACAATATTTGGAAATGTGGCAGAGTTAAGCAGTGCTAACTTCTCTCTGATGGATTTCAGTCATCAGGCAACAGGGTGGCAGCAGAATATGTACAAAAGGCTGAAGATATTAGGTAGAGGGCAAGAAGCTCAGACCCTGTTATCAACAAGTGTTAGGTGTAAGGTTATATCATATACTGCAAAAGAAGGAAGCTCTAATCTAAGGACAAGGATGTAAAAATCAAAAAGCACACAGCAGGTCAATTGGGAAATACATGTAAAAATGTACATCTTCCTGCAGGAAGGCATGGATTTGTGTCACATAGAGTGAGCCCTGGAAGAGTTATTTTAATGCAAGGACTCAGTTTTGGTCTGACTGGTGTCTTAAATAGTTGAAGAGCTGGAATAGTGGTGTTTTACCACCTCATACAGTGGTAAATACTATCTTTTCACAAGAGGTTTAAAGGAAAGTGCTACTTTTGGATGTAGCAGTATTTGTTGAACTCTTTCAAGTACCCACAGAACATAACACATACCTGAAGGAAAGCTCATGAAACTCTAACCCGTAGAAGTGGTTTATTAAGCTTCAATGAAGACAGAAAAGTGTAGTAGGCACAACAGCAACTGACCAGGATTTGAGCCCACACATCCTAAACTGTACAGTCCATGTACACAGCAACATAGGCGTCCTTTCAGAAATCCTCACATCACCGCCTCTCAGCAATAACATAATGCAAAGCATGACAACAACATAACATAAGCATAACAGGGAACAACATCAGTCAGTCAGTCAACAATACTTCATTTGATTACAAGATATAATCATAAAAGTGCACATATGCACACATACATAATAAAATAAGACAATGGGATAATACAATTCAAAAGTTCATGGTTAAAAAGGTAATGGCTTGTGGCATTTTATAACATTTCTTAAAAAGGAGCTCCTTGCAAAGCAATCATCATCCCCCCCTTCAGAAGCTATAAAAAACACAGAGCTGGTCTACATTGAAAAAAATAATATCATTTTGTTAAAGGAATTAAAAAACGTTTTGAGTATGTACAATAACATCTACAAAAGACCGCAAAGTGCAAAATTGCCTGGTCAGAGAGCCCATCACAGGGACAAACACACATTTCGATAAAATCATATTGGTCGAATGGGAAGCCGATTTGAGAACAAATAAACCCGGTCTGAAAACAAGAAAGTACTGATCTATCCGGCACCCATCCACCTTTAATATATAAGGTTTGGTTCCCAGACTTCTAGATTTTACCTCCCTATAGGGGAATACACCTCTCAATGCAACTGAACATTGTAATAGGGAAACACACCTCCCTATGAAACTCTGAAAGTCAAAACACTGTAATAGGGGAAAAACACCTCCCTATAGGGGAAAACACCTCCCTTAGAAACAGAACATCAACATCCATACACACTGTAATAGGGGAAACACCTCCCTATAGGAGAATACACCTCCAATGACACACTGAATATTGTAATAGGGGAAAAACACCTCCCTATAGGGGAATACACCTCCCTGCAGAACAGCACTGGGACACTCACCGCCCCACAAACTCACTGTAAAAGACCACCCTGTGGAACAGACTGGGGCACTCATCGCCTCCCAACCTCGACGTATTAAGGTACTAACCACTCTAGAAACCAGAACTGGGGCACTCACTGACCCACCACTTCAACACAAACTTGTACTCACTACCCTTGAAAATGGAACAGCATTACACAAATGCATGTCCACAAGCACACACACCACTGCATGAGACGTAAAACATAACAAACAATAGAGAAAGTCATTAAACACAGGTGAGCGATCTCTCACCTGACGCCTTGACACAAAGAGAAAACCTTTTCAAGAGCTGCATGTAACTGTCGCCTTCTGATTTGCTGTTGCGCTGTAACTTCATCCTAGTTAGTGTCTTTGCATAACGTCCGAAAAATACATCTCCATGGATGGCTTCCCAACAACTGTGCCGAAAGTAGAGTCAAAAACAAGGTCTATAATGTTCTCCCTACCTAACGAATTATACAGAGAACTTCCACATACTGAAACCCACACTTCTCAGTGTAACTCAGTGCTGCTGATGTTGCAGACTCGGGCACAGTGCAGACTATGTCTGCTTCCACTGGTGTCTTAATTGCCAACTGTCGCCTACATCTCCATCTGCCAACTGATGCCCACATCTCCGTTTTACCAAATACCAAAAAAGTACCTGAATTTGCTGTTTCCACATGACGAAATGTCCACAACTTTATCGGCACAGGAAAACGATGCGTGGTTGGTGAAACAGGAAACCAAGTAGGTCTGAAATGCCAATCCCAAAATGGCGCCACGCAGCGTACGCTGCACCGGGTGGCTCTCGGCACGTTAGTGCTGTGATTGCCATAAAAGCAGCTAAACTGAGAAAGACGTCAGAATGGCCACGGAATTGCTCCTCGCGACCATTGAAACAAGCAGGTAAGCATTAATCGCTTTACCCGACTCACGCACTGTTTTTTAAAACAAAACAACATGACAGTTGAACTGTCCACTGTAGCGCGGTTTAAAAAAAAAAGTGGAAAACGCCAAATTTCAAGATTGAATACACAGTACCTGCGCAATGGTGGCACCCGAAATCCACTCAAAATCACCCAATACCTGAATCTTAAAACCCTTTTAACTTCACACGGGCCGCATCACCTGCCTAATGGCTCCCCAATGGTGACAGTTATCCTCAGAGCCCATTCTCTGACGCCCATTCCCAGCACACGTCGCTGGTCCCTCTGGAGAGTTGAGGAACAAACAATTCATCAACTTCAGCATTCAGTTCAAAACGGTGTCTGCCGCTCTTCCCAGAACAGTTAGCTGCTGCCAATGCTTGGGCACCAGTGACTACTTCCAAGCCAAATCAACAGCATGTCCCACAACTGTAGCAAGGACAGCTGGGCCACAGCAACTCCTCCATAGTAGTTAGATGGCAGCAATCTCCACAGTAACTGTTAGCTGACTAGTAGTAGAAGGTGAAACGCCCAGGCTGTTCTGTTGCTGAAGGACACTGGTGGGGCTGAGGGCGTTTTTGTTGCGTTTCCTTTACTTTGAAGTTTCAATTCATATGTTCCAGTCTCTTTAGTAGACTTCCTTAGTTCCAGTATCTTCTTAGCTTCTTTAAACACAGTCTTTTACCTCAATGCGTAGGTTCTCACTTCAAATCGTCGCCAGTGTTAAAATGAAGATTGTCTCGTAGACAGGTCACGTAGAAACAAGTTGTAGGTTTATTCATAAAGTAACAGCTTCAGATAAAGGTAACTGGAAGGTGGTAAAGTCCATGTAATGCCCCACCAGGAGCAGCCTCCTTGCTGCTCAGCCCATCTCTTCCAACTGACGTCTCCTCAAGTCCCACACACTCAACATTCCAAATGACATCATTATAGACTGAGCAGCAAGGGACAGAACAAGAATAAGGAAGATGCACCGACCCATTACAATTAGGTTATAGCAATCTACCCATGATCTTAGAATGTTATTTAACATAGGACAATCCATGGGATTTTAATAGTATCTTTACAACTTCGACAATCCTTAATAACCTGCAGCTTTCAAGGTATACTGCAGGAAGTTTTGAATTGCATGACAATGTAAACAGAAAATCAAACCTCTGCATCTGGTGCAGTGTTTTTCATGCACGTCACCATTGTGCTTTCTTTTACACCCAGTGCTCTATCACACATACACCACTACAACCACCAACCCCCAGAACATTGTGTGGGAGATTATCGTAGTACTAGTGATGGGCGGTTTGTTGTTAGTGCTGGTGGTAGTAATGGTGACTCAGTTAGACAGTGGCTGAAAAATATTTTACAGATATAATGAGACTGGCTGGGGTTGAGACTTGATTGACGTTGAAGAAAGACTAACAGAAATTGAGCAAATGAGATACACCAAGACTGACTGTCTGAGATTGAAAAGTTCTGAAACAAAGTGAGATTGAGGAAGAGACTAGGGGCCTAATTTAGATCTTGGTTGAGGGGAATTCTTTTTCACAAACGTGATGGAGATCCCGTCAGCCATATTACTATTCCATTATATTCAATGGAGATCGTAATATGGCGGACGGGATATCCATCATGTTTTTGATGGAGTATTCCATCTTCCGAGTTCTAAATAAGGCCCTAAGCGTGACTGTGATTGAAGATTGGTGAGAATGACGGAGACTGACTTGCCGGTCTTATTATATGCAGGTGATGCAGTCCTTATGGTCAAGACCGCCAGGGGTCTGCAGACTTTACTAAATTCCTTTGTTCATTTAATGGAGGCGTTGGATTTGTCGGTGAATGATGAAAATACTTTTGTGTTGATTGTAGAGCCATGATCTACCGAATTGATCTCTTTTAAAGTTTGGCCCTCCCCAATGCCTAAGACCAGAGCATTTTCTTACCTGGGCATATTGTTTGATTCTGTCCTGAATTGGCGCACCTCTTGTTAACAGGAAAGAAGAGGGCCTTGTCTGGGCAAATGCTGCTGTATTTAATTTTGCCATACAGCTGGGCAGCAGACCCACAGGAGCTCTTTTACAGATTGATAGGGCCAAGTGCATATCCAAGGCAGTTTGCGGGAGTGAAATTTGGGGAAATATCATGCCGGAAGAGTTGAACATTGTAGAAAACGCTTGTCTGAGACGCTTTTTGTTCGTTCTGCAAAGTTCACCAACATTCTCAGTGCACAAAGAAATGGGTGTGGCCTATTTAACAGACATTATCGCCTTCCGTCTTCTCTCCCTCTGGTTAAATATTTGGAACAGGCTTGGGATCCAATTGAGTAAAGATATTATAAAGGATTGTCTATCCCTGGATCACTCCCTTAACATCCCTTGGTCTAAATATATATGGGACTGGTTTTTGAATTTGGGCAGTGGAGATCTTTTAAGAAACCCTAAAAGAATTGGGAAACAGGATTTTAACCAGGTAAAAGAACAATTCTATAGAAGGAGGGCGCTGGATAGGGAGGAGAGAGCCTAGTGTTCGTCATTATATAATTCTAAAAAATGAGTGCCCTCTACCGAGCTTTCCCTTTTGTGTTTTAAAAGCTGAGACGATTGCTTTCTATTAACCAGGTTCTGGCTGGACCTACTGAATTTTCAGTTAACCTTCCCTCGTGGGGGGGGATAGCGATGTCAATCTTCCGTCCAGTGGCTGCAACTGTAAATCTCCGCAGGACACGCTACATTTTACTATGTTTGTAGCTTTTATACTGCACCTGGGAAACAATTTATCCTCCCAGTACTGAAAAGGGCCACATTTATTCAGATTCGACCCATTCTGATATATCTGCAAATGCTTCTGGGAGACATTATTTTTAATGTTCTCAGTTCTAAAAAAAAATGCTGTTAGACTGAGAAATAGTTATGATGAAACCTCTGGGAAGGGCAGGACAGTTTCCATTTTTTCCTAGATTTTCCTCTAGGTCTTTTATTAGATCACCTCTTTTTATTGTCTTTTAATGTGATTTTATTTAGGATGATTTATATGTGATGTATTTATTAGGGATTGTACTACTGTTATGGTTTTTATTTCAAACACCGAATAAAGTTTATATTGAATTGAATTGACAGAAACTGACTGATGGTGAAACTGAGTAATTGATGGTTAGAAGGACAGAGTAAACTTGACTGACAGAGAGGCTAAGACATACTGAGCTTGCCTGAGATACACAGAGTCTCAAGAAGACAGGCAGGGTGAGCAGTGAGTGAGACAGCAGAATGGCTGAGACAGCAAAACACTGAGAATGAAAGAGACAAAGTGAGTGACTGAGTCTTACTGGGAACGAGAATGTTGACTGAAAGTTACAGCATGAGAGACCGGCTGAGAGTGAGACTAACGGGCAGAAAGGCTTGGAATCATTGAGACTGTCTGATCCTGACTTAGCATTACTGATACAGACCAAGTTGACTGCGAAGACACTGGGCCTGATTGGCAAAGGTAATCTGTGACAAAAGTCACACTTTACGACTTTCGGTATTCACAAAGGGCATTTACGAGTAGTAAAGTTAAACTTTTGTC
Source organism: Triturus cristatus (assembly GCF_964204655.1). Taxonomy (NCBI): domain Eukaryota; kingdom Metazoa; phylum Chordata; class Amphibia; order Caudata; family Salamandridae; genus Triturus; species Triturus cristatus. The sequence goes on along the minus strand of NC_140589.1, from coordinate 1,787,046,341 downwards.
TCAGTTAAACTTAAGATCAAACCGTAAGTTTAACTTAGAGAAAAGTCTAACTTTACTACTCGCAAATGCCCTTTGTGAATACCGAAAGTCACAAAGTTAGACTTTCATCTCAGTTTACCTTTGTGAATTGGGCCCGCTGTGTGCATCTGTGACCATTCTACTCCAGAAGACATTCTACTCCAGAAGACATTCTACTCCAGAAGACATTCTACTCCAGTTTGCTACCAAGTGAAACTAAAGCCAATGTTGATATCCTGTCATAGCCCAGAGGTGGTATCACAAACAATTCTTACTACATTGTCTTGAAGTTCTATGTTATTGCAACGTATATTTTCACAGCCACATAAGCATTCATAACCTAGGTTTCCTTAGCTGAAAACCTGAAATTATTCAAGCTTGTAATTCTATGATATCTGCTAAAGCAATGCAGTAGCTACACAAAAGTTACTTTTTTCTTAGACGTAGCAGTGTTTTTTAATATTGCAGATATGATTAATCACTATGCTTTTCATAACTATAATTGTTTACATTAACTGATATTTCCTCGTTTTGCCCCATCCAGGTATTTGCCATCTGTCATGCCACGCTTTGTGAATTTGGTGGAGACAACTTTTGTAAACACGTGTGCCATTAAACATTTTCCAGAACAGAACATGGGACGTGGATGTTAATTTAATTCTTATTCACAGTTCCTCAAGGAGGTTGAGACTTTTAAACAGGAAGCCAATTCAGTGTGGACAATCGACAAACCAACAATTTTGATTAGCCAGACCAGGAAGTTAAAATGAAAAGAAATAGACACAGACATATTTCCTTTTGTCTATGTTACATTTTTAATGTTCCTCATGGTGCTCCTAAGTCCAGTGACAAAACAGCATGTACATTTTCAAGGTGTTACTTTATCTTTTTTACATTTTGCTCACGTCACAGACAGGCACTTGGTAATGGTTGTCCCATGTGGAGTATCCTTCCCCTCGTTCTTCTGCCAGTTTTCTATACTTCCTAGGTACAAATTATCAAAAGTCATATAGCCCAAGTTTGGACATCCCTTCCACCTGCAAAGAGATATAAGGGAATGTCCACTTATGTCCTGCTACTCTAACTTCACCCAATCTCTCCTCCGTCTAACACCTTCTCCCCTTCATGTACCTCTTCTCATGGTCAATACCACTGGACTGCAAAAGGTAGGAGGAAATGTGAGCTTCTGCCCTACTAGTCTCTCTTAATCTCCTTGACTAGTAGGAAAGACCTGTGTATATGTGGATTAGAGTGGCTTGGGCCTGCCGGTTGTCCTCTACATTTCAACCTTAGGGTTCGGACTCTGTAAGGGTATATCCTAAATGGGTATGCAAGGTTCTGATAAGTGGGGCTTGGTTCTTAGGAGAAGAAACCACACTTCTCTTAAAAGAAGGCTTCACCCCTTCAATCCTTTAGGAAGAAGACATGGGGGCATACTATCAAGGAAACGCGATAAATATTGCATTTCCTACTTTGCGCGATTCTGTTTAACGCCGAGTATCGCCGGATTTAATCGCCGAGATATCACATTATTATCAATGCATATCTCCACGATGATTAAATCCAGCGATAGCGACTTGAAACAGAATTCCGCAAAGCGGGAAATGCGATATTTATTGCGTTTCCTTGATAATATGCCCCGTTGCCGCAGCCGTACAATCCGCCTGCCATTAAAAGTATGGCTAGGTCAGTTTCTGACCAGGCGTTACAAACCTGCGATAACCGCGGTTAGCGCGGTTTATTGTATTGCATCGCTGGTTTGCACGAGACTTGATAATCTTGCGCTGCAGTGTTAGTGCGGATTTCCATTGAGCAATGTAAAGGAACGCCTACTTTGCATGTCATTAGCGATATTCATCGCTGACATGCAAAGTGGCGTTTAAAGGGCTGCTTAAACAAGGAAACATGCGTTAGCGTGCCCTTGTTGATACTGCAATAGAATTATCGCCGCTTTTTGGCCGAAAACGGCCGCTAAAGCGGCGATAATTCTCTTGATAATATGCCCCATGGTGAGTAGAATTCCTGATGGGGAACCTGAAGGTTCAAGCTGCCTCAAGGCTGGCGATTCTCCGCAGATGCAGCAGGCCAGCTCCCTGCTCTCCCTGCATCTGATGCCATCCTTGCCACAGAAGTCAGGTTTGGAGAGGGTGCAGGTTCCTTGACTGAGCGTCAGCTGTCAGTCATTTGCCGTTGTGATGGAGAATTACCACATATGGAGGTCTACCAGATATGGAACCTTCACTGTAATGAAAGACCTTGGGGCATATCAGCAAGACAATTATCGCCGCTTTAGCAGCCATATTCGGCCGGAAAGCGGCGATAATTGTATCGCCCTATTAGCAAGGTCACGCTGTCGCGTGAATCCTTGCCTCAGCGCCCTTTCCCTTAACGCCCATCTTTGCATCTCTAATGAGATGCAAAGTGGGCGTTACTTCCCAGAATAACGGGAGAAATGTCGCTAAGCGACATTTCTCCTATTATCAAGCCTCACGCTAACCTGCAGAGCGATAAGAAAAGTAGTGCTAACCTCGATTATCGCTACTTTCCTTCCGCCTGCTTTTCATATGACTTAGCTATGATATCCTATGGATGATGGATATCATGGCTAAGTCTGTCCCTGCCCTATCAGCAAGAATTTGTCAAACATTGTGCAATTATCGCTGGATTTTCCAGCGATAATCGCACATTTGGTAGTTAGCGCCTTGATTTTTATCGCTGTTGAGATGAGCGTTGCTGATAGCACGCTATCTCAGCAATAAAAAATCAGTGTTAGCCGGCGATAATTATCCTCGCGCTAAGCGCGCTGAGAGATAATTATCTCCGGTTCTTGCTGATATGCCCCCTTGTGTCTTTAATGGAGGGTTCTCCAACTTCTAGAGCAAATGCTAACAATAGCCTACATTACGAGCGACATGGTGAAGTAAATATTATTTACATCATTTATCAACCTAATTAACGTTGAGACACTTGGCATCGAGGGTAAATAAATAGCATGAGTTTTCTCACAAAATCAGCCTGTCCTGGAGTTCACCAGACATTTTTTGACACATTAAATTTCACCAAATTTCACCTCTTGAAATTGAAATCTGCCTAGTCTTTGATTTTATTAGGTGCATCTAGTTGTCTACATTATCTAATTTCCACACATCCTACCAACTCCTATGTTAGGCTTAGGCAGTTAACACTCTTCACCTTGTGGCAACTAAGTGTACAAATAGAATAATTTGATCATCAAAACTGTGGGGCATTTATATCTCCTGCCTTGAATATACAGCTCTCACCACACATAATACTCATGAATTACATGTCTGATTGAGGAACAGGAGAAATGCTATAAATAACCACCTGATTTATTTTATCCGCAGGTTTGTTGCGAGTGAATATCCCTCCTTGCTTACCGTTGGGTACGATACAAGTCTGGCAGGTTTGCATATAACCATGGCTGAGTTATTGAATAACCATGCAGTGGATCCAGTTACAGTGGCCTTCTATGACCAGACTCGAGATATATGCAAAAGAAATTATTGATAAACGGCACGCTGAAACAATGTCAAACATTTACCCCCACTACAGAGATCTGGGCCTATAACAATCGTTTTTTTTGCATACCATGCCATTACAGTTTAGACCCAGCCATATGCAAATCACTCTTGACGGTGCTCCCCATGGGAACAGTCCAGCCCAACTGCCAGGCCAGGTTCTCCCTGGACCAGAAACAAGCACCCTGGGACCGGTTTCAGGGTATCACCCCTCATCAGCCAGGCAAGCTTGATTCCAGATGCATGGTGAGCCCGGGACCCACGTCTGGGCATACCTTTCTCACTTAGGGTGACAAATGCTAAAAGAACATTTCATGGACGGTGTTGGACTTGTCCCTTTTTGCAGGGTTATCCCCAAACCCTTTGCTTTTTCCTCCTATTTTTTCCTGACATGTTATTGTTGGCTATAGTACGCTGGGCACTTTACCACTGCTAATCAGTGCTGAAGTGTATATGCTCTCTGTGTAAATTGTTATCATGATTGGTTATCCATGATTGGCATATTTGATTTACTGGTAAGCCCTTGGTAAAGTACACTCAGTGTGCCAGGGCCTGTAAATCAAATACTATTAGTGGGCCTTCAACACTGATTGTGCCACCCACATGAGTAGCCCTGAAAAGGTATCTCAAACCTGCCACTGTAGTGACTGTGTACAGTTGTTTGTAACTGCCATGACGATTTGGCAAGTGCACCCACTTGCCAGACCCTGACCTTCCCTTTTCTTACATATAAGGCACCCCTATGGTAGGCCCAAGGTACCCCTATGGGTGTGTTAAATGTATGTGAAAGGTAGGATATGTACTGGTGTGTGTGACATGTCCTGACGGTGAAATACTGCCAATTTCGTTTTTCACTATTGAAGGGCTATCTTGCCCCATAGGATAGAATGGGAAATGCTTTGTAACATCTTACAAGTATAACTTCCCATTGGGATAAGATAAAGAAATACAGTTTAGGCTCTCTGAACTCAGAATTTAATAACACAACTTTTAGTAAAGATGGTTTTTAAATTGTGTGTTTGAAAATGCCACTTTTAGAAAGTAGGCATTTTCTTGTTTAACCATTCTGTGTGCCTCTGCCTGTTTGTGTATTGACTGTCTGGTTTTGGAGTGACAGGGGTTGGGGATGTGAATTCACTGTAGACAGCCACTGTGGGTAACGGGGTGTGCCTGGCCCTTCCTGGATGACTCACAGCTAAGCTGAATGGGGCTTTGCTGCATTTAGAGTAGTAGACAGAGATTTCCTTGCACCTGAATAGGGCATGTCTCCCTTGCACAAAGCTGTCTCCACCCCCTGTGGTCATTCTGCACCAGTGAGGACAGAACTGGTTTGGACTGGGCTCAGAGACCCTTGCACAAAGAGAGCACAGACATTTTGGGGTATAAGTATTGGACCTAAAACCCCAGAACTTTAGATTATATCTGGACTCAAGAGGTACATTTGCCAAGGAGAAGAGCTGAAGGAGGAGTACTGTCCCTTTGCTGTGTGCTGTGTGGGGTTGGCCTGCAGCTGCTGTTTTTGCCAAAGAAAGGACAATGACTGGAACTTTGCTTTGAACCTGCTTGAAGAAGATCTCCAAGGGCCTGTGTGTGCTGGCCTCAATCTCTGAAGTCTCAGGGACACAAAGACTTCACCCCAGCTCCCCTGATCTCTGCTGCTGAGAGTTATGACCTGCCAGAAGGTGCCTGTTCCAGTTCTGGGCCTTTGGAGGTTGTGCTTGCTGCTGGGAGCTGGAAGAAACCTGAAGAACTACAAAAATCAATGCATCGCTCTTCTTGTGGCTGTTTTTCCGACGCACCACCTCTGTGCGAGAAGAATCTCCACCCATCGCCGCACCGCTGCCAAAACTGACACATTGCCTGTTGACACTGCAAGAACAGACACAACGAGGGATCGCGGCTGAAGAAACCAATTCAGCGACGGGGACTCTGCACGTTGCAGGAGCGCCCTGCGGAGTAGTGAGTCAGAGCGACGGCCTGGAACCGGCCACTACAGCCCCGTCCTTCTCGGCCCGGCCGGCCATAATCACGTGAGGCCGGGGATGCGGCCTGTGCCTGCCTGAGGTGTGCATGGGCTCCGGGGCGTCCCGCTACTTCTCTGCTTGTCCCGGGGACCCGGCAGCTGCCACAGGGGCTCCGTCTGTCATCGGGAGCCTCCCAACGTCCTCCCGCTCTGGCCTGTCACATTGGGCCTGAGCGCGAGGGAGGATCAGCGGGGAGCACCGAGAAGCCTCAGCTTTGGGTCTGGGGAGTGACTGGGGCTGGCCTGCCTTCGACTACCCTGAAGACTTCATGCTCACTGAGGGGTTGTCCGTTGCTGTTGAGAGGCGCTGGGAGTGAGTGGTGATCCTGTGCCTCCCTGCCAGACCTACTGTCAGTTACGAGCCACGGCCCGGGCTCCGGAGCGATCCCGAGTGGGGGCACCGGGGAGGCAGTGATCAGCGGCGACCGCCCGGATCTAACGGGCGGTAGCGATCTCCTCCCTGTTGTGCTGGGAAGACTGTGGAGGCAGGGGGACGCAATTGGTCACATTGGACCAGACTGTTTGCGCTTCCTGAGGTGGGGCTCGTCAGTGTGTCCGCCCCCAGTCCTCCTGTTGGTGCCCGGTGGCCCCCTGGCCCCTGCGGTCTCGAGGGACAAATAACTGCTGCTGGTTATCCTTGGAGGTGGCCTCCTTGCCGCGAGGGGACTAACCCTGCCCTGGGCCCTCATACTTCTTGACTGGACTGCCTGGTGATAGTGGGGGAGTTTGCCCCACTGGGGACACTCGGACAGCCTCCCTGCCAGGCGAGGGCAGCAGAGTTGATGCTGGGGTTCGAGTGCACTGCGGACCCCCTGGCTGATGGGTGAGAGGTCCGACTGCATCACGCTGGAGGCAGTATCGAGGTGAGAGGCCTTGGGGTCTCCGCTGGATCACTTGCTTGGCCCTGTCCTGGGGCACCGCGGCCCTGGGCCCCCCGGGATGTGTTGGGGGTAGTTATGTGCCCTTTGGCCCTCGACCTGGTCCCCCACGTTCCTGGTGACATCTGCAGATGGGACATACGTCTGGTGCCCTATAACTGGACCTTGGCACTTGCGCCCTTTTGGGGTCCCCCAGAGTGCCTCGGTACTGCTTGCATCACGGGTAAGGACCGACTTTCTCGCACCTCCAACCACAACACCATCACACAGTACACCACACAGCGCCTCTCCACCCAACGGATCACTCGCCAGATGGGCCAAGATGGTGAGGGCGACACCTCCAACGAGCCATCCCGAGCTGCGCTCCTGGAGGCGATACAGAGGTCCTGCACCGCCCTGGAAAAACAAATAGAGACAGTCTCCACTGACGTTAACCTACTAAGGGCGGACTTGCGGAAGGTGGCAGACAAGGTCTCCACGGCAGAGGGGGATATCGTTCAGCTCAAAGGGGAAGTGGCTTCCCTGAAGAAACTAGTGTCTCAGCTCACCCATTCTACTGGTGCACTGGAATGCCAAGCGGAAGAGGCAGAAGGGAGGGCCGTCGAAGCAACATCAGGGTCCTGGGGATCCCAGAGCGCACGGAACAGGGCAATGTGGAGCGGTTCCTGGACCTGGATATGGATGACGCTATGCCCTATGGGCCTGTCAGAGGTCTTCGTGGTGGAGACAGCCTACAGGGCGCTGGTCCCTCCGCCGCCGCCGGGGGCCCCCCTAGGGCCCTCATAGCAAAAATCCTGAATTAACGAGACAGGGACTGTATTCTGAAAGCGGCGAGAGAAGCGACAGACCACACCTTTGACAATGCCAAGGTCTCCATCTATCCGGACTATACCCACCAGGTGCAGGAGCAGAGGAAATCCTTTCTTGGCATCAAGCAGAAGCTACGCGAACTTCACCTGCAGTACATGCTACTGTATCCCACGAAACTTAAGGTGATATCCCAGGGAAAAACCCATTTCTTCGATGCGCCTGAGGAGGTATGGAAATGGCTCGAAATCAGGGGAGAGGCTCTCCCCCAGCACGAGCGGAGGGGATCCCGGAGTGCTTGGGGGTCCAGACCCCTGGGGAGCCATGGGAGAAGACGCAAGAATCGAGTTGATGGTGATGCCCAGGCGGAGCGACAGCGGATTACAGTAAAGTACAATGATGCCCTGTGCGTGGAGTCTTCGGACTCTGACGACTCTACCTCACCAACTGCAACAGTGATTCCTGAAGAGACACTGGTACCAAAGACTCTCCCGCCCTCCTCTCATGTGGTCCCAGAAACTGTGCTGGACCCACTTACGCCCACTACAGCTCCGTCTTGAAGGCTATATCCTTTTTTTAATTCTCTTTTAACTTTGCTGTCGTAAGCAGGGGCCAGTCTTTAGAAGCCTAGGGATCATTGACTTACAACGACTTGGGAGAAATGCCTATTGAGAAACTGTTGATGTCATATGTATCTTGGGGACGCTGCCGCATAATCTACCACCATTGTATCGCATGTGTAACACAGGGCAGTTTGGGTAATTGAGCCCTACTATGTGGCGGCTGGCCCAAGTCGGGAGTTGGTTCTAAGGGGGGGGAGGGGGTTTCTTATAGTTTTTTGTGGAGTATTTTGTAGCCGCCGTTGGGCTAATGGGACAGCTGTGCACGTCCTGGCACCAGCATGGGAAGAGCATTTCGGCATGTTTTGTTGTCAGGATATTGCTCGTGGGAGAGGGGAGGGTGTTCTTAGGGGGTTGTTCATGGTTTTTTTCAGGCATTGCATGTACGGCATCTGGGGCTCAGGGCCTGTGTAGCTACATGGGGCGTCGAACACGTGGGGACTGGTTACCTTACCATCCAGGGGGTTTACATTTTTAAGCTGGAATATGAGGGGGCTAGGTACTTGCAGCAACAGATATAGAGTCCTGTCCTTCCTCCGCAGGCATCAGGTCTCGATAGTATGCCTCCAAGAAACTCACCTTACTGAGGACGGAGCTCAGAAGTTGACGAGGAAATGGCGAGGACAGGTTTTCCACTTTGTTCTCTGCCTACGCCAGGGGTGTACTTGTGTGGATGGCTCGGGGACCCCATTGGCCATTCAATATGTAGAAGCTGATATTAATGGGAGATACTTGCTCCTTAGAGCTAAGCTAGATGGCAGAGATGTTGCAATAATGTACACCTATGCCCCAAACACAGATGACCCGGACTTCTTTCAGTCTCTAGAGGAGGTTCTGATATCGGAACTTGAGGTTCCATTGCTTTGGATGGGGGATTTTAACTGTGTCCTAGACCCCAACCTTGACAGGTTCCCGCCCCGCACTGGTATGAAACCTAGGATGACGACGAAACTTTGAGCGGTCATGGGGAATATAGGGGCTCACGATATATGGCGCCAGGGACACCCAGCCCAGAAAGTGTATAATTGTTTCTCGTCCACTCATAATACATACAGTCGCTTAGACAGGATTTTACTCGCTAATACTGATGCGCCTATGTTCTTTGAGGTTACCCATCGAGCATGATTCCTATCTGACCACTCCCCTGTGGCGTGTGTAGTTGACTGGGGGGCCCCAACATCTCACCCACGGACTTGGAGGTTGCAAGCAGAGGTTCTCGAGGACCCAGTAGGAAAGCATCACATAGAAAATGTCATAAATGATTAAATTGATATAAATTGGGACGGGCAGACTTATCACAAGCCACAAAGAGGGAAGCCGTCAAAGCGGTGGTAAGGGGAGCCTGCATAGGCCTTACATATGGGCTCCGGAAACAGTTCCAACGGGATTTGCAGGAGGAAGAACGTCACCTCTTGGAACTACAGACTCGCGAGGCCCCTGACGCGGTTGGGAGGGATGGGGAGCGTGGCATCCAGGAACGTATCCATGACATTTGGGACAGGCTCGACAAATACACCCTCACACAGTACAGACAACGCCTTCATAAATCGAGCCGGCTTTTGGCTTGTATACTCTGGAGGGAACGCGCCGCTGACACGATTGTGGCTTTGCCGGAGCCCACGGGAGGATTGGTCCACTCAGAGGTGGGACTTCTCCGGGTCCTAAAATCCCATCTGCAGACGGTCTATACCGCGGACCCTGCAATCTCCGAGGCGTCATATCTCCCTTATCTCCAAGACCTGCCACTACGTGCTATCCCTAAGTCAGCACAGAAGGAGCTCGACGAACCCCTAACGCTGGGAGAGATTCAATCTGCCCTGCAGCACTTGCCGTGCGCCAAAACCCCGGGGAGCGACAGATTCCCCCCAGAGTTTTATCAGGCCTGCTCAGGCACGCTTCCCCGCCTCCTGTTCCAGGTCTACCTCGAGGCGTTTAAACGTGGAGTTCTCCCCCCGAGTATGGCACAGGGGGAAATATGCATGATTTTAAAGCCTGGAGGGGATGGGGATGCACATGAGCCCTCATCATATCGTCCGATTACGATAATAAACACAGATGTTAAAATCTTATGTAAGCTCTTAGATACCCGATTAGCGCCTTCCATGCCACACTTGGCCCATGAGGACCAGTGTGAGTTCATACCGAGATGAAACACAGCGATGAATTTGTGCCGGCTTAATCATAGCATGCATGAGGTGCATGATCGAGAGGAGCATATGGTCTTGGTATCCATTGACCTTGCCAAGGCGTTTGACACGGTGGATTGGGGATACCTTCATGAGGTCTTACGCGCTGTGGGGTTAGGCCCTTAATTTTGTCGCTGGATTCGCATTTTGTATACAGCACCCCGCGCAAGGGTCAAACTTGGGAGAGCGAGATCGGAGGACTGGCACCTGGGAAGGGGCACTCATCAGGGGTGTCCCCTCTTGCCCTTATTGTTTGCCCTGGCCATAGAGCCCTTCGCGGTCTGGATCAGGACTGACATGGAACGAATGGGAATTGCATTGGGTGGCATGAGTCATATCATTTCCCTATATGCTGCCGAAGCCCTGTTTTACATGATTTCTCCCCGGGGCACACTACTGGTCCTGCTGCATCACTTAAGACATGCTTGGTGAGGTCTCTGGCTTGCGACTTAACATCGGTAAGTCCCTGATCTTCCCGTTGGCTGGACTGGCCTCGGTGCCCCTGGGGGATCTTCCAGACCTGGGACTGCTTTGGGAACAGGTGGGATTCCGCTGCCTTGAGATACAGATGGCCCGACGGACACACAGGCGCTAGCCCTGAATGTGGACTTCATAATCACGTCTCTACAACAATCGGTGACATTCTGGAATACTCTTTCGCTGTCATTGATGGGTAGGCTTGCCATCTCTAAGATGGTGATGCTCCCAAGGACACTCTATGTACTCCAGAATTCCCTATGTCCGCTGCTGCCACGTGTCTTCAAAACCCTCAACATGCTGCTCACGTCCCTGCTATGGGCAGGCCGGCGCAGTAGAGTAGCTCTCAACACTATTATACGAAGCTATGAGGAGGGCGGTTTGGAAGACGCGGACAACTGGGAGAAACGCCTTCTCTCCGACACTGCAGGAAGCTCTGATGCAGGGTAGGGAGTCCGATGCATCTCTTCCCTACATAGTGCGACATACAGCAGGTATATGGCAGTGTTTTGTCGAAAAAGTCCTACGGGAAGCACCCTTTCACAGGGAGCTCTCGATTTGGATACTGGCCCCTTCATAGACATGGGACGATACATGTCCTTTCAACCTTGGAGGGAGGGTGGCTGCGAAGTTCTTGCCAACCTTTTTGCCAACGAGACCTTCATCACCTACGAGCATGCAGTAGAGAACTTTGCCCTCGGACAGGGTCAATTCCTACACTTCCAGGGAGTTCAGGATGTAGTGAAGACCACTTGGCCACAGTTCCCAGATATTCCACCCCTCACATACTCCCTAGATTAGATATCCTGCTCATGTGCGGTACAGGTCGTAAACTGATTTCTCTCCTCTACAAGGCTATGAAACAAGACTCGCGAAAAGTCTCCTGCAATGCCAGGTTTAAATTAACACATTTTAACTTCCTGCATCGTACCTACCTAACCCCGGTATCCCTGAACCGTATCTCGCCTGATAGGGGCGATAGATGCCCTAGGTGTGCGACAGAGAAAGCAGGCTTTTTGCATTTAGCTTGGGATTGTCCACTGGTCAAGCAGTTCTGGGTGGAGGTGGTGGGCAGGATTGTTGCGGCTACAGGCATTCGGATGCAGCTTGAACCCTTGCATTGTTTACTTGCATTTGTCCGGAAACCAAAGAATAGGAAACTCCCATATAAGCTCCTACAACTAATGCTAGTGCTCGCTAGGCGTAGGGTAGCTATAACCTGGATGGGGCAGAGGGGCCCAGAAGTGCCCAGCTGGCTTAAAGATGTCCAAGAGTGGTCCCTAGCTGAAGAAACACACATGCAACTCACCAGAAGGGACGAGAAGCTGCAAGAAGACTTCATAGTTTGGCAGGAATTGTGTTCCTCTGGGTTGGCGGAGAGGGAGTCCTCCTCGCAGGATACAACTTATGGTGAGGAGAGTGGGTTGGATGTAGAAAGTGGGCCTCCCCTTGCCACGGAGTGCGAGGACTGACCCCAGTTATATGCACACTGGGAATCACTGCCATGTCCCATGCTCCCTCCTCACTATAATATGCTTCTGAATACTTATGTGACCCCATGGTACCTTTCCCCCCCGGATGCGACCATCTGTGCTACGTGCCCTTGATAATATCAACAATATGTCTATGTACGCTGTATTGATGCCGATTTGTTTCTGTAATTGTATAATGCAAATTGAAAAATAAAGTTTAAAAAATACAGTAAAAAAAAGTCATATTCTTATTACATATATGTTGGATTGGTGTTGTTTTGGTCTTGCTGAGTTTAGATAAAGCTATTTTATTATCCCTAAACTGATGTGGTGTCCATTTGTGGTGTTATCACTGTATTACTGTGTGTTTTGAGTACAAATATTTACACATTGCCTTTGGGATAAGTCTGTCTGCTTGTGCCAAGCTACCCAGGGGGTGAGCAGGGATTATCTAAAGTGTGTATCCCCCTAACCCTGCCTAGAAGCAAGGGTCCCTGTTTGGACAATGGTACCTACCTCTATCAACTTGAGAGCGCCATTTCTAACAGACATAATGCTGAAACAATGGCAAACATTAACATTAACTCCCAGTACAGAGATCTGGACCTATATCCCAGTCAAATGCAAATCAGTCTTAAACCTGCTCCCCATGGGAACAGTCCAGCCTGAACTGCCAGGCAAGGTCCTCCCTGAACCGGAAGCAAGCATAATTATTTCAGGTTATCACCCCTCATCAGCCAGGCTAGCTTGATTCCAGTGGCATTATGAGACTGGAAAACACAAAAGTTGGCCCCTTGGTCTAATTCAATGTGAAGGTGTTGGGGTATCCCTTTCTTAGGATGATTCCCCTCACTTACCTATATGTGGCATGCTTCATCATAGGGGATATCCTAGCACTACGAACCTAGTCGTAGTGAGGAGTACAACCCCCTCTCTGAGAGGGAGGAGCTCAGAGATGTTTTAATAGAGCTGACCAGGTATACTAAACCTCTGGATGAGCAGATTGACAGATTGAAATTTCCTCTGTCGTAGCTTTATCTATTTAATCCAGACCTATGAATGCAACATTAAAATCATCGAGCATATCACAGAGTTAGTGGCGTGGTGCACAGCAGAAAAATGGATTAAGCCCAGATCTGGGTATTGGGGGAGAATGTTTGCCTATGTTTCAGCATTCCGTCCTTCAATTGTTCTTTTTGCATTTGTCGCCCTAATTGGGAAGGGTATGCCCAGACGTGGGTCCTCTGCTCACCATGCCAATGGAATCAACCTATCCGGGCTGATGAATGAATGAATGAATATAAATTTTGTAGAGCGCGAACTTAGCCCAGGGGCATCAAGGCACTACGGAAAGAGATCAAGGTAAGAGATGTCCAGGGATTTCAGGGATTAGATGTTAGGACAAGTGAAAAGCCAGGTCTTCAAGGCTTTGCGGAATAGGGAGTGAGTTTCCAGTGTGGTAATTGGGTAGGGAAGTGAATTCCATAAATTGGCCCCTATCAGCGAGAAAGCCCTGCCCCCCCACCTAGCTTTCCTGACCCTGGGAACAGTTACCAAGTTCTTGCTTGCAGATCTCAAGCCCTTGCCGGGAAGGTATCTTTGAAACATTTTGTTAATGTCTTCTGACCCCCTATTGTGGACAGCCTTGTGGACCAGACATAAGGCTTTGAACACAATTCTATCCCCCAACGGAAGCCAGTGCAAGCTTCTGATGGTAGCTGAGACTGAATGGAATTTGGGGAGACCCGTCACCAGCCTAGCGGCGACGTTCTGCACCAATTGGAGTTGATGTAGAAGCCCCTTGTTTATCCCTAAATAAAGGGCATTGCAGTAGTCTAATCTAGACACCACAAGGGCCACCACTGCCTGTTTCCATGATGAAAGGGAGAGAAAACGGAAGATCTTCCTGAGAGTCCATATCATCCCAAAACAAGTAGAGACAGTTTTATTTATTTAGGAGCCCAGGGAAAGGGAGGAATCAACAATGATGCCTAGATTCTTAGCACTGAGACAGGGGCAAGGACAGGACCCAAGAGTTTCAGGCCACCAGGCCTCCGATCAGATATTCAACTTGTCTCCAAAGATGAGGACGTCCGTTTTGTCTCCATTGAGTCTTAAGAAGTACTTGACCATCCATGAGGCCACCGCCGGCATGCAGTTTTTAAAATTTACTGCAGAAGATGAGACACTATCAGTGATGGAAATCATGATCTGCGTGTCATCAGCGTAGCATAGCACTTCTAGGCCAAAGAACCTTACCACGGTGGCGAGTGGGGCTACATAGATATTAAAATGGGTGGGACTCAATGAGGATCCCTGGGAGACTCCACAAATCAGTTGTTATGGGGCCGAAAGAAACTGGCCCATCTTAACTTTTTGTGACCGGTTCAGAAGGAACGATGAAAGCACGTTATATGCGGAGTCCTCCATCCCTATTTCCCAGAGCCTGCCAACCAGTCTATGAGGAGAAATCGTATCGAAGGCTGCCTTGAGGTCCAGGAGGATCAGTAAGGTGGTATGATCAGCATCAACCTGTTGTCGAATGTTGTTAAAGACAACGGTTGAGGCCGTCTTGGTACTATGTTCACTCCTGAACCGATGCTGCGCGCCATTGAGCAGTTGGTATTCCTCCAAGTAAGAATAAGATGGCGGTTAAGATGTTTTTCCAGGATCTTAGCTGGAACAGGTAACAGGGAAATAGGTCGATAGTTTTTTAATTCTGTCGGGTCCAGAAAGGCCTTCTTTAAGAAAGGTTTTACGACCGCCATTTTCCATGCGGTGGGATATTGGCCAGAGGAGATGACGGTATTAAGGATGGCGGTCAGAGGTGGTATAATGGCCTCCCTTCCTAACTTCAGGATCTTAAAAGGACAGGGTTCGAGGGGGGAGCCAGATCTAATCCCACCTAACAACAAGTCAGTATCCTCTTAAAGAATAGTAGGAAAGGAGCGCAAGCGGCAATCCTTGAGCGGTACAACCAGAGATTCCAGAAGAGGATCAGAATTAGCTCCCGCAGAGTTTAAATTCTCCAAGGAGGACTAGATGTCCTTAATTTTAGCATAGAAAAAAACTGCCATTTTATCACAAAGGTCCTGAGAGACCTCGGTGTTGACATTGGTCGTGGGGGATAAAAGTGAATTAATCATAATGAAGAGTTCCCTAGGAGATCTAATGGATTCCGTCATCATAGAATAATAGGAGACCTTTTCTTCATTAATAGCTTGCTTGTATTCCCTTAGCCTGAGTTTATGTAGATCCCTTTCGACTATAGTGGGGTCCCTGCGCCAGTTTCTTTCCTGATGACGGCAGATCTGTCAGAGTTTTCTCAATCTCTCAGAGAACCATGGGGCTGAAGGGCGCTTTCTTGCCACATAGTGTTTCTTGAGAGGAGCAAGAGAATCCAGGGCTGCCATCAACCAGTTGGAAAATTCGTCATACACAGCATTGACATCAGTGTGAAGGGGGCAGCAATAATTGCTGAGAGTATTGAAGAGATCCTCCTTACTAATCCGACTGAGGTTTCTCTTCAACTCCACCCTGTTCTTAAGGTTAGGGTCATTGTTAGAAACTAACATTTTCAAGATAAAAGGGATGGCAAAATGGTCAGACCAGGAGAGTGGAATAGAATCCATGACCTCTACCCTAGGATCATTTGAAAAAATCCCATCCAAAATATGTCCTGTGGTATGCCTAGGGCTCTTCACTAGCTGAGGGAAACCACAGGATTCCATAACTTCCAGGAAGGCCAACGTTTCAGGGCAGAGGGTTTTCTCCAAGTGGAAATGGAAGTCACCCAGAAATGTAACCTTGGAGCTAGCTAGATAGGGCTCTATTCGGCTACTGAAGCTCTGGGAGAACTGAGCTCTTGGTCCAGGAGGCCGGTAGGTAACCACTCCAATGAGGGGTTATCCCCTGAAACCAGCTCCAGGATGCTTGTTTCTGGTCCAGGGAGGACATGTCCTGGCAGTTCGGGCTGGACTGTTCCCATGGGGAGCAGGGTCAAGACTTATTTGCATATGGCTGTGTATAACTGAAATGACATGGGGTACAAAAAACTATGGAAATAGGCCATGATCTCTGTACTGGAGGTTATTGTTTGCCATTGTTACAGCATTCCGTCCATCATCTTGTTGTGTTTGCTATGAGCGCCCTAAGTAGCTATGGTATGCCCAGATATGGGTCCCTTGCTCACTGCACCATTAAATTCAAACTAGCCTGGCTGATGAGGTGTGATAACCTGAAACCGGTCCTAGGATGCTGGTTTCTGGTAAAGTGAGGACAAGTCCTGGCAGTTCGGGCTGGACTGTTGCCATGGGGAACAGGGTCAAGATTGAGTTGCATATGGCCGGGTCCAAACTGGGGTGGAATGGTAAGCAATAGAACAAAGGATTAAACCCAGGTTTGTCACTGGGGGGGAGTGTTTGAAAAGTTTCAGCACTCCGTCCATCGTCTTGTTGTGTTGCCAGAATCAAAATATAAGCACAAGACTGAAGTAGATGAACTTATGTGTGAGATTGACCTCCAGCCCCAAAATTGATAACTAGTGAAATTTACTAAGGAATGAAATGATAGTGCAGATAAAAACCAAAGCTGTGATAGGGCACATACTGCTTCTCACTCCACATCTAAAAGTAACCACCATCACTCTGCTTTAGCACCCCCAACGCTTCTTAGCCATCAGCTACCATGGTGTAATAGTTAGTCTAATAGGCAATAGACACTTGCAGCACCCTTAATTGTTTAACGGATCCATGAGTTGGACCACCGTGTTGCTGTAATCTTTGAAACCTCAGAGTGGCAGAAAAAAATGATAATTGGGTTGAACACCATAGAAGCGCTTAGTACTATGAAATAGTTTCTCACCTAAACAAATTTAAAAAAGGAGGAAAGTTTGATGGCTTAGGCATGTTCATTAGTAACAGCTGTGAGTGAGCAGAATTACACCAAATTTGGCAGAAAGCTAGGTCTTTACTCGGAAAGTGTGCTTTTGTGCTTTGGTGTAAACCTTTTTGGGCATTTTCTAGAAATGAAGGTTCAAAATAAAGTGATAGCTGGAAGATTGGTCCTGCAGCCGAAAATTAAAAAATGAAGCATTCTGATTGGCCGAGAGGTCTTTTAACCAGTTGGTCCCCTCAGTCCCTCAGGGCACATACTGGCCCCATGGGACTGAGTGATCCAATTCACTGACTGCAACATAATGATGGGTGTTTTGGCAGCCATTAAAGGAAATAGGGAATTTAAAAATGAATATCAAAAATAAGGGGGCAGGGTAGGGTCTCTAGGGGGTACTAAAAAGGGACGCCCCTTCCCAGGCCTAAATATTTTCTAAAAATGTGTGCCATATGCTTGTGGTGCTTCTGTATTCCAATACTTCCCATCACGCATTGGCCAGTTTTCCCTCTGTGGAGCACCTTCTGACACAAAGTATATGTCACCTCCTGTGCACTATTTCTTTTACCCAGCTGGAAGGTCAAACAAACGTCACGCCAGTGATTTCTTCACTGGCCGTGCTTCATGTGGTACTGCCAAACTACTTGTGATCACAATGACGTCAACCAGTAGCGGTCCGTGGAGGGAGTTCCGTGGGGCGGTGAGGCGGGACGGGGGAGAGGCAGGGTGGGGGAATGTAAACACCGGAATATGGATGAACGGAGGTAAGTACACATTTAAATAAATAGAACAAATTCCTTTGCGCGCGCTGCATCGCAAAATGCGATGCAGCGTGCACAACGAAATTCGTTTTATTAATTTAAATGTGTACTTACCTCCGTTCATCCATATTCCGGTGTTTACATTCCCCCACCCTGCCCCTCCCCCGCCCCGCCTCACCGCCCCACGGAACTCCCTCCACGGACCGCTACTGACGTCAACATCTTCAGATGGGGAACATGGCATAGGTGTGGTGGATAAAATACTTAGTTGTATGTATTGCAAACTGTCTGTTCAACACTAATCCTGTAATGGTGCTTATCAAAATCATTTGAGGTTGTTTCTAAAGGGTTTGGGCTTTTTTTTTGTAGTCTCTACTTGAGTGTGTGTGTGTGTACATATATACATTTAGATGTATATAACTTCACCAGTTATAGTTAGCATAGCTAACTATAACTTGCGGCCCCGCCATGCACTGCTTATGACCTCACATAATGGAGGCATTTTCAGCTCCGTTCTGAGGTGGAGGCGTGTCCGATCACTCTGGTATTGTGTTTAATATAATCGATGCATAGCAAGAGAGGGCCTGTCTTCTGGCCTTTTCCTTCTAGGTTTTCCTTGCTGCATGCCTGTTCTGCCAACAGGTGTTGCCTTCACATACAGGTGCCTTGATCTTCACTGCTAAGTAGGGTGGTGTGATGATGCTTCAAGCGGTTCGGAACAAAAACCCCGGAAAACTGCACCCTATACCAATTTACAGACATGTGAATGAATGTGTTATCTCTGAATCAGAAATATACCTCGAAAGATCCCATCCAGCTGTTACATTAACCTAGACAGATGGGAATGTAGAAGGTGGTGAGTGCCATGGACTGTAGTCAGTAGCACATTAAGAGATCTTTAAATTGTGGTTCCCTTGAGTGAACTGTGTGATAGTAAAACTAATAAATCAAATTAAGCAATTTGGGTCAGGATGCATAAACATTGAGAAGTGGCACAAATACATGGACACAATTGTGCATCAGAGGTTTTTTCTCTCTCGTTACACTTCAATATCTATGGTGCCTAATTAATCACCAAAAGGCCACTGTCACGGCGCTCAGACTAATCACAACTCTGCATTGCAGCATTGTGATTGGCTTAGGGGAGGGAGCCTGGCTGCCTGCTTCCTGTTCCTGTAGTCAGAAGCAGAAGAGCAGGAGCAGGACCAGAGACGCTGGTCCCGGGACCCGGAGAAAAGGTATAATATATTTTTTTTTAAATTGTGAAGCTCCCTCCTGCAATCGGGACCCCCGCGTGACTCCCCTGCAACTCCTCGCTCCCACACCCACCCGCGAGCCATAGCGGCGGCTGTCACTGCATATAAGCTTTTATAAAGCATTGGTCTGGGGCGCTAATTACCAGGATCAGTGCTGTGCCATACAGAATAAAAAACAACCAGGGGGCATATCAACAACAACCGCCGATAATTATCGCTAAGCTCACTTAGCGCTAGGATAATTATCGCCGGCTAGCGTTGATTTTTATCGCTGAGATAGCGTGCTATTAGCAACGCTTATCTCAATAGCGATAAAAATCCTCACGCTAAGTGGCTAACGTGAGATTATCGCTGGAAACCCAGCGATAATCTCACGTTAGCTTGTTGATAGGGACAGACAAACTTAGCCATGATATCCTCCTTCCATAGGATATTATGGCTAAGTCAGAAAAATACCAGACGTAAAAAAGCCACGTTAACCGCGGTTAGCGCTGCTTTTTTTGGGCCATATCAACAAGGGCTTTATCTCTGCTTTTTTGGCTTTAAAAGCCAAAAAAGCAGAGATAAAACTAGCACCCTATCAACAACAGGGTGCTAACATGCAAATTTGCATGTTAGCACTCTTTTACTCTACGCTTCCCCTTGCATCTCTAATGAGAAGCAAAGGGGGCGTTCCAGAGTAAAATAATAGGAGAAATGTCGCTAAGCGACATTTCTCCTATTATCAATAATATCGCTAACCCTGTTAGAGACAAAAAAAGCAGCGCTAACCGTGGTTAATGCTGCTTTTTACGTCTGGTATTTTTCTGACTTAGCCATGATATCCTATGGAAGGAGGATATCATGGCTAAGTTTGTCTGTCCCTATCAACAAGCTAACGTGAGATTATCGCTGGGTTTCCAGCGATAATATAACGTTAGCCACTTAGCGTGAGGATTTTTATCACTATTGAGATAAGCGTTGCTAATAGCACGCTATCTCAGCGATAAAAATCAACGCTAGCCGGCGATAATTATCCTAGCGCTAAGTGCGCTTAGCGATAATTATCGCCGGTTGTTGTCGATATGCCCCTAAGTCTCTAACCGGGTTAGCGATATTCTTGATAATAGGAGAAATGTCGCTTAGCGACATTTCTCCTATTATTTTACTCTGGAACGCCCCCTTTGCATCTCATTAGAGATGCAAGGGGAAGCGTAGAGTAAAATGGTCCTAACATGTGAATTTGCATGTTAGCACCCTGTTGTTGATAGGGTGCTAGTTTTATCTCTGCTTTTTTGGCTTTTAAAGCCAAAAAGGCAGAGATGAAGCCCTTGTTGATATGCCCCCAGGTGTCAAAAGACATGCCCCACACACCATTTTGTCTTGAGAAAATAAAATTGCTACCAGTACACGTTATGCTGCCCGTCCTCCTCATTGTCATATTCATTTAAAATATATTTCTATCATGTGTGACGTGAGATGCTCTAATATTTGCAGTTCATTGTCTCTAATCATGTCCTCTTTCTAAAAAGGTGAGTTTTGTTCCCACGTGAGAGGGGAGATTCTTTGAGTAATACTCTACCCCGGAGTCATTTAGGGCTAGGCAGCAGGCAGAGAGAACCTGATTCCACATCAGTTCTGTAAATGGCTGGCCCCCACCTCCCCACCCCACTAGATCCCTTGACAAAGCGTTTAAATAGATTGACACCTGACTTAGCTCAACAGGTCATGCCTGGTAGCAAACTCCTACAGATTGATTTCTGCATGTTACCTGCATGACACGGTCCTAGATTGGCCCCAGGCTCTTGTTCAGGGGCAGCAGTGTTCAGTTTCATTGCCTCCTTGCAGGACATGTAATGTCAGACTCAATGCATTATTTAAGGGATGGAGGGCCCAAACTGTGCACTATAAGGATGCTGCAATCCACCGAGAGATTCTGTATCTGTCATAAAGAGGAATTAGGCTTTTATAAAGTCACAGAGACAGAGGTGACTTACAATTTACTTATAAAGTGAGGTAGAGGTTCATTTAAAACTGGTCGCACAGCGTCACACCATCACCCCACCCCCAAAACTCTTTTACTCTTTTCATGTGACAGAGATGGTGTGTGAGAGATTATGTATAATCAAAGAGGCATCTGTACTGTTAAAATAAACACCACTAAGCTAGTTTTAGAGCTAAGACTAAACACTCCTGCAAGGCAAGTAATAATATAGATAGACCAAGAGATAATGCTTAAAGGACTGACTACCATTTCTATGTATTTACTTTTGTTACTTTATTTTTTCACATCACAAATCTTGCATCAGGAAGCAGCAAAAGCCCAGATTTACAAACATTTTGCACTGTGTTTGCCTCACAAAAGTGACGCAAACCAGTGCAAAATATTTTTTTGTTATTTACTTTCCAGAGCAAAAAATGTTTTGCTCTGTAAAGTTGCCTGAAAGTAACACAAAGCAAAGTTGTGCCTTACTTAGCGTCAAGTGGGCGTTGCATGGGTGGTACATGGGCATTTCCATGCAACCACACATGCTTTTTGATGCAAAACCACGTGCACTGACATTAGTAGATACGGTTTTGTGCCCCCAAAATAATGCTGCCTTGAAGTTGGCGTTAAAAAGGAGAAATGCTTTGTTGTGTCCTACTTTAATGTTGATGTGTTAGTCTGTGTGGATGTGTCTTTAAGGTGAGAGTGTGCGTGCATGGAATGTCACTAAGTAAGTGACATTCGGATTCGGGGTAGTAGCGGTTAGCTAGGGAAGGATGTGGAGGTGTATCCTGGCGCTCACCTGTTTTTGTGTATCTTGTTTGGAATAAAGTACTTGAACCACTACAAGGAGTCTTGGCATCACTACAATTGGCGAAGATCGGATGGGATAAAGAGAAGAGAGGCAGCGCGCAAAGGACCTTTTTAAAAGAAAAAAAAAAAACGGAAACTGAACTGAGCAAGGTGGATTGTTTTTTTTTTGTGAATCATTGTGACCCCACCTGGATCGGATTATCTGACGGCAACGCGAGACGAGGTGAAGGAAGAGAAAGGAAGTGTGGTGGTACATACGTGCTGTCAAAAAGGATTTCGGACAGTTGAAAGGCCCGCGCTGGGAGCGTGATACGATGCGTTGTGGAGATTCCAGAACTCTAAGCGTGTGAGTTTCTGACGTAGGAGGTGCGTCCGGACACGTCAGGAGCATGCGCAGTAGCATCTGGAACGTAATCGCGCAAGGTCACGCTGCGTGACCCTGCGTGGTGGCCATCTTTGATTAATTGTTTCCTTTCGGTGTCAGTTGCTTAGCAACAAGAAGATACGGGCGCTGAGAAGAAGTGCCGTAGAAAGGGAAGCACAGGTGGTTTTGAGCAGCGGATAGCAGCGGAAACAGGTGAGACTGCCGGGGGAATACCACAAACAAGGAAGTTAAGCAAAAGAAGATAAAAAAAAAAAAAGGGTTGTTTCATCATTTAAGTTGAAACATGGGTGATGGGGATAATGAAGGAGACCCCACAAGTGTGGAGATAGCTCATCAAAATTACTCAATCAGTAATCCACACACCTTTTGGGCGACAGGAGCGGAACCAAGTATTAAATGGTTAGAATGGAAGGAGTACTTTATAAATTACATTTCAGCGGTGGATGAAGCCGGAAAGATGAAACCTGAACAGAAAAAGAGAATACTTTTACATTCCTTAGGGCCTATGGGGTTGAAAACTTATTCGAGAATGTCCAAAGTGTTAGACACAAATTTAAATACTTTTGAGAATGCGATAAAGGATATGGACAAATATTTTGCCCCGAAAGTTTGTATAGGAGTAATTAGGCACAGATTCTTTCAAAGGAAGCAAGCTAAAAATGAAACTGTGGATGACTGGTTGGATGACTTGAAGAAATTGGTGATAGATTGCAAATTTGGTGACCTACATGATGATTTAATTAGAGATCATTTAGTCATGCACAACAACAATTCACCTTTACAGGACCGTTTATGGGTTAATGGTGATGCACCACTGGAGGACGTATTGGCCATAATGAGAAAATCGGAAATGTCGGGGAGGTGTGCAACTGTGGTCAAGGCAGCAGAGAAAGATCCGGAAAAGATGACAGAGGGAGTATTTAAAATACAGAGTAAAGCTAGACTCAACGTTCAACGTCCGCAAGGGAGATGGACGAACCAACCCATGAGGAACCAGGGGAGAGACTTCAGGACTGAGGAAAGAAGATGCTATCGTTGCGATAGCAAAGAGCATTTAGCCTTTAGCAAAATGTGCCCTGCTTTAAAAAAAAAATTTGGTATTTGTGGATTGTTGGGGCATTTTCGCAAAATGTGTTGTAGGCGCAGCAATGTAAAGTACATTTGGGACGGTGATGAGGTGGATGATGATTGTGAGGAAGAATGTGTGAAGAGTGTGAGAGGGAATTTCATGTTAAACATAGAGGATAACTCTATGGATGGAAAACCTATTTGTGAGTTATCTTTAGGTGGTGTTAAGGTGATGGTGTATGTGGATTCAGGATCACCGTACACAATCATTAATGAAGAAATATGGAAAGAAATATTTGTAGGGAAGATCGGAAACCAATTAAACAAATCAGATGTGAATCCCATCAGCTATACAGGAGAAAAGATTGACATGTTAGGTTTCAGATGGTTAACATTCCTTTTTAAAGGAAGATCCACAAGAGGGAAATTGTATATAGCTAAGAGGGGACCGTCAGTTTTGGGGTGGTTCGATCAAAAGGATTTGCATATAATCCTAGACCCTAATAGTGTGGAAAAAGTGCTGATAATGGATGAGTGCAGTAAAATGAGTGAAGTTTTGAGCAAAAGATTTCCTAAGGTGTTTGGGAAAGATTTAGGGGAACTCAAAGGGTTTGAACACAAGATTGTGTTGAAAAAGAATGCACTACCAAAAGTACACAAAGTGAGGCCCATTCCGATTTTAATTAGGGATGAGGTGAAAAAGGAAATACAGAATTTGCTAAGCAAGGGGGTGATTGAAGAAGTGGAGACATCGGAGTGGATTTCTCCGGTCGTAGTTGCCCGCAAGTCCAACGGAAAAATCCGTTTGTGCATAGACTTGCGCCATTTAAACAATAATATTGTGATTGAAAAGTTCCCTTTACCTAAAATCAATGAGATGGTAGCGTCATTGAGAGGGGCTACGGGGTTCTCTACCATCGACCTATCCGCGGCCTATCATCAGGTTGTACTGGAACCACATTCAAGAGGTTTAACAGCCTTTATTACCCCATTTGGGTGTTTTCAATTTACACGAATGCCTTTTGGGCTTGCATCCGCTGCAGCGGTTTTTCAGAAACTAATGCACAGGTTGTTTGGTGATGTGGATGGTGTGCGTTTTTTTCAGGATGACATTTTGGTTGCGGAAAAAGGTAAAGCGGAACATGATAACAAACTGATTCAGGTTTTGGAAACTTTACAGTCTGTGGGGTTAACAGTTGAGTTGACTAAATGTAAATTTGCGCAGAGGAGTGTCTCATATTTGGGGCACATTATAAGTGAGGAAGGGGTGAGACCAAAACCTGCTTTGGTTGAGAACATTATTAAGTCACCAGCTCCTGTGTCTAAGGAAGAGATAAGGTCGTTTCTGGGAATGGCAGAGTATTGCGCAAAGTTCATAAAGAACTTTGCATCGAAGGTTTACAATATTCGTTCGCTTTTAAAGAAGAACGTCAAATTTGATTGGAGCAAGGAGTGTGAAAGAGAGTTTATGGAAGTCAAAGTGGATCTTCAAGCGGTGAATGCTCTTGCCAGTTTTGATCCGAATTTGGAGAGTTTGTTGACCACGGATGCTAGTGACAAGGGGCTTGGTGCTGTGTTGTCACAGAGAGGTAAAGATGGAAAAGAGGAAATAATCCTATTTGCGTCTAGAGCATTGTCACCAGCGGAAAGTAAGTACCCGATCATAGAGAGAGAGGCATTGGCGTGTGCATGGGCACTTGAACATTTTCGTGCTTTTGTGTGGGGGAAGCCTGTGCTGATTCGCACGGATCATAGACCATTGGTTCGCATTTTATCTAGTGAAGGTACAGCAGTTGCTTCGGCTAGATTAGCCAGAATTTCGATGAGGATGAAAGAGTTCATATATAAGATGGTTCATGTTCCGGGTAAGGAAAACGTGGTGGCGGATTGTCTGTCAAGATTGCCCACTCCGTTGGAGGAATGTGTGGATGATCCGTGGGGGAATTGTAGTGTGGCTTTCGTACACGATTCTGGTGCATCTGCTATTAGTAAAGGTGAATGGTTGTAGGAGCAGTTAAAGGACGAGGTGTTGGGAAAAGTTTTGGAGTATATTTTGAATGGATGGCCAAGGAAGGCAGGTGTCACTGGGAGTATGCAATCTTATTGGGAGGTACGGATAGAATTGGTTCTAGACAGGGATTTGTTGTTGAGAGGAGATAGAATAATTCCCCCAACAACGTTGCGCGGAAGGATTTTACAATTGTGCCATGAAGGGCATTTCGGGATTGTCAGGACAACGTTGATTGTGAAGGGCATGTTCTGGTGGCCTGGAATTGACAAGGAGATTGAAAATTTTGTGAAGAGTTGTTCAGTTTGCTGCTCGGCAGACAAGTCTCTTAAAACGTTAAGACCCACTATGAGTGAAGGATTGATTCCTGAGTTGCCTTGGGATACCATTGCGGTAGACATTTTTGGACCGGTGGGTGAATTGAAAGCGTATGGGTTGGTAGCTATAGATTTGTTTACCAAGTGTCCAGTGGTGGAAATTGTGGAAAAGGCGGATACCCAGTCTGTTTTAAGATTTTTAGATAACATCTTTGTGATGGAAGGTTTACCGGGTTGCATTCTTACAGACAATGGGGTGCAGTTTCTTTCAATTATGGCGAAGGAGTATTTTAAAAGGTGTGGGATTAAACACAAAACCACTGCGTTGTACAACCCAAGTGGGAATGGTACGGTGGAACGTTTTAATAGGGTGATTAAAGAAGTCATACAGGCTTCAATGAACAAAAATCTGGATTGGAGGATACAAGTACAGAAAGCTGTGTGGTCATACAGAATTACTTCTCAAGTTCAAGCTGGTTTATCTCCTTTTGTCATGATGAGGGGTAGAACGCCAAGGAGTAAGTACAATCCAAATTGGTTAGTACAAAGTGAGGTACAACAGTGGTCTCCTATGAAGGACTGGGTTATTCTTAAGACCCAGCGGTGCCAGGGGACAACACCTGAAACCTGCGTGGGTTACCTGTTCTGGCGTACAAAACACAGAGACACGGGACACTTCCAGCGACGTCAAAGATCAGCGTTTATTTACTGCAGGGATACAGAAATTGCAAGAAGTACACAACGTGTAGGTTCTCGGAGACTGCTTCGAATTGCAAAAGTGGATCGCTCCTTTTATACATATTTGTGCCATTGCACAACATGGCAAACAAAGGTTACAACTCAGTTCCCACAATAAACTTCAAAAGAGTCGCGTTCATGTTTCAGGAGGCCGGAACATAATTACAGCAGCATTGCCGGTTCCCAACTGTAAAAACATATCATCCCCACAGTTAAAACACATTCCATTCTGACTGTAAACACATTAGGAAAAGGGACAGAAACAGATGCAAAGAAAGAACAAGGATGCACGACAGATTGGAAAAAGAGTGTTGGGAGTAATAACGGGAACTTGATTACAGGATCAAAGACCTCGTGCCCAATGCATGCACGACTGAAACAATAGACTAGTACGGTAAGATGAGCCTCGAGCGGGGCCATCTGCCTTTGCCGTGTCATTTCCCCTATCATAAAAGTCACCCTCAAGGAAACTCGTGTCCCTCGTGTAAGCTTGGGAATCCCAGGGTCACAGAGCGGACAGAGTTCGTTCGCTGGCTACTTGAGGGCAAGAGACAAGATGGATGCCGCATCTAAAATGGAACCCGAGGGTTCGGACGGACAAACCCAAAAATGAGACGAACCATACGTGGTTGCGTAGCGAAAACGCGTACACCTACTAAACTCGTCATTTGCGGTTCGTAGATACCAAACTCATCCATATTCGACAACACCCAAAAAGTGTCGTTCCGTCTCGCACGGAACCTCAGACGCTCCTTTTGCCCTCATGTAGGCAAGCACTAGTCAAAATCAGAATCGATTTCGATATTCATCAGATCGTTCAGCTGTTGCTGGAACATCATTCTATCCATCAATGTCTCCTTGGTAACAGATGGCCGTCTTATACACGTTGTAGCACAAAGGCCACATAAGGCAGGACCACACTGTACACAAAGACAACACGTGAATAGAAACGTTACAACAACCCCTACGATCATCAGAATCTTCCAACCCCAAGTGGATATCAAGCCCCAAAACCATCCTAGAAGTGTCCAATTACCTTCGTCCACGTGTATGGACTCGGAAATCTTGTGCAACTTCGAGATGGCTTGGTAAACAGTTGGAGCATTGTCAGGAATAAAAATGCAACAGCTCGAATGGATAACTTTACACACACCACCTCTATCTGCAAGAACAACGTCTAGAACCATACGGTTCTGCAACGTCATGAGTCTGTCCGCCTGAAGTTCAGCTGTTAAATTACCAAGAGCACTCGCAGTTATATTAGCAGTCGACTCGACTACACGGATCAACTGTCTTAGGTTCATACTATTAACCATAGGTCCCCAAAACGGCAAGAAACCCTTAAAGAAGTCTCCTGCTTCTTGACCGGCAGTGTCCTCTTTGCTAATAACGCCTCTCACAATTCTAGTCTTGTGATAGTCTGAGGCAACTGTAAAAGTCGGTGGTAAAAGATTCGCAATATAACAGGTACCCGAAAAATCACGGGGTAACCATGTATATGCACGTTCATAACATACGAAATAAGTGCCCTTAGCAGTCAGAAAAACAGGGGAAGAGAGCATCGGTAGGACATACGTGTCAGTACAAGCACTGTTCCCAAGTTGTGCTCTCGGATTTCGACCCAAACCCTTCAAGCAGAAATTACCGAGGTGGGGTACGATCCATATTGGGGACGAACTCTTGAGCTGTCTATCACCCACTGACGTACTATACTCAGCCTCACTCAGATCCTTATAGGCTTGCACCTCTTCATCTGGAATAAGCGATGCATCAAAAACATCTCTATCTAGATCAGCAATCGCTATCGCCAAAGGCTTGTGGTACGGACCAGGACCAAAGTTCGCAGAGCGTGGCTCTCGACTGGGGTAGGAATCTAGTGCACTACGGAACATAGTTTGAAACGCTCGAGCTGAACCCTGGGAGCTGTAGGGAAGAACCAAATACGGAATACCCCTATCCATGGTATGTGGCATTAACCCACACACCCAACAGTTGGTAGTATTCATCACCAACTGATGCTGATGTAGGAGTTGAACGAAGGAGTTATTCATGAATTCCGCACGTCTAACCTGTTCGTGTTGAGGCAGGGGATGAAAAGAATGTGGAGAAACAGTGGTAATGGAGCTTAGTTTAGGAGAAAGAGTAGGTGAAACAGAAGGTAATAACGACTGTATTCCAAAATACACTCCGCCCACCAATAACATAGATACAGTCAGAAACAGTAGGAATACCTGAAACAGAAAACATTTTGTTCGTACAATCTTATGCAATTTTGATCTTTGCGCCGACATCCTTTCTACTTCCAACAGCTTAGAGAATGCCATCCTCTAAAACCGTCCGTGACGTACTTGACGCACTTCGTTCTGAGTAGCGATTATCAATTCCCAGGAGTTCCCAGGAGTCGACAAAAGTAACCGACCTAGTGTCAGAAACCTGCTAAACAGAAAGGAGTACCCGCACGGCCCTACGGTTAACCCGGATGATAGGTTTTTCTTAAACACTCTGCTTTAATACAAATCTCTTAGCAGTGAAAAGCACATAAAAACTCAAAAAGAAAGGATGTAATCGTTCATAATGTCTGTAGCACCAGTAAAGGAAAATATAAAACAAAATTGTATTAGTCCTTGCTACGTGGACGAAGAAAGTATCGATTTCTTCCGGGTTGAGTCTGCTCTACAAACAATTGTTCAGCTGGTAAAACAGTGTTCGGTGGAGTGGACGACGATTCAGACCTTGAGTTCTCTACGACTGATGACTCCACAAATGTGTCTGGCAACGACAAATTGTCTCCTACAGGTTGAGCATCACTAAACGGCACAAAGCATAAAGGGGTCTCAGTTTCCGTTGCCGCAATCCCAGTTCTCACCCAACCATCTGTTGGTGAGGGGATCGGTACTTTTTTCGTGTGGCCGGCGTGAACCCAGTTCTTTCTGCCTTCCAATCGAACTGCAGTCCTGGTTGTTAATAATACTTGAAAGGGTCCCACGAATCTTGGCTCCAAGTTACGTTTTCGACCAAAATTTCGGGTAACGACCCAATCGCCTGGCCGGAGCTGATGTCCAGAACCCTCTGTCTGCGCCGGTAGAGCTTCAAAGACCTGTTGGTGAATTAACCTTACTTTAGTGGTCAAATCATGAAGATAATCGATTAGCATTGGATACTCAAGACTATCAAAGGCCTTAGGTCTCGGGACTCCCCAAATGTTTGCAGGGCGGCCGAACACAATCTCATAGGGGCTAAGCCCTACCCGAGAGTGTACAGTCGCTCTGGTTGATAGGAGAGCCAGAGGCAAGGCATCAGGTCATGATAGACCAGTTGTAGCTTGTATCTTTGCAAGTTTCAGCTTCAGGGTACCATTGTACCCTTCAACTAAACCCGCTGCCTGAGGATGATTAGCGCTATGGAATTTCTGACAAATTCCAAGGCCCTTACATACACTCTGCATCACACTCCCCACGAACTCACTTCCATTATCTGACCACACGATCCGTGGCATTCAATACCGAGGAAAGTATTCCTTCAGTAGGACTTTCGCTGTGGACAGGGCAGTGTTATCCTTAAGAGGATAGGCCTCAATCCATCTGGAGAACGCACAAACCACAACTAAAACATATTTTAGATTATTGCATCTCTCCATATGGATGAAGTCCAGCTGGATAACCTCAAAGGGACAGGCGGGAGGAGCAAAATGACCAGGAGGAGTGGGGGTGCCCTTGCCAGGATTATGCATCAAACACACCATGCAATTCTTAACCACTCTCTCAGCACATTTAGTAATACCATCATTCTTCCATACAGGGGACAAAAACTTGCATATCCCTTTTGCACTAATATGTGACAACCCATGAGCCATCGTCACGACAGCTAATACATACGCATCCGGTAACATCCACCTCTGACGTTCCGACAAGTCAACCCAACACCCATGCATATCCAACTTTCCCGTACTTTCTTTCCACTTGGTCTTTTCAGCTTCAGTGGCCTCGTTCTGAATTGCTTTTACACTCTCAACAGTGTCTTCACACATACCAGTTTCCGTCGACCATCTCGCTGAACCTGTCACATACATTCGGGTATCAAGATTCTTAGCCGTTTTCTTAGCAATCTCATCCGCAAATGCATTACCACGACCAACATCATCCGTCACTTTCCGATGTGCACTACATTTAACGATCGCCACCTGTTTAGGCAGTGTAAGTGCATCCAAAAGATCATTCACGAGCTGCCCGTGTTGGATCTTCGTGCCATGCGATGTCATAAATCCTCTTTCTCTCCACAATCATCCAAAACTGTGCGAAACGCCGAATGCATACTGACTGTCGGTAAACACATTCACTCGCTTTCCCTTAGACAAAACACATGCTCTTGTCAATGCAATCAACTCTGCCGCTTGCGCTGAATTCTGACTCAATCTCGCGGTCTCCACAACCGTACTCAATGTCACTACAGCATACGCGGTCGTCACATCGCCATTCGGCAATTTAAAGCAGGAACCATCGACATACAAAGTACCATCGGGATCTGCCAATGGAGTGTTTTTCAGGTCCACACGACCCTTTGTTTCTTCCTCAGTTCGTAAATAACAATCATGTGGTGGTACATCATCTGATTCCATATTAGTCAACAACAATGTCGCCGGATTCAGTACATTACAATGCTTGATCTGTATATGACTTGCCAAAAGGGTCAGCTCATACCCAGACAACCTTGCACTCGTCAGATGTTGAGTTTTTGTCCGATTCAAGAGAGTGTCAACTGCATGCGGAACCATCACAATGAGCATATTATCCATGACCAAACCTGCGGATTGTCGAATAGACGCCGCAGCTGCCGCCGTCGCCCTCAAGCAACTCGGCAACGCTCTAGCTACCGGGTCTAAGGTCAGGGAAAAATATGCACACGGACGCTGCTTGCCACCAAATTGTTGCGTCAAAACACTCAACGCACAACCTTCCCTCTCGTGAACGTATAGCGTAAATGGCTTACTGTAATCAGGAGTACCTAACACAGGAGCCGAACACAACGCATCACGCAGTTCAGAAAAACTTTTCTGACATTCTTCCGTCCATGGCAAAGGAGTCGAAACATCCTTGCACGTGAGCGATATCAATGGCTTCGCTAACAGTGAAAAATTTGGAATCCACTGTCTGCAGTATGACGTGATACCTGGAAAGGCACGCACATCTCTCTGAGTTGTTGGCACAGTCATTCGAGCAATTGCTGCAATTCTTTCAGGGGTCAACCTTCTTCCCGCCTTTGACAATAAGTGACCTAGATAGGTTACTTCTTGACAACAATATTGCAGTTTAGAAGGTGACACTTTGTAATGTGAGTCACAAAGATGCTGTAACAGTGACACTGTAGCAGTCTTGCAAATCTGTTCAGTGTCTGCAGCTACCAACAGATCGTCAACGTACTGAATCAAGGCCGCACCAGTTGGCAGCACGAACGCATCAAGTTGACTCTTAAGAGCTTGGCTGTAGATCGATGGACTCTCACAGTAGCCCTGAGGTGCACGTTTGAACCTGAAGCTACGACCACCTAATGAGAAACCGAATAAATCTCTGCTTTCCTCAGCAATCGGAATGCTAAAGAACGCATTCTTCAGATCGATTACCGAGAACCAAGATGCAGAGGCTAGAATCAGAGTCAGCAAAGCGGTAATGTCAGGTACCACAGGAAACTGGGGAACAACAATTTTATTTACCTCCCTTAAATCAATAACTAGACGGTACACAGGAGGCTTGGAGGGATCAGTTCGCTTCAAAATAGGCAACACAGGACTATTACACACGTTACCTCGTGTTTCCTCAATGACATCTTTATCGATCAAGTCGTAAATGATCGCTAATAGTGCTCGTTCACCATCAAGGGAGATACGATACTGGGGGATGCGCGGCAGTCGCGCGTTGAATTTCAATTGAACAACATAAGGTGGTATATCCAGCAGGCCCACATCATTGGGACCTGTCGCCCACAAAGAAGCCGGAAGAGAACTCAATTCCGGTGGGAGCTTATCAATCGACAAATACATAGGGGAGATCACTCTCTGACCCAATGTAAGCTCCACTCCAGCGGGAGAGCAATACAAAGTCGCATGTAACCGTTTCAACAAATCCAAGCCCAAAAGATTCTCACCACAACCAGTAGTCAAAATCAACGGAGCTTCTAACTCAGAAGACCCAATTGTAAGGGGCAAAGGGCTAGAAACTGGATTGCTAACGGGGGCGCCAGAGAATCCAACGGAAACATTCGTTAAGCCAGACAAAGGCGCGCCAGGGAGTTTTGAATGCATGATGGAACTTTTCGCTGCACCAGTGTCCAACAGAAAAGGCTCAACTACGCCCAATGTGGCAACTGCGACATAAGGCCCTCTCTGATCAACCGGAACTGATACTTCTCCCTTCCTCTGTCTACGGCTGTCCTAGTAGATACCATCCGCATCAACATCATGCTCAACATAATAGTCATCCACATGATACTGTGCAGATCTACCAGACGAGAGATCGCGTCGATCGAAACAATTTTTTGAGTCTGAGGAAGTGGCAAGACGCTCGGTCTGATTCTGAGTAACACCGCGACCTCTACCACGTGAAGCTTGTTGAGGACCACTACGACCTCCTCGAGCCGAAACACCATTGTTCCTGTCACGTAAAACTGGACAATTAAACTTCAAATGGCCCTCACCCCGACAATATGCGCATTGATTATACCCCAACACAAAGCGAGGTGCAGAAGAGTCATTACGCAACTGTGATCTAGAAAACTGCGATTGCGATCGATTTGGCTGTTGCGAGTCATTGTAATTCGAGCGCGGAGGATACGCTTGCTGCAATAAGACCTTAGTTTTAAGATCCTTCGTTTTCTTGTCTGCGCGTTCGCTTTCTTCCTTCTCTCTGTTTTCATAGTACTGGGCCGTGGCTAATATCTGAGCAGTGGTAGAAACAGCCCACGAACTTTCAGAATTCTTCAGCTTGTTGCTGAGTTCAGGCAACAAATTCGATACGAATTTATCAACGAACAACCGCTGACCACCCTCAGAGCTCATATCCTGACCGCTATGATCAATAAATGCCTCCTCAAATCTCGTAAAGAAATCAGAGACACTCTCATCCCTCTTTTGTTTGCACGCAGACAACTTGTCCCAATTAACGCGTATTGCTGGCATAAGTGTCTTCATAAGGGTAATTATCCTCTGGGGTAAATCCGCAATAAGCTGTTCAGGTTTAGCCCCACCAACTTGCTGGGCGTCTGCCGCCGCAAGAGCAGCCCAGTCGCCACCTAACTCGGCCGCGTGATTCTCATGACGGATTTTCGCCCAAATCGGCTGAGGCACTATATTGCCAAACAACATGTCAATATCGGCAAGGTTCATAACGGTAGCATCCACTAGTTGGGACAACTCCTTATAATAACCGGCAGGATTTTTACGGGGGTCGGGCAAGGTTTGCTTTACCTGCAAAACTTCCGATCGCTTCCAAGGGAGGTGTATCCAAACTCTCTGAAAACGTGCTGGAATAGCGGGATTAGCATTAGGATCACCTGGCATCCATACTGGGGGAACTTCCCGCATAGGATACTGACCAGGTTTTGCCATCCACTCTTCAGTCTCGTCCTTAAACAATGCTCGAGGTTGCACTGTACATCGAAAAGATAACAGACGCTCTAGAGCACATCGAACATTATCACCTACAATCACACCAGTCGTAAATTGATTCTGGAGCTCAGAGACCTCGGGCGGAACATTATCAACCGCATCATTATCCCACTCTTCTCGCAAAGCTTTACACATCTCCTCGAACACGAATCGCTGTGTGGGCGCATTAAACTGAGAAAATGTCTCAAACACTATACGCGAGGTGTACTTCACAGGATGGCGAATCCATTTACGCGCCATTTTTACCAACGACTCACGTTCCCTACCATCAGGAATCTGACTGCGCCTCTGAGCAACATCAGAAAGAGTCGATCCGAGTATTGGCCCAAAAAGCGGAGAATAGAGAGTAGCAACAGCGTTAAAGAGACGGCTATGAACAGAAGGAGAAGAAGAAGGAGGTACAGGAGCAACAACAGTGGGAGTAGAGACGGTAGCAGTGGACGGGATAACAGGAGTAGTGGTAACAATAGGCTGATAAGGGACTGGCAAAGGAGCAGTAGGAAGAAGAACTGGTAAAGGAGGATGAACAATCTGCGGCACAAGAGGATTCGGGAGAGCAGGAGGAACGACGGGCTGACCAGCAGCCGCCAGAACAGCAGGTTGAGGAATAGGAAGAATCATAGGACCCACGGTATCTGGAGCATAGGGAGGTGGTGATTTCAATAGATAAGACAATAACGAATCTTCTATCACTTCCTCTCCTGTCTCGTCAGAATTAGACGGTAACGCCGGATAACACTTATCCACCGCCATGTGATGAAGTCGAGCACTGACTTCCTGCTCCTTCTCATCTTTGTCTCGCTGATACTGTTCTGCATTTCGCATCACCGTAATAACACCTTCTCTCTTATTTTTCTTAATCTGTTTGATTTCTTTCTGCTTGGCCTCTTTGCGCCATAACCGGAAGGAATCAAACATGGCCGGCCTAGCCTTCTTTTTAAACAGTTTAGCTTCAAGATTATCTAAGACGGCAGTTTCGAAACTACCATGTGATGGCCAACTAAGAACACCATCATTTTTAGTGTAACGGACCCAATATTCATTATATACGATAGGACCTACGCCATGGCGACTATAGAGCTCATAAATTGGAGTTCCAACCGGAAGTATCGGACATGAATCCTCCAGCCGGGAATCCGTGCTGCAACATTTAAGGAAACCAAACAAAGTACTACGGCCAGGCATCGTGCACACTAACCGAGTTTACAAACTTCGAGGGCTATCGAATTATGATGTCCTTGCACAAAAAATGCTAGACCCTCGGTTTTTGGCAATTGCAATCGTCAAATAAAACCCAACAACTAAGAACCAACGACTAAGAACCACAAATGCAATGGAACCATGCAAACAACAAGGTAACTCTGAGAGCGACCCACAAATACTTAACTGAAAGAGCAATGGCGTCACCAGGAAGGCCCGTCTATCGTCTCGCCGTACAAAGGACTACGCCAGGCGCCAAAACAGGTCGACAGTCAGGGCATCAGTCCGTCGCAGCCGTCTGGAAGCGGGAATCTTCGCGGGAAAAGACTTCGGGCCACTTATTTCGACAACTGGATCGATGAAGCGGGGTGCACCTTCCCTCGGAGATTTCACACGAAGTTCCTCACGATCGTCGGGCTTTGGACCGGTACCGCTGATGTCGCCCAACGTTGGGCGCCAACTGAAGGACTGGGTTATTCTTAAGACCCAGCGGTGCCAGGGGACAACACCTGAAACCTTTGTGGGTTACCTGTTCTGGCGTACAAAACACAGAGACACGGGACACTTCCAGCGACGTCAAAGATCAGCGTTTATTTACTGCAGGGATACAGAAATCGCAAGAAGTACACAACGTGTAGGTTCTCGGAGACTGCTTCGAATTGCAAAAGTGGATCGCTCCTTTTATACATATTTGTGCCATTGCACAACATGGCAAACAAAGGTTACAACTCAGTTCCCACAATAAACTTCAAAAGAGTCGCGTTCATGTTTCAGGAGGCCGGAACATAATTACAGCAGCATTGCCGGTTCCCAACTGTAAAAACATATCATCCCCACAGTTAAAACACATTCCATTCTGACTGTAAACACATTAGGAAAAGGGACAGAAACAGATGCAAAGAAAGAACAAGGATGCACGACAGATTGGAAAAAGAGTGTTGGGAGTAATAACGGGAACTTGATTACAGGATCAAAGACCTCGTGCCCAATGCATGCACGACTGAAACAATAGACTAGCACGGTAAGATGAGCCTCGAGCGGGGCCATCTGCCTTTGCCGTGTCATTTCCCCTATCATAAAAGTCACCCTCAAGGAAACTCGTGTCCCTCGTGTAAGCTTGGGAATCCCAGGGTCACAGAGCGGACAGAGTCCGTTCGCTGGCTACTTGAGGGCAAGAGACAAGATGGATGCCGCATCTAAAATGGAACCCGAGGGTTCGGACGGACAAACCCAAAAATGAGACGAACCATACGTGGTTGCGTAGCGAAAACGCGTACACCCACTAAACTCGTCATTTGCGGTTCGTAGATACCAAACTCATCCATATTCGACAACACCCAAAAAGTGTTGTTCCGTCTCGCACGGAACCTCACCTAGTGATGTACGGGGAAGGTTGGAAGAAGTGCATTCAAAGGCAAAGGTTTATTATGACAGAGTGCATGGTGCTAAGGAGGTGAATATTGAGGTTGGTGATTGGGTACGAGTCAGGAAACCGTTCAGAGTTGTTAAAGGAGAGAGTAAATTTGAGGCACCCAAGCAAGTAATGGAGGTATTGAGGAATTCTGTAAGATTAAATGATGGAAGAGTGTGGAATTTGAAAGACATAGCTGTAGTTAGCAGCTGGGATGGAGATGATCTTGTGAGGGATCAAGGGGGAGATTTTGACTGGGTGGAGGATTATTTTGAAAATAGTAATCTACAATCGCAGTTGGCTGCGGAGGATGCGCGGGACTGTGAGGTGTCTCAGGAGGATGAATTACTTCATGGGGGTGCCAAGGTTACTTCTGTTACGGAGGGGGAAGGGTCTGTGATGCGTCCGCCAGTCATGGTAGCTCCAACACAGAGAAGCGTCACGGTACCTCCACAGGGAAGTGTCGTTCCAGGTGAAGGTGGTATTGGGAAAAGGAAAAGGATTTTGCCAAGTTGGCTCAAGGAGTATATTGTGTAGTACTGTTGTTTTTTTTTTGTGTTTGTGGATGGAAGCTGTTATTTTTTTTTTTTTTTTTTTGTATTTTGGTGGTTGGTCGTGTTTGTTATTTAGGGGGGGGATGTGTTGTGTCCTACTTTAATGTTGATGTGTTAGTCTGTGTGGATGTGTCTTTAAGGTGAGAGTGTGCGTGCATGGAATGTCACTAAATAAGTGACATTCGGATTCGGGGTAGTAGCGGTTAGCCAGGGAAGGATATGGAGGTGTATCCTGGCGCTCACCTGTTTTCGTGTATCTTGTTTGGAATAAAGTACTTGAAACACTACAAGGAGTCTTGGCATCACTACATGCTTTTATTTCTCCCAGCGCTTCCCACCTTGCATGTGTGTTGTACTGTACAGCATACATCCAATGTAGGAAATGCTTTACAGTTGGTCTAAGCATAGTACTTTGTGCCGGAAGTGTACCCTTCCAGGACAAAACCTGTGCTTGACTCACGCAGATATCTTTGCACTGTAGTGCAAAGGTGCATGCATGGCGCTCAGCAGCCTGATTCTGCACCGGCGCTATGGGGAAGGAAGGAGGGTGCCACCTCTGTCCTTATCTCTTCCTTTCACAAAACACAGCGCAGTATTTGCAGGTGCCGTGTTGCATTATGTGTAACATTTGTAAATCTGGGCCAAAATATTTACAGATGATGGATTTCAATAGCCTCTGATTGGTTACAAGGAGGGAGATCTATCTGGCAATAAATAATAACATAAAGCGTGTGAGCAGCAGGTAAAGCCACGGATAGATGTGCAGAGTGATGACCTATGAAACTCTTTCAGCACTCAAAGGGCCATATTATACAAGTGCCCAGGGGGCGCAACAAGTGTTTGTGTGCCCCCGGGCACTTTGGTATTACAGCAGGGGCCACAGATGCTTGTGCGTCCCCTTCTGTAATACAAATAGCACTGACACACATAAGGCACCAGCGCTATCTTCAGAGGACGTTCCCTCATTGGCATGTGGGCATGGCCCCATGCAAATATGGGAATCCCTTTGCCTCTGCGCCGTATTACAGACACGTATTACAGACGCGGGCGCAGAGGCAAAGGAGCTCTCAGGAGGCGCAATGACAGTGTGCCACCTAAAAGATAGCACACTGTCAGTGCACCCCCTGATTGCAGCCCTCTGTGAGGGGGAAAAGGGTTCCCATGTGCCCCCAGACATTCCCTTGCAGGCGGGGGCAGTCACTCACTGTATCCGCCTGCAAGGGGATCGCTAATCACCTTCAAAAGTGCAGGCAGGTTGCCACCTACACTGTGAAAAGACGGAGCGGCTTTAAAGCAGCTGCTTCGTTTTCAACATGAATGCGCTGTCTGCAGAGTAGCGCAAGTTCGCGTCTGCTCTGGGGGCAGTGCATTCACCATAATGTGGCGCATTTTCCTGGATTGCACTGGGTGCACCTTTTGAAAGGTGAGCCCAGCACAATCCAGGAAAATGTGCCGCATCCATAATTTGGCCCCAGGTACAGTGGCAGCTCAGGGCCTTTCCAGCGATTGATGCTCCCTGATATGGTGTAATTGAACACCTTTCTCTGCAGCCTTGATTGTGTCAGAACACTTCAGTGAACTAAAAGATTGGTATAGATATCTTTACATATCTTTCCATTCTTTCGCCAACGGCCTCCATTACACAGCCAACCTGTGATGATTTCTCTGACTTCTTCCTTGGAAAGATGGATAAGATTAAAACTGATTTCCAAACATCGATTAACTGGCTGACAGACCCTTCCCCTCCCTCCCCCCAGTCACCCCCTGTTCTAGGGTACACTCCCAAAAACAGAGCCTTCTGGAGCTTTTTCACACCCTTTGACGAAATCTCTATATTTAACATACTTACTACACTTAAACCCTCAAACCACTTCAATGACCTGCTACCACCCAGTTTTTTCAATGAAATGAAAAGGTCCCTAATTCCAATCTGGACCAAGATTGTAAATGCTTCCTTACAGCAAGGTGTGATTCCTGACTGTCTAAAGGCTGGCCAGGTTATGCCCATTCTGAAAAAATACCCTCTGCTGAGCAAGACGACCTTAATAACTTCCCCCCAATCACTACCATTCCTAGGCTATTGAAGCTGCTAGAGAAATGTGTCTATGTCCAACTTTGTAGCCACATTAATCAATTCCAGCTTCTTGATCAATTCCAATCGGGCTTTCGCCAGGGTCATAGCACCGAAAAGGCCATGGATGATGCTCTAAAAATGCTGGATCGGAACATAGCTTGCCTTCTAATCCTCCTTGACCTCTCATCAGCATTTGATACGGTCAAATATGACAACCTCTTGGATATACGGGAACGGAGGATGGGTCTCTCAGGATCCGTTCTGTTTGCCTCATTTCTTCATAACAGATCGCAAAAAATTAAAGTCAATCACTCCCTCTCCAACTCTTCTCCGATCAATCTGGGGGTCCCTCAAGGGTCCTCACACTCATCAACACTCTTCAACGTGTTCATGGAGCCCTTAACGCAAATGCTCAAATCATCCAATATACTGTATCACATGTACTCGGACGATACCCAATTGTACCTGAAAATCTCCTCACCCGAAGACATCAATTCACTCAATGCAACCCCACTCAAAACCCAACATTGGTTGACTCCAGATCATCTAAAATTAAACTCCATCAAAACGGAATTCCTCATTATCTCCCCTCCCAAACAGACCTCTACTATCACTGAATACATGAAGCAGCTTACAGCTCTCATCTGTGTTCCGCACATCATTGACTCTACCAAATCTCTCGGAATAATACTTGATAAGGCCCTGAGCATGCAGGAACACATCAGCGCCGCCACCAAAGGAGCGAACTTCCAAATGAGCATACTAAGAAAGCTAAAACCCTTCCTTCCTCCTGAAGATTTGAAGTCTGCTGTTTAAGCACTAGTCATCTCCAGATTGGAGTATGGCAGCTCAACTCTCTGTGGTATTCCGAGCTACAAGTTGGCCCCACTGAGGGCCTCTCTGAACTCGGCGGCTAGGCTCATCACAGGATCCAAAAGAAATAGCCACATCACGCCGGATTTGAAATCTCTAGACTGGCTTCCTATTGAGGCTAGGATTCATCTTAAAATTGTTTGCATGGCGCACAAAGCCCTTCACCATAACACTCCTCTGTACCTCGCCCAGAAACTGGAACTCTCGGGTGGTTACAGATCTTTGAGGAGCTCAAACATTTTACTGCTGAAACCACAAAAATGTCAAAGAAAGAAAACCTATAACCGAGCCTTCTCCGGTATTGCCCTGAGAATATGGAATGCCCTGCCTCCGGAAATCAGACTGAATCCCTCAACGCCCTCTTTCAAAAAAGAAGTCAAAGCACTTCTTATGCTTACATTCTGAACCTGTATTGTAACTACTACCCCCAGAAACAATGCGCTGAGACCCCCTCACACATCTGCTCCTTTACTGTATTTACTGTATTGTTGTGTTGTTCTATTACTGCAGTACTCTTGTTTACCCGTTTAACTTGCCCTGTCGGATTGTTGTTCCCGTGATTATGTGAAGTGATCTGATACCCACAAAATAAATAAAAAGAAAATGTCATCACTTTTGAAACCATCAAACCCAAATCTACCTTTCATCTTTGTAGAGGGACTCATTCTCAACTTGGCGGGTCGTCCATCATCTCATCCGGTCAGTGGTGTTTGGGGCGCCGATCCCCGGCAAAAGACAGCCCACTATATTTAGGGATCCTGCCGACCAGTGCAGCAGATTCCTCAGAGGCAATGATGAATGCCAACCTGGAGCCAGTTTTGTTTGGTGCACCAACCATTAACTGTTCCAGAAAACACAAAGAAAACAATGACTCCGAGGCGCAGGAAGTTTTCTTTGTGGGATTCAGAGTTATTGTGTGTCTTATATGCCTGTGTCTACCATTCAGGGTCAGAGGCTTTGTGGATTTGGGCATGTAAGATAAGCAACTGTATCCCTGTCGTTTTAGGGCCAGCGTACCGCCATTATAACTTGGTGACCAATGGCCGACAGACTACCAAGTCAAGGGTTTCTGATGGCAGAGCCAGCTGATGTCTCACGGTCGGATGCCCAGCCATTCTCCCAACTCCAAATGATGATGGAGACATCGACACGAGTTCCTAAGTAGCACTGAACTGGGTGAGAGTAATAGATGACATATATAAAATGTGGGGTACGTAATAAGAATTAAAGTACTTTTGGAGTTACCACTTGCACATTATCTTCATGCCTGCTGATAGCAGTGGGAGGCATTTCTGTTGTGCCCTACGGTGAGAGTGACACAGTCTGATAACAGAGCCCTTCGGGGATATCACTTTAGTGCACACCAGCAGCTTCATTATTGCCAGCACATCTTCAATAGCCTAAATTATTCTATGCCCACAATCAGGATAAAAGGGAAAAGGAAGCAGTGCTTTGTCTTACTCTTGGAACAAAGAAAATGTTTTTCTTTTGCTCAAAGTTTACTCATTCTGTCTCCAGCTTTGACCAGTCTATAGTCTTTCTTCCATGGCTCTCAGGGACAGACAGACAATGCTTTGAATAGGGTGTTCGCCAGCCAGCGTGCTTTGTCAGGGATCCTTTTGTACTTTGAAGAGGCAGCTTTGGTCCAGGCTCTTGGAGCAGAAATGTCTGTTTTGTGCCTACATCACAGGCACAGAATGGGCTGCATATCTCACAGAAACACTGCAGAACAGGAGGGACCCTCAATGAATCACTCCTGTCACTTCTGCAGGAAAAGGGAGGAATCCTGCAATTGTAGTCAACATACAATTGTCTGAGCAAACTCAGGCAATGCAAACCAGTCCAAACTGCCCATTATTTTCACGATACATCCGGGTACCCGACACTTTTGAGTTGATGAAATTTTAAAAAAGCCAAGACTGTTACTTTATATTCAGCAGGTAAGAAATCTATCCTTTTCAAAGTTTAGCTCCTTTTCCCTGGAGGTCACATACAGATCTCTGCATGTGCTTCCTTAATCCACAGGGGGTGCTGCTGCAGCATTTATAGTTTGGTGCTGCTTTCTCAGTTTCATTTATACTCATCTTTTTGCTCACCTCCATCCTTTCAAATTTCTCACATCTGTCCTCCTCCCTCCATGAAGCCACATTTACCTTTTCATTTATGCTGTTAAGAGCTGTATTCCTGCACGGTTGCAACACAAATCTGAGCTTGATCTGGTAATCATCTGAATATCTTGACATTTTTGGCAAGATTTGCCTCCATTATTAGAAGACATTAAAAAAACTATTTAGTTTTTCCATTGTCTGTCTTATTAGAATAGGGTGAAGAGGGTTTAGCGTTGGTATATAAACCCATTGGTTATTTTAAAGAAAATCTGCATACATACCTATCGAACTCTACGGGGCCGATTCACAAAGGGCAGCCAAACTTGTGGCAGAAGCCCCGCAGTTGTTGGGTGGGTCACGCACTTATGGTGGGGGCCTCACAATAGGTAACAGAAGTACGGAGGTCCCGCCATGACTGAGGGGCCTCCCCCATGAGTGCAAAGACCCTTTGTGAAACTTTGAAGTTTTATCAGGGGTGGCTCTTCCGTTTGTGCGGAGGAGCGTTGCCCCACAAACAAAATCCCCAGGCCAGAGCTGAAAAAATAAAATGGTCATAAAGTTTATTTATCATCATTTCATTTTTCAGCAATTGACCGTCCCAAACTGAGCGTCAGGACGGGGCAGGGCCATTGCTGCTGAGTGGCAGAAGGGAGCTTTGTGCTCTCAAGTTTGAAATGAGCATGTCTCTTTGGCCGGCTATCTTGCGACGGCCAGCTAGGCATGCACTTTTTAAACCTCTCTTAATACAACTGTCTTAAGACAGCTGGGTTAGAGAAAGCAAAGGCCTCCAGTTCTCATGTGAGCGGTCATGGAGGGTGCTCCCACCAATCCTAGCGCTGCTATCGTGCTGCATAAGAGCAGCACCAGGATTGGTTTGGGAGTCAGGAGCCTACTTGCCTTGAGGAGAGAAGGATCAAGGAGGATGTTGCGCTCGTAGTAAAGATAAGTGCCTTTTATTTTTCATTTATTGTGTGTGCCCCGCTTCACTACCCTCAGGATTGCCAGCCGCCACTGAGTTTTATGTACCTATGAATCACAGATTTTGTTGAACAGATGGTCACCCTGCAATCATAAAAAAGTAAGCTCCCTAAGCAAAAACAATGCACAAGTAAAAAGCAAGCTCTTTAAACATAAACAGGGCACAAATATATAGCGGTTCAAATATAGGCTTACAAGGAAAATGATATGACTTCATGAAAAAAAGGAGTACACAGTCTGGAATCATTATAAAGGGAGAAGGCGGGTTTCAAATCTAAAATCAATGTAAACTTTTTCAGCTGAGCAAACTTAACAACAACCCATTTTTTTTAAAAAAAAATTTTAAACTTTTATTTTGAAATTATTTGAGCGTACATACAGCAATAAGCCAGGATGCATCAATGGGTACACAGTCCAGTTATAAACAATACAAGAGAGGCAGAAAAACAAAGAACACACATCTGGCATTGACATTGCGAACCCTTCAGAAGAGCAGGAGTAGACATTAATTCCAAGAGTACTATAGTGTTTACCGCTTCCCACACTGTCCCCGGAGGGGCACCACATCAGGCCCCCCACGTCTCAACAACAGGTGTCTGGTATGCATTGTTCACAAGGGTGAAATTCCACGTCATGCAGTGTCTCTGGAGCCCTGTTCCACGGCCAATGCCCCTCTAAATAAAGTATTCGCATTCCATAAAGGAAACTCTAGTTCATGGTTATGAGGCCGGTCCACCTCCCCCGGGAGCATCACCCCCCAACAGGTAGCAGTGCAGTGGAGCCCAGATATCTGCCGGTCGTGATGCTGTTGGCAAGAGTTCAGAGTATGTATTGATTTGTTCTTGACAGTAAGTAAGATCTCGCATCCAATCTTTAAATTTTGGGGCCCTACCTCTGCCCCACCAACAAGCAACTCGTCGTTTAGCAAGTAAGAAGGCAAGTGCAAGGAATTTGCGGTGTGCAGCTTGTAAGGGCTCCACATATCCCAGGAGGGCAAGGACAGGGGAGGGCTCAATTTCTGAATTAATCATCTTCGAAAGTGCTGTAAACACTTGGTCCCAATAGAGGCGCACAGCCGCACACGCCCACGCCAGGTGGAGAAAATCCGCCCCAGGGGCATGGCACCTGTCTCATCTGTCATCTTCACGTAGTCGATATTTGTAAAGCCGGGCGGGAGTGTAGTATAATCTGTGGATGTACTTATAATGTATTATTCTAAACCGGCTACTAGAGGAAATTCGTTCCGTCTGTTGAAGACAGAACTCCCATTGTTTGTCCGTCAGTGGGTCCTGCAGTTCTAGGTCCCATTTCGCCCGGGCCGCAAGAGGCGGGGCAACCATGAGCGAGCGGACCGACCTATAAATTTTAGAGACTAACTTGGCGGGTGCCTCGTCATGGAGGATGCGTTGTAGTGGTGTCACCTCTGGTGGCTCCTGCGGAAAGTCAGGCGTTAGCGCCCTAATCCCTTGTCGGAGCCTGAGATACAAAAAGACGTCAAGGGGAGAGGGTTGGATGGCCTCATATAAGTGTTCCATAGAACGGAACCTACCAGCATGATACAAGTCCCCCCCATGTCGTGACGTGGATATTATGTACTAATTTCCGAAACCCTGCTTCCTGCAACAATGGCATGCTGGGATGGTAAACAAGGGGCAAGAGCGGTGCATACAGCATGGCAATCCCTAATTTGGCCACAATTCGATTCCACGCAGTCACCGTGCTCGCCACGGTCGTAGGCGTTGTGTCTTTCCCACGCAATGGGGTATAGAAGGCGCCCTCTATGGGGATCGGATGCGCCAGCCAGTGCTCAGCCGCGAGTTGGGGCATGTATCGAGGCTGCCGCATCCAGAAATAGGC
This sequence comes from Triturus cristatus, assembly GCF_964204655.1. NCBI lineage: Eukaryota > Metazoa > Chordata > Amphibia > Caudata > Salamandridae > Triturus > Triturus cristatus. The sequence goes on along the minus strand of NC_140589.1, from coordinate 1,787,001,407 downwards.
ATAGTGTGCCTGCGCTGCTTGAAAGTACAACTCAAAATCAGGGACGCCAAACCCGCCTTGATGATACGGCTTAGTGAGGACCTCCCACTTGAGTCGGGGTGTCTTCCCGCCCCAAGTTAGTCTAATGAGCTCCGATCGTAGACGTCGAAAGAAGAAACTACCCGGGTAAAAGGGGATGTTCAAGAATAGATACAATAGTTGAGTCAATATTACCATTTTAATTAACGACGTCCTTCCAGCCATAGATAGGGGAAGTGTAATCCACCTAGTTACGCAATCAGTAATGCGAGTCATCGTTGTGCCATAAGTGGCCCGCATTAGTTCCTCTTTGTCTCTTTCTATGTGTATGCCTAAATACTTAAAGTCCCCTTCGCACCAGGCAAGAGGGTACTCCAAGTCAAACCGCACAGTAGAGGTTGTGAGAGGGAAAATCCGTGATTTGCTCCAGTTGATCTGAATGCCGGAGAGCATGCCAAATCGGATGAATTCCCTAAGAATCGGAGCGAGGTTATCACTAGGGTCCCGTATATACAAAGTAATGTCGTCCGCATACATAGATATTAATATCTGCCTCTGAAAACACCGCAACGCCTTGTCTTTATGATGCTGTCGTAACTTGGCCGCAAGGGGCTCCATGGCTATCGCGAACAGTAGGGGCGACAGGGGGCAGCCCTGTCTAGTGCCTCTGGTGATGGGAAATGCCGCGGAAAGTCTGCCATTTATCAGCACCTTAGCTCTAGGAGTTGTATACAACAGTCTAATCCAGGAGATGAAAATGCCTGGAAACCCCATCCGTTCCAGCACCTGGAATACATAATCCCATTCTAACGAGTCAAAGGCCTTCGAGGCGTCGAGGAAGACAGCAGCCATTGGCAGGTCCGCATGTACCGAGTTGAGGATCGAGAAGAAAGTGCGCAGGTTATGGGACGTCGCCCTGCCGGGCACAAACCCTGCCTGGTCGGGCAATATCAGGTTAGGGAGTAGCAAATGAATACGGGTAGCAATCAACTTTGCAAGTATTTTTACGTCGCAATTAAGCAATGAAAGAGGGCGATAAGAGTCACATCTATCCGCATCTTTCCCAGGTTTAAGGAGAGACGTAATGAGGGCCATGCGCATGGAAGGGGGCAGATGGCCCACCTCGAGGGCGTCTTCATAAACCTCACGCAGGACCGGCGCCATAAAATCAATGTAGGTCTTATAGAATTCTATCGGTATCCCATCTAGGCCCGTAGCCTTGCCTGAACGCATTTGGATAATAGCCTCACGTACCTCGTCTAACTCAAAAGGAGAGCTAAGAAACGCTCTATGCGCATCACTGAGCCATCCAAGGGACACATCCTCCAGGTAGTCTTGCAATTGGAGATCTCCGGACCTAGTCGACGTATACAATTGACGATAGTGCCCTACGAACGCATTAAGAATTTGCGCGGTGTCTCTATATACTGCACCGTCCATATCTGCAATTTCCAAGATAGTGTTAGGAGGCCGTGTTAACCGTATCGTCGCCGCCAAGGCTTTCCCGGGCCGCTCGCCTTCGCCATAGCGGCGGGCAATCCAGTGCTTACCCCTATATTTTGCCTCCCTAGCTGCCTCGTCAGAATATTCCGTCACTTTTTCGCGGATACGTGCCAGTGTATCATCGTTAGGGCTGTCCGCTAACGACATCTCGCGCGCTCGAAGCTCATCCTCCAGCGTTCACAAGCGTGCTATTATATTCTTCAGTATACCGGACCCCTTGGCGATGCATATGCCCCTTAGAGTCACCTTAAATGCATCCCATATAGTTTCTACAGCATTCACGGAGTCTTTGTTGCGCTTAAAAAAATCAAGACATTCTTCCCGCAATTCCTCCTGAAACACAGTATCGATCAGCATCGTGGGCTGTAAACGCCAGGCGGTCAGGGGAGGGCCTAAATCCGCGGCCCGTAGTGTGATGCGTACAGGCGAATGGTCAGAGAACGTTCTTGGAAGATGGTGCGTGCGATCGAGCGCCGCATAAAAGTGAGGAGATATAAGAACATAGTCAAGCCGGGCCCAGGATCGCGCTTGCGCTGTGAAATGTGTGCCCTCCCGATCCACAGCATGGAGGGATCTCCACGTGTCGATCAAGTTATGCTCGGTTAGAATCTCCAGCAGTTTCGCCCGAGCCTTGGTATAATGGTGTGGGGCCGAGTGCGACCTGTCCCTAGATGGATCCAGCGCAGTATTGAAATCCCCTCCCCAGATAAGGCGCTGCGGACCCACGCCTATGATAGCCGCAGTGAGCTCTGTAAAGAAGTGCGGGTCGTCTGTGTTGGGGCCATAGCAGCAGACCAGGGTAACTGCCACATGTCCTAGTCTACCCCACATCAAACAATACCTTCCCTGGGCGTCGCTTTTAGTGCCGGCCAGAATGAAGGGCGTCCCGTTTTTCACCAGTATTGCCACTCCCCTAGAGTATGAAGAGTAGGAAGAAAACACTGCATATTTCGCCCATCTACTGGCAAAAGCGTGAGTGGCCTGCGGTCTAAAATGAGTCTCTTGGATAAAGGCTATGTGAATGGCATGGCGGTCAAGATAAGAGAGGATCTGTCTCTTTTTTCTCGGGTCTCCCAGGCCTCTAACATTCCAAGTTATTATATTTAAATCAGTGTCTATCCTAGCCATGGCGAAAGTGGAAAGGAGCCCAGTATGGCAGCAAGGAAGCTGCCAGATCTCTCCCCGGAGCAACGCACTGTGTGTCCTTCCGTCTTAGAAACATGACTGTCATAGCTGACGTGGCGGACTACGTGTACGACATGCACCAGAAGGGATCCTCCCCTCACTGCTCCATCACACAGTCCCACAGAATCTGAGAGTAGCATCCCTGTAGTAGCAGCCGCGCCCAACATTGCAAAAACAATTTTAAACCGTCTCATTCCACCCCCCTCAACCAAAACTTCCCCAACATGTTTCGTATGATCATCTCATCAGCAGATCCCCCTGGTACTGACAGACGATCACCCCCATCCAGTGCAGAAGATGGGGCCCCACCCACCCCCCCGTGACCACCCCCAGGCATATCCAACACCCCCAGAATGCCAGAGTTGTAGCACCGGTTGGGCCCAGATCCTGCCCCTGTTCTCCCCTCCTCGTCCCATCAATGAACCTCCCCATCCCATCACAGCCGCGGTATGCAACAACTAACAGTTCCCACAGCATATGTCTCGAGCAACGCACATCTACCTGCCTGGGTACAGTGACACTGGAAATTATGGAGGTAGCGGTGGAGAACAGATTCCCCTCAACAACACCTACCCCTCCCCCCACCCACTGAAGCATCCCCAACTTGCCAGTATCCCCTCCCCACCCCCCTCCCAAAATGCCCAACACCCAGCTCAACAAGAGCAGCATTGTCAACATGGTCGCTGGGGTATACCCCATAGGAGTCATCCAGAGTGCACCCGTATCCACCCTCCACTTCCCATCTCCCACCCCATTCAAGGGAAGAAAGAAAAGAGGGGGGGGTGGTGCCTGGAATACATTACCAACCACCGTCCTAAATCCGACTAGGGTGTGTTCGTTTAGTCTGGCGCCATCACAGTCATGTGTCCACCCGGTGGGTCCCCGCATGACCAGCAGTTCCGCAGCGCTCTAGTTTGGAGACCTCGCAACAGGAAGCCGCGACCCTGTGACTAGTGTTCATCCTCGAGCTCTTCCTCGTCATTAACGTGGCGCTCAGCCCGCGCAGTCTTTAGAGCCTTCAAAAAATCTTCCACTTGTTGCGGATTTGTAAAGAAGTGTTGCTTTGCTTGGTGGGTGACTCTCAACTTTGCCGGATACAGCAGTGCATAATCAATTTGCAGGGCGCGCAGTTTCTTCTTAACCTCGAGGAATTTACGCCTTTGTTGCTGAACGACAGGCGGGTAGACGGTGAAGCGGACACCATCAGATGAGAGCGTTTGGCTCGTGCGCGCAGCTCGCAACGCAGCATCCCGATCACGGTAATTCAAGAGCCGCGCCATGATGGGTCGTGGTGGAGCGCCGGGTTTGGGCCGTGGCCCAAGAGAGCGGTGTGCTCTCTCGACGATAAATTGCTTGGAAAACGCTTCCGACCCAACGGATGCAAGGAGGATCTTCTCCACATATTCTTCCATGCGCCCCGTATTGGTGGATTCTGGCACACCAACCACACGAATGTTGTTGCGGCGGCTGCGGGCCTCTAACTCCTCATTCTTCGCAGCGATAACTCTTAAGACATTGTCCATTCGCGAAAGCTGCGTGGTGTGTGTGGCCGCAGTGTCATCATGGTCAGATATTCTCCTCTCTGCCTCCGTTATGCGTTCTTCATGCACATCCATTTTATGTGCGAATGCGTCCATTCTCGACGACAGCCGGTCAACTTTATCCACTACGGTAGCAAAGCCCTGCCGCATCTCCTGCATCATCTGTTGTAAGTCCGCTGCCCGGGAGCCCGAATTCGCGTCAGCCTCGGGCAGGCCCTGGGAGCCCCCCGCCTCTTGTGCACCTCTCACTCCTTTTTTTGCCGCTGGGGCCTCAAACGTGAGTTTAGGCTGCCGACTATCCTGTTTACCCATCTCGGCCGTCGCACACTGACTCACAGCAGCCAGCAAGGGGCGGATTCCATGTTCCTCTCGGGTATGGAAGGAGCCAGAGGTCTCGACTGCAGCCCGCCGTGACCGCAGCAACAAGCACCAGGTTAAGGTACAGATCGTACCTGCACTTCCAGAAAGAGACCGCAAGCAGGGAGGGAGACCCTCGTCATGGTCGTTCAAAGCGGAGCGCCAGCCGTCTCAGAGCATAGGCAGCAGTAGGAAGCTTGAAGGCAAAGAACAGACTTCGGCCCTGCACTGAGCGCCCCTCCACCACCTCCGCAGTAAGCACGTCAGCCGGGCAGCATGGGGTATGCCCAAGACTCCAGTATCCTCTAAGCTCCAGCAGAGGTTAAGCAAGGGGGCCGGCGGCGCACATCAGCCAAAGGCAACGGAGGGAAAGGGGCCAGTGCCGTCGGGGCCCACGAGCAGTAGATGCACCAAGGCACCCAAGTGGTACTTCCAGCAGAAAGTCTCGGAGGAGGGGGGGGGCCCCGAAGTCAGCGCCCTCTACCCCGGTGTCGCTCCACTGCTCGGTATCTCCCTGTGGGCGGGCTCGCGTACCACCTTCTTGGTATCCCGCAGCGGGAAGGCGCACCAGGTCACAGCCGCTCAAATGGGGCCCCCGCTCCTCAGGACTCTCACGCAGCGCCGATCTCACAGGTGCAGGCGGAACCGCCAGACAACGGCCCCTCAAGCCAGCGGGACCCCCGAGGCACTATAGGCGGTGACCAACGGTGCCCACTCTGCCACCAGTCCGTCCAGGCACCCATGCACGCAGCTCGTCTTCGCAGGTACGGGAGGGGGAGGGGGGGAAGGGCACCCCCTAAGCGCCAGGTCTCGAGAATACGACAGCACTCGCCTCCTCGCCTCACAGCGTGAAGCTGCCCCCATCCACAGACTGCACCGCTCACCTTAGATCGGCCTCAGATGTCAGGCGGCCCCTCGCACGACGGCGTATTAGGCAGACCTTCCCCGCTGGCGGCACCTCTCAGCGCGGGTCGCAGGCTGCTCCACTGCGTGGCTCACAGCAAGATCGCTCCCATCGTAGTCGAGGGGGGGAGGGGGGGGAACACCAGCAGTGTCCTGCATCCGCACAATGCTCCCCTTGCCCCGCGGTCCACTCATCCAGTGCACAGGGCGCTGCAGCAGCCGATCCCCGTCAGGGCCCACTCGCCTCGTGGTGCGCAGCGGTCCAGCGTAGATCGCCACCGCGGGCCGCACGCTCCACCGTCACTCAGCTCTTCTCCAGCTCAAGCTTGTGCCGCCGCTAACTGCGGCGCAGCAGGCTGCACGGCCACCAAACTCTCGCCAAGGCTGCAGGATAGTTCAGGCAGCATACGGGTGTATGTTTCGTCGGAGGATCAGCGGTGTTAGCAGGATAAATGAAGGATTTTCTGTCCATGCAGCAGGAGCCTCACATCAGTGCGCCCATTCTGCTTGCGCGCACTCTAGCGCCCAACTATCGCTAATGAGATGCAGAGTAGGCGTTCCCGAGCAAATATTCACGACAACACCACACCTCAACATTCTCAACGACCAGCCAGATCAACAATAAGATCACAAAACAGGCTATAAGTTGCATTAGCAGTAGGAAATTAACACCTGCTCTGACCTGGTGCAAAGTCAGACGACAACCTGCACCAGAAAAGGGAGCCCAGCCCACAGCCACACCTGAAGAACCACAGATGCCATGGAGCTACTCATCATGCAGCCCGGAGCCCCAACAGGGCCACAATACCCACCGCAACCACCCCCAGAATCGCCACCCCCCACGGACCCCACCCCGGACCATCACAGAGGCAGCGCAGACAAAGACAGCTGACCTTCAGGAAACGCACCAGCCTCACAGACTTAACACCAGAGAATGTCATTGCCCACTACAGACTTAAAAGGACAACCATCCTATGCATCCTGAACATCATTGCCCACAGGCTGACGGTACCAACACAGCGGACAACCAACATCCCACCTCAGACAAAGCCGCTGGCTGTGCTGCACCTGTTGGCCTCGGGGACACTCCAACCAACAACCGCCAGAGTTAGAGGAGTCTCACAGCCAGCCCGATCCAAGTTCCTCACACCTGTCCTGGATGCCATAATCAGCTTGGTACCCCAGTACTTATACTTCCTCCACACTGCGCAGGAACAGCTGGAGACCAAGCAAGGTTTCTACGCCACAGCTGGCTTCCGGCACGTGTTGGGGGCAATTGACTGCACACATGTCCTACTTGTGCTCCCAGCTGACACTGCACACAATTACCACAACAGAAAGCACACACATTCCATCGATGTGCAGGCAATAGTGGACCACTGAGGACTCTACACCAATGTCGTCCCCAACTACCCAGGCAGTGTGCATGATTCCTACATCTTCCGATAGTCCATCATCAACCGGTGCTTCTAGGATGGCACCTACGGAAATGCACTGCTCGTTGGTAAGAACCAAATGAACACACCACACACCTCAACTCCACAATCATGCAACTCACAGCTCTGGGAATACGCATGTTACAAACTCACATACAACATCCTAAACAACATGCCCACCCACCATACACGACAGCACAATGTACTGTGGTAACCTGGGCTAGCCATGTACATGAGCCAACAACGGCATGGCACCTCAGCCACACAATAGCAGAATGTGGGGAGAAGTGGGAACCAGGCATGTGCGAAGGAGGCAAGTAACCCATGAATGAGAATGCACACAATGCCAAGTGTGGCGTGGAAGTGCTGGACAGACTGCAGTATGCAGACCACAGACATATCCATGTCACCATACACTGCTGGTGGTGGTAGTGTTGTGGACAGTGGACGCAACCATGTCACCCCAGCCAGTGAGGAAGATCTCGGAAATGTAGCTTGTTACGTCCCTCTTGTAAGCGTGTGCGGAGTGGGCTGGCCCGGCATACGCTAGGCTAGCGTAGGGGTTTGAATAAAAAGCATGCAGCCCTGGGTGTGGTTCTCTTCCGGAATGGCCAATGTGTCTGCCAGGGCGGCGCCTCTCACCTCGCCACGAGGCTGACGCCGCGTGCGGCTGTGCCTGCGATCCTGTGCGCCTGCCGCAGCCCGCGCCACTGATTGCCGAACTAGTCTTGTCCGCCACTGCGCATCCAGGCCTCACTGCTCACCTGACGACATCAGTGTGTCTCCAAGAGGACCCACCACGTGCCGGTGCAAGCCCCAAGCCCAAGGCTCACGACCTTGGCAGCCTCCTCAGACCATCACAGCCTCTGTGAGCAAGGCCCGCAGTACTCCTTCCTCGTTGACGTACTCCACCGGCATACACAGCGGACAAGTAGCTCACACATTTGGAACTGAGTCTTGATTACATAATGGCAGAGTACATATTTTATGGCTGAGTTTATGTCACTATACTCCCTTCGATGTGGTGCCACCAACTCTGTGCAAAGAATTCTGACCACACGTGTCTGTGGGCCCTTGCTGACTTCGGCCTACTCTGCAGTCCAGCAGGCCTCACACAATTCAATTCAGTCCGTAAAAGGCAGGACACAGCATCGTCGCAGGGTGCACACCCGCTCAGCTCTGGTGCCTCCACCTCCGTCAACCATGAATCTTCTCCACATGCCATTTCAACGCCGTGTGTTAGAGATCCAGGAGGAGCTGGCTGCACAGCGGTTGACCCACGCAGACCGCTGCCTCCGGCCTACACTGCGGTCAAGCAGGTCACACATTTGGAACTGAGTCTTGATTTCGTCATGGCAGAGTTAATATCACAGCACGCAAGGAGAGGAGTAAGAGGAAGTAGCGGTTTAGTCCGAAGGACAAAAGGATTTCCGTTACGGAGGTGATCGAACACCACCTACAACTGCACTGGTGCCACTGACTGTGCATCGCAAGCCGACGACACGTGGCTGTGGGCCACTGGTGACCGCTGGCTCCGGCAAACACTGCAATCGAGTAGGACACACAATTGGAACTGAGCCTTGATTTCTTCATGGCAGAGTTCATATCATTGTACAGGCCTCATTGCAGACTGCCTTCCAGCTCTGGTGCCACTGACTCTGTGCCACTGGAGTCATGGACACTCTCTTGACCTTTGGTGGTGTCTGGGTCTATAGCCTGGGGGTTGTCTCCATCATAATGTAGCTGATACTAACATGGTTGGGAAAAAGGAGACTGTAGCATTCAACTCCTCCATATTGCCTGTTTCTGCTTGCTTCTGCCCTCTGCATCATGCCTTGGATGGACACCTTCCACTGTCCCCCGTAACACTCCACGACATTTTCCTTGGACATCAACGAGGCCCCATTCAGCTCTTGTGGCCCTACCTCAGTGCATTGCAAGTCCCCATCCCGTTGCGGTGTGCCTGTCCCGGCCGCAGTGCGTCCGGGGCCACTAACTCTATGCAGCTCAAGTCATGGACCCTTGCTGTTTGTACTTTGAACTTCTGATTGTCTGATCACTGTTGTAGTTGTTGCCAGCACCAACCAACCCCTGAGGGGTGGTTTACACTACCCAACACCCATCCAGCACAGGCGTAACTGGACATGTGATCCTGGCAATAAAAGGTGCCCGTAGCCAGTTCCACAAATTGTCTCTGTGTGTCCGTGTGGTCATTATGTATGCATGAGTGCCCCGGGCCATGCCACATTACATTGTGCTGTGTACAGCGGGTGCAACCTTGTCACCTCAGGCAGTGGGGTAGACCTCGGACATGTAGCTGTGTTGGACCCCCCTGTGAGCGTAAGGGAGTGGACCAGCGTACAGCAGTACGGCGTAGGGGTGTGGTCATTCAACACGTGGCTCTAGGTGTGGTTAAATATAGGCCTTGCCAAGGAAGTAAGTAATGAGTGTGTCTCTGGTGTAGTGTCGGCGCCACCCATCACGCAATATACAATGTTGCTATGTAGCATGCCCCCAGAGTGTGGGCTCGGCTGAGGGGTAAATGAGGGTGCCCAAGCCCGCTCGGGGTCAGGGATCAGACATGCCAACTGTTGTGTGTGTCGCTATTTACTCAGCATAAGCCAAAGGTCTACCCTCAAACGCATGGTGAGTACAGCCAGCCATGAACTCTACATCTGTGTGCGCCCTGTCCTTACCATAGGCCTACACACGTGGCCGCCCACCTTAAGCATGCAACATCACTGTGTCGTTGTCAGGCTTGTGTACATGCGCAGACAGGCATGACATTGGTGTGCCGTAGGGGTGCAAGTGATGCAACCGCGCTGTGCACACTAGTGAATAGGCTCAAGGGGAGGGAGGAGCAGCAGTGAGGCTACGTAATACACATTGATGCCGCTCATTTGCAAAACACAGTACGTCATACAGGAATCACAAAGTCACATATATCACACACCAATGAACCAGTGAGCCTGACAACACATCATGCAGAACCAACTATTGACTCATGTCTCTCTGCACTGTCACAGGTGACCAAGGATATGCACTCTGCGCTTGGATGATGACACCCCTCCTAGCCCCGAACACACTGGCACATGGGCAGTACAATGCGGCCCACAATGCACCAGGGGCATCGTGGAATGCACATTTGGCATGTTGAAGTCATGTTTCAGGTGCCTGGACGTCACTGGTGGAAGGCTCCTGTACAGCCCAGACATCATGTGCAAGATGATCGTTGCATGTTGTGCGTTGCACAACATATGTGTACGCAGCAATGCCCCATGAATACGAGTGCCAGATGCACCGGACAATGATGATGAAGATGAGGCTTGTGGCTCTCACCCCACTGCAGTTGCAGCAGGAATAGCCCGTAGGAACACCATCATTGACAGTTTCTTCACATGAGCACGTCACATTGTGACAGTCCTTAGCAATCATGGGACAGTACAAAATGACCACAGGCACAGCATGTGCAAATAAATGCATCCCATAACACATTCCCTGAGTGCATGTCACTCATCTCTACAGGCACATCACTCAGACAAGTTTGAGTGCAACATGTATTGCTAACAATTTTATGATTTGTTCATAGATGGTGGGTGTATCACCTCTGTGCAGAGAGGCTGTTTAGGGTGTCACGTATTCGAACTGCCAGTTCTGTGTGTCACAGTTAGTAGGGAATCCCACTCTTCGGCGTTTCACATGTGTCCAAATTCATTCCATTTGGGCAGCCATTTGTGGCCTACAGGTGACAACAGGGCTCCTTTTGGTGTCAGATATGTGCCACCATGATGCAGGGATGCCCCCTGTGACTCAAGTCCCACAACATGGGCAACATGTACGTACGTGGGAGTCACTGCCCCTACATTCGTCCACGCTTTCATAATTGATTGATCATGGTCATGACATGTCTGTGTGCAGGAGGGGTTGATTGTCCCTCTGCAATGTGAAGGGGAGATGAGGTTTCACAGTGTTTTCCATGCATGTTTCAGCATTTGTGCATGTCAATGTACATTTTGACTGTGAGGAGATGCCTATTCGATGCGGGACAATGGTCATTTGTTCTACGTCACGGATGTGGGGTTGTGCTCGTACATTGTCATCTCACCGTTTTTTTTACTCTGCCTTTATGGTGCATTTTCCCGCATGAGGCGTAAGAATTTCAGGCCAATCACTGGTTATCGCTGATTTTTGTATCGCGATTGGCCTCATCGCTACTATTTTCGCGTTTGTGTTTCGCGTTTTTTCTGAGTAGCTTTAATTTTTACTGTCATTTGACGCATTATCATGAGACTATTGCAAGGTACCGCCGTGTTGAGCATACCACGTTAACACGGTGTTATTTTCCTGCGATAGACTGCGATGTGAAGAGTTACGTTAATCTAATTTTGCGGTAGTTATCACAAGTTCTTGAGAATATGCCCCAAGATGTGAAAGAAAGGCTTGAAATGTCACAGACGGGGACTTCCTTCAAGCACGGTTAGGATGACCAAGAAAACAGCAGTTTTAATTCACAATTATGAGGAAATGCTGATTTATCTCTTTATTGTTAAATACTTAATTCATTCATTCTAATGGGTCTCCTTGCGAAATTTTTATAATATAGATCACTAATGTGGCGTAAGATCTTGCTCTTTTTAATTGATGTATTCAGTCAATCAGATGAAACAAAATCTGCCTTCCCACTCTCGGTTTTACAGAAAAGTTGGACACATCGGGCCAAATTTATCAAGGCATTGTGTTGCCCTTGAGTCGTGCTGGGTGTCGCAAGAGCAACAAAATCCCCACATCAGATTTACCAAGCAATCCAGGTCGCCTTGTGTGGCCCTGGGTTGCTTAGTAAATGCGAAGTAACATAAAGCAGCGCAAGTCGCTGACTTGCGTAAGTCTGCCCTGGGAAGGTGTGCCAAGGGTTGACGAGTGGGTGTGCCCACGCATCCACCCATGTAACACTGGTAAGACTGGCGAGTGCGAAAATGCTATTTCTTCCCCTCATAGATTGTTTCCTACTTCTGCAGCATTCTGCAGCACAATTAGAAAGAGCAAAATCCCTCTGAGGTTTGTCTTTGTGCACAAAAACTATCCTGCCTCCCGAATTAGTAATGCACCCATAGACGTCTCCCCCCGGCTTTGTCTTCTAAATATCTGGGAAGCCACGAACTTGTCACAGACCGGGAAGCTGTGGGTCTCTTTGGGCTGCATGGTGGCGAAGCGTAATACAGCTAGAACATGGAAGGGAGGGGTTAAGCCAAAATACACTGACTCGGAATTAGATATGGATTGGTGCATGCAAGTGGAGAGGGTTATCTATGAGAGCAGGTGATGCATGCATTAATGGACTAAAATCTGGGGCCCTGGAATGAGAGCAGAGGTTTGCTATTTACCCCCTTCAGTGATCCCCCCTCATCGATGATTGATAATGAGGATATTTAGGGGCATATTACCAAGGGCCATATCGCCGCCTTTTTGGCTTTAAAACCCAAAAAAGCGGCGAGATATTCATCGCACTATTAACAAGCTCACACTAACCCTTGTTAGCGCTTGTTTTCGCGCGATGGCTGCCGTTTTTTATCGCCCTGCATGCCATCGCTAATGACATGCAAAGTAGGCGTTCCTGAGTAAAACAGCATGGGAGAACTCGCTAACACGGCTTCGTGATATTATCAAGCCGGCAGCAGACCCACGAAGCGATGAAAATAATCGCGCTAAGCCCCCTTTATCGCAGGAATTTAACTCCTGCTATAAAGTTGACTTAGCCATTTTAATAACGGGTGGTGGATTGCAAGGCTAAGGCCATAGGGGCGTATCAGCGAGGTTTTCATTATCGCTCAGAATATATCGCAGCATTTCCCACGCTATTCCCGCGTTTTGCTGCTATCGCTGGATTTCTTATCGCCTTTGAGATAAGCATTGATATACCGCGCTAACTCGGCGATGAAATCCAGCAATAGTCGGCGATAGAAATAAACGTGCTAAGCGCGCTCTGCGATATTTATCACAGTTTGTTGATAATATGCACCTTATTGTTTTGAATACAATGTGGACTATGAAACATATGATTGCACTGTGGACCCTGTGCTATCATTTGTTTTTTATTGTATTGATATATTGCGACTACATAATAATGGTGACGACTGCACCCTACTGCACCTGTTTTGTTTGTTATGTTTTTATGTCTATTTTCTCAATAAAAAAAAAGATTCTTAAAAAAAGAAAACAATCCTGCCTGCAATACAGGCACCCTTGCACCATGAATCAAGGGTGCCTTCTTTTGCACAAGGCAGCACATTGTGAGCCAGAGCAAAGAGAGGGCAGGAATGTGCCACATATGTTAAAGGTGGTGCATTTCTGCCCTCTCCCTTTCATGCAGCACAGCAAGGTGCCTTGCTGTGCTGCCTTGTGTGTATGTATGATAAATCTGGCCCTTCATTTCCTGCATACACGCTGTGCAGCATCCAAAGCTAGAGTGAGTTCCATGCACCAAAATATGTAAATGGTGAATCCTTGTGTCACTTGTAACGTGACGCCCACCACACAGCAGTGCCCTCCCTCAAAATGCATCCACCCTCTTCCAGATCGTTGAGGGGAATCTCTTGCCAAGAACCAGCATGGGTTGCAGCCCCCAACAGAGCCAGGCTTTTCTGGGTGCTTTGGGCTTTCCTTTAGGGTGTTATTGGTACAGAGTCTATTCAGACGCAGATGTCCCAGCATGACAGATCCCATAGATTCCCTACCTCCTGTTGTGCATTGTATGGTCAGGTATTTAAAGAGGCAGCCAATGAGCAAGGACAGTGGTCAAAAGTTGTCAATAGAGCTCCCTCCCTGAAAGTAATGTGTAAGCAGTTTGTAAAGCACTTGAGCAAACTGAGGCAAGATGTCTTTCCTCTTACACTACTGTAACAATGGTAATAAATAACAGGAATGTACTTCTACCATTGTTTTGGATTTAGGTTTACTCGTGATGTTGACTGCACTTTCCAATCAAGCCTCCAGTTTAGTTGCACATTGTTATTACCATAGCAAGCCTCTATCCTACAGCAGAGACTGCTAAAATCCAATCAAACTCACTTTTTGCACATTTTTTTTGTCTCGAAGTTTAATATAGCGCGAACTTGACTCGAATTCAGATATCAGAGTGCTTTACATGAGCACCAGTTGCGTCACATGAGGACACATTAATTTTTGTTAGGGACGGGGAGATTAAGTGATTTGCCCAGAATCACAGGATGTTAAGCGTCGTTGCCGAGACTCGTACCCGGTTCTCCGAACCTGGAGTTGACAGAACAAACCATTAGGCTACATCCTCTCCCATAAAAGTAATCTAACGCAATACATTATACAAAAGGATAACATGATTAACAGCGCTTATTTGAGGGTCACATATACAATACATAAAAAAACAATATGTTACAAAGTGAATATATACTGAATCTTTAAAAGGGAAGAAAGTGAGCGCAGAAGCCCTAACTGCGCTGAAAGATCCCCAGCTAAATATACTGAGACACAGTGCAATCACTTTAGAGCCACAATCGATTAGTCTCAGCAGGCTCAGAGCCTCACCGCTGATTTAAAAAAATTAGGGACATAGAAAATGGTGTTACCGGATAATATTTGTAAAAAAATTAAAGCTGGTCGCACCTGCCTAAAATCCAATGGGTTCAAGATAGGAGTAATTCAGTTTTTCGGGGAGTCTCATGAAAATGACAAAACATTAAAAAATGAAGCATGTCCTGTGGAGACTTACCGTCGCCGCCACTGGACTCTAACCTCTGACCTCTACTACACCCACGTGTCTGTGCCAACAGGAGGTGGAAGAGATCAAGACAAAACCCAGTCAATAAAAAACGGTCGTAAGCACTTGGAGGCCCTAAAAGATATGGCTCAGTAGATTGCACGGTTTGAGGAATGACACTGGCTTCCTCAGCTGGCGCTCTTCCCTTCCTGGGCTCTTCTCACTAAAAAAGGTCTCCTTTACACAGCCCAGATCTTTCTTATGCACCGGTTCTGGGTTGGGGAATAGGTCAGCTCTTCCCAACCACCCAAGGCATTTCTTAATGTAGTTACGCCACGGGATAGGATGGGCATAGTCAAGGTCCATACACTCCTTCAATATTTATTTACCTAAGGTTTGTCCCTGGTACAACCAGAGCTTCAACCACAGTATTAGGGGGCGAAGGGCAAACAGATCAGAAAGGTAGGACACACCCAACTCTTCGTGAACCACTAAATTTGAAGTTCCCTGGGGCACACATAAAAGGCGTTTTAAGAAATTATTCTCAACCACTTGTAAATCCTACGTGGTATTGTAGCCCCAGATTTCACTGCCATAGGAGACTTTAGCTGGTATATCTGTAGGAGCGCCGTAATCGGCCTTCTACCTAATCTTGAGGCAAAATTAAAGATGGCCGTGTTAACAGGCACTAAATCTCCCTTCTTTCTCTGTTTTAAAGGACCCCATTTATTCTTGTCGTCTATCACTACACAAGCAAACAATCTAACATCAGTTTAAGTTTAAGAAGCATTTAGTACAAATACACTCTCAACTGCTATGCCTACATCTTGTTCCTCATGGCTGTGCAGTTTTGATATGGCACTTTCTAAACAGAAATGTCTTTCCTTTTAAGAAAGGCACCTGTGGCTGGCCTCACTAAGAAGCTGCAGCCCCTGCAGGTGTTAAACCTACAGCGTGCAGGAATGGGGGGACTGTGGCAAAATATGCATTTCATTACACTGTCTCTTTTTAAGTATCTGGTACCATGGACTGAGGAATGCAAAATGGTGTAAATATTTGTATAATTTTCCATGACATCCGCAAGCATATATTTGTTTACCAGGGCGCCACCAAGAGGCACGAGAGAAAACATCCTATGTTCCTGTAGATCACCTGAATTTACTGATCATAGTTCCTGGCTAATAGGGGTTTGTCAGTTTGTTCAGTTTCAGGCATCACCCTCCTTGCTTTCTGTGGCAACATTGTGGGCCTGGAGGGTATGCGTTGCCCTTTAAAACTGATGTTAGCTCTGAGAGACTTCATTGTTCACCTAAACGTTAAGCACAGTGAAACCTTTAATCGGGTGGAATGCTTTCGCGCACTCCCTCGAAGCCATGGCCATCACTACAGATATATTATTTGTATGATTTCATTGCACCTTAGTTTGTGCTGGTGGTGCAGCCTTCTGATCAGTAGATGACCAAGAGGAACAGCACCACATTGTAGTTTTTGGGGCTAAGTGGGTGAAGTTAGATGGTAAAACTCACCAAAATGACAGCACAGTGTGGCCAATGTTCACCCACGTTGTGATGTGAAATATTTAGAGATACCTCATGTGAGTATGGTACAGCAAAGTGTGTAGCCCCCTACTAGCAGCCAAATATGAATGTGGGCCAGTAACACAATCATTCCATGTGTAGAGGAAACTCTCAAAGATGCATAGTACAGGGGGTCACTCCAGATTGGCCCTTTGACTGAGCTCACAGTTGATTGGAGGAATTACAGAAGCAGGGATGTGGCTCACACTGTATTATGTGGTCCTCTTCACCAGACCTCATCATCAGATGGAAGATCACTCTCTGCTGTTATTGATATACTGAACTACATTGTAATGTCGCGTGATGCAGATACCAGGCCAATGTGGTCACCTGAGACCTCACACACCAAGGATGGGGAAGCAATCAGGTGTGCCCTTCAGACGGCAATCTGCCTGCTAAATAACATGGCATCGTCTCCTGGGTTCTCGATTCTAGGCCTCTGGCTTCTTTGTTGGTTTCAGGTCAAGAACGAGAAGCTACAACTTCAGGGGAAAGAGATTCCTGGCTGTTCTGAGGAAAACGAGTGATCTTGGTGAGGTCAGTCTCATCCACAGTTAACCTGGGGGCATATGTATCAATATCTCCATTTGCGATTCTCAAATAGCGATTTTTTGAGAATCGCTATTTGAGAATTGCAAAACGGGATGTATCTAAAAATTCGCACAAATTCCTTAATTGCGATTAGCAAATTGCGAAATCACAATTAAGGAATACCTTCCCATTCATTCCTATGGGCCAGGAGGCCCATAGCAATGAATGGGAAGTCTTTCTCAATTTACGAATCACAATTTGCTAATCGCAAATTGAGAATATTTTCAAAGGTGCAAGGGTGTCATGATGACACCCTGATGCACCCCTGAAATCAGCATGTGTGCGCATATGGCGCACATAAATGCCCTAAGGGCATGTATGTGCGCCACATGGCACTTTGAAAAATGCCAAAAAGTGCATTTTTCAAAGAAATCGCAAATTACCACCAACTTGAAGTTGGTGGTAATTTGCGATTTCTTAAGGAGAAATCGCACAACTTGGGTGCGTGTTACATAGCATTTAAGGAATCGCAATTTGCGATTTCTTAAATGCTTACGCAACCTTAAGAAATCGCACAATTAGCGATTCCTTAAGATTGCGATGCTGAAATGCCTCATACATCCCATTTTGCGATTTTGTATTTGCAAACGCTATATTTTTGCGATTCGCAGCGTTTGCAAATACAAAATCGTTTGATACATATGCCCCCTGGTCATTTAAAATTGGCAAAGATCATTGGGGGGTCATTCTCATTTTGGGCCTTGGTGTATTTTCAATGTTAGTTTTTTACCACCAGTAAAGCCCATGGATGTCACATGCACATCTGATGCTGCTGATGTCTGAAGTAAGTTGGAGGACTTCATAACTATGTCTGAGGATCATCGGGTTTAATTTGCATTCTCTCCCAGGGGCCTTTGCAAATTACAAAAAAAGGACTTCAGAGCCAAAGGAAAGGGGATAGAAAATGGAGTGAGGACAGTGGGATTTTGCTGAGGCCGTAGTATACTATTAAAAACAAGCACTGGCAATGCCAATTGCCTGCCTTTAAAGTGATAACACATGCAAACACAAGCGTACACAAGTGTTAATGCATGCAGGAGTGCGTTTGCATGTGATAGCAGGTTAAAGCCAGATCTATTGGCATTGTCAGTGCTCGTTCCTAATGTGTATTCCTGCTCCACCGGGTGAACAAAGTGTGTGGGTGTGTCTGTGCATGATGCAGCACTAACTATGGGCATTACATTCGATCTGTTAAGATCACTTTATGTTTTACTGCTCAGTTTGGTTTTAAATTGTAATTTATCAGATATTACAAATATAGGTAAATGATACCTCCATTGTGACATAATACACAGTGGCCCATGTTGATTACATCTTTTGCAGGCAATCCTTCTCAGGGGTGTTCCCTTCTCCAAGGAAATACATTTCTTAATTATGTGCAAAGCTAATTGATGCACACAAAATGCTACAACAAGAAACAAGAACTCTAGATGCTGGTAAGCCACAAGCACACCCCAAACACCTCATTAAAATAGCCATGCCGGCCAAGCAAATTATTTACATGGGCAACAGTCACAAAGAAGAAAGGCTCCTGGTGCGCAGCAGACAGCAGTGTGCAGCACAGACAAGCATAACCAACCTCCTTGGCAAGTGAGAAGAGTAGGGGTGGGCGGAATTTGCGAAATCCACTTTTGCAAATTATCGCGAAAATGTTAAAAATTATCGCAAACACGCGGAAATATCGCGAAGATGCGGAAGTTTTTTTCCCGCATGTTCGCGAGATTTTCTGCATGGTTGCGGCTCGCCAACTTACCCATGCGGTTGCTCGCAGGCGCGGCCATCTTGTTTTCAGTTGTCTCGCGGTGCATGATCGCAAGAAGAAAGACGTGATCGCGCGACGCATAACGTCACTGCGGGCACGAACTGTCGCGAGACAGCGCAAATGGCTAAAAACAATACAACATCTCATGGAGAACGCAACCGGATCAAGAAAACTTGTCGCCGAACGCAGGGATTCAGGTAAGGCGAACGCGCGCGCGCGAGAATGTATTATTTTACAGCGTGAGCAAGAACCAAATTATGGCAAAGCTGCGGAATACGGGAATTTTGATATTTTCGCGCTTTCCGCGGAACGCAAAAATGTCAAATTATCGCAATTTCCGCGAACGGAACAAAATTTTAGCCCAGGCCTAGAGAAGAGGCGTCAGTGGGCGTAAATGAACCTGTATCTAAAGAAATACACCTGCAGCAAGTGTGTGGAAATAATTATGTAACAAATGAATTCTGGAGAAAAGAGCACTGCAGAAAAATGGAGCCACTGAGAAAAAACACAAGGAGGAAAGATAAATAATGCAGGAAAGACGGAAAAATAAGATTAAAGATCACAGGGTTGGGAAGAACGAATTTATGAACATAGAAAAAAGAGAGAGAAAAGAATAAAGGAAGGATGCTCACGACTGGAATCAAATGACCAGGACGAAGAGAGGCGAGCTGAGGAGCATTGGGCTTGATGCCACCTGGCCGAGTTTGCTTCGGCTACAGATACCTCATTTGTGCCCCTCAAAGGCGCTTGAAGAGAGCTCAAGAGCGGTTCATCCAAGAACCGACGAAAATATCCCTCCATTATTTTAGTAATGAGGTGATGTCAGAGGCTGTGTGAATGCTGAGTATATGAAGACTGACCAGGTGCGGAGAGCAGCAAAGCTGGCATAGAGGCAGCAAGGGCACACTCAATACGTGGAGGATTGGGTGGGGGTGTTTTGAAAGCGTAGCCTGGACGAGCGTTGTACTCTTTTGTAATTCTATACATATAGCACTTACTATCCTTGAGGTGCAGAAGCGCTTACATACATTAATGATGCTGGTGCAAACCAGGATTTCAGCAGATGCCTGGCAACCTGGAGTGAATGTCGCCAGGCAACCCGCAAACGTGAAGCAGGGGCCTCCGTGTTGTATTTTAATTGCATTTATATAGAGCTTACTGCCCCTAATGAGATGTTGAAGTGCTTTACCCCAGGCAGCAAGCTCCTATGGAACCCAAGGTTAGTGGTTAAACCAGTAGTTATTGATTATTGGGCTTAGAATTGTGCTCTCAAGGAAACCAGTCCATGCATTTGCTTTGCTGTAGTAAATTACATGAATGGGAGTTAGATGTGCTCATTATTGGGGAAATATGTGAGTTCATGCAGATGATTGGTGGGATTAATAGATGAGCTAGAGGAGATGAGGCATGGTTAGGGTGCAGGGATGTGACCTTTCAAAGAAGAGGAGGGTGTGATCTTTGCATTAAGGTCTGGGCATCTTGCAGAAACCCTTTCAAGGAGTTCAAGGAAAACAAGCATATGTGACTTACAGGATATGTTCAGGGAGAGGAAGCAAGCAGAAGAAGAAAGTAAAGAGAGGGTCATTTGAAAAAAAGAGAGGCCACAATTGAAAGTTTCAAATCAGGCAATTTTTCATGCAGGGTTTTGGAAATTCTGAGGAGGCCTTTTGAGATATCATGCAATCTAAAAATGCATAACAGAGAAATAAACAACATGAGATTGTGCAATAGTAGGTACTTTAGTCAGCCAAAACAATCGGGCGAGCAATCTATTTGCTGCTAATCTACCCCCAGACCACAGCTTCCTCAAGGACAGCTGATCAGCTGCGAGTTTGGAAGCATAAAGGCATGGCTGAGCGCAAATATAGGTCATTATTGGGAGCTTTAGGCGGCACTAGAAGGAAGCAATAACCTCGTGATCCTAGTGCAAAAGAAAAAACGGACTTTCAGTTTAGCACATAGGAGTTTAACTCGTTTAATCCCAAAAACGGCCATCAAGCATTCAAAAGGAACAAGGCAAATGCCGAATCAGCGGACCTGAGCTTTACCGCCGATCAGTTAGAACAGGTAACACTAAAACCCATACATTGCAGTGCTACATTTATACACTTTTTCTTGATGCAGGTGAATAGACGCAAGAACATGTGATAAGCAGAAAGCTGTAAAGCACTCTATGAGTAGTAGCTAGGTTCTTCTCGTAAGAGGGCCTTGAAAAGGAGAGTTGCTTTCCCAACGAAAGGCTTATCCTCCTACTTTTTAAATCCTCAATTCAGTGAGCAAAATTCAGAACCAGGCTGTGCTTACTAGAACGGCTGAGCTCAAATGTGCAGGGTGCAAAAGAGGATCTCAAGATGAAGGCTTGTTTAAAACTTGTGGAAGTGTGCTGTGATTCTTAGGTGTTAGTGGGCTTCGAGCAGGCACATAAACTAAATGCATCAGCACATGGTAAGGCAAAAACAGATGTGCGGATCTGCATTCTTAGACAAAACAAGAAATTGGTAAATGCAAGAATATACTGAGTAAGTGACGCAAGCATTAAAAGGGATTTCTTAACATGCTGGAGTTTATGTCTTCCCATGATCACAAAAGCAATACGGGATACATTCGATTCACCTGGTTTCACCTGACACAAGATGCGGCGAGGACAGCCTCCTCAAACAGTGGAAGTGCATTGACTGCATTCCTACGGCTGGAGGGTGGAGGCCCAGACACTGAAGTAAAGAGGACAGAGCTACCTTTAGATATTCCATTAAGACGTTGCCAGCAAGGAGATGCAGATCAGCTCTTCCTGAGCAGTGTCATTTGGTGAAAGGCAGGGAGAGGATGGAAATGCAGTTTCTATTGTTCAAGGGGAGGAGACTCATTTATAATTGTTGCTTGCGGATGGCGGAGGAGAGCTAGGTGTAGAGGTTTTGCACTTCATTTTGCCCAAGTTGTGGGTACTCTTACTTGGAGTGATACCCACTGTTGCCTTCCTTGAGAAGCATCACCTTGCATAAAGGCTGTGTCTGGAGGGCAGCCTGAGAAAGACACTTATAGACCTAAACAAAGCTGGTTCTGCAGCATGAAGCAGTTTGTGCTCTCTAGGGTTGTAACACGGGCCCCTGCAGCGCGGGGGGCAACCCTTCAGGACTCCCTATGCCTTGAAGGGACTTTAGTCCACCCGTGGCCACTGAATATCTTGTGAGATATTCTCACGACCAGCACCGACAACACCCTGACCAGCGCCGAACACCTGCATTTCCAGATCCACACCAACCCGAACACCACCCTCAGAGGCACCCTGATCTACCGACCCCCTGGACCACGCACACAATTCAGCGAGGACATCGCCGACTTCGTCAGCCCGCATGCCCTCCCCTCCGCTGACTACATCCTCCTGGGAGACCTCAACTTCCATCTGGAGAACAACAACGACCACAACACCAGCACCCTGCTCGACAACCTGGCCAACCTGGGACTCAAGCAACTGGTGTCCACCCCCACCCACCTCGCCGGACACACACTCGACGCCATCTTCTCATCCAGCACAGACATCGACTTCAGCCACGCCACAGAGCTTCAATGGACGGACCACAGCTGCGTCCACTTCACCTTCAAGAGAACGACGACCCACCATCACCAGCAACAGGCCGCCCGCAGAAGCTGGAACAAGATCACAGCAGACCAGCTCGCCACCTCCCTGAGCCAGCACCCTCCTGCCAGCTCAGCGAACCCCAGCCAGGCCGCCGACAACCTCACGAAGTGGATCAGCAACTGCGCGGACGAACTCGCCCCGCTGAGGACCCCGCCTAGCAGACCCGGCAGCAAGAAGGCCCCATGGTTCACCGACGAACTCAAGAGCTCCAAGAAGAACTGCCGAGCCCTCGAGAAAGTCTGGAAAAGGGAACCGACACCGGACAACAGGACCTCCTACAAACTTGCCACCCGGAAACACCACCAGCTGATCCGCGCCGCCAAGAAAACAGCATTCAAGGACCGGTTGGACAACAACGCACACAACTGCAAGGAACTCTTCAACATCGTGAAAGAGCTTTCCAACCCCAGCGCAGGAAACAACGACATCACCCCATCGCAAGACCTCTGCAACTCCCTCGCCTCATACTTCCACAACAAGATCACGGACATACACAGTAGCTTCAACAACCAACCAACGCACACCATGACCGACCAACCACCCCCCCCCACCACCACCCTCCACGCCTGGACCCCGATCAGCACCGAAGACACCATCCGCACGATGAACTCCATCCACTCCGGATCACCGACCGACCCCTGCCCTCACCACGTCTTCAACAAGGCCGACGCTGTCATCGCACCCCACCTGCGAGACATCATCAACACATCCTTCGACACCACCATCTTCCCTGAGAGCTGGAAACACGCCGAACTCAGCGCTCTACTCAAGAAACCAACAGCGGACCCCACCGACCTCAAGAATTACCGCCCCATCTCGCTTCTCCCGTTTCCAGCCAAAGTCATCGAGAAGACCGTCAACAAGCAGATGGCCGCCTTCCTCGAGACGAACGGATCCCTCGACCCCTCACAGTCCGGCTTCCGAGCCAAACACAGCACCGAGACAGCCCTCATCGCCGCCACCGATGACATCCGAGCCCTGATGGACATTGGAGAAACAGCGGCCCTCATCCTCCTAGACCTCTCCGCGGCATTCGACACGGTCTGCCACCGCACCCTAGTACGGCGCCTCAGCAACATCGGAATCCAGGACAAGGCGCTGGAATGGATCATCTCCTTCCTCGACGGAAGAACACAGAGAGTCCGCCTACCACCGTACAAGTCAGAGGCCTCCGAAGTCATCTGCGGCGTCCCCCAAGGATCATCTCTGAGCCCCACCCTCTTCAACGTCTACATGAGCCCCCTCGCGGCCATCGTACGCAAACACAACCTCAGCATAATCTCCTACGCCGACGACACCCAGCTGATCCTCTCCCTGACCAACGACCCCGCCGCCGCCAGAGCCAACCTGCACGAAGGGATGAAAGAGGTAGCCGAGTGGATGACGTCCAGCCGCCTGAAACTGAACTCGGACAAGACGGAGGTCCTCATCCTGGGCTCCTCACCCTCCGCCTGGGACGACTCCTGGTGGCCTCCCGCCCTGGGCACCGCACCCAAACCGACGGACCATGCACGAAACCTGGGCTTCATCCTGGACTCCTCCCTCTCCATGACCAGGCAGGTCAACAACGTCTCCTCGGCGTGCTTCAACATCCTACGCATGCTACGGAAGATCTTCTGGTGGATCCCCACAGAGACCAGGAAGACCGTCACCCAGGCCCTCGTCACCAGCCGACTGGACTACGGTAACGCCCTCTACGCCGGTACCACCGCCAAGCTCCAGAAGAGACTCCAGAGGATCCAGAACGCCTCAGCCAGACTCATCCTCGACATCCCACGATCCAGCCACATCTCCGGACATCTGAGAGACCTTCACTGGCTCCCCGTCAACAAGAGAATCACCTTCCGCCTCCTCACCCACGCACACAAAGCCCTACACGACCAAGGCCCGAGCTACCTCAACAGCCGAGTCAACTTCTACGCTCCCAAACGCCACCTCCGATCAGCCAACCACGCCCTCGCCGCCGTCCCCCGCATCCGAAGAGCGACTACAGGAGGAAGGTCCTTCTCCTACCTGGCCGCCAAGACCTGGAACTCCCTCCCGACCGACCTGCGCCTGACCCAAGACCACCTCTCCTTCAGGAAGAAGCTGAAGACCTGGCTGTTCGAGCAGTGGCGGCACCCTCCCCCCCAGCGCCTTGAGACCCTACGGGTATGTAGCGCGCTTTATAAGTGATTGATTGATTGAGATATGGTCGACTCAGAGGCCCTCTTCACACTCTGCAAAGGGGCTCATCATTTTATGTGACCCCACTGGTGCACTTTCTGTAGTGCTGTTTGCAGTACTGTGATATAGTCTGTCTTTTAAATGCTGTGCTAGCAGACCCATACTCGGTACTTATCATCACTGCTTGATTGAGGGCTTGCTGAGCTCGGCACTACGCACATGCTGCCCTACGTGCTCGTGGGGTGGTGCCTAGAAAGATACATTTAGTAAATGCTGGGGTACACTACAGCACAGTGCACACCACCAGAGCTTGCCCAAAGTCTTGCTGAGCTCAGCGCTACACACATGGTGTGCTATGTGCTTGTGGGGTGGTGCTAGAAAGGTACATTTAGTAAACACTGGGGTACAGTACAGCACAGTTCACACCACCAGAGCTTGCCCAGAGTCTTGCTGAGCTCAGCGCTACACACATGGTGTGCTAGGTGCTTGTGGGGTGGTGCTAGAAAGGTACATTTAGTAAACACTGGGGTACAGTACAGCACAGTGCACACCACCAGAGCTTGCCCAGAGTCTTGCGGAGCTCAGCGCTACACACATGGTGTGCTAGGTGCTTTTGGGGTGGTGCTAGAAAGGTACATTTAGTAAACACTGGAGTACAGTGCAGCACAGTGCTCACCGCCAGAGCTTGCCCAGAGTCTTACTGAGCTCTTTGTTTTACATATATATGGAAAAGATGCTGTGATACTTCATGTGATATTTGCATCAAAATAAAAAATGAATATAAAAAAATGAATTGCATTGAACAAATCATGTTATAATAGGAAAAAAATATCCAATGCCGCCTTCTGTCTAAAAGCTGAGCACGCCTACCAGTGCTATATAACACTGTGCAGAGCACAAGGGTTTTTTCTTATTTTTTTGTGAGCGGGGAAGGATCTGGTTGCTATTCAGATCTCATGTTTAGTGTAGTTTTAGAATTATTAGCGCATCTGCTGGTGTGCTGTTTC
Source organism: Triturus cristatus (assembly GCF_964204655.1). Lineage (NCBI taxonomy): Eukaryota > Metazoa > Chordata > Amphibia > Caudata > Salamandridae > Triturus > Triturus cristatus. The sequence continues at coordinate 1,786,975,995 of NC_140589.1, read as the reverse complement.
TCATAACCAAAATACATTCCTTTTGGTTGCCATTGCTCGTGCCCCTGGCTATGTCTTTTAGAGGGATTTACTTCAGGAGAGGTTGTTTTCAGCAGCAGTCTTAACTTGCCATTCCTTTGCTTCCACTAAGATAGTTTTTCAAAAGCACATTAAATAATTTTGAGTTTTTTATGGGCTTCTGATAATACTGTGTTGCTGGACTACATGCCCTATATGATTGCTTCCATTGAAAGAAGAAATGCGAGTATGGTAAAAGTTGCAGAAAGTGATTTCAGGGAGACCTTGGTATTTTATATTAGGAAAAAAAGCTGATGACCCTTGGTACAAAAGTGGAATGAAACCCTAGCATAATATTTTTGGACCATACTTTGCAATGCTAAGTATTGAAACTATGAATCGCAGAATGCAATGTGCTTTAGCCTAAAAAATGCATCAGTGGCTCAATCTGTCACCCATGACATAGGGCAATTTGGCAGCTGCTATGACTAGGACGGTGTTAGACCTGGCAGCATTGGCGTGGGTTTCCCTTCCATTTTTGTTGTTGCCTCAGGTGTTTTTGCTGGTGTTAGATGCTTTGGGCACTGTGCCACTGCTGTCCAGTGCCACAGTGCAAGTGCTCCCTACTGTAAATGAATGTATTGATTAGTGATTCGGTTTACTTGTCAGACCCTAGTATAGTGCACTGAGTGTGCCCAGGGCTTGTAAATCCAAATGCTGCTGGTGGGCTTGCAGCACTGGTTGTGCCACCCACAGAAGCAGCCTTGTAAAATGTGTCTAAGGTCTGCCATTGCAGAGCCTGTGTTTAGTCTGGTACTGTCATGCTGACTGGGTGAGTGCACCCACTTGCCAGTCCCTAAACCTTCCCTTTTCTTCATATCAGACACCCCTATGGTAGGCCCAAGGGCAGGGTGCATTGTAAGTATAAGGTAGGACATGCCCTGATGTGTGTGGCATGTCCTAATAGTGAAGTACAGCCATTTTCGTTTTTCACTATTGCAAGGCTACCAGTTCTCCATAGGCCACAATGGGCTATTAGATTATTACATGTTTATAATCTTAACTGACTCAGAGAACATGGTAGAAATTCGAGTTTAGTATGCCTGAACTCAGAATGGTAAAAAACATCTTTTAGTGAAGGTGGTTTTAACATTCTGTGTTTGAAAATGCCACTTTTAGAAAGTAGGTATTTCCTTGCCTAACCTTTCAAGCCTGCCTCAGCTAGGTTGTGTATTTCTTTGTCTGGTTTCTGTGAGTGACAGGGCTGGGGATTCCAAGAGACGGGAAGAGTCAGCCCAGTGGTGAATAGAGAGATCTGCATCTAGATGGGAGGGAGGGGTTACACCTGAACCTTGAATAGGGCTGTGCCTGCCTTCCATAATACTGGCTCCACCTCCTGGGGAGCGGCTGATGTCTCTGCCCTGCACAGTGAATGAAGAGAAGGAATCCTGTCAACAAAGTGCTCCAGGGCTGTACTTGCCTTTCACAATGCTGGCTCCACCTCCTGTGGGGCGTCTGATGTTTCTGCCCTACACTGTGAAAGGAAAGGAGAAGTCTGGTAAACAGAGTGCTCAGGCACTGGTTTGGACTAGGCAAAGGCCCCTCTCCCCTCAGAGAACAAAGGATTTTGGGGTATAAGTAGAGGACCCTGATCCCAAGAATTTAGATCACTTTTGGAACAAGAAGAAACCTTTACTGAGGAGCGGAACCTGAAGAAACTGAGGAGAGACTATCCCTAAGCTGAAGTGCTGCTTAAGGGATTGGCCTGCAGTGGTTTGCCTGACTGCCAAAGGAAGGAGAAGTGACTTTGTGTGCTTATTTCAACTTGTAAGGATCTCCAAGGGCTTGGAACAGAGCTTGCCTCCTGCTGAAGTCTCAGGGACAACAGACTTCAACCCCCAGCTCCCCAGAGATCTTTGGAAGTGCCTGCTGCTGTTTTGGGCCTTCTGAGGGACTGCGTGTCGCAAGGACCTGGAAGCGAGACTCAACGAAGCCGAAGCGTGTCGCCGTCGCTGCTGCTGCCGTCGCACTTCTGAACAAGGGTGTCGCCGCTGGAGTTGTCGCACTGCACCGCATCGAGAGAAGGGTCTCGCAACAAGGAAGAAGCGTGTCGCCGTCGCTGTTGCTGTCGTCGCACTTCTGAACAAGGGTGTCACCACTGGAACTGTCGCATTGCACCGCATCGAGGAAAGCGCCTTGCATGCCAAGAGAAGCGCACTGCCGTCGGAGCTGCTGCCGTCGCATTTCTGAACAAGGATGTCGCCGCTGTAGTTTTCGCATTGTGCGGAAGCTTCATGCAAACTGGGAGAAGAGTGTCGCAGCTGAAGCTGTTGCCGTCACACTTCTGAACAAGGGTGTCGCCGCTGCAGTCCACGCATCGAACCGAGAACTTCTTGCATCCCCGGAGAAGCGTGCCGCATCTGGAACATCTTCACGTCTTTAATTCTTTGCACCAGAACTTTGCCGCATTTCCATCGCTGCGACATTGCTTGTCGTGGAAGCGCAACGCATCGTAAGGTACATTGACGCAAAGTGTTGCATCTTAAGAACTGAACTGAACTAAGCTAAAAACTACCATCTTAAAGTAATAGTATTGTGTATTTTTGTTGTTTATGGTCTTGTGGTAAATCTATATAAAGTATACTTATTTTTGATATAAAACCTGTGTGGTGTCCATTTGTAGTGTTGTCACTGGATCACTGTATGTGGTCACAAATGCTTTACACACTGGCGATAAGATCACAAAACATGCGATAAGGCACGTTAGCAGCAGGGATTTAACACCTGCTCTGCTCTGACCTGGTATAAAGTCGGATGACAACCTGCACCAGAAAAGGGAGCCTAGCCCAGAGCCACACCTGAAGAACAACAGACGCCATGGAGCTCAAGATCATCCATCTCGGACACCCAAGAGGGCCACAACACCCACCACCACGACCCACAGCCCTCCCCTGCCCCCTACCCTGGGCACCCCCGGACCAAGATACTGCACATCAACAGTACGAAATCCTGAACAAAGCAATTTTCCTGATGTTGCACAATTACAACAATTAACATTCATGTGTGGTAAGAAAATGGTGAATCATTTATCTATCATTGGAATTCCCAAAACAAAATGTCATTCAAATTATTCCGAAGAGTCATAGCAGGTCTTCACTAGACAATCTGTAGGTCACAGCCTGGAAGACAAAATTCAAGAGAAGAAGGTGTGTCATGCGCTCATCAAAGGACAGAGAGAGAGAGAAGGAGAGAGAGAGAGAGGGAGAGAGAGAGAGGGAGAGAGAGAGAAAGGGAGAGAGAGAGAGGGGGAGAGAGAGGGAGAGAGAGATAAATGGAGAGAGAGAGAGGGAGAGAGAGGGAGAGGGAGAGGGAGAGAGAGAGAAGGGGAGAGGGAGAAAGAGAGGGAGAGAGAGAGAGGGAGAGAGAGAGGGAGAGAGAGAGAGAGGGAGAGAGGGAGAGGGAGGGAGAGAGAGAGGGTGAGAGAGAGGGTGAGAGAGAGGAAGAGAGAGAGAGAGGGAGAGAGGGAGAGAGAGGGAAATAGAGGGAGAAAGAAGAAGAGAGAGGGAGAGAGAGAGAAAGAGGGAGAGGGAGGGAGAGAGAGAGAGAGAGGGAGAGCGAGAGAGAGAGGGAGAGAAAGAGAGGGAGAGAAAGAGAGAGAGAGAGAAAGAGGGAGAGAGAGGAGAGAGAGAGAGAGAGAGAGAGAGAGAGAGAGAGAGAGAGAGAGAGAGAGAGAGAGAGAGAGAGGGAGAGAGCGATAGAGAGAGAAAGAGAGAGAGAGGGAGAGAGATTGTACAAGGAGTGCAAGGCCGCTCAGGCTCTTGGCTCTACATGCCACCTGGTGCGTGTGTATCGCTATTGGTGCACCATAAGCCTAAGCCCTGGCCTCAATTGCAGCACTAAAGCCACATCACATTTCCAAAATGCAAGCAGTAGTCAGACAAACATTAGGGATAAAAGCTCCTTTGTCTCAATACATAAGGCGGAAGGACATCTGCACCTCCGACCTTGGTCTTGAATGCGGCTTGCACCCCATGAGAGAGATACCATGGCAGATGATGACGACACCACACCACGAACTGCGCTAATGAAAGACCAAATTATCCACACCCCACACACAGAAGTCCCTGCTTGAGGTACCCCTGCATTGGATGCCCTTGACACTTTTGAACACAACAACCCATTCTTCCAAACGTTGCACACACATATGACTCATTGCTCCGAGCTGTGGCATATCATCCACATAACTGCCCAGGTCAGAAGAGTGCCGGTTCTATGAGACCCACCAACACAATGGCAGGCCATCCCGGGCACATGCCCCACCCCCGTCACGTGGATCAATACCGTGCACGCATGCTGCATTTGTTGGGAGCACTACCATTGGCAGTGTTGCGCATCAGTTACCGTCTGAGCTTCCGTCTTGCCTACATCACCTGCGTCCAGCCCTGGTTCCACTGTCGATCATGCACATTCGAGTGGCCCATGGATGTCTGCCTATCCAACACAATGGTAGCTGAACTGGATTATGACATGTGTATGCGCCCTCTGTTGGATCACGAACAGGAGTGCAACCGTGATACCCGTGCATGGGATGCCTTGATATTTTGCGTATGTGCTGGCAGTTGTGCATGGGGGATTGCACAAGTCCTCGTGTGCAGTGACCACATCGAGGCGCTCCCCTATTGTACTGTGTTGCGGATTGGTGAAACGCGTGGACGGAGCACATCTGTCTAGACCAGTTAATGGATTGGCTCCCCCTCATGTTCGTTGAACTCGACAACGATGTCCTCTTGGAACTGATTGTCCATGAGGCTGCACTCGCATTCATGGACAAGTAAGTACGGTCCTGCAGCCACAACTCATTGTAACCCAGAGCACAGGTCCCAACACCTTGCTGCATCTTTGAGGAATGGTCACACATCCGACCACAACAGTGGACATGTCTGCATTTGCCTGGACTCAGAATGCATGTGCGTGCACCTAAGCGTGTTGACACCCACCTGTGCAAGTTGAGGCAATCCCATGGGCGGAGCTGCACAGCACCGTTGGCAATGTTCCGAAATCGGACATACTGCTGGAGGGAGAGTACACATGGCAATGTAGTACTACATGTGACCTTGTTGGACCCTTTCAACTGCTCACTGTCAGCAGAGCAGACAGTCAGCACAGTCCAGTGGTACAGCACTATGCAGATCCCATGGGCTGTAAGTCGTGACCCCTGACACAGGACAATGAGCATACGCCAAACATCACATGACTCGTCCAGCTAGGCAAGTTTGGCTGAGAACGTTGCCATCCTTAATGATTGGGGTTTATTTCTGCCTCCCCATTTCTTGCACCTCAACATGTTCCTATGCTGCCTGTTGGTGTCTGAAGCATTGGTCTGCATGTTGTGGCCCATCTCTTGCCCATACTGACATGCACATGTTAATAAAGTCTACGCAACTTCAGTAGTGTTTAGCTGTGATGAGTGTTGATTAGAATGACAAATCGTGTGCCTCAATGACCATTGTCCGTACACAGGGAGGTACAGGCTGACACATTTCACTTGGGGGTGAGTCCCCATTGACAGCTCCACCTCTGTGAGCCAGACATTGTGGTTGGGATAGTTGCTGGTAAACCTGTGCTCTTACGTGTCTACAGCAATGTGAGTATGGTGTCCAACTTCTTGTCAAGTGGATCAGTGTGATCCACCAAAGCAGGCTGTGTCCACACAGGTGAGTGTGAGTAGGTATGCGAAGAGATGTTCTGTTGTCAAATGTGATGGGGGACACTACTTCAGGGATGCTACCGATTTTTACATTTATGCAAACAGCCCTATTTAATACATGGATGTGGGGCTACGTTGGGGGTTTGCGAGATTGGTGCTCATGAGCAATGAGGCCACAGCTAGTTCACACCAGCACAGTCATCTAATTGGCCATGTGGGTCAGTGTCAAACATGCGCATTGATGTCATTTCCCAGGGTGTACCTTTCTGTGCAATCAATGTCCATACAATCATCCATACTGTCATACAGCTGCGGCCCGTGGAGGGAGTTTCGTGGGGCAGAGAGGCGGGGCGGGGGAGGGGCAGGATGGGGGGTACTAAAAACCGGAATATGGATAATTGGAGGTAAGTAAACAATTAAATAAATAAAACGAATTTCGTAGCGCGCGCTGTATTGCATTTTGCGATGCAGAGCGCGCTACGAAATTCGTTTTATTTATTTAATTGTTTACTTACCTCCAATTATCCATATTCTGGTTTTTAGTACCCCCCACTCTGCCCCTCCCCTGCCCCGCCTCTCTGCCCCACGGAACTCCCTCCACGGGCCGCGGCTGCTGTCATACGTGATTGAACATAGACATGACACATCTGTGTAATTTGGAATGTTTTATTCACATTCTGTGGAGTGTCGGAGCTGGAGCAGTACATGGACATGCAAAGCCCACATTACATGGCTGCCCAGTGGAGAGCCAACCAGAGTCCTTTGGGGAATGACAAGTTATTTGGCAGAGGAAGAGTTCAGTCTGCAGCCTGATTCCTGTGTTATCGGTAACCAGAGCAGAAATGGCAGTCCATGCCGGGGTCCAGGTAAATTTCACAGAGTGTTTCGGGGGACAGTGGAAGGTGTTGTTTTAGGGCATGATGCAGAGCGATGAACCAGGCAGGAACAGGCCATATGGCGGGGATGAATGCTAATACCTCCTTACTCACACAGTCATTACCATCCACATATTAGTCCTCTGATATGTCTTCTGTGTCCGGTGTGTCAGGTGTGTGTAGTGGTGTTATGGCTGCATCATTATGTGCCACCAACACATCAATGTGCGGAGGTGTAATGGCCGCATCACTGTGTGCCACCGACACATCAGGGTGCGGAGGTGTAATGGCCGCATCACTGTGTGCCACTGACACATCAGGGTGCGGAGGTGTAATGGCCGCATCACTGTGTGCCACCGACACATCAGGGGGCGGAGATGTGTGTGTCGAAGTTACTGCAGCAGTCATCTGGGACAGGCTCTGTTGCAGCAATGGCAAGATGAGGATCTGCAGGGCACGGAATATCCCAGCTACATCTCGCTGGTATTCAGCCGTGGCAGCCATCCTTCCAGCCTGCATCCGCTCCATGTTCGCCATTGCTCTCCGCAGCTGTGCCAACTCTGTGCTCTCCTCGCTGGAGCCTATCTGACTAGACAGTTCTTGTATCCGAGTAATGGCTCCAGCGAGGTCACCCAAGAATTGTTGTAGAGCATGGAATGGACTGTGTGTGTCCGATAGGGACTGTGAGTGGTCCCTGATGGGACTTATACACCCATGTATGGCATCCAGTTTGGCTGCCATGAGGTCCGAAACCCACCCGCACCTGTTCAGCCAGCTCCTTCTGGCAGTCTAACACACAGCGTTGTAATGCCATGTGTCTTTCCCTGAGGTGGTGTGAGCCAGCCGTGGTGGTGGGTGCTTCCTGCTGTGTGGTCTGTGCAGGGGGTGGGCTCACCTCGATGCAGCTGGGCTGCCCTGCTCCTTGGGCTGGCATGCAGAGCTGTCCACGACCCATTGGAGGGTGTCGGAGCAGATGGCCAGGGGGTCCCCTTCATCATCGGTGAAGGGATGTCTGGTCTGCTCTGCAGGAGGTGTTGATTGTCCCTCTGCAATGTAAAGGGGAGATGCAGGTTAACAATGTGTTCAATGTATGTTGACGCATTGTACATGTTACCAGGACGACAGCGTGACAATGTACACTGTGACTGTTTTGGGTGAGCTGGCTATTTGATGGGTGTTGGACAGGCCACATGAAGGGCTTGCTCCCTCCCCGCATGACAAGGCCCAAGCCCCGGACTCCCAGGTGTTACCCACAAGGGCAACCCGCACCCCGTCTCCCAACGGAACTCCTGCCCCCGGAAAGCCATGTATCATGGGGCCGAACCACTACCGGCTCCCCCGGCCGGATCAGCCGCCATCTTGGACACTGCGCCACGAGGCCGCGTGGCCTCAGCTCGACCCTAACCCTGGGCCTGGCCCGGCCCCGACATCCCGGCACCACCATCCACCCAGGAGGTGAACGGACCACTTGGCAGGTCAATGGGAGAAAGAAGTGTCGATGGCTCTCCCCTGCCAGGTGCCGATCGCCCTCCAGCTCCCCCAGGCGCTGGCTCCACCCCCTGCTGGGTGTCTGGACTCCCTCATCCCGGACCCCCCGACCTCCAAGTGCGAGGGTCCGGACATCAAAGGGCGCCAGACCTATAACTAGGGCAGCTCCAGAGCAGGAAGGCAGTTGTATCCTGGAGTCGAGAGACACCGAGAAGAACTCAGCCTTGACGGACTACTGGCGCTGCCGTAGCCCTGCCTTGTGAAATATCGTCCTGCCTGCTGGCGCTGCCGCGGCCTTCTGCATCATCCATCCTCGTCGGGACCTGCTGGCGCTGCCGCGGACCGTTGCAACGACCACCTTCATCGGGACCTGCTGGCGCTGCCGCGGACCGTGTAACGACCACCTTCATCGGGACCTGCTGGCGCTGCCGCGGACCGTGTAACGACCACCCTCACTGGGACCTGCTGGCGCTGCAGCGGCCCGTCCAAGCTAGAACACCGAGCTCGAGGATTGTGAGCTATCCACCATACCATCTCAGCTACCAGATTGGTAACCAGACTGTCCCGCTACCCCCTTTTCCCAAACCAAGAGACTAGAATCGAGGGGACCCCTGAGTCCAGACCTCCTTGTACCATTTCATCGTACCTTAAGAAATCACCTATAAAGAACGTTAAATCCTATCCTTGTGTGGTGTATATCTGTGGGGGGGAAGTTATTCATCTGTACGATCGCTGGAGACGGCTCTCCCCGGAGACCTCTCCCCTTGTCCTCGGCCGACCCTCCCGGTCCGTCTAACATTGGTGGCCAGCGGCGCGATCCGAATCAACGCGTAATCGTACAGAGAGTAGCTCACCCCACGACAAAACCACGATGTCAACCAAAGAGAGCGGATCCACCGAGAAATTCCAGATGGATAAATTGGAAGAGTATAGCCATCGTGAACTGAAACAATTCTGCATGGAACTAGGCATTGCTACCACCGGCCTGAGTACCAAAGACGATTTTAAGCACGCCATTGAGTCGTGGGCGGAAACCGGGGTCGCCGGATCCCCAGACCAAAACGGTGCAGCATCGGAGAGGAAAGCCACGGCTCCCGAGGAGCGAGGAACGGGCCTCTCGCAGGAAGAGATCCAAGAAAGAGAAAAAAACAGATTACATGAGTTGGAAATGGCACGACTCAAAATGGACGGTGAACTAAAATTAGCCGAGCAAAAACTGAACCTAGAACATCTGCGGCTCCGAGAAGAACGGGAAGAAAAACAGAGGCAGAGAGAGCTCGAAGAAAAAAGACTAACATTCGAACACGAGCACAAACTGGCAGAAATAGAACTACGGAAGCAGAACAAAGAACCGGAGGTGCCTGAGCGACCGCGCACCCCGGGAGCAACCGAAAAGAAAGTCCACATCCCCAAGGATGTTGTCCGAGAGTATGTCCGGGAGGACGACATACAACAGTGGTTCAAAGCCTACGAGATCGCCATGACCTCCCACCGGATCGATCGGAGTGACTGGGGAGCCGGCCTATGGGGGAGGTTCGTCAACGAAGGCCGCGATGCCCTACTGCAGCTCCCAGACCATCAGATGTCATCCTATGACCACATGAAGGCTGCCCTCCTCACCCGATATGGGCTCACACCCGAAATGTACCGCCAGAGGTTCCGAGACTGCACCCGGATCCCGGGTACAACTTGGGTGGAATATGTCAACTATTTCAGCCGAGCCTTCGAGGGTTGGATCAAGGGAAGCCACGTAACGACCTACGAGCAACTTTTTAATCTCATGGTGTGGGAGCACCTGTCTAACAACTGCTTCGTCGAGCTCAGGCAGCACCTCCTCGACAGTAAATTGACTGACCCACAGCAACTCGCCGCCGAAGCTGACCGGTGGGAAAGCACCCGAGTGGGCCGGAGAGGGCCACACGAGCCAAACCGGAACAACCAAGGTCAGCACCGTCCCCGAGGAGGAGGAGGAGGCCAGGGGCGAGGGAGAGACACCGTCCCGGCCACTCCTGCGGCCAGCACCCCGCCCCCGGCCGGCCGGGGCAACCCCCCGATGCGCCCGGGGTTCCGAGCCAACGTCACGTGTCACCGATGCCAGCGAGTCGGCCACTACGCCAATGACCCGAACTGCCCGCAGAACCAAACGCCAAAACCCCGCCAGGTAGCTGCCGCCGCCCTGGGGGGAGAACAAATCTCCGAGGAACAAGAAGAATATGAGCAGGCACAACAAGAGTGGGAACCGGCCGCCATGGTTCTAGCGTGCCTAGGGGGAAAAGATATGGTCCCGCGGGCTCCCCTACCCGCCAACACCAGAAAATATAGCCAGTGGGTGAACATTAATGGGCGCCGGGCCGAAGCCCTACGTGACACAGGGGCCAGTGTGACGGCCGTCCGCTGTCACCTGGTAAAACCAGAGCAGATCCTGCCGAACATTCTCTGCCCCGTCCGCTCAGCCGACAATTCCGAGAGTCTATGTCGGATGGCCTGCGTCCCCTTCGAATGGGGAGGGGTCTCCGGCATGTTGAAGGTGACGGTCCGGGATGATGGCCCCGTGGACTGTCTCCTGGGGAATGATCTTGAGAGTTCCCCGTGGGCAGCCGTCGAAAGAAGAGAGCACCTAGGGATGCTGGGCCTCCCGGACTGGGCGTGCGTAACCACCCGGTCCATGGCCGCCCGTGCCATCCCCCGACCAGAAGAACCAGAATGGCCTGCACCTCCTCCTCCGATCGCTCCAGTAGAGGACACCGACTATACCAACCCCCCAGAGCCAACCCCCGAAGGGGTCGCCCAGCCCCAGGACCTTCCCGGCCTGGCTCAGTGGCGTCAAGAAGGGGGGCCACCCAGGAACAGTTCCGCCAGGAGCAGAAGACCTGTCCCTCCCTCGAGGGACTCCGCCAGCAAGCCATCGCCCAGGGCGCAGGGGACTCCACCGGAGCCCATTGGGTCTATTGGGATAACGACCTGTTATACAGTGAACAAAGAATCGCGGAGTTAGGGGCCAGTCGAGTGCTGGTGGTGCCCCTCCGTTTCAGAGACTTCCTGCTAAATTTGGCCCACGATGTCCCCCTGGCTGGACACCTGGGCCAGGACAAAACCTATAGTCGCCTGGTGACCCACTTTTTCTGGCCGAGGATGCGAAACGACGTCCTCAACCACTGCCGGTCCTGCCCCACGTGCCAGGCCAGCGGGAAGAGCGGCCGCAAGCTCAAAGCACCTCTGCAACCCTTCCCAGTGGTCACCACCCCGTTAGAGAGGGTAGGAATAGACATTGTGGGGCCCCTGGACCCCCGCACAGCACAAGGACATCGGTTCATCCTGGTACTGGTGGACCACGCCACCCGCTACCCCGAGGCTGTGCCCCTGCGAACTGTAACAGCTCCGGTGGTCGGCCGGGCCCTAATGGGGATCTTCTCCCGGGTGGGCTTCCCCCGAGAAGTCGTCAGCGACCGAGGCACAAACTTTATCTCGAAATATATGAAGTCCCTCTGGCAACAGTGCGGGGTCACCTACCGATTCACGACCCCCTATCATCCTCAAGGGAACGGACTAGTTGAGCGATTCAACCGCACACTCAAGGGAATGATTGGGGGATTGGAAGAGCCCCTCCGTCGCCAGTGGGATGTACTACTTCCGTGCCTCCTCTTCGCCTATCGAGAAGTTCCCCAGAAGTCCCTCGGTTTTAGCCCTTTCGAACTCCTGTACGGGCACCCTGTGCGAGGGCCCCTCAGCCTAGTCAAAGAAGGTTGGGAGATGGCCCCCCTAAAGACCCCTCCAGACGTCTTCAAGTACCTCCTGGCACTACGCAATCAGACCCGGCGATTCAGGGAAATGGCAAAAGCGAATCTTGAGGCCAGTCAGGAGGACATGAAAAAATGGTACGATCAGAATGCCTCCTCCGTCGAATTCGAACCGGGTCAACAAGTGTGGGTGATGTCCCCCACCGAACCATGTGCCTTGCAAGACAAGTGGACGGGGCCCTTCAAAGTGGTCGAACGCAAGAGCCCCGTCACCTATCTCATCGATATGGAGTCTCCCCGGAACCCCCTCCGGGTCCTCCACACCAACAGACTCAAACCCCACTTTGTGCGCTCGGAACTCAGCCTCCTGATGGCTACAGACAGTGGGGTGGAAGAAGACTCCGAGCCTCTCCCTGATCTCCTGAAGACTCAGGAGAAAGACGGTTCCGTGGACGGGGTCCGGCTCTCCGATGCCCTCACCCCAGAGCAACGCCAGGGCTGCCGGGACCTCCTGCTGCAGTTTGCTACTCTGTTTTCCCTCACCCCAGGGATCACCCCCTGGTGCTTGCACGACGTGGACACTGGGGACAGTCCCCCCATCCGACACCGGGCCTACCGCGTACCAGATCGGGTGCGGGCCTGCATCCAAGAGGAAGTGTCCAAGATGCTCACGCTCGGGGTCATCGAGCCCTCGGACAGCCCCTGGGCCAGCCCGGTCGTGCTGGTCCCCAAAGCCGCTGCCCCCGGCACCACTCCTGAACTCCGATTCTGCGTCGACTATCGGGGCTTGAACGCTGTCACCAGGACCGACGCTCATCCCATCCCCCGAGCGGATGAATTGATCGACCGCATGGGGGCTGCCCGCTACCTCAGCATCTTCGACCTGACAGCGGGCTACTGGCAGATCGGTCTCACACCCCGGGCCCAAGAACGGTCCGCCTTTTCTACCCCCGATGGCCACTACCACTTCAAGGTCATGCCCTTCGGCATGAAGAATGCCCCAGCTACTTTTCAGCGTCTAGTGAACCAGGTCTTGGCGGGGCTCGAAGAGTTCAGCGCCGCCTACCTGGACGACATCGCTGTATACAGCCGCCACTGGTCCGACCACCTCCACCACCTCCGAGAGGTCCTGCAAGCCCTCCAGCGGGCCGGCCTCACAATCAAGGCCGGCAAGTGCCAAATTGGTCAGGGGTCCGTGACCTACCTCGGACACCAGGTGGGAAGCGGTCTGGTGGCCCCTCTGCAACTCAAAATTGCTGCCATCCAGTCCTGGCAACCCCCAGTCACGCAGACCGAGGTCCGAGCCTTCTTGGGACTCACCGGCTACTACCGGCGGTTCGTGAGGGACTATGGCAGCATTGTGGGGCCCCTCACGGGTCTCACGTCCAAAAACCACCCGAAGAAGATTAACTGGACCCCCGACTGTCAAGCGGCCTTCGAGAAGCTGAAAGCCGCCCTGTGCACCGCCCCTGTGCTCCAGGCCCCCGATTACAGTCGGGAATTCATTGTGCAAACGGACGCCTCCGACCACGGCATCGGGGCGGTTCTCTCCCAGCTGAACCCCGAGGGTCTTGACCAGCCGGTGGCCTTCATCAGCAGACGCCTCCTGGCCCGAGAACAGCGCTGGAGCACAATCGAGAGGGAGGCCTTCGCAGTAGTGTGGGCCCTCAAAAAGCTCCGGCCCTATCTCTTCGGTACCCACTTCCGGGTGCAAACCGATCATCGACCCCTGCGGTGGCTAATGCAGATGCGGGGGGAAAATCCAAAACTATTGCGCTGGTCCATCTCCCTGCAGGGGATGGACTTCACTGTGGAACATCGACCGGGCCAAGACCACGCCAACGCAGATGGCCTGTCACGCTTTTTCCGCCTCGACGAGGAGAGTCCCCAAGAGGGTGGGTGACTCTCCCCGCCTTCAGCTGGGGGGGACGCATGTTGGACAGGCCACATGAAGGGCTTGCTCCCTCCCCGCATGACAAGGCCCAAGCCCCGGACTCCCAGGTGTTACCCACAAGGGCAACCCGCACCCCGTCTCCCAACGGAACTCCTGCCCCCGGACAGCCATGTATCATGGGGCCGAACCACTACCGGCTCCCCCGGCCGGATCAGCCGCCATCTTGGACACTGCGCCACGAGGCCGCGTGGCCTCAGCTCGACCCTAACCCTGGGCCTGGCCCGGCCCCGACATCCCGGCACCACCATCCACCCAGGAGGTGAACGGACCACTTGGCAGGTCAATGGGAGAAAGAAGTGTCGATGGCTCTCCCCTGCCAGGTGCCGATCGCCCTCCAGCTCCCCCAGGCGCTGGCTCCACCCCCTGCTGGGTGTCTGGACTCCCTCATCCCGGACCCCGCGACCTCCAAGTGCGAGGGTCCGGACATCAAAGGGCGCCAGACCTATAACTAGGGCAGCTCCAGAGCAGGAAGGCAGTTGTATCCTGGAGTCGAGAGACACCGAGAAGAACTCAGCCTTGACGGACTACTGGCGCTGCCGTAGCCCTGCCTTGTGAAATATCGTCCTGCCTGCTGGCGCTGCCGCGGCCTTCTGCATCATCCATCCTCGTCGGGACCTGCTGGCGCTGCCGCGGACCGTTGCAACGACCACCTTCATCGGGACCTGCTGGCGCTGCCGCGGACCGTGTAACGACCACCTTCATCGGGACCTGCTGGCGCTGCCGCGTACCGTGTAACGACCACCCTCACCGGGACCTGCTGGCGCTGCAGCGGCCCGTCCAAGCTAGAACACCGAGCTCGAGGATTGTGAGCTATCCACCATACCATCTCAGCTACCAGATTGGTAACCAGACTGTCCCGCTACCCCCTTTTCCCAAACCAAGAGACTAGAATCGAGGGGACCCCTGAGTCCAGACCTCCTTGTACCATTTCATCGTACCTTAAGAAATCACCTATAAAGAACGTTAAATCCTATCCTTGTGTGGTGTATATCTGTGGGGGGGAAGTTATTCATCTGTACGATCGCTGGAGACGGCTCTCCCCGGAGACCTCTCCCCTTGTCCTCGGCCGACCCTCCCGGTCCGTCTAACAATGGGAGACAGTGGACATTTTGACTACATGATGGATGTGAGGTTGTACTCGTACTTTATCACCTCACAGTTTCCTACTATGCCAGTTTCTGCTCACAAGCGGCACCAGTTGTGTCCTCTGTCCTGTAGTGAAAGTGTTGCACTTTGTACCACATTCACGTCAATATTGATGTGCTGTTGTTGCTATGAGTGTGCGCTGAATTGTGGGAGAGTCGCCCTTACACCTCTGATTTAGCGGCCCCTTATCCCTTTGAGGCAGTGTGCCTTTGACTTGTGTGCTTTTGCGGTGCAGAGATGTTGGCGACTTGGGTCATTTGTGCTCTTGGATGGTTTGTGTACTCTTGTGCATTGTTTGTCTGCAGATGTGTTTTTGACGTCAGGGGTTGTATGTGCATGTGGATGTGTCAGAGTGTTACCTGCTCCTTGGAGGATGTGATCCACACGGGCCACCTCAGTGTCGTGTCGTGCACCATGTCATGTATTTTGACTGCAGCCATGCTATTGGTCATGCAGTGTCACTTGCATTGTCAGTGTGGCTCACAGAGCTGCTGCTTTGCAGGATTCAGCACATGTGCATGGGTAGGTTGTGGCATTGGTGATAGGGAGGGGGGCCCTTTGTGACGGGGGCCTACTTGGTGTTTCTATGTGTTCTGAAGTGTGCAAGGGTATCAGGGACATGTTCCACAATCATTGTGGGTGTGCAGTGTGCTACACATACTTGTGCATGTGTGCCATTGTGCCCATCTCCCCCATGCCCCCAGTTCCTGGTCATTACTCACCGTGTTGCTGTTGGGTCAGGTCATATCGAGCTGTGGCTGGACTCCCAACTCCTTGCACCATCTCCACACTGATGACTGTGGCCACCATTTTCTCCAGCTCCTCCTTTGGCGCAGGACTCCCACCTCCGGTCGCCGTTGCTGCCTTCCGGTTGGCAGCGAGTTTCTGCTTGGTTTGGCTGTTCACGTCATGCCAGCGTCTCTTGACCTCCTCCATTGACCTCATTGACGCCCCGACTGAAATTCACATTGTTCACGATCAGTGCCATATTTCTGTTTGTGTTGCCAATGTCACAGTGGAGGTGACAAACAGTTGTTGGTAGTGTTCTATCACCTCCGTGACGATGATCTGGTTTTCCTGCGGTCTGAACCCCGTCTTCCTCTTCTCCTTGCCCTTCCTAGAACACAGGGTTCCAGGCTGGTCCTACGTGGGGCTTGTGGGGTTCGAGTCGTCCTCTGCACTCGGTCCGGGTGCGTCCATGGTGCTACGCAGTTTATTTTGGTTTAGGTGTGTTTTTTTTGTTGCTTTTATAGTGCATTTTCCCGCATGACGCTTGGGAATTGCAGGCCTGTCGCTGATTGTCGCTGATTTTTGTATCTCGATTTGTGGCATCTCAACTTTTTTTTCGTGTTTCGCATTTTTTCAGCGTCACGTTAATTTTTGCACGGACGTTTGGCGCGTTATTGTGTGACTATCGCATGGTGCCACCAGGTTAGGAATACAACGTTAACATGTGGTATTTTGTCGCGATAGACTGCAATGTGCAGAGTTGTGTTTTTGCGATGATTATCACACGTTAATGAGAATATCCCCCCACATCTTTTAATGTGGCAAGACAGCCTTCTAGCAGCACCGTACTAAGCACAGCAGCACATGCAAGCTGATTCACACCCACATCCAGGTGAAACAAACGACAGCACAGTTCCTAGGACAACAGTATTGATATGCTGTGAATAAGTCTCTTGTACTACGCAACAAACCTTCTGCAGTAACAAAGCCCTCAGGAAAAGGCAAAGCGAATGGCGTACATGCACGTTGTCCCCTTGCACCCACTTATACAGAGATGCACTGTGTACTCATGTGAATCCCTTTGTGCAGCCACTCCTTGTGCAGAAGAAGCTCCTGTACATCCCTTTGTATAGCCACTACTCCTGGTGCAGAGACGGCTTGTGTCCATCTTTTGTATAGTCACTACTCCTTGTGCAGAGGCAGCTCCTGTACATCCCTTTGTATAGTCACTACTCCTTATGCAGAGGCGGCTAATGTACATCCCTCACTGCTCCTTGTGTAGAGACGGTTCATGTTCTTCCCTTTGTACAGTCACTACTCCTGGTGCAGAGACGGCTCGTGTACATCCCTTTGTACAGCCACTTTTCCTGGTGCAGAGACGGCTCGTGTACATCCCTTTGTACCGTCACTTCTCCTGGTGCAGAGACGGCTTGTGTACCTCCCTTTGTACAGTCACTACTCCTGATGCAGCGGCAGCTTGTATACATCCCTTTGTACAGTCACTACTCCTGGTGCAGAGATGTCTCGTGTACCTCCCTTCGTACAGTCACTACTCCTGATGCAGCGGCAGCTTGTGTACATCCCTTTGTACAGTCATTACTCCTTGTGCAGAGGCAGCTCACGTGTCTCGGGAAATAACCTTTACAACGCAGTCATTACATCGCACTACCTTTACAACACATTCATTACAACGCAACATCCTTTACATTGCATGCTATTACAACGCAATTACGAGAGGGGGACCCCTAAAAGAAATACTGGGCGGGTAGGATTTTCGGCACTTTTTACCTCATAGCATCGCTATTTTCCAACTGGACGATACATGAGCTAATCACCTATATGATCACTTCTGGAAGTTTTTCCACCCTGACCGTTAATTGCCAGTGTAATGTTGATGGAATGAATTTATGTATGTATGAGTTGAGTTACGTGTGGGACATTGAATAATAATTTTTTATCATGCAATACATTTACGCTTTTTTTGTCATTTAATGTGTTTATGTGCAAAAACCAACAAAAAGTACCGGAAAAAAATGTTGTTCATAAAAAACAAAATAAATAGGAAATATATATTTTTCTATCTATAAACCTTGTTTGGTGCCTCTATTTTACCGTTCTGTCCTTTCAGCTCCACTTTAGTGTTGTTTTGATCCAGGGACCTAGACTCTAGGCCCTCTTACATATCTATTGGACGGGTGTTTCTCTTGATTCTTATTGATTATGCTATTACAACGCAGCCATTACATTGCATGTCACTACAATGCATGTCATTACAATGCAAGTAATGAGGAATAGTAATTTTTATCCCTACACTATCCAACACTTACCCTACTGTTGCACTCACTGGAGTGGGAACAGTAATTTTTACCCCTACACTATCCAACACTTACCCTACTGTTGCACTCACTGGAGTGGGAATAGTAATTTTTACCCCAACACTATGCAACACTTACCCTACTGTACTTCTAAAGGAATATGCGTTGTAATGGAATGCGTTGTAATGGAATGCGTTGTAAATGTAGTTTCTAAAAATGCGTTGTGATGGCATGCGATGTAAAATCATGCGTTGTAAAGGATGTTGCGATGTAAAAACTGCTTTGTAAAGGCATGCATTGTAAACGCCATACATTCACATGTCTCTCTTTGTACAGTCACTACTCCTTGTGCACAGGCAGCTCATGTACACCCCTTCATACAGTCAGTACTCCCTGTGCAGAACCGCATCATGTTCATCCCTTTGTAGAGTCACTACTCCTTGTGCAGATGTGGCTCATGTACATCCCTCACTACTACATGTGCAGAGGTGGCTCATGTATATCCATTTGTGCAGTCACAACGCATTTTGCAGAGAGAGCCCTCTGCACTCTGTCAAAGAGAGGCAGACGTCTGAATCCTGCTAAACATAGCACCACATACATGCACTAATACATAGGCAGTGGTCTGGATCCCCTTTCAGAGGCCCCCGCACCACTTTGCAAATAGGCATCCCTTCACCCCTCTGCACATAGCCAACTATCTGCATTCCCCTGTACAAAAACACCCCTCTGCATCTCCCTTCTCCATATGAATCACCTGGTATCTTGTTCAACAGAGGCACCGCTCTGTATGCTATTGCACAGAGGCAATCAACTGACCTACCTTGGTAAAGAATTACTCCTTGTAGAGGTGCACATCCCTTGTAGAAAGGCACCCCTCTGCATCTCATATACAGACGCACCCTTCTGCACCCCCTTGTTCAGAGGCACTTCCCTGCACCCCTTTATAGAGAGGCACACCTCTGCTCCATATATACAGTGGTACACCCTTCTGCACACCCTTGTTCAGAGGCACTTCCCTGCACCCCTTTAAAGAGAGGCACACCTCTGCTCCATATATACAGTGGTACACCCTTCTGCACCCCCTTGTTCAGAGGCAGTTCCCTGCACCCCTTTATAGAGAGGCACACCTCTGCTCCATATATACAGTGGCACACCTGTGAACACCATTGTACAGAGGGACCTCACTGATCCCCTAGTACAGGGGCACCCCTGTACACCCCCTTTTTCAGAGGTACCCCTATGTATTGTATATACAGAATCACCCCACTGCACCATATATACAAAGGCACCCCTCTGCACCCACCTGAACAGAGGAACCCCATCTGCACACTATTGCACAGAGGCACCCATCTGCCTACTATGTATACGGAGGCAGGCGTCTATACCCCCCTTTTCAAAGGCACTCCTATGCACTGTGTACATAGAAGCTCCCCTCTACATAGTTTTTACAGAGGCACCCTTCTGTGCCCTCTTGTACAGAGGGCACCTCTGCAATCCCTTGGAGAGGAGGCACCCCTCTGCACCATATAGACAGAGACACTTTTCTGCACCCATCCTTGTACATAGGCACCTCTCTGCATATAATATGTCCAGCGGCACCCCTCTGCACCGTATACACAGAGGCACCCCTTTGCAAAATACATACAGAGGCACCCCTCTGCACTGTATACACAGAGACACGTCTCTACACCCCCTTTTACAGAGGCACCTCTCTGCATAATATATATATAGATGCATCCCTCTGCACCGTATACATAGAGGCAACCACTCACTCCCCTTGTACAGAGGCACCTCTCTGCATACTATATATACAACGGCATGCCTCTGCACTCTATATATAAAGAGGCACCTCTCTGCTCCCCTTATATAGAAGCATCCCTCTGCTCCCCTTGTACAGAGGCACCTCTCTGCTCCGCTTGTACAGAAGCACCTCTCTGCTACCCTTGTACAGAGGCACCATTCTGCACCGTATACACAGAGGCACCCCTCTACACTCCCTTGTACAGAGGCACCTCTCTGCATACTATGCACACAGAGGTACTCCTCTGCACCGTATACACAGAGGCACCCCTCTGCGCTCCCTTGTACAGAGGCACCTCTCTGCATACTATGTACACAGAGGACTCCTCTGCACTGTATACACAGAGGCAGCTCTCTGCATCCCCTTCTTACAGAGACACCGGTCTGTATACTCTATATACAGAGGCACCCCTCTGCACCGTACATACAGAGGCACCTCTCTGCTCACCTTGTACAGAGGCACCATTCTGCACCGTATACACAGAGGCACCCCTCTGCACTCCCTTGTACAGAGGCACCTCTCTGCATACTATGCACACAGAGGCTCTCCTCTGCACTGTTTACACAGAGGCAGCTCTCTGCATCCCCTACTTACAGAGACACCACTCTGTATACTCTATATACAGAGGCACCCTTCTGCACTGTACATACAGAGGCACCTCTCTGCTCCCCTTGTACAGAGGCACCGTATACACAGAGGCACCCCTCTACGCTCCGTTGTACAGAGGCACCTCTATGCATACTATGCACACAGAGGCACTCCTCTGCACTGTTTACACAGAGGCAGCTCTCTGCATCCCCTTCTTACAGAGACACCGCTCTGTATACTCTGTATACAGAGGCACTCCTCTGCACTGTACATACAGAGGCACCTCTCTGCTCCCCTTGTACAGAGGCACCATTCTGCACCGTATACACAGAGCCACCCCTCTGTGCTCCCTTCTACAGAGGCACCTCTCTGCATACTATGCACACAGAGGCTCTCCTCTGCACTGTATACACAGAGGCAGCTCTCTGCATTCCCTTCTTACAGAGACACCGGTCTGTAGACTCTATATTCAGAGGCACCCCTCTGCACCGTACATACAGAGGCACCTCTCTGCTCCCCTTGTACAGAGGCACCATTCTGCACCGTATACACAGAGGCACCCCTCTGCGCTCCCTTGTACAGAGGCACCTCAATGCATACTATGCACACAGAGGCACTCCTCTGCACTGTTTACACAGAGGCAGCTCTCTGCATCCCCTTCTTACAGAGACACCGCTCTGTATACTCTATATACAGAGGCACCCCTCTGCACTGTACATACAGAGGCACCTCTCTGCTCCCCTTGTACAGAGGCACCATTCTGCACCGTATACACAGAGGCACCCCTCTGCGCTCCCTTGTACAGAGGCACCTCTTTGCATACTATGAACACAGAGGGACTCCTATGCACTGTATACTCAGAGGCACCTCTCTGCTCCCCTTGTACAGAGGCACCATTGTGCACTGTATACACAGAGCCACGCCTCTGTGCTCCCTTGTACAGAGGCACCTCTCTGCATACTATGCACACAGAGGCACTGTATACACAGAGGCAGCTCTCTGCATCCCCTTCTTACAGAGAAAATGGTCTGTATACTCTATATACAGAGGCACCCCTCTGCACTGTACATACAGAGGCACCTCTCTGCTCCCCTTGTACAGAGGCAACATTCTGCACCGTATACACAGAGTCACCCCTCTGCGCTCCCTTGTACAGAGGCACCTCTCTCCATACTATGCACACAGAGGCACCCCTCTGCGCTCCCTTGTACAGAGGCACCTCTCTGCATACTATGCACACAGAGGCACTCCTCTGCACTGTATACACAGAGGCAGCTCTCTGCATCCCCTTCTTACAGAGACAACGGTCTGTATACTCTATATACAGAGGCACCCCTCTGCACTGTACATACAGAGGCACCTCTCTGCTCTCCTTGTACAGAGGCAACATTCTGCACCGTATACACAGAGGCACCCCACTGCGCTCCCTTGTACAGAGGCACCTCTCTGCATACTATGCACACAGAGGCACCCCTCTACGCTCCCTTGTACAGAGGCACCTCTCTGCATACTATGCACACAGAGGCACTCCTCTGCACTGTATACACAGAGGCAGCTCTCTGCATCCCCTTCTTACAGAGACAACGGTCTATATACTCTATATACAGAGGCACCCCTCTGCACTGTACATACAGAGGCACCCCTCTACACTCCCTTGTACAGAGGCACCTCTCTGCATACTATGCACACAGAGGTACTCCTCTGCACCGTATACACAGAGGCACCCCTCTGCACTCCCTTGTACAGAGGCACCTCTCTGCATACTATGCACACAGAGGCTCTCCTCTGCACTGTATACACAGGCAGCTCTCTGCATCCCCTTCTACAGAGACACCGCTCTGTATACTCTATATACAGAGGCACCCCTCTGCACTGTACATACAGAGGCACCGCTCTGCTTCCCCTAGGTCAGAGGCACCCCTGTACACCCCTGTACTCACAGAGGCACCCCTCTGCACTGCACATACAGAGGCACCGCTCTGCTTCCCCTTGGTCAGAGGCACTCCTGTACACCCCTGTACTCACAGAGGCACCCCTCTGCACCATACATACAAAGACACTGCCCTGCACCACATGTACAGAGACACCTCTCTGCATACTATATACACAAAGGCTCCCCTCTGCACCGTATACACAAGGGCACCCCTATGCACCTTCATGTACAAAGGCACCCCTCTGCATCCCCTTGTACAAACACCCTTTTTCAGAGGTACCCCTATGTACTGTATACAAAGAGGCACCCCTCTGTAACATACATACAGAGACACCCTGCTGCACACTATATACACAGAGGCACCCCTCTGCATCCCCTTGGTCAGAGGCACCCCTGTACACCCCCTTTTTCAGAGGTACCCCAATGTACTGTATACGCAGAGGAACCCCTTTGCAACATACATACAGAGGCACCCCTCTGCACACGATATACACAGAGGCACCCCTGTGTACTCTCTTGTACAGAGTCATCCCCCTGGACCCTCTGGTTCAAAGACACCTCTCTGCATACTATATACACAAAGGCAACCCTCTGCACTGTATACACAGAGGCACCGGTTTACACCGTACATACAGAGACACACCTGTGCACCCTCTTGTACAGAGGTACCTCTCTGCATACTATATACACAAGGACACCCCTCTGCACCATACATACAGAGGCACCGCTTTGCACACTATATACACAAAGGCAACCCTCTGCACTGTATACACAGAGGCACCGGTCTGCACTGTACATACAGAGGCACACCTGTGCACCCTCTTGTACAGAGGCACCGCTCTGCATACTATATACACAATGACACCCCTCTGCACCATACATACAGAGGCACCGCTCTGCACACTATATACACGGAGGCACCCCTCTGCGCCATATACACAGAGGCACCGGTCTGCACTGTACATACAGAGGCACACCTGTGCACCCTCTTGTACAGAGGCACCGCTCTGCATACTATATACACAAGGACACCCCTCTGCACCATACATACAGAGGCACCGCTCTGCACACTATATACACAGAGGCACCCCTCTGCACCATATACACAGAGGCACCGGTCTGCACCGTACATACAGAGGCACACCTGTTCACCCTCTTGTACAGAGGCACCGCTCTGCATACTATATACACAAGGACACCCCTCTGCACCATACCTACAGAGGCACCCCTCTGCACCATATACACAGAGGCACCGGTCGGCACCGTACATACAGAGGCACACCTGTGCACCCTCTTGTACAGAGACACCGCACTGCACACTATATACACACAAAGGCACCCCTCCGCACCTTATACACAGTCTGCACCGTACATACAGAGGCACACCTGTGCACCCTTTGTACAGAGGCACCCCTCTGCACACTATGTACACAGAGGCACCCCTCTGCATCCCCTTGTACAGAGACACCGCACTGCACACTATATATACAGAGGCACCCCTCTGCACCATATATACAGAGGCACCCCTCTGCATACGTTACACACAGAGGCACCCCTCTGCACTGTATACACAAAGGCACCCCTCTGCATACTATATACACAGAGGCACCGGTCTGCACCATATACACAGAGGCTCCCCTATGCACCGGAAACACAGTGGCACACCTCTGCAATCCTTTGTACAGAGTCATCCCCCTGGACTCTCTGGTTCAAAGGTACCTCTCTGCATACTATATATACAGAGGCACCCCTATGCATACTATATACACAGAGGCACCCCTCTGCACCTTATACACAGCCTGCACCGTACATACAGAGGCACATCTGTGCACCCTTTGTACAGAGGCACCATTCTGCACCGTATACACAGAGGCTCTCCTCTGCATCCCCTTGTACAGAGACACCGCACTGCACACTACATATACAGAGGCATCCCTCTGCACCATATATACAGAGGCACCCCTCTGCATACGTTATACACAGAGGCACCCCTCTGCACTGTATACACAGAGGCACCCCTCTGCATACTATATACACAGAGGCACCGGTCTGCACCATATACACAGAGGCTCCCCTATGCACCGGAAACACAGTGGCACACCTCTGCACTCCTTTGTACAGAGTCATCCCCCTGGACTCTCTGGTTCAAAGGTACCTCTCTGCATATTATATATACAGAGGCACCCCTATGCATACTATATACACAGAGGCACCCCTCTACACTGTATACACAGAGGCACCCCTCTGCATACTATATACACAGAGGCACCGGTCTGCACCATATACACAGAGGCTCCCCTATGCACCGGAAACACAGTGGCACACCTCTGCACTCCTTTGTACAGAGTCATTCCCCTGGACTCTCTGGTGGTTCAAAGGTACCTCTCTGCATACTATATATACAGAGGCACCCCTATGCATACTATATACACGGAGGCACCCCTCTGCACAGGATACACAGAGTCATCCTTCTGCACCTCCTGGTCCTGACACATTGCTCTGCAACTCCTTGTACAGAGGCGCCCTTCTGCAAAACCTTGTACAGAGGCACCCTTCTGCACCCCTTGTACAGAGGCACCCTTCTGCACCCCTTGTACAGAGGCACCCTTCTGCACCATATAGACAAAGGTACCCCCCTGCACCCTATACACAGTGGCACTCATCTGCACCCTCCCGTACGGGGCAGCTCTTTGCACTCCCTTGTACATCACCCCTCCTGGACCCTTTGGTTCAGAGGCACCTCCCAGCATACTATATGTACAGCGGAACTCCTCTGCACCATATGCACATAGGCAACCCTCTGCACCCCCTTGTACAGAGGCAAATCTCTGCACCGTATACACAGAGGCACCCCCTTGTACAGAGGTACCCCTCTGCACTGTACATACAGAGGCACCACTGTGCATACTATATACACAGAGGCACCCCTCTTCGTCCCCTTGTAGAGAGGCACCTCTCTGCATACTATATATGAAGGGTACCCATCTGCACACTATACATACAGAGGAACCCCTCTGCACCCCCTTACACAGAGGCACCCATCTGCTCCTCCTATACAGAGGCACATTTCTGCACCCCTTTGTACAGAGGCACCACTCTGCATACTATATTTACAGAGGCATCCCTCTGCACCGTATACACAGAGGCACCGCTCTGCATACTATATACACAGAGGCACCCCTCTGCACCGTATACACAAGGGCAGTCTTCTCCATCCTCTTGTACAGAGGCACCGCTCTGCATACTATATATGCAGAGGCACCCTGCTTGCACCGTATAAACAGAGGCACCCCTCTGCACCAGACATACAGAGGCACCCCTCTGCACCCCCTTGTACATGAAAGGAACCATTGTCATGGCGGTTCCTTGAAGGTACAAAACGTTTGGTGGATGGCAGCCATCGAATCAGACGACTGTTCACCAATCTTTTCCAGAGCTTTTGTTTTCCAGGAAAGAACTCCCAAAGCAGGAGATAGTTTTCAAAAAACAAAAAAACAATGACCACCCACACCCTTGGAGTTTTCTTTTCTGTTCCTCAACAACAGGTTTTATTACATTTGTGATGGAATACCCTGTCTGCACTCATTTACCTACTGGGAGTCAGATTGTTAGGTCTATTCATTCACAGTTTACATTAAAAAAAAATGCAGCTTTTTTAACAACCTGATTTCCTACAATCCCCACTTTTAAGTTGTTTTCTCTCTTAATAATAATAATACGTTATTAATGTAAAAATATTGGTTCTGCTGCGATGAATGAATGCACATCAACCGTGTCACACGTTACTTCATAAACTGGTCATGTTAAGTAAATCTACAGCAAAAATTAGGTAAAGAAAATAGAACTATTATCTCTACTGCAGAGGAAAACCTACAAAATATTATGCAGAACATTGGTAGACACTCTGGGCATATTTACAATAAACTGGTGGAGCGTGGTGTAGTTCCAAAATTGCAAAAGCCGCCCTCCGTCAATTTAAAAACACAGGGATGCACCGTATTCACAAGAATGCAGTGCACCCCTGCGTTTCCCCTAACGCTGGTGCGAAATCAAGCTGCCTAGCGCCAACGCAGGCACCCTTGCACGATAGTGTAAGGATGTCTGCATTGCAGGGAATGATTGTCCATGTGCAGCAAGGTGTCCCTTCCTGTACATGAACAATCCATAATGGTGTTTTGTCACTTCTATGTGTGCTGCTTTGTGCAGCAAACATAGAAGTTGCAACTCGTCATTTTTAAATGATTGTTTATGTGCAGAAAGGGATACCTTCCTGCACATAAACAATAATTCATTGTGATATGCTGTTTCTATGTGTGCTGTACAATGCAGCACACATAGAAGCAGCAAAAACGAGGAGAAATTAAAATTTTCTCATCGTTTCGCCAGGTTAAGACCAGGTTTTCCCTGGTCTTATTTTTGTTACTGCCCCATATTTACGCCACCCATGTAAATAGGGGACAACGTCAAAAGCATTGTGCGTTGCAGCAGAACGCCCACCGCAACACCAATTGCCCGCCCCTTTCACGCTAAGTGCTGCGTAAAAAGGGACCTCATTTACAAGGCGGCGTTAAGCCACATTAATTGGGCTAACGCTGCCTTGTAAATAAGGCGAAGGGGTTATCGCCACCAGAACGTCATAAAAAGTGATGTCTGGTGGCAATACACCCTTGTAAGTATGCCCCTCGGTTTACTCTACGAGTATTATCTGTAAAAAATATAATGAAAGTGAGTTGAAGTACTCATTCATTTAGCGACTGGGAGCAGTACCAAGAAAGTAATGTTGTTTAATCAATTGACCATGACAAAAGGTTCATTTATAGGATGAGAATTCTGATTCACTTCAAAGTGAACCTCGGGAGGCATACATACTGCACAGAAGTGAATCTTCAAAGGCCTTTCCAAAGATGAAACTGCATCGCCCCATGTTGCTGAGGTGTCTCTTTTACAAAAAGTGAAATCAGCTGTGCCTTATTCTGACCTAATTTCTTAAAAAACAGATTTGATGGTGTTATTGGAATCTCACCCTTAGCCCACCTTCCCTTAGACTGTGAGTCACTGAATTCTCCATATTATGCTCTGATATGTTTTGTGAATACCAATAACTTATGATAACAGAAGACCCAACCTAAAAGGTCACATGTGCAGATTACACTGTTGTTTATGTTGTTGCTTGAACATGAAATACCTTGAAAAACAGGAGACAAGAGGCATTTGGCTAAACAGGAACAGTTCGTTTAATTAAACATTACGGCCGGGAGAACAGTTATACACATCTCAATTTACAAGCGGTCTGACATAAACTTTTATACAGTTCATTGGGTGTAATAAAGAGGTTCAGCCTTTCCTTTTTTGGAAAGGAATTTGGACCGCTGTCTTCGGAACTATAAATTATCATTTTGGATGAAGAATCCAGGTGTGCCTTGACCTTGTGTGGACACAATGCGGCCAGTAGATAACGTGTCCAGAAGTCCGGCATTATAAGCGAGTGATCACTGCATGTACTGTGTGTGCTTTGTCCTGACTGGCTGAGTGTGCCTAACTTTATGTGGCATCAGACTTTATGGTGTACGGCCATGTGTGCTTTATTAGGGCCAATCTCCCTGGGCCTTTGTGGTGTTGCTTTCCCTATCTGTGGGTGTAATCTGGGATTTCCTGTTCGCTCATTTACCTGCTGGATACCCCACCTCTAATCTGTTAATCCGTGAAGTCAGGCCTGGGTCTCAGGGCCTGCCTAACTATGTATATCTAAGTCAGGGTTGATGTGAAGTTCACAACAGGCAAATTTGTCAATAAAGTTGCTATTTTGTTTCTATATGTGAATGTATGATTATTCACACAGACATCGACTTTTTCAATATTAACAATATTATTGTGGTAATTATGTTTAATATCATAGGTGCCTAGGTGTTGAATGGATATGATTTCTTGATTGAGCCTCCACATATTTAATAAAATTCTCAAAAAATGAAATTGATATATTCCAATACCATATTATTAAAATAGCATCAGAGATTATTGCCTGGTTACACATCTGTAGTCAACCAACTTCTTATCTTACTTATGGTTTAATCATTACTCCACAAAAATGACCGATGGAGTGCTTGAATTTATCTTAGCCACTGGCACGAATTCAGAGCTGCATTCCAGTCCATTACTTTTTAGCTCATGTATGCTCATATAGAGAAGGATCAACTATTTGGCAATCAATCTTAGCTTCGTCCCAAAAGGAACATTTCATCTGATGAACTGGTAGACTACGTCTCATTCAAAAAGAAACATGTGCAACACTGTTGGACTTAGCCCTTTTTGCAGGGTCATCCCGGAACTTTTTGCCTCCTAGTCTTTTCTCTGACCTGGTGTTGGTGGTTTTGGGACTCTGGTTACTTTATCACTGCTGTGTGCTCTCTGTGGCAAACATTGTAAGATTGGTCTACACCTGTTTGGCATAATTCATTTACCTATCAGTCCCCAGGAATGTGGTATCTCATATACTCGGGGCCAGTAAATTAAATGCTACTGGTGGGCTTGCAGCACTGCTTGCGCCACCCACCAAAGTAGCCTTTCAAACCTGTCTCAGGCCTCTGCCATTGAAGGGCCTGCAGGCGCACTTTACTGACGCCGTTACATGGCACATAAAGTGGGTGCCACGTCTGTGACTCCCCTTTTTAGGCCTCGCCTGAGCCAGCGCAAATGTGCTGCTCTGTGAGACATTTAGTAAGGGCTTTAAACTTTGGAACACACGCGTGTGCTTTTGTTTTCTTCACCCGCTATTGGCCTTTGCATGCGTCTTTGTAAGAAAGACAGCACGCAATTGACCAAAGGCGGGTGCATGTCCTGCCTTCTCTCTGCCCTGGCCTAGGGACTGCGGGAGCGAGCGCAGCTGTCCTCCCTCAACATGGCTCATTAAGCACAGCGTGCACTTTCAGCTCCAAACGCGGTCGCTTTCACTTGCACGTACCACGCTTGTTTTATTTATTTATTTACCAGAGCGCTGTAATGCCTTTCTGCACAGAACAGCCCTCCCACCTCCCATACATCAACCAGAGCGATGCCATGGCTTGTTTCTTTTCTTTGTGAGCCACTCTCACTGCAGGCACGCTGCATTTTTTTTTTATTAACGGGGCATTGCGCTTTAATGCGCTTTAACTTTAAAATGCAGTACTGGGCTGTACAGAGCCCTCATTGCTGTGCGTGCGCTACATGAACGGATATTTGTTTGTTGTGTAGTGTGCAGTACTGGGCTGTACAGAGCCCTCATTGCTGTGCGTACGCTACATGAACGGATTTAATAGGCTCTTGTTCTACAAGGTCTGCTGGCTGTTTGTTTTGCAAATTCATACAGCGCAAACTGAACTAAAGAGTAGTAGAGACCTTTACAAGACACCCAGTTACATTACACAAGAGCACATTCACACAGGAACACATTGCCTTTTAGAAGGCACGGGAGATGAAATAATTTGCCCAGAATCACACATTGGTAAGCCAACGCCGTGACTCAAACAACACCAGCTTCCGCACGCGATCATCATGTGTGATTAATTAATTAATTGCACGCGATCATCATGTGTGATCAATCAATGAATCTCCCCATGATCCCCCTGTTTACAAAAACGGGGTGCTAAGGAACATTCACATGTGCTATAAGAATGGACCACCCCGTTAAATCTGTTTCGTGTTCTATCTACTCGCCGTTTTTTGTATCTAATATTCGGCCTCTTTCTGCTCTCCCATGTGCCCCCTTCGAGATCCTCCTCTCCATCTGCATTCTGCCAGCACCCTCCTTCCCAATAGTCGGCCACCACCAACACCACGTCCAACACCACCACCACGTCTACCACCACCACATCCACCACCTCCACCACGTCCACCACCACCACCATGTCTACCACCACATCCACCACCACCATATCCACCACCACCACCATGTCCACCACCACGTCCACCACCACCATGCCCACCACCACGTCCACCACGTCCACCATCACCACGACGTCCACCATGTCCACCATGTCCACAACCACCACCACATCCACCCCCATGTCTGTTGGACTTGGCCCTTTCTGCAAGGTCATCCCTGAACTTTTTGCCTTCCTCCTGTATTTTGTCTGACCTGTTTTTGTTGGTTTTATGACTCTGGGCACTTTACCACTGTTGATCAGTGCTAAAGTGCATATGCTCTCCCTATTGTAAATTGATGTATGGATTAGTGATTCCATGATTGGCTGATTTGGTTTACTTGTCAGAACCTAGTACAGTGCACCAGGAGTGCCCAGGGCTGGTAATCCAAATGCTGCTAGTGGCCTTGCAGCACTGGTTGTGCCACCCACAGAAGCAGCCTGTAAAGCGTGTCTAAGGCTTGCCATTGCAGAGCATGTGTGCAGTCTGGTACTGCCATGCTGACTGGGCAAGTGCACCCACTTGCCAGTCCCTAAACCGTCCATTTTCTTAATATCAGACACCCCTATGGTAGGCCCAAGGGCAGGGTGCATTGTAAGTATAAGGTAGGATATGCCCTGGTGTGTGTGGCATGTCCTAATAGTGAATTACAGCCATTTTCGTTTTTCACTATTGCAAGGCTAACTGTTCCCCATAGGCCAGAATGGGCAGTTTGATTATTACATCTTATAATCCTAACTGACTTAGGGAACGTGGTAGAAATTTGAGTTTAGTATGCCTGAACTCAGAATGATAAAATACATCTTTTAGTGAAGTTGGTTTTAACATTCTGTGTTTGAAAATACCACTCTTAGAAAGTAGTTATTTTCTTGTCTAACCATCCAAACCTGCCTCTGCTAGGTTGTGTATTCCTTGTCTGGAGTTTGAGTAACAGGGGCTGGGGGATTTCAGGAGACAGGGTGAGTCAGCACAAGGCTAAATAGAGAGATCTGCATCTAGATGGGTGGGAGGAGTTGCACCTGGGATCTGAATAGGGCTGTGCCTTCCCTCCACAATGCTAGCTCCACCTCCTGTGGTGCGTCTGATGTCTCTGCCCTGCACTCTGAAAGGAAAGAAGGAGTCTTGTCAACAAAGTGCTCCAAGACTGACCAGAACTGGTTTGGATTAGGCAAAGGCCTCTCTGCCTTCAGAGAACAAAGAGAAACTGGGTATAAATATTGGGACCCAAACCCAAGAACTTTAGATCACTTTGGGAAACAAGAAGAAACCTTTGCTGAGGAGAGGAACCAGAAGAAACTGAGGAGAGACTATTCCTAAGCTGAAGTGCTGCTTGGGGGATTGGACTGCGAAAGAAAGGAGAAAGGAACTTTGTCTGTACTTTATTCAACTTGTGAAGGATCTCCAAGGGCTTGAGAAAAGAGCTTGCCTCCTGCTGAAGTCTCAGGGACAACAGACTTCAACCACCAGCTCCCCAGAGTTCTTTGGAAGTGCCTGCAGCTGTATTGGGAAAAAAAAGAGAGTTTCCCAGGCTATACCAAAAGGGGCCGGGTATTATAGTCATTCAAAATAAAAGTTTCCCTTTTGTGTTCTTTACTACTCCTATAGTGAGATTGTATGCATACTACAGTGAACCAAAGAAAAAATGCTTAATACATTTCAAATATAGTAACACGTAATCTAGATTTATATTCTTATTATTTTATTATTTGCACCTTTATCAAAATTTAAGCAATACTGTATCCATTTAAAAACACTTTTCATTACATATCATTGTACGCATTTTCATAAAAACAAACTTTCAAAAATGGTATCTTTTACAGTAATTCTTTAATAAGTGTTGGCATTAATCAAGCAGAGGCAGGTTTGGATGGTTAGACAAGAAAATACCTACTTTCTAAAAGTGGTATTTTCAAACACAGAATGGTAAAACCAACTTCTCTAAAAGATGTATTTTATCATTCTGAGTTTAGGCATAGTAAACTCGAATTTCTACCATGTTCCCAAAGTCAGTTAGAAATATAAGATGTAATAATCAAACTGCCCATTCTGGCCTATGGGGAACAGGTAGCCTTGCAATAGTGAAAAACGAAAATGGCTGTAACTCACTATTAGGACATGCCACACACAACAGGGCTTGTCCTACCTCTCCCTGCGCCTCTTATCAAGAGTCAGTATAGTGTCCCTCCCACCACAAGGACTATGGACCCCTGTGCCAGTTCCCCAATCCACCTCAGGGACACTCCGCACCACTGGAGCTATCTCACATCATAGAACCCCATGGTGTATGTCAACCCCCTCCTTCAAGTCAGGCGCCACATCTCTGGGTGTGTGTACTGCTCCCTCAGCACTAGATAACCCAATTCTGCTGCCACCATCTGAGCTGGATTCCACCTCCCACTCAGCAAAGCTCACTTCCTGAGCTACACACATTTCTTTTGTCTGGGCTGAGACACTCAAGGTCTCAAGCCTCTTGAGCTCCAAATCAAGCTCCCTCATTCTCAACTCATGCTCAAACTGCATTCGCCTTTTCTCTAGGGCCAATTTCCTAATCTCTAACTCCCCATTCATTTTGGCCAGCTCCAACTCATGCATCCTATTCCTCTCCCTGTCCTCCAGCTCCTCTGGGGACAGGCCTTTGGCAGAAACACTGCTACCTACTGGAGAAGTTGCTCTCCTTCCACCTGGACCCAATAGCCCCTCCAGCTGCCCATCTGCATTCTCATCAGCTTCCTCATTCTCAGGGGTATTCCTTGCTTCTACCTGGGTAGAAGCAGCAGCGCCTTGTAGAATTCATCCTTCTTGGTGATCCCAGTAATTACAACTTTACATTTTTTGCAGAAGTGCTTCAGCTGTCTCACATTGTAGCATTCCAGTTTCTCCTCTTCCCAATCAAAATCAAAAGATGCTATGGATGCTGCTTTCTCCATGATGGTTAAACTTGTCAAAAATAGAAAATCACAGAAAAAAGAAATCTACCAAAAGTATGTGGTCACGTTTTGGTCTGCACTCACTAGTAGTGTTCACCAATCACTGTACATGAGTCACAAATGCAAGTCCAGAATCCTCACCGCTGACCACCAATGTTAGATTTGGGAGTCTCTAGTTGGCAGAGGTAGGTACCTTTGACAAATAGGGACCCTTGCGTCTAGTCAGGGTAAGGGGGTACACTCCTAAAATAACCCCTGCTCACCCACTTGGTAGCTTGGCACAAGCAGACAGGCTTATCTCAGAGGCAGTGTGTAAAGCACATACAGTAATCCAGTGACAACACTACAGATGGACACCACACAAGTTTTATATAAAAAATAAGTGTTCTTTATATAGATTTAACACAAGACCATAAACGACAAAAATCCACAATACTGTACTTAAAAATGGTAGAATTAGCTTAGTTCTCTTTAAATGTTAAAATGCGACACTTTGAGTCAATGTACCTTTGGATGCGTAATGCTATACAACGAAAGTGGTGAAGGGAAGGTGATGCGTCGGATCCTGTCACGCAGGAACGGTGATGCGTCGGTTTCTTACTGCGCTTCCCTGGCAATGCGGCCTGCAACGCCGTGATGCGATGAAGAGCCGGTGCAATGAAACAAAGATGGCGTCTTCTTCTTCTTGTGACACGATGCGTGCACACCCGACAGCCGTGCGGCGACTCAACAATTCTTCTGAGCCGCAACAGGCCCTGCTACATACTTCTCCGATGATGCGAGACCTCTCGACCCAATGCAACAGCTGCAGCGGCGACACGCTTGTTCAGTGATGCGACGACAGCAGCTATGGCGGCGACACTCTTCTTTGATGATGCGAGTCGCTTCGGCTCGATGCGACAGCTGCAGCGGCGACACCCTTGTTCAGTGATGCGACGACAGCGGCTGCACCGGCGGCACGCTTCTCCGGTGGTGCGAGGCACTTCGGCTCGATGCGACAGCTACAGTGGCGACACCCTTGTTCAGTGATGCAACAACAGCGGCTGTGGCAGCGACATGCTTCTTCGATGTTGCGAGATGTTTCTTTACGATGCGATGCAACAGCTACAACGGCAACGCCGAATACGAAGTCTACTTCTGACCCAATTGAAAAAAAGGCAGTAGTACCTTCAAAAGCGGGACATTGTACCGAGTTTTAATTAAAAAGGCTACGATTTAGAAAATATTTTGAAAACATTGGCATCTCACGGGGTGAAGGAAATCTGTACCGCTCATCATTCTTCAATACCGGCTTTTAACTACAAAAAGGCTACGATTTAGAAAACTTAGTGAAAATATTGGCCTCTCATGGGGTGAAGTTAATCTATACCCCCATTATTCTTTTAAAAGTATAAGAATATGAAGCCATACATTTTATATTCTATGGTCAGACGAAGATATACACAGCGGGATTTATAAAAATAGTACTACAGTGCTGCAACGTACTCCTCACTGAATCCCCAATGAGGATTTATTGGTTTGATATAAAGAGCACTTTGTGATTTTATGTTGTGGGTCCTGAAGAAGGTGTTTTTAACTACAAGATACACCGAAACGCGTCAACAAGAGGACACAGTTAATCTGTTTTAATAAAAATCATGTTTTTAATATTATGATATGTACTGAGTAGTGTATAAAATTCATTTGATTAATGCCAACAATTGTTAAAGAATTACTGTAAAAGATACCATTTTTGAATGTTTGTTTTTATGAAAATGCGTACAATTATATGTAATGAAAAGTGTTTTTAAATGGATACAATATTGCTTAAATTTTGATAAAGGTGCAAATAATAAAATAATAAGAATATGAATCTAGATTATGTGTTGCTATATTTGAAAATTATATATATTTTTTCTTTGGTTCACTGTAGTATGCATACAATCTCACTATAGGAGTAGTAAACAACACAAAAGGGAAACTTTTATTTTAAATGTAGCTGTATTGGGGCCTTCTGAGGAACTGAATGTCGCAAGGAGCTAGAAGTGCGACTCACAAAGAAGAAGAATGTTCCCGCCGCAGCAGCTGCCGTCGCATCACTGAACAAGGGTGAGGGTGTCGCTGCTGTAGCTCTCGCATCGCATTGTAAAGAAATGTCTCGCATTACTGAACAAGGATGTCGCCGCTGCAGCTGTCACATCGAGCCGAAGTGTCTCGCATCACCGGAGAAGCATGCCGCCACTGCAGCCGCTGTCGTCGCATCACTGAACAAGGGTATCGCCGCTGCAACTGTCGCATCGAGCCGAAGCGTCTCGCACCAACGGAGAAGCATGCCGCGCTGCAGCCGCTGTCATCGCATCACTGAACAAGGGTGTCGCCGCTGCAGCTGTCGCATCGAGCCGAAGCGTCTCGCATCATCAAAGAAGAGAGTCACCGCCATAGCCGCTGTCGTCGCATCACTGAACAAGGGTGTTGCCGCTGCAGCTGTCGCATCGGGTCGAGAAGTCTTGCATCATTGGAGAAGCGAGACGCAAGGCCTGTCGCGGCTCAGAAGAATCGTTGAGTCGCCGCACAGCTGTCGGGCTTGCACGCATCATGTCCCAACAAGAAGAAGACGCCATCTTTGTTTCATTGCACCGGATCTTCATCGCATCACGACTTTGCGGGCCGCATCGCCACGGAAGCACAGTAAGAAACCGACGCATCACCGTTCCTGTGTGACAGGAACCGACGCATCACCTTCCCTGCACCACTTTCATTGTATAGCGTTACGCATCCAAAGGTACATTGACTCAAAGTGTCGCATTTTAACATCTAAAGCGAACTAAGCTAATTCTACCATTTTTAAGTACGGTATTGTGGATTTTTGTTGTTTATGGTCTTGTGTTAAATCTATATAAAGAATACTTATTTTTGATATAAAACTTGTATGGTGTCCATCTGTAGTGATGTCACTGGATTACTGTATGTGTTCACAAATGCTTTACACACTGCCTCTGAGATAAGCCTGTCTGCTCATACCAAGCTAACAAGGGGGTGAGCAGGGGTTATTTTAGGAGCGTACCCCCTTACCCTGACTAGACGCAAGGGTCCCTATTTGTCAAAGGTACCTACCTCTGCCAACTAGAGACCTCCAAATCTAACAACGTCCACCACCACCACCATGTCCACCACCACCATCACGTCCACCACCACATCCACCACCACCACGTCCACCACCACCACCACGTCCACCACCACCACCACTACCACATCCACCACCACCACGTCCACCACCACGTCCACTACCACCACCACGTCCACCACCAGCACGTCCACTGCCAACACCACCACCATGTCCACCACCACCACATCCACCCCCATCACGTTCTCCACCACTACCACGTCCACCACCACCACCACTACCACATCCACCACCACCATGTCCACCACCACATCCACCACGTCCACCACCACATCCACCACCAGCATGTCCACTGCCAACACCACCACCACATCCACCACCACCATGTCCACCACCACATCCACCACCACCACGTCCACCACCACCACATCCACCATCACCATGTCCACCACCACCACGTCCACCACCACATCCACCACCACCACTTCCACCACCACGTCCACATCCACCACCACGTCCATGTCCACCAACACCACCATGTCCACCACCACCACCACATCCACCACCACGTCCACCACCACCACCATCTCCACCACATCCACCACCACCACATCCACCACCACGTCCACCACCACCACCACCTCCACCACATCCACCAGAACCACATACACCACCACCATGTCCACCACCACCATGTCCACCACCACATCCACCACCACCACTTCCACCACCACATCAATGTCCACCACCACCACCATGTCCACCACCACCAACACGTCCACCACCACGTCCACCACCACCACCACATCCACCACCTCCACCACATTCACCACCACCACATCCACCACCACCATGTCCACCACCACCACGTCCACCACCACCCCCACCATGTCCACTGCCACATCCACCACCACATCCACCATACCTCATCCACCACCACCACCATGTCCACCACCAACACGTCCACCACCACATCCACCACCACCACCATGTCCACCACCACCACGTCCACCACCACATCCACCACCACCACATCCACCACCACGTCCACCACCATGTCCACCACCACCACCACGTCCAACACCACATGACCACCGTATCCACCACCACCACGTCCACATCCACCACCACCACGTCCACCACCACCACCATGTCCACCACCACCACGTCCACCACCACCACGTCCACCACCACCACCACGTCCACCACCATCACCACCACCACCCGTGACAGGTAAAGTGTCACTGGAGGGCAGGGGTAATAGGAGTGTCAACCCCGGCTGTACATGGGACATTTAAGGATGCATTGGGTGTGAGAAGACGGGAATAGGGGCTAGAAGTATTACACCAGACCCAAGATACATTTTGAAGAGGCGCAAAGTCACAGAGGCTCCTGTAAAAGCACTCGTAGCATCTCTACCTCACATTGGCATACCTGCACGAGTCACTCACTCAAAACAAGCATTGGCATAGCCAATAGGTCTCGCCTTTGGGACCTTATAAGTGAGGAGGTGCCATGACTCCAGAGGGGCTGGGTGAGTCAGCGCTAGGCTGAAAGGACCTGATCTGCATTGTAGTGGGAGGAGTAGCCCCTGACCCTGAATAGGTCTTTGCCTGGCTGGGGCAATTGCTGGCTGGCTCCACCCCCTGTGGTGTGTCTGGGGCCAGAGCTTAACCTGACAAAGGAGGGTGTGAGCACTGTATAGAAAATGCTTCAGTACCCCCCAGAACCATTTGGGCCTGAATCCCCAAGCCCTGTGCCAGGGCAGAAAAAATACCTGGCTGATATAAAAATTGGGGCTGTGACCCCATGTCTCGGTGGTACCTACTTGGAGCTGTATAGCTGCAGGACTGCTGGGCCAGGGGGAACCGTTGTGGGACCCAGCTCCTGGCTCATGGGGGTCCCTACGTGCTGGCCTGCCTATGCCCAGCTCTGCCCCTCTGAACTGGGGACTTAGCGCCTCATGAGTGCTTCATGGTAATTGTTGTTGTGCCAGAGGACGGGAAGAGTGCCTCTGGGGTTCTGCACTCGAAAGCCCCGTGCTGAAGGAATCCTGGTGTAGGGATTCCACCAGTGCTGCCTAACTGTGGACGGGCGCCTACCCCGCCGTTTTGGTCCCAAAAAGTTGCGGAGGCTTTGACCAGTGAAGCCAGGAAGTCAGGCATCACCTGGTTGTGGGCGGAGCTTGCGGCGGTGCAGCCGGGGCTCTGCTACATGGCCCCGAGCAGTCACCAGTGTGAGGAGGACGAGGATTCCCGGTTCGGGAGATCCTTTGTGGCTGAGGAAGAGGGGAGGAACCAAGTCGACGGAGACTTCGCTCCGTATGTAGACGGCCCCTTTCCGAGGCCTGTGGGCGGGGCTCCTGTGGGGACAGGGAGAGTCCCGCGTGTTGCCTGGATGCCGAGGAGGGCAGGACGTGCCCATCACCAGAAGTCAGGCGACTGTAGCCTGGTTGGGGGCGTGGCCGGCAGGCTCGATGGAGTCTGAGCTTTGCGGGCTTCCGCGGCCACATCGAGGAAGGCGTCCAGCCCGCGGACCACGCGGCTGAAGGGGCACTAGTATCTCCACTGCGTGAGTCTGGCCAAGGTGGTCTGCGAGATCCTGAAGAATCCCGGATGCATCCGACGTTGGGAGCAGGAGCTTTTTGGTCACCCCACACAAATGGAAGCAGCACTTCCTCTTAGACTACCAAAGAGAGGAGTCCCGGTGAGTGGGGCTCGTAGGGCACTCTGTTGGTGCCATTTTTCTTCTTTCCACAACTGTACCGCCAGATCGCGGCAGCTGCAACGTGGGTGGCATTTTTGTGTCGCTGAGACACGGGTGAGTTGCACCCTTGCCCCCATGTGTGTACCGGCCCATTTGGAGCCAGTACTCTGCTGCATCAGCAGCCTAGAGCCCTAACTTTGAAAGGACATAGCGCATTGCAGGTGAGCCCCAGACGGATCCCGCGAGGAAGGACAGTGGGCCTGTGAGCACCTGGTGTGCTGGTTGGGCGCAAGGCCCTAATGTTATGATGCATAATATGGTTTCTGCCTAATGGGATTATTCATACTGTGTTTATGCCTAATGCTTATGCCTAATGTGATTTATGCAAAGTGTCTGCACCAGTAGTAACTGGTTGTTTACTACTTACCGGATCTCTTGGTTCTGACAGTGGCCCGATTGGCCCTGTCATGTATATAATCCCCTGTAAAATATTGCCTAGTGCCAGTTGGCACAGTGTATATTTGTGATTATGTTCTAATGTGTTTGTGGATAATACAAAGGCTATTTTTGATATACCCTTGTGTGGAGTTTCTTTTGTGATGTGCCTAGTGTGTTGCTGTTGTGTGTGTGTTGCGCAAACGCTTTACACATTGCCTCTGGGATAAGCCTGACTGCTCGTGCCAAGCTACCAAGGTGGTGAGCAGGGGTTATCTTCAGCGTGTAACTCCCTTGCCCTCTAGAGTGGTGGTTTTTGCCTGGCTTAGGCGCTTGCCCTAGCCAACCAGAAATCCAATTTCTAACAAACCCCATACAATTTTCGCATTGCTAGATCAGTGAGGTGCAGCTTGAGTCTTAAGAAAGAGTGATCTCAGTTCTCTACAGGTCCTCCTGCTAAGGGCGTCTGACTCAGACAGCATAAAAAGTGATGGGTGGACTGCTTTAATCAGTCACATCCATTGGCATTCCACTCCATCATTCTTAAACTCGTCTGTGCCAGTACAGGCAAGGGCAAACCAAATGTAAACCATTCTTGCCTTACCTCAAAAGCAGAAGTTCAGTTTCAAGTGCTAGGCCACAACCTTTCTGAAAGGGAAAACTATCAACCCAGAACAGGTTTAGCCTTCTTGGTTCTCATCAGTGAGATGCAACCACAGTACTACGGGGCAGCAAGCTCGTGATTCATGTGCGGAAGTGGCCCTCCTGGTTAAGGAGACTTATTTAAACCTGCTGTCTTCCTCAAGGTGGATTTGAGGAAGGTTGGTCCCTGCCTGAAGTTGCACAGTGTGCAATAAATGGATGGTCTGGAATGTAGCTTAGATTAACTAAGGCAATCAACCCTT
This sequence comes from Triturus cristatus, assembly GCF_964204655.1. NCBI lineage: Eukaryota > Metazoa > Chordata > Amphibia > Caudata > Salamandridae > Triturus > Triturus cristatus. The sequence goes on along the minus strand of NC_140589.1, from coordinate 1,786,935,750 downwards.
CACATTTTCTGTTTTAGTTACTACTAGGTTTCATCATGGGCATTCAGTTATCTTTTAGAATGTCAGTCCAGGGGGGCGTGGCTAGGCGCCCGTGGATGATGGCGGCATCCGGGTAGGAGCTCCGTCCTTGCCGGAGTCCATCGGCAGTTCGAGTTCATGTTTTCACCAGCGGAGGGAAGTCCTTCGCGTCGGAACATGCCGGGATCACTTGTGGCCCTTTTCCAGCGTTGAGGCACACTTGCTTTGGATTTTGCAGCCCTTTTTGCCTCCGGTCGCGGCTCGTTGTCGGCCGCGGCTGCCATTTTGTCTGCCTATGCCCGCGAATGCCTTCACAGCGCGTTTTACCGCGCCTGGATCCCTGCTTGTTCTGCAATGATCCCACTGGCCCCTGGAGCACAGGCATTGCAGTCCAGTAATCTAAGGTGACTTTTACTTATTTTTTCCTATCTTAAATTATACTGTTTTTCTCTCATGGATCTGACTGGAACTTTCAGTTCTCCTCATCGTTGGCGGCCATTTTATGACTCCAGTCTCTGATACCTGTGAATCCAGTTTCTGGCCTGGCATACTTTCATGTTAATTTCCTTTGTGGATCTTATACAACGCTCATTTTTATTCATTAGTTGGGCAGTGCGATATTAGTGACCTTACATTCTATAGTTGTGCAGATGGCAGATTGCTCCAGTAAAGTTCAAAAACGTAATTACATTAAAAATTCCAAATTGTTTACAGCATTGGCACATCTGGCAGCTTCTCAGTCTCTCCCTTCAAATGAGACGTCGTTGAACATGGAGTCCTCCTCGCAGTCATCGATAAAAGCCAATTCTAAGAGGTTAAAAAAAGACCCTCCTTCGCCTCCTAAGTCTTCTTCGGTCATTTCTGTGGAGTTACTCCTTGAGGAGATACGGGCCTTACGCCCTTACATGGAAGAGACTAATGCTAAGTTGCAGATCCTCACTGATAATTGGGCTCTGATGGATGAAAGAATGTCGTCGGTGGAGCGTGATGTCTCCTCTCTTCAAGAATCTGCATCCAAAGTCTCTCATATGCAGGTGCAGATTTCCTCTCTCCAGAAGCAGGTGGAGGACCTTGAAAATCGTAATCGACGCAACAATCTTCGCCTTTACGGCCTGGTGGAGGGCTGCGAGGGAAATGACCCCATCAACTTCTTCAAGTCCTTTCTTCCTAAGCTTCTGCACCTTCCTGATCACACCTCACTTAATATCCAGCGTGCCCACAGACTTGGTCGAGTGTCCTCCTCCACTTCCGGGCCAGCGAAGCCTAGAGGTGTAATAATGTATTTCCTAGAATACACAGACTTATTGAAAGTTCTCTCAGCAGCCAGAGCCTCTCCTCGTCTTACATGGTCGGGGTCCACCTTGTTTTTTGCTCAGGATTACGCTAAGTCCACTGCACTTCGTCGTAAGGCCTTTTTGGATATGAGACCTGATCTTCGCTCCATTGGTGCCAGATATGGTCTTTTTCACCCCTGTCTGTTTAAAGTCACCCATAATAACAAGACTACAACATTTGAAGATCCTACACGGCTTCGGAGCTTCCTGAACTCCTGCGGCCATACTGATATGGAGTTGCCTGGCCCTTCCTCTTCTTTCCCGCCATGACTTTTTCTGTGAATGTACTTTGTTACTCTAGCTTGTTATGATTGCTGCTTTTTTATCCACAGGTTCTTTAGTTCGCATGTTCTCTTGCCGAATTTATGTTTTCTACTTTAGCCTTCGTTATTGCAGTTCTGGTTCCTCAGTTGGTCCTATTCTTTGCTTGTTCTGTGCCCCTGTTGCTTGTGGTTGCCTAACTTTGTTATTTTTCTTCCTCCACAGATCATTGTTTTACGTTCTGTCCTGTCTCTCTGGTTGGACGTCTCACTCACCCCGAGTGCCCTGCCTTTTCCAGTTGGCCCTACCTCCCTCCTCCCGTCTCCACATACGTTTTTGCCTGTCTTAGTTCCTGATCGTATTTTCCCATGCTACTCCTCGTAAGTACCCTTCATCCCCTTTTTATCGTGTTTTTCTTTGTTCTTTATTTCCTTTTTTTACCTCATCCCTCATTGTGTTCAGGTTTATTGGTGTCATTACCTTCTTCGTTGCTCTTTTTTTCTTCTCTTTCCTTCTTCTCTCTCCTTTCCATCGTATATTGGCTCCCCTGGTTGTGCTTCTTTCTCCTTACACATTTTATTCCCCCTTGGCCCTTACTTACCATTCTCTTCGTACCTCATTGTATTTTCTTAACATTCCTAATACTGTCTTGGCTTCTTTCTACTAGCATGGCTTCTCTGGTTCTTCTTTTACTTCTTCTTTCTTTGTTAGCGCTACATCTTTTTTATTCTTACTTCATTTTTTCTTTCTTCTATGTCTTTACTTGGCATGAGGCTCATTCTTGCTGCCCTACTTCTTGCTGTCCTAGTTCTTGTCCGTATCACTCTTTTATTATCCCTTAATGACAGTCCGAATTGTTTCTTGGAACGTTAAAGGTCTCCATTCTCCTATCAAGAGACAAAAAATTATCTCCCACCTAGCCAAATTAAATGTAGACATTGCCTTCCTGCAAGAAACCCATTTGTCTGATATTGAAGCTGCTAAGCTCAAAAGAGGTTGGGTAGGCGCTGTGTTTTCATCTCCTGGTGATGGTAAGAGGAATGGTGTGGCTGTACTAATTCGCAAGTCTCTCGTTCATTCGCTCTTGGCTTCTGAATCGGATCCTGAGGGTAGATGGTTGTATGTCAAACTTTCCTCGAGGGACGTCCCCATCTCCCTTCTTAATATTTACGCCCCCACCGGTGGTGACCCTGCCTTTTGGCGCACAATGGCCTCCCGTATTTCTGAGTACATCGATGATAATTTTATTTTAGCAGGAGATTGCAATTTACCCCTTGATCCATTTTTAGATAGACACTCCAAAGCATATTTTGTTCCTAATAAGTCTCAAAAACTCTTTGCTCAAGCGATATCCCAACACAAACTCATTGATGCTTGGCGTCTCTGTAACCCTACTTCAAAGGAGTTTACCTTTTACTCCCCAACTCATCATTCGCAATCACGCATCGATTACATTTTTCTTTCTCATCATATGTCCCAATCCCTTACTCATGCTGACATTGGCCCCATTTTACTTTCTGATCATGCCCCTGTTTTGATTAACGTTGACATCCTACCCAAATCTACTGGGCCGAAAAGATGTCGCTTCAACAATGCTTTACTTCTGGATCCCAAATTTACCACCTCCTTTGTCGAATTCACCACAGAATTTTTTGCCATTAATGACTCACCCACCTTGCCTAAGCACGTTATTTGGGACGCTTACAAGGCGGCTGCTAGGGGTTTCATTATTGGTTTTGTGGCTAGTAAATGTAAGAATGCTCGTAAACGCACCAGCGATCTTCTTTTTAAGATTAAACAACTAGAGCATTCTTTCTATACTTCCCACTCGCAGGAAAGTTTGACTACTCTCATAGAAGCCAAGATGCAATTTAACAAACATTCCACTGATGATGCTTCATTTTAGTAGTTGAAATCCAGTTCAAAATTTTATGGGGGTAAGAACAAAGCGGGGAAGATTCTAGCTAATTATTTAAAAGTCAAGCAAAATAAATTGAATATTGAGTCTGTCTACGATAGTAACTCTGTTTTAAAGCATACGGATGTTGACATTTTAGACCAATTTGCACATTTCTATTCCACACTCTATTCTTCTGAAACACATCCTACTGCTCATTCTCTTGCTGCTTTTTTCTCCAGCATTCAGGCCCCTTCCAATTTTCCTGTTGACCTTTCTGCTCTTGAACTGCCCATTTCTAGCTGTGAATTGCTTATTGCACTTCAATCCCTCAAGAAGGATAAAGCTCCTGGCCCAGACGGGTTCACAGCTGAATTTTACTTGCACTTTTCTAAATTGTTATTACCTAGGTTGCATTCCCTTATTCACTCTTTCATAATTAGTGGCTCTTCTTCTGGTACATTCTCAGACGCTCACATATGTGTTATTCCCAAAGAAGGGAAAGATGTGGGAATTACATACCAATCTCTCTGGTTAACATTGATTACAAATGATATGCCAAATCTCTCGCCATAAGATTGGACCCCTTCCTTCCTGAACTGTTAGGTCCTGAACAGTCTGGTTTCGTTAAAGGCCGCTTTATTACAGATAATACTAGACTTTTATTTAATGTTCTCTCCAAATCCCCACATTTCCAGGATTCATTAGCTGCAATTGCCCTAGACGCGGAAAAAGCATTTGACAGAGTAGAATGGCCCTTCCTTTTCTCCGCCCTCAAATGGTTTGGGTTTGGCCCTAACTTCATCTCCTTTGTCTCCTTCCTCTACTCTAGTCCCAGAGCGGCGGTTTGCGCCAATGGTCTAGTCTCCTCTTTTTTCAATTTGGGTAGAGGTGTTCGCCAGGGCTGCCCTCTTTCCCCATTCCTTTTCAATCTAGCCTTGGAACCCTTTCTCTCAAAACTCCGTCAGAACCCTGACTTGCATGGCTTCCAAATTTCCCAAACAAACATTAAACTTGCTGCTTATGCAGATGATATTTTACTCTTTGTATCCAACCCTGTCACCTCTATTCCGGCATTCCTGGCCGAAGTCCATGACTACTCCCTGATCTCTGGTTATAAATTGAATAATGACAAATGTGAAATTTTACCTCTTACTAAATTCACATTTAAGCCGGATTTTGAGGCATCCAATTTTACCTGGAGCCCTTCACATATCAAATACCTTGGCTTACATATTACCCCCTCCCTTTCCGATACTGTATCGTTGTGTCTCAATAAATGTATTCAGAAACCTTCGGACCTCACTTCCAGATGGCATCCGTTATTCCTTTCCTGGTGGGGTCGTCTTGACACGATTAAAATGATGCTCTCCCCAATAATCTTCTACATCATCTCCAATATTCCAGTTCCTATCCCTGCCAAGTTCTTTAGGAAAATTAATACTATTCTTTCCTTATTCCTCTGGTCTGGTAAAAAAGCTCGTATGTCCTTGCTCAGGTTACATCTCCCCAAGTCAGAGGGTGGGGTTAATTTTCCGGATTTTCCTACTTACCATAAAGCATTCCTTTTGCGACAAGCCTCCCTTTGGTTGCAAGGCCCTGATGAGCCTTCCCCCTTATGGGTTGTCATTGAACGTCTTTCTCTATCCCCTTTTACTTTCGCTGAATACCTCTCATTTTCACGTAAGCCCCAGTTTACCTCTACTCCCATTCATAAGTTTACTACCAAATTGCTCCTTTCCACTTCCCCGGATCCCCCTTCCTCTGTAGCTGATTTTCTTAAATCCACTATTTGGTATAATAACAGTATCTCCATCAACAGCAAGCCCTTTTATTGGAAAACTTGGAGACAGAGAGGTTTGATCTGGGTATCTCAACTCTTTTCTAAATCTGATTTCTTGTCCTTCCCTGTTCTTAGCCAAAGCTTCAATCTTCCTCCTTCTTTTGCTCGTAAATACCTCACGCTTAAGAATGCTGTTATGGGGGGAGGAGCCTAGCGCGCAACCAAGATGGCCGCGTAGGTTTGAGGCTCCCGAGGACCTCCGCGACCTCCTGCATAAATCCTGACAGAATCCTGTCCCAGATGAGGGGACTGTATTTGTGAGCCCGAGCAGAGGTGACGCCCGTTTTCCGTTTTTAAATCGGACCTCGGACACCGGCAGGAGCATCGATTGAGGTTTGCGGCCTTCTCCACACCGGCCCCCCGTACTGGAGTTGTGGGGCGATCCGGACACAAAGTGAACAACAGCGGCGGGCAAGGCTGGGTGACTCGCGTACCCCGCACTTTCACTTTCGCTTTTGCGCCCTCCTTGCTGCCAGGCGAGGTTGGGTTGCGGGGCGGTGTGCGGTGGTGTGGTCTCGCTGGGGTGCCCTGCCGGTCCGCCAGCTGCGGTACGTCCTGCGGAGCGGTGGTCGCTCCCCCCTGGACCCCCTTGAACTGGATTGTCGGCCCCCCCCTTTCTTGAGGAGACTGACTCGTCTTGGGGATTGAAACCATGTCCACAAAACAAGATGGCGATCGGGCTAAGACAAAATCGACCCGCCGTGGCGCGGCCCAGCAATCCAACAGTATGGACCGCTACACCCTCCAGAAGGGATCCCCAGAGGCGCCGCGTAGGTCCCCTACGGGCCCGACTGATGCTTCCGCTCTGCCCACGGACCTGACCCTCCGAGACGTCATGGGCGCCATCGCCGAGATGAAGGCCTCGGTGGACCAGCGCTTCGACACTCTGGCGCAGAAGATTGGACGTGGGCCTCGTGAGGGCTGATTTGTCTAAAACCAACGACCGGGTCGACTCTTTGGCCCACTCTACCACGGGCCTCACATCGGACGTGGCGGCCCTCCAACAGGAGGTGCGCAGGCTTGGCCAGGCGAGCGCCCTGATGAATCGTCGGCTGGAGGATTCCGAGGGTCGGGCCCGGAGGAACAACGTCCGCATTATCGGGGTGCCGGAGGGACGCGAGGCGGAGGCGGCGGATCTATTTGTTGAGGACCTGGTTCTCACCCATCTCCAGCCTCGGGGGCTGAGTAAATTCTTTGCGGTGGAGCGTGCCCACAGGGTCCCCGGGGGTAGGCCTAAGGTTGGAGCCCCTCCGAGGCCTCTCATCGCCCGGATCTTCAATTTTCGGGACAGAGACGCTATCCTACAGACTTCCAGGCTACAAGGGCCGGTCAAACTTGACAATATGGATATCAATTTCTATCCTGACTTCACTCCGGCAGTCCAAAAGCAGAGACTGAGCTTTCTTGGTGTTAAACGTCGCCTAAGGGACCTGAATCTCAAATATGCGATGCTTTTTCCAGCTAAGCTGAGAGTGGAGGTGGATGGCCACACGCACTTTTTTGATCGACCCGAGGTGGCCGGGGACTGGCTAGACACTTTGCCCGGGGATCGGGGCCGGGGGGGTGGGGGGGGTGCGGTTGGTGGGGAGGGCCCGCCGGATCAGGACTGAGGGACTAATGGTAGGCCTTGCTCTGGACTGCGTTGTTGTCACTATTGACTGTTAGGGTAAGTTCCCCTCCTGTGGAGGTCGTGTGGGGTCTCTTGGGGGATCTCCCTCCTCCTCTGGGGGACTAGTTAGTTTTCTTGTCTATGGGGCGACAGGCACACTGCACTTTGGGGGGGCTGTTTGGGCTCATGCAGGGGTGCAGGGTGGGGGGAGTTCTGTTGGGTTGGGTGGGTTGGGGTGGGGTGTGGTTCGTTTCTACCGCAAGGCAAACCCGTTATTGTATTGTTCTTGAGATGCTCTGGGGGGGACAAATGATGGCTTCGTTATGTGATGGGGGGTAGGGATCTGACTTTGTTGTCCTGGAATGTTAACGGACTGGGTGATAGGATCAAGCGGGGTGTGGTCCTGCAGTATCTGAAACGGATTTCGCCTGATGTGGTCTTTCTGCAGGAGACACACCTTATTGGTAACTCCTTTTGTGCCATGAATCGCCGTGGCTTTCGCTTGGTGGCCCACTCGGGCTTCACATCAGGCTCGCGGGGGGTGGGCATCATGGTCAAGACCTCGCTCCCGCTAGAAATAGACGAGGTGCGCCATGATGAGAGGGGACGCTACACTGTCTTGGTGGGGAGGATGGAGGGCAAGGTAGTTGTCTTTGTCTCTGTGTACGTCCCACCGGGGCTACAGTCCACCACCTTTGCAGATCTGGGACGCCTCCTCCTTGACCTCCCGGGGGGGCTTCTGGTGGTTGGGGGGGATTTCAATGCGGTGGCTTCTGGGACTATGGATCGTCATCCCCCTAGGGACCTCCCCCGGGCACAGGCGTGGTTAGCGGGCCTTTTGGACACACTGGGATTGGTGGACTGCTGGCGTTTAAAGCATCCCACCCAGCTGCAGTACACCTTCCATTCGGGCGCCCATGGTAGCCTCTCGCGGCTTGATTATGTCCTTGTCCCTGCGGCCTATGCTGGGAGGGTGGGAGAGGTGCGCCATCTGGCGCGGGGTATTTCAGATCATTCCCCGCTCCTGTTGCACTTGGGTGTCTTCCCGAGGGGAGAGGGCAGGGTAGCCCCAATCAATGCTTGGTACCTGCGTGACCCCACTATTCGTGCTGACCTGATTAAATCATTGCAACGGTATTTTGAGGAGAATGTGGGGTCCGTTCCGTCGGCTATCTCCCTGTGGGAAGCCTTCAAAACAGTTCTCAGAGGGGAGGCCCTCTCCTTTATCTCCCATGCCCGCAGACGCGCACAGGAGGAGGTGACCCAGGTGGAGGCCGAAATTACTGAATTGGAGGGTGGTCTGGGGGGTGGGGTGACTGACGCGGCGCTGCATGTTCTACACCTTAAACGGGCGGCCTATAGGGCCCTCGTCACGGAGGCGGCCAGGGGCCTTAGCAGAGAGCAACAGGGGCGACTGTACGATGTGGGTGATAAGGCTGGCAAACTGATTGCGTGGTTGGATAAGAAGGAGAGAGCTAGTCGTGTGGTCCCGCTGATTGAGAGGATGGATGGTGTACGAATTACTGAGCCGGACGGCATTGTTTCTTGCTTCGCGGATTATTTCCGCGAGGTATATTCTCCGGTCTCTCCCTGCTCGGAGGAGGATTCCCATGCCCTGCTGCGGGACATCGCGCTGCCCTCGCTTTCAGTGGAGGACAGGGATTCGTTGGATGCCGCTCCCACCTCGGATGAAATCGCCCTCGCCATACGCTCGGTCGCCTCGGGCAAGGCCATGGGCCCGAATGGCCTTCCTATCGAATTGTATAAGCTGCGACCGGATGTACTGGCACCTCACCTCCGCGCGATGTTCCTTGCGGCCCACTCGCTGGGCTCCCTCCCGCCGGACCAGCGTCTAGCTACCATCGTGGTTATCCACAAGGAGGGGAGACCGCGAGACCAGGTTACATCCTATCGGCCGATCTCGCTCTTAAATGCGGAGCCTAAAATCCTCGCCAAGGTGCTTGCCAACCGGCTGGTCGGCGTGGTGGGCGATCTGGTCCACCAAGACCAGTCCGGCTTTATTCCCCATCGCAACACGGCCCTTAACCTGCGGCGCTTGCACGGGGTGCTCGCGCGTGTTCCGTTCGTGCGGGAGCCGGCCATCTTGGCGTCCTTGGACGCCACCATGGCGTTTGACACGCTCGAGTGGCCGTACGTCTGGGCGATGTTGGCGAAATTTGGATTTGGCCCGGGATTCATCAGCTGGGTCAAATTGTTGTACTCTGACCCATTGGCGCAGGTGGTGGTGAATGGTCGAGTCTCGGCCCCATTCGTGCTGGGACGGGGCACGCGACAGGGTTGCCCCCTGTCGCCGCTCCTGTTTGCACTGGCCTTGGAACCCCTGGCGGAGTGGCTGCGGTGGCACCCTTCTATCCGTGGTCTCCGTTGGACCCCTGAGTATGAGGACCGCGTGTCCCTCTACGCCGACGACATCCTGTTGTACTTAGCCTCCCCGCGTAAATCACTGATTGTCCTGGTCGATGTTCTGCGCTCCTTCGGACGCAACTCAGGTCTTGTCATCAACTGGGCTAAATCCTGTGTCTATGTGCTTTCCGGGGAGGCTCCTGTTCTCTCGCGGGGCTGCTCGATCCAGATTGCCTCGCAGGGGTTTCGTTACCTGGGCGTCTATATTACGCTGGACCCGGTGGCCCGCTACGAGCGGAATTTGCTTCCCCCCCTCCAGCGCTTGAAGGAGGACGTCGCGCGCTGGCGGCGCTTGCCGCTTTCGCCGCTCGGCCGGGCGGCATTGTTCAAGATGATGTCATTACCGCGCTTTCTGTATGCTCTCCAGAACTCGATGGACCTGGTCCCGGCGCGTTACTTCCGTGAGGTGGAGAGTTTGCAGCGCCGCCTGTTCTGGGACGGGAGGCCGCGTATAGCCCTGGCAAAGTTGACGCTCCCGTGGTATGACGGAGGGATTGCCCTCCCGGATATTAAGCGGTATTACTGGGCCTCCCAATTAGCTGCAATTAATCACGGCCTTTACGGGCCCGCCTTAAACCCGGCATTTGAAATGGACAAGATGCTCCTGCCCGGTGGCGATTACAATCGAGCGCTCTACACCAGCGTGCCCGATTCCCGCCTGACGGGACCCACGCGTGTCATGGTGCGAGTATGGCACGCGGCCAATGCAGCTATGGGATGGAAGGACCGTTTGACCCGGGCGTCACCGTTGTATGCGTCTGAGAGGTTGGGCTCCCTATGGACCTCGAAGGGCTTCGATAGGTGGGACACGATAGGCATTAGTACAGTGGGGGACCTCTGGACGAGGGGAGGATTCAAAACATTCGAGACACTGCAGGCGGAGTTTCAGCTGCAGGGCAGTGAATACTTTCGATACCTGCAGGTCCGTCACGCACTGGGTTCTGTCTTCCCAGACGTGGCCGCCATCCCGGAGTCCTCCCCACTGGAGGATAGAGTGCTAGATGGCCACGTTCCAGACAGCACGATCTCCCTCATCTACAAGAAGTTGATTAATGACCGCTCGGGCTTACTGACTGGGCTCCGCGAGGCTTGGGTTGCCGATGGGTTGGAGCTGGACGATGAGGACTGGATTTCCGCGGTGGCCTCCCCAGAGGAGGTGGCCATCCCGGCTCGCCTTCGCTTCGTCCAGCTTAAGATACTTCACCGGGTGTACATGACGGGGCCAGGGCTTCTGCGTATGGGCTATGCCGAGGATGGACTGTGTAGGCGTGGGTGCGGTGCATTGGCGACTTTTTTACATATTCTGTGGGAATGTCCGAGGGTGGAGCGATTCTGGCGTGGTGTGCATGAGGTCCTGCGAGCGGTTATGCATGTCGTGATGGTGCCTGAAGCGAGGAGATGCCTGCTGAATGTGTGGGAACCGACCGACTATTCGGTTCCGCAGACGCGATGGGTGACGCTGGGTTATATGATTGCTAAACGTGACATCACTCAACTGTGGGGATCCCAGAGGCCCCCGGCAGTGTCGGCCTGGAAAGAACACATGGATTGGTGCATGTTCCGAGAGAAGGTGGTGTATGTGGCGCGGGGTAAGCCTGGGGCGTGGCTGAAGGTGTGGGGCCCCTGGAACGCCTACCGCGGGGGTATTTGCGAGCCGCCATTGTTGCCTCCCGCTTCACCAGCTCCGTCCCCCTAGATGACCCCCTCCCTCAATCCCGGGCACAGTGTTTACCCAGTCCCGGACCTATTCCCCTTCCCCTCCTTCGATTTTAGTGTATGGTTGGGGTCCCCCCATTTGAGGAGCATATGTTGTCACTTTCGCTCTCGGGTTGCCTTGCGGGTGTGGTTTTATGTTGTTGTGTTGTATAAAACGAAACCGTATTGCGGGCTCAGAGTCATGTGGCCCACGTTGTTGATACCTCCTGCTTTAGCGTCTCTGTAATGCCAAGTGCCTTATTGTATATATGTCATTTATTTCTGTCACTTTAGCGGCCGGCCGGAAGGTTGTAGGCCCATACCTGTATATATTTGAGATTGTAATAAACGGTTTCAAAAAAAAAAAAAAAAAATAGAATGCTGTTATGTCCGCCTATACCCTTCTCTTTGACTCTCCCATCCATCCTGATTCTCCCAATTCTATCTCGCAGCTTCACTCCTTGCTTCGCACCCATCCGTCAGCCTCCACAATTTACCACTCCTTTCACACTACTCTCACTCCTAGATCTAAACCCAAGGTAGAGGTACAATGGGAATCTGATTTTGCCATCTCTTGGCCCACCTCTCTTTGGGATAAATTATGGATCAAAATTCGCATGACGTCTAGGGCTGCTTCTCTCACACAAACCCTTTTTTTATCTATAACAGACTACTCTTCTCCCCTCAGTTGTTGAGTAAGAGGCTTTCCTCCGTCCCTGACCTCTGTTGGTCCTGCTCGACACCTGAGGCTACTCTTTTTCACATGCTTTTTTCTTGCACTATTATACATAACTTTTGGAAACTAGTTTGGGCCCAAATTAATGCCATATTCCACACTGCATCCCCTTTCTCCTTTGTCAATATCTTTTTAGGGAGTCTTTCTCCTTGTTGGGATGACAATGTTCTTAACACGCAGATTGTTGATGTGCTGCTAGCTGTTGCTTTCCAACAAATCACAGTTAATTGGAAAAATTTCACTAACATTTCTTTCAGAGCATGGTGGTACAATGTATGTCATAATCACAGGCTAGACACTGTTGCCGTGTACCCCCTTAGTTTAGCTACTAAGCGTCTTGATTTATGGCTTCCTGTTACCCTGTACCTAGATACTTGTGCTAAGCGCTCTTCTAATTTGTCTCCCATTCAGCAAGAGGTCTCTAAGCCTCCTTGATTGACCTTGTTGTTCCTTTGCAATTTTCTTTTGTATATATATTCTATTTTACTGCCCATTATTTCCAATGTTGTTTTTTCTTTTTTGGTATATAGCCTCACATATTTGCTATCCTCTGATTTATTGTATATTTTCATCACCATGTTTTATTTTTCTCTCATATTGAAGTTATGCTTGTATCTTTTCTGTATGTACTGACACCTTTACTTCTGCAATAAAACCTTTTGAACTGAAGAATGTCAGTCCAGCGCTGTGGCACTGACTGATTGATGGATAGTACTTGTATGGCGCTCCCTGCCAAATAGCTCTTCTTCGCACTGGAACTAAAATGAAATAAAATGCATGCCTCTTCTTTAGACCTTATTACGATGTCTTCACCTTTTTGATAAACAAGGCCTTCTCAAACTGTGCTTTAATCTGTAAATTCCAGTTGACTCGGTTATCACTCATGCAAAGACCTCCACCTGCACACTTTTGTCTTCTGAGTTAAGGCCTAGATTAGGCCAGTGCAATATTATGAAATGAAGTGACATTACACAAACATTCATAAAACAAAAGTTTGCAGCGTCTTGTGTGAAAACTGGATCCTTGTCAAAGAACATTCCAGCAAGGGTACTGGATCGCAGAGAAATGTTCTCCCTTCGTGCATTTTCTGCCTGAACCATTCTTCTGTGTAACAAACGTCTGAAAATTTCACTGCAACAAAATCTGCAGATTTTTTAGAATTTCGCATAATGCTAAATTCTCAGATTTCCACAAGTGTAGTGAACGTTTTATGCATGCCTATTCTAGATAGCAAACTTTTATCTTTAATATCCATGCCAGATATTGGACTCACCCATTCTTTACCTTCGACCCCCAAAGTTCTTCAATAAGAGAGAAGGATCATCCTCGTACAGGTAGGTGTGCGACCATTCGGAATTGAGAACACCCTCAAGTTTGAAACAGACTGTGGAACACCTTTAAAGGGCAAAGAGAACTCCAGATGGATCACCACAGACCCTGGTCCTTTATTTTCTCTAGTCTAAAGGAATGGACAAGCCTCATTCAGATTTCAGTCCTTCACATCACTCACGCTGATCCCATCGACTACCCTGCTATTGTCCTAAGGGTCAGGACACCCGCCACCACTCTCACAATCCACTTTTGAAGACTACCTCCTCATTGGAACTATGGTCTCAACAGCCCTTACCTCAGCATCACGCACTCACCCAGAGATTTTAGTTCTAACAGAACTTCCGGGCATTTGCTAGACTTTTTGGGCCTGGTTTACACAGGGCCTATGCCAGGCCCCACTGTCATGGAGGAGTCTCCGCACTCGGGGGAATTTCCGCAGTAAGAATTCTCATTATGAAGATTACACCACGAGTGTGGAGACTCCCCCACAACTGAGGGACCTCCACCATGAGTGTGGAGGCCCTTTGTGAATCAGGCCCTTCATGTTTGCTTTATTTTATTTGTGCATGTGGTAGTTGTATAGTGTGAACCTAGCTGAAAGGCAGTGGAGCAGTGAACAGGGTCAAAGACAAGGATACAGTCAGTAGGTGATTGATTGTGTAATTGGGTTCTTATAATGCAATGTCAGTATGCTGTGGTGTAGCATTCTTTAAAGAGGTGTATCTTCAAATCTTTCCTAACTTGGAGCAGGGTTGAACTAGTTCTGATGAATACTGGGATGAGGGTGGATAGATGGAGAAGGCATGTGCACTTCTTCATCTGCAGTCTGATGGTGTCCTGGCTGAGGGTCTGCAGAGAGCCACTGGAGAGGCTGAGATTGTCAGCTTCCATTGCTGGACCTGATGGCTTTGCAGATTATACATCTGGTTTTGAAGATGGTGCTTCCAACCAGTGTAACCAGTGATGCTCCATCATAGTAGGGATGATGTGGGGTTTATTGCAGCTCATAGGATGCCCTTAAGGGGGAGCAGGGTACAGTCTGGGAGGCCATGGCTCAGGGCATTGACACCATCCAGATGGGAGAGTATGACAGCATAAACTACAGTTCTGAAGTTGCTTTCTGGCTGGAACAGTTTCAGTTTTATTAGTAGAGAGAGCTGGTAACAGAGTGGCTTGAACATTTTGGCAATATGTTCCTGGCGAGTGCCGTCTGTGTCCAGGGTGAATCCAAATGACTTGGGGTCGGGTTAAAGTTGAGGTTCAAATCCATCAGGTTCATGTAAATGAGCAAGGTGTGGAATAGATGAATTGCAAGGAGTATTTGAGTCATTAAATTTCTGGAACAAGGACACTTTTAAGTACAGTTGTTTGTTATCAGCATATATAGATGTTGAAAATGAGGTCAGATATGATGGAACATGCATGATGCAGCTGGTGAAAGGAATCTTCTGAAAACTTGAAGTGGAAATGTTATCAAACTAGTGTTAGTTGAATGGGTAAGAGAGGAACCAGTAAAGGGCATTGCCTATGAATTCCCTTTAAGATTTCAGGGTATGGATGGTTAACAGGTTTGAAGGTTTTAAGAGGTCGAGCATTATCGCAAAGCAAGGGTCACATTGATCTGTGTCCAGAAGCATTGTCTGTGATTTAACGACCAGACACCTGACTCCGAAACCACCTTCTACTCCAGCAACGCCAGTCAGCCCACCATATCCTCCTGGACCCCAGTCACCACCGAAGACACCACTTCGACCATGAAAGGCATCCACTCAGGAGCCCCCACGGACCCCTGCACTCGCACATCTTCCACAGAGCCGCCATTGCTCCGGAACTACGATGCACCATCAACGCCACCTTCGAGACCGGCATCTTTCCCGACGACTGGAAACATGCAGAAGTCAGACCCTGCTCAAGAAGCCCTCAGCAGATCCCTCAGACCTCAAGAACTACTGACCCATCTGCATCCTCCCCTTCGTGGCCAAAGTAACCGAGAAAACTATCGATGCCCAACCAACATAATTCATTAAAGAAAACGCAATCCTCAACCCCTCCCAATCCAGATTCCATAGAAACCACAGCATCGAGACCGCTCTATTCGCCACCACAGGCAACATCCGCACCCTCCTCGACCAAGGACACACCACGGCCCTGATCCTACTCTACCTCTCAGCAGCGTTCAACACCTTCTCCCACGACACACTCACCGCCAGACTCCATGACGCCGGCATACAGGGAACCACCCTCGACTGGATCCGTTTCTTCCTCACCGGCAGAACCCAAAGAATCAGACTGCCACCCTTCCTCTCCAAACCCACAGAAATCAACTGCGGAGTACCACAAGGATCGTCACTCAGCCCACGCTCTTCAACATCTACAAGGCCCCCCTCGCTGCCATCGTCAGACAGCACAGACTCAGCATAGTATCCTACACTGACTACACCCAGCTCATCCTCTCCCTCACCAAGGACTCCTTCACCACCAGACTCAACTTCCCGGAAGGAATGAAGGACGTCGCTTTCTGGATGAGCAGCAGCTGCCTGAAGCTCAACTCGGAGAAGACAGGGGTCCTTGTCCTCGGACCCTCCTCCTCTTCATGGGACAATACCTAGTGGCCTACCATCCTCGGCAGCCATCCCACCCCCATGGACCATGCCTGTCACCTCCAGCTGCTTCAACACCCTCCGCATCCTCCGAAAGACCTTCAATTGAATCCCCCCGAATCAAGGAAGACCATCACCCACGCATCCATAACCAGCAGACTGGACTACGGAATCAGCAAGTCTCTGCTACACAAACTCCAGACCATACAGATCACCGCAGCCAGACTTGTCCTTGGCATCCCTCGACACAAGCACATCACCAAACACCTGAGGAACCTCCACTGGCTCCCTGTGAGGAAGGAAGTAACTTTCAAGATACTCTCCCACACATACAAATGCCTCCACAACACCGGACCCCAATACTTCAAATAGAGAATATTCTTCCTCATACCCAAGAGAAACCTCCGATCTGCCGACCTCACCCTCGCCAAAACCCCACGCATCCGCAGAGCCAGAACAGGTGGAAGAAACTTCTCCTACATTGCGGACAAAACCTGGAACGAGCTTCCGCTCGACATCAGGCATGCCCCCTCCCTGAACATCTCCAGGAAGGCACTCAAGACTTGGCTCTTCAACTGAATGGAGCTGCTTACTTGAGACCCTCACGGGTGAGTAGCGCACATTACAATCCCCCTGATTGATTGATTGATTGAACTATCTCCAAGTTTCAGCATGACTAAAGTAGATTGGTGTTCAGGAGAGGGTCAGCATTCATGTGACAATGGATTTTTGCATATACTGATCTACTGATGATCTTCATAGGTGGTGGTTCTAGGGGAACTGAGGCTGTCAGCCTCTTGAGTGCTGACCATTTTGAGATGAAACGTGGAGGAGGAGATGTCAGAGAACAAACAGGCCGGCGTTGTTGATGTGCTGTCTGCCTTTCTGCATTTTCTCACTAAAGAAGAAGTTGATGGCATTCCACTAAGGCTGTGGAGTGTGGTATAGGAGGGTTAAGGAGTGTATTTATGCAGTGCTGAATTGTTTTGAAGAGCATTCTGCCCGATGTTTCACTGATGGTGTTGGTATAGTACTTAGCATTGGTTGATATGATGAGTTGACTGTGTCTTCAGTAGTGTGAGGTTGTGAGACTCTGCTCTTCTTTCAATTTCTTACCTGTCTACAGGTGGATTGTTTGTTGTTAGGGAGGTCTTTGGAGTACCAGCGAACTGAAGAGTTTTCCTGCACTTGTGTGTTTTAAGGTGTGGGTGTTCATAGTTTTCCAGAAGTGCACTGAGTTGTTTAGAATTTGTTTAACACTATTTTTAGGTTATAAATTGTACTATTGTTACCAGTGATACGCAAAAACTTCTGGTACCTATGATGTTGATTTAGAAAATATTTGTCATAGGTCATTTAGCAGTCCAAGGAAGTAGAGTAATGGTTCATGCACCACTTTGGTAAAGAAGGATACTTCATGTGCCAGGACCCCCAGAGGGAGTAAAGGATAATTCCTTCTGCCGATGGATCTAGACACCTGGCATTTTTTGAATCAAGAAAAAGGCCATCCTCGGAGTAAGAAGATGAAAGTAGATTTTTGGCCTCAGAATCAACTTCCGTGTGCCCATAATCCTTATCAAGCATGGTTATTACGTCAGAGACAGAACAAATAACGTGTCCATCTGTGCAAATTTCTGGGCCCTATGAAAAGTCTGTATCTCAATGCAAGTTCTAACCTTCTCTTGTGCCACCGGAATAATATCTACTGAATTCAGGGGTGGAGCCGCTGATAACTTCAAACATAGAGGGACCCATTCTGGGGGCAACATAATGGATGGCACCTGACGGCCAAGGAACAGGCCAAGGTCCTTGACTTCTTTGCTGGAGCCTGAGCAGGTGTGGAGTAAGGAGGCATCAGGGTTGGAGCTGCTGGAGTCACTAAAGCAGAAGCAGCAGTCCACCCCTTTGTAATGGCCCAAAGGCAGTGCTTAATTTGTGCCAGTGGTTTCCGGTGCTCAGCACTTGCACTTAATTGTCAGCACCGGCTCTTGTGTCAGCTCTACCACATGGTGGAGTTGTCTTCTTTAATTTTGAGATGAACACAGCAACCGTGTTTATGAAGTCAATATAATGAAAACTAATAAAACTAGGCTCTCATGCCATTATTATGGCTGTGTGTAGTCGGAGATTGCCTGAATTGTCAAACTTGTAGGATGTTGATGCTTAGGTGTTATGTTGGTCCTGTCAATGGCAGCTCTTGCAGGGGCAATGCATGGTGCAGGCTGCAGTAGCCTTCCAAGAAGGGTCCTGGCATTTCATTTTTTACAAATTAAGCACTACCCAGAGGGTACAAAAGATGTAGCAAGCTGTCAGCCTGCGCATAGAAGCAGATGGAGTGGGATGTTCCAGCTGGCTCTTCTGCAACTTTGAGTTCCAAGATTGTACATGAAGAAAGCACTAGACCTTGGATACCAATCAGAAAATCATCCAGCAGTGGACGCGCGCCTACTTGCATTTCCTATCTGGTCTTGTCACGAAGTGGGAACTTCTGCCCTGGGGGAATCCTGGTTACTCCACTTGACATCGCCGACGCCGTGAGGGGAACGGCTTACAGGAACTACATTTCCCAGTGTGCCACGCTCCCGGCGCAGCGGGTGACGTCACCTCGGTCGGCAGGAATACCTCAAAAGCCGCCGGGTGCCACCGCAGCGCGGGACGCGCGCCTACTTGCATTTCCTATCTGGTCTTGTCACGAAGTGGGAACTTCTGCCCTGGGGGAATCCTGGTTACTCCACTTGACATCGCCGACGCCGTGAGGGGAACGGCTTACAGGAACTACATTTCCCAGTGTGCCACGCTCCCGGCGCAGCGGGTGACGTCACCTCGGTCGGCCGGAACACCTCAAAAGCCGCCGGGTGCCACCGCAGCGCGGGACGCGCGCGGGCAGCGCCCGGGCCAAGCCCGGGCCAAGGGCGGGCCCGTCCTTGCCCGTCACTGACCGGACCAGACCGGGCCGGGCCATCCCTCTAGCATCGGTCCAACGCGCTCAAGGGACTCTGAGCAACTATAGAGGTTGAGCCAGGTTTCTGAAGGGAGCTTGCCCTATAAAAATCGCCTATAACACTTGATGTGAGAAAGCGCCCTGCGGACGTATCAACTATCAAGTACTTCCGTTCAGTGGACTTGCCCAAACCCGTCAGAAGTCCGGGTAAGACTGTTTTGCGGACACTCACTTTTGCTACTCCAATTTGTATCCTCTATCTTGGACGCTCTATTCCTCTAACTGTTGCTCCACTGATTTCCCCTTCATATTTGGTTTCTTGTTATCCCCACTTTGAGCCTGAGCTGTTTTAGCTTATCCTAGTAAAGCAGTATAATGATTACGAGGGGTAGCAAAAATGGTCCCACACATGTAACAGGCCCAATCGATCAATATATCACCAGAGCGAATGAGGCCATTAACCAAGGCATATCACTTCTTGAGCGTAGGGTGTCCCAAGACCTGGCTATGGCAAGACGCTCTTCCTTGGGGGCACTAGCTCTAGCCAAGTCTCCTGTAAATCAAAGGGAGTCTAGGCCCTTAATGTTAGTGCAGGCCGAGACACATGGAGTTCCTAATACTGTTGATCTCTCGGCATCGTTAACATCTTTAGACTCACAATCTAGCACGACCCTTGCTAGGACGCCAGCCCTCCTGAGGAGCCCTGGCCAGGCGCCCCCGATTATTAATGTGTCAAGGAGCAATAGGGAAGGTGCTATCCCCAAATTTAAGAAAGCTAGGGAGGCAACCAAGCGCAAATGCAAATCTACCAAAATAGCCCCTACTTCTCACCAACACAGAACCAGTATCCTCAGTCAGAGAGGACCGTTGGATGCTCCAGCCTCCCCTTTGAATTCAATTATGCCTGGGGTTTCTACAAGATTGGGAGAGGGGTGCAGGATTTGTGAGGCCAATGATCATCTTTTGTCCAGAATGGATGATCTTATTAAATCTCTTTTACGACCTTTGGAACTGTCACTCCTGAACATTGAAAAATTGTTGACATCTGGGAATAAATCTCTCTCGACTATGCCTCCTAAGGCAGGGTTAGGCGGCGAGCTGACTGTTTCTAGGGAACCCTTCAACCCACCCACCGGGCTGGGCTCGTTATTATTATCATCTAATGACTCGAATAAAGGATCTGAGCCCCTCATGGGTGATTATAGGAAGGCTGCTGAACCAGCCAAACCCCAACCCCCAGTTGCTAATTTGAATTCTGTTCCATCCAAATCCCCTGGGAGATCGAATAATAATTCTGACAACGACAGGGATTCGAATGGCCAGCACTTAAATTTACCACCTGAAGCTGACCCCTATGTCATCATAATGACAGGTGTCCCAGTCCTAAGGCCCAGTATGGAGGAACCCCTGGACTCCCTAAAAAACAAAGTTCAACACTGGCTCACCCAAAACAGACCGCTCCCACCTTCTTGCGCAAGTAAAATCCTAATGGTACGCAGGGTGTCCTGGGTAGGTGGTGGAAAAAAGCGGGTCCGCGGGGATTGTGTTGTCGTAAATTTTGACAATCCATACACAGCGGAATATATCTGCCGCCGTGCCAGAAGTGCCAAGCAGGATGAAATTGAGACACGAAGGCTTTCCTTCTTCTATCCTCCCCCTTATTGTTATCCTGATTTATTAAGGGATGGTCTTAAGGACTCCAAGTGGGCTGGCAGTAGGGCGTGGGATGGCTGGCAGGTCCAAAGGGGTAGGACGGTACCTTTCACCTTAGGTTGGAGTGACTTGCCATTGTCTAACAGATTTAGTTGCCTGGACTCGGTGGATTGACCATCAACATCTACAAGCCAGAGTATGGTGGCTTTGGACCACATCCCTACCAGTTTTTCATTATCCACTGATGATTACCCAAACATTCTTACAGACACTATTTCCACTTCCTCGATCCAGAAGCCGGCCAGCAGTGGTATGATCAGAAGGCAGATCTAGTAGGGCACCAGTCTGGTCAAAAGGTTTAGGTCATAGACCCAGTAGCACTCCAAGACAGGAAAACCGGGCTCTATGTGGTGAAAGAACAGAATAGTGATATAACATACCCCGTTGATCATGATACCCCAGGAACTAGTGGAGTCTCCTACATGTAAACAGGATGAAATCACACTTTGAGAGGTCATAAACAGGACTGTGCCTCTGAAGGGTTCTAGGAACTGGATTGTTTTCTCAATAAAGAAGAGATTTCGACAACCTATGAAACTTTTTATTATCATTAGTATTGTTTTTTGCACAGGACTTTTTGTTCTTGTATACTGTTCCATCACAGAAGACTTACCTCTAAGAGAAGGGATGTGATTTGACATGTCCTCGAAGGCTTTAGCCAAAAATAACTTTGCCTTCTGCCACCCTTTAGGAATGCAAATCAGAGAATGCTAAACATGGTTGGATCCAAGATACCACAAGAAGTTGTTGTGTAGATGCAATAAAGACATCTGCTTGCAGCATTTACCACATGGCTTGAGTCAAGAGACTTTCCGAGGAGGCATTTCACCTAGTGAAAGCAACCACTTGCCACCTACTCCTTGAAGATGTGAGACTGACTTAATCGACAAGCCATAGCAAAATGTAGGGGAGTGGGTTATAGAAGGGACACCATTGAATAGTTCTGTAGATGATAATGGGCTACCACAATGAATTCTTCCTGCGTTCTTAAATTCATATACATTATTTAATTAAAGGAAACTCCTACTTGCAGTAGAATCAATGTTCCTTTGTGACTGAGGAACAATACCTTAGATCAGTCCCAGTTACCTAGAGAAGCATTTGGGAATATGTGCCCCACACAAAACTTAATGTGACTCATGCAACTCTGTGCACAGTGAGGCAACTACATGAACTAGAACTCGTTCTTTGCCCATGTACAGCTTATACCCTTTCATATTATATCAATTGTAGAGTGGAGTATAGTGACTTTTCATAGATTGGAGTGGCGTGTTGTAGAGTGGAGTAGAGCAACGCAGAGTGGAGGGACATACAGTGGAGGTGATTGTTCCAGACCGGAGTGAAGCAGAGTGAAGTGGCGAAGATTGGAGTTGCGTGTCGTAAAGAAGAGTGGAGTGGCGTGTCATAGAGTGGGTGTCATGGCGTGTCTTAGGGTGGAAGGGTGTAGAGTGGAGTGTCGTAGAGTGAGCTGGAATGTCTTAGAGTGGAGTAGAGTGTTGTATCGTGGCATAGTGTGTTGTGGCATAGAGTAGAGTGGAGTAGAGTGGAGTTACGTGATGTGGAGTGGTGTAGAGTGGATTAACACGGAGTGGAGGCATGTGTTGTAGAGTAGAATGGAATGGCATAGAGTGGAGTGACATGTCATAGAGTACAGTGGAGTGGCGTGTCACAGAGTGGAGTGTCATGCAGTGTGTCAGAGTGGAATGGCATAGAGTGCAGTGGCGTACATTGGAATGGCATGTTGTAGAGTGGAGTGTCATTGAGTGGAGTGGCGTCTCGTAGAGTGGAGTGGCGTGGCGTGGAGTGTCGTAGAGTGGAGTGTCATAGAGCGTCATAGAGTGGTGTGTCATACAGTGTTTTAGAGTGGATGGCATAGAGTGGCGTGGTCGGAGAGTGGAGTGAAGTGGCAGGTCGTAGAGTGGAGTGGCGTGTCATAGAGTGAAGTATTGTGGAGTGTCGTAGAGTGAGGTGGAGTGGAGAGTCATACATTCGAGTGGCATGTCATAGATTGGTGTGGCATGTCATGGAGTAGAGTGACATATTGTAGAATGCCATAGACTTAAGAAGAGTATTGTAGAGTGGAGGGCATAGAGTGGAGTAGAGTGCTCTAGAGTGAAGTGGCATGGAGTGTTGTAGAGTGGAGTGGAGTGTCATAAAGTGGAGTGGTGATTTGTAGAGTGGAGTGGCATGATGAAGAGTGGATTGGCATGTCGTAGATTGTAGTCACGTGTCGCAGAGTGTCTTAGTCATATATATATTTTTTTATTTCAATAGGTACCGTGGTACTTTCTAGATACTTGTGCGAGAGTACCTCTGTACTCTGTAAACGTTTATAAACATTTATAAATCAATAACACTGCTTTTCCCTACCTCTACAAAGTTGGCTAAACTGCCTCATTTCTTCCTCTACATTAAAACAGAAGCAATAACCTATATTTCAAATTAAAATATAGAACAAGGTCAAAGATTGATCTAAACAATATGACTGCCTTTACATTTTGCAAGGGCTTTCATTAACCAATCATATTGTGTTCGTAATTGCCAGGTACCGCAGTACTCCACAAAGGGCCTGCAGTATACCACAGTCTTATACATCACTAGGTTTTCATCCCTTATAACTTAAAAACTGATGAACCATATTAGATCAAAAAACCAAAAGGACCCTTTTCACACCATAATCTATATACCTGCCAAATTTCAGGAAAATCCGTTTAGCCATTTTACTGCTACTTCTGTTTAACCCCTTCGCTGTCAGGCCTTTTCCCCTCCTGTGCCACGCCCTTTTTTGGCTATTTGGGGTAGTGCGCGCTGAGGCCCCTGTAACTTTTTGACCACATAAGGTATCCACGCCAAATTTGCGTCCTTTTCTTCCAACATCATGGGGATTCGAAAGGTACTCAGGGTTTGTGGATTCTCCTAGACGGGTCACAGAAATGAGCCAAAATACAGCAAAATTTTGTTTTTGTTCGGAAAAATGGGAAAAACGGGCTGCAAATGAAAGCATCTGGGTTTTTCCCTGCAAATGTTATCAAAAAAGGGTTTGTGGGGTTGAAATCACCATTTTCCCAGCTTTTCGGGGATACCAGACTTTTGTCAGAAACACAACATTTTTTACACAGTTTTGGCATTTTTCTGGGACATAGCCTAATTTTGCTATTTTTTGTGCTTTTTTCCTCCTTCCAGTTAATGGCAGAAATGGGTACATAAGCAATAATGGATCCTGGAAAGCTATACATTTTCGAGAAGAAGACAAAATTCTGAATTCAGCAAGGGGTCATTTGTGTAGATCCATCAAGGTTTTTTTATAGAAACTAACAGTTAACTATAGGATAAATTGAAAATTAGTTGAAAAAAACAGCCTTTTGTGTCAACGTTTTCACCTGTAACTTCTTCTAATTATGACAGCTCTTTGAAAGCAATATACCATTACATCCGCTGGACTTTACTGGTTGTGGGGATATATAGGACTTGTAGGTTCACCAAGAACCCGACGAACCCAGAGCCAAAAACTGAGCAGCAACTTGCAATGGTTTTTTATTATGTACCGGGTATATAGTAATTATTCTGTAAAAATGTGTACATGGAAAAATCGGTATGAAAGACACCTATGTATTTCTGAAATGGGAACAAAATATAGAGTTTAGAAACAGTAGATACTTGCACATTTCTGAAATTGGGAATACTCATACTAGAATGAGAATTATCAGTCATTTTTTAGAATGACTTCTTTTTTACACAATATCTTTAATTTGGAAGGCAGAAATGCATCGAAAGTCAATAGATAATAACAGTTCCTTTACAAATCTGAATTACCCTAAGTCTCCCGATAAAAATGGTACCTCACTTGTGTGGGTCGGCATAGTGCCCGCGACAGGAAACGGCGCAAAACACAACATGGTCACAACTCAATATCGCAGTGAAAATTCACCCTTTTTTGGCAAAGTGCCTAGCTCTAGTTTTTGAACACTAGCTCTGCGGGCACCTTAGGAAACCTAGCAAACCTATATATTTTTGAAAACTAGACACCCAGGGGAATCCAGGATGGGGTGACTTGACTGCCTCCCACCAGGGTCTGTTACCCAGAATCCCTTGCAAACCTAAAAAAATGTAAAAAAAAACACATTTTCCCCACATTTCTGTGGTGGAAAGTTCCGAAATCTGCGTGGATCCACAAATTTCCACCCACCCTGCATTCCCCAAAGTCTTACGAGAAAAACGGTACCTCACTTGTGTGGGTCAGCCTAGTGCCCGCGACAGGAAACGGCGCAAAACGCAAAGTGGTCACACCTCAATTTCGCAGTGAAAAATGACCCTTTTTGGCAAAATGCCTAGCTGTAGTTTTTGAACCCTAGCTCTGCGGGCACCTTGAAAAACATAGCAAACCTATAAATTTGTGAAAACTAGACACCCAGGGGAATCCAGGATGGGGTGACTTGACTGCCTCCCACCAGGGTCTGTTACCCAGAATCCCTTGCAAACCTAACAAATTGACAAAAAAACACATTTTCCCCACATTTCTGTGGTGGAAAGTTCTGGAATCTGCCTGGATCCACAAATTTCCACCCACCCCGCGTTCCCCAAAGTCTTACGAGAAAAACGGTACCTCACTTGTGTGGGTCGGCCTAGTGCCCACGACAGGAAACGGCGCAAAACGCAACGTGGTCACACCTCAATTTCGCAGTGAAAAATGACCCTTTTTTGGCAAAATGTCTAGCTGTAGTTTTTGAACCCGAGCTCTGCGGGCACTTTGGGAAACCTAGCAAACCTATACATTTTTTAAAACTAGACACCCAGGGGAATCCAGGATGGGGTGACTTGACTGCCTCCCACCAGGGTCTGTTACCCAGAATCCCTTGCAAACCTAAAAAATTGACAAAAAAAACACATTATCCCCACATTTCGCGACAGGAAACGGCACAAAACGCAACATGGTCACACCTCAATTTCGCAGTGAAAAATGACCCTTTTTTGGCAAAATGTCTAGCTGTAGTTTTTGAACCCTAGCTCTGCAGGCACCTTGGGAAACCTAGCAAAGCTATACATTTTTGAAAACTAGACACCCGTGTGCTTCCAGGGAGGCATGGCTTGCATGGATCCCCCAACGTTTCCTTACCCAGAATCCCCTGCAAACCTCAATTTTAGCAGAAAAAATTACATTTTTCACACATTTTTGTGTGGGAAAGTTGTGGCATCACCGGGCTCACTCAAATTTCCCACCACCCAGCGTTCCCCCGGGTCTCCCGGTAAAAATGGTGCCTCACTTGTGTGGGAGGCCCAAGTACCCGCGGCAGGCAAGGGCCCAAAACGCAGTGAGGCGACATCAAAATTGCCTATCTCAAAACCACATGGTTTTGCAAGGGGTGTCACTTGGGTTTTTGGCCCAGTGGTCGGCGGCCATCTAGGGAAACCTACCAAACCCATAAATTTCTGAAAACTAGACACCCGGGGGCATCCAGGGAGGTATGGCTTGCATGGATCCCCCAACGTTTCCTTACCCAGAATCTCCTGCAAACCTCAATTTTAACTGAAAAAATCAAATTTTTCACACATTTTTGTGTGGGAAAGTTGTGGCATCACCGCGCTCACTCAAATTTCCAACCACCCAGCGTCCCCCCGGGTCTCCCAGTAAAAATGGGGCCTCACTTGTGTGGGAGGCCCAAGTACCCGCAACAGGCTAGGGCCCAAAACGTATTGAGGCGACATGAAAATTGCCTACCTCAAAACGACCTGGTTTTGCAAGGGGGGTCACCTGGGTTTTTGGCCCGGTGCTCGGCGGCCACCTAGGAGAACCTACCAAACCCACACATTTCTGAAAACTAGACACACAGGAGATTCCAGGGAGGTATGGCTTGCGTGGATCCCCCAACGTTTCCTTACCCAGAATGCCCTGCAAACCTCAAATTTAGCTGAAAAAATCACCTTTTTCACACATTTTTGTGTGGGAAAGTTGAGGCATCACCGGGCTGACACAAATTTCCTACCACCCAGCGTTCCCCCGGGTCTCCCAATAAAAACGGTGCCTCCCTTGTGTGGGAGGCCCAAGTACCCGCAACAGGCTAGGGCCCAAAACGTATTGAGGCGACATGAAAATTGCCTACCTCAAAACGACCTGGTTTTGTAAGGGGGGTCACCTGGGTTTTTGGCCCGGTGCTCGGCGGCCACCTAGGAGAACCTACCAAACCCACACATTTCTGAAAACTAGACACACAGGGGATTCCAGGGAGGTATGGCTTGCGTGGATCCCCCAACGTTTCCTTACCCAGAATGCCCTGCAAACCTCAAATTTAGCTGAAAAAATCACCTTTGTCACACATTTTTGTGTGGGAAAGTTGAGGCATCACCGGGCTGACACTAATTTCCTACCACCCAGCGTTCCCCCGGGTCTCCCGATAAAAACGGTGCCTCACTTGTGTGGGAGGCCCAAGTACCCGCGACAGGCAAGGCCTCAAAACGTATTGAGGCGACATGAAAATTGGAATCCCCCGCGTCTCCAGTTTTCAGAAATGTGTGGGTTTGGTAAGTTCCCCTAGGTGGCCGCCGAGCACCGGGCCAAAAACCCAGGTGACCCCCCTTGCAAA
This sequence comes from Triturus cristatus, assembly GCF_964204655.1. Classification (NCBI taxonomy): domain Eukaryota; kingdom Metazoa; phylum Chordata; class Amphibia; order Caudata; family Salamandridae; genus Triturus; species Triturus cristatus. The sequence goes on along the minus strand of NC_140589.1, from coordinate 1,786,908,769 downwards.
ACCAGGTCGTTTTGAGGTAGGCAATTTTCATGTTGCCTCAATACGTTTTGGGGCCTTGCCTGTCGCGGGTACTTGGGCCTCCCACACAAGTGAGGCACAGTTTTTATCGGGAGACCCGGGGGAACGCTGGGTGGTAGGAAATTTGTGTCAGCCCGGTGATGCCTCAACTTTCCCACACAAAAATGTGTGAAAAAGGTGATTTTTTCAGCTAAATTTGAGGTTTACAGGGCATTCTGGGTAAGGAAACGTTGGGGCATCCACGCAAGCCATACCTCCCTGGAATCCCCTGGGTGTCTAGTTTTCAGAAATGTGTGGGTTTGGTAGGTTCCCCTAGGTGGCCGCCGAGCACCGGGCCAAAAACCCAGGTGACCCCCCTTGCAAAACCAGGTTGTTTTGAGGTAGGCAATTTTCATGTCGCCTCAATACGTTTTGGGGCCTTGCCTGTCGCGGGTAGTTGGGCCTCCCACGAGAGTGAGGCACCATTTTTATCGGGAGACCCGGGGGAACGCTGGGCGGTAGGAAATTTGTGTCAGCCCGGTGATGCCTCAACTTTCCCACACAAAAATGTTTTAAAAAGGTGATTTTTTGAGCTAAATTTGAGGTTTGCAGGGCATTCTGGGTAAGGACACGTTGGGGGATCCACGCAAGCCATATCTCCCTGGAATCCCCCGGGTGTCTAGTTTTCAGAAATGTGTGGGTTTGGTAGGTTCCCCTAGGTGGCCACCGAGCACCGTGCCAAAAACCCAGGTGACCCACCTTTCAAAACCAGGTCATTTTGAGGTATGCAATTTTCATGTCGCCTCAATACGTTTTGGGCCCTTGCCTGTCGTGGTTACTTGGGCCTTCCACACGAGTGAGGCACCGTTTTTATTGGGAGACCCGGGGGAACGCTGGGTGGTAGGAAATTTGTGTCAGCCCGGTGATGCCTCAACTTTCCCACACAAAAATGTGTGAAAAAGGTGATTTTTTCAGCTAAATTTGAGGTTAGCAGGGCATTCTGGGTAAGGAAACGTTGGGGAATCCACGCAAGCTATACCTCCCTGGAATCCCCCTTGTGTCTAGTTTTCAGAAATGTTTGGGTTTGGTAGGTTCTCCTAGGTGGCCGCCGAGCACCGGGCCAAAAACCCAGGTGACCCCCCTTGCAAAACCAGGTCGTTTTGAGGTAGGCAATTTTCATGTCGCCTCAATACGTTTTGGGCCCTAGCCTGTTGCGGGTACTTGGGCCTCCCACACAAGTGAGGCACCGTTTTTATTGGGAGACCCGGGGGAACGCTGGGTAGTAGGAAATTTGTGTCAGCCCGGTGATGCCTCAACTTTCCCACACAAAAATTTGTGAAAAAGGTGATTTTTTCAGCTAAATTTGAGGTTTGCAGGGCATTCTGGGTAAGGAAACGTTGTTGGGATCCACGCAAGCCATACCTCCCTGGAATCCCCCGGGTGTCTAGTTTTCAGAAATGTGTGGGTTTGGTAGGTTCCCCTAGGTGGCCGCCGAGCACCGGGCCAAAAACCCAAGTGACCCCCCTTGCAAAACCAGGTCGTTTTGAGGTAGGCAATTTTCATGTCGCCTCAATACGTTTTGGGGCCTTGCCTGTCGCGGGTACTTGGGCCTCCCACACGAATGAGGCACCGTTTTTATCGGGAGACCCAGGGGAACGCTGGATGGTAGGAAATTTGTGTCAGCCCAGTGATGCCTCAACTTTCCCACACAAAAATGTGTGAAAAAGGTGATTTTTTCAGCTAAATTTGAGGTTTGCAGGGCATTCTGGGTAAGGAAACGTTGGGGGATCCACGCAAGCCATACCTCCCTGGAATCCCCCGCGTGTCCAGTTTTCAGAAATGTGTGGGTTTGGTAAGTTCCCCTAGGTGGCCGCCGAGCACCGGGCCAAAAACCCAGGTGACCCCCCTTGCAAAACCAGGTCGTTTTGAGGTAGGCAATTTTCATGTTGCCTCAATACGTTTTGGGGCCTTGCCTGTCGCGGGTACTTGGGCCTCCCACACGAGTGAGGCACAGTTTTTATCGGGAGACCCGGGGGAACGCTGGGTGGTAGGAAATTTGTGTCAGCCCGGTGATGCCTCAACTTTCCCACACAAAAATGTGTGAAAAAGGTGATTTTTTCAGCTAAATTTGAGGTTTACAGGGCATTCTGGGTAAGGAAACGTTGGGGGATCCACGCAAGCCATACCTCCCTGGAATCCCCTGGGTGTCTAGTTTTCAGAAATGTGTGGGTTTGGTAGGTTCCCCTAGGTGGCCGCAGAGCACCGGGCCAAAAACCCAGGTGACCCCCCTTGCAAAACCAGGTTGTTTTGAGGTAGGCAATTTTCATGTCGCCTCAATACGTTTTGGGGCCTTGCCTGTCGCGGGTACTTGGGCCTCCCACACAAGTGAGGCACAGTTTTTATCGGGAGTCCCGGGGGAACGCTGGGTGGTAGGAAATTTGTGTCAGCCCGGTGATGCCTCAACTTTCCCACACAAAAATGTGTGAAAAAGGTGATTTTTTCAGCTACATTTGAGGTTTACAGGGCATTCTGGGTAAGGAAACGTTGGGGGATTCACGCAAGCCATACCTCCCTGGAATCCCCTGGGTGTCTAGTTTTCAGAAATGTGTGGGTTTGGTACGTTCCCCTAGGTGGCCGCCGAGCACCGGGCCAAAAACCCAAGTGACCCCCCTTGCAAAACCAGGTCGTTTTGAGGTAGGCAATTTTCATGTCGCCTAAATACGTTTTGGGGCCTTGCCTGTCGCGGGTACTTGGGCCTCTCACACAAATGAGGCACCGTTTTTATCGAGAGACCCAGGGGAACGCTGGGTGGTAGGAAATTTGTATCAGCCCGGTGATGCCTCAACTTTCCCACACAAAAATGTGTGACAAAGGTGATTTTTTCAGCTAAATTTGAGGTTTGCAGGGCATTCTGGGTAAGGAAACGTTGGGGGATCCACGCAAGCCATACCTCCCTGGAATCCCCCGCGTGTCTAGTTTTCAGAAATGTGTGGGTTTGGTAGGTTCCCCTAGGTGGCCGCCGAGCACCGGGCCAAAAACCCAGGTGACCCCCCTTGCAAAACCAGGTCGTTTTGAGGTAGGCAGTTTTCATGTCGCCTCAATACGTTTTGGGGCCTTGCCTGTCACGGGTACTTGGGCCTCCCACACGAGTGAGGCACAGTTTTTATCGGGAGACCCGGGGGAACGCTGGGTGGTAGGAAATTTGTGTCAGCCCGGTGATGCCTCAACTTTCCCACACAAAAATGTGTGAAAAAGGTGATTTTTTCAGCTAAATTTGAGGTTTACAGGGCATTCTGGGTAAGGAAACTTTGGGGGATCCACGCAAGCCATACCTCCCTGGAATCCCCTGGGTGTCTAGTTTTCAAAAATGTGTGGGTTTGGTAGGTTCCCCTAGGTGGCCGCCGAGCACCGGGCCAAAATCCCAGGTGACCCTCCTTGCAAAACCAGGTTGTTTTGAGGTAGGCAATTTTCATGTCGCCTCAATACGTTTTGGGGCCTTGCCTGTCGCGGGTACTTGGGCCTCCCACACGAGTGAGGCACAGTTTTTATCGGGAGACCCGGGGGAACGCTGGGTGGTAGGAAATTTGTGTCAGCCCGGTGATGCCTCAACTTTCCCACACAAAAATGTGTGAAAAAGGTGATTTTTTCAGCTACATTTGAGGTTTACAGGGCATTCTGGGTAAGGAAACGTTGGGGGATCCACGCAAGCCATACCTCCCTGGAATCCCCTGGGTGTCTAGTTTTCAGAAATGTGTGGGTTTGGTAGGTTCCCCTAGGTGGCCGCCGAGCACCGGGCCAAAAACCCAAGTGACCCCCCTTGCAAAACCAGGTCGTTTTGAGGTAGGCAATTTTCATGTCGCCTCAATACGTTTTGGGGCCTTGCCTGTCGCGGGTACTTGAGCCTCCCACACGAGTGAGGCACCGTTTTTATCGGGAGACCCAGGGGAACGCTGGGTGGTAGGAAATTTGTGTCAGCCCGGTGATGCCTCAACTTTCCCACACAGAAATGTGTGAAAAAGGTGATTTTTTCAGCTAAATTTGAGGTTTGCAGGGCATTCTGGGTAAGGAAACGTTGGGGGATCCACGCAAGCCATACCTCCCTGGAATCCCCCGGGTGTCTAGTTTTCAGAAATGTGCGGGTTTGGTAGGTTCCCCTAGGTGGCCGCCGAGCACCGGGCCAAAAACCCAGGTGACCCCCCTTGCAAAACCAGGTCGTTTTGAGGTAGGCAATTTTCATGTCGCCTCAATTTGTTTTGGGCCCTTTCCTGATGCGGACACTAGGACTACCCACAAAAGTGAGGTACCATTTTTCTCGGAAGACTTTGGGGAACGTGGGATGGGTGGAATTTTGTGGACCCACGGAGATTCCAGAACTTTCCACCACAGAAATGTGAGGAAAATGTGTTATTTTGGACACATTTTTTAGGTTTGCAATGGATTCTGGGTAACAGAACCTGGTGAGAGCCTGTCAAGTCACCCCATCCTGGATTCTCCTTGGTGTCTAGTTTTAAAAAATGTACAGGTTTGCTAGGTTTGCCTACGTGCCAACTGCGCTAGGGCCCAAAATCCACAGGTATGCGCATTGCTAAAAAAAAGGCGGCGCCCAGTGGGCTTTCTGCCGCCCTGGGGGGGAATCGGGGAAGGGAGTTTCATCCCGATATGCCCCTAAAGGGGCAGAAAGACTGTGGCTATTTTTTGTGGGGGCGGGGGCATTGGTATGACCATTTTGGGCAGCCCCCACGCATAAAAAAGCCTGCGTACTCGCTGGCACCTAGTGGGCTTTCTGCCCCCCCAGGGGGCAGATCAGGGGCCGCTGCCGCCAACTACCCTCCCAGGGGGGGCGGAAAGACTGGACTTTCTCTGGGGGTGGGGTGTGGGTATTGTCATGCCCATTTTGGGGAGCCCCTACCGTTACACTAATAAAACAATAAAATCTATGGTTTCTAGAGGGCTTTCTGCGCCCCCCAGGGGGGGCCAGATTGGGGGCTACAGCTCCCATCTGCCTCCTGGGGGGCAGAAACACTGTCATATTTGTGGGGAGGGAGGGTGGGGGCATTGGCGTGCCCGTTTCGGGCAGCTCCCACCCTAAAAAAAAAACTAAAAACGAATCCCTGGTATTTAGTGGGCTTTCTGCCCCCCCGAAGGGGCAGATTAGGGGCCAATGCCCCATCTGCCCCCCGGGGGGGGCAGAAAGAATGTAGTAATTGGGGGGTGGGGTGGGGGCATGGGCCTGCCCGTTTTGGGCAGCCCCCACCTCTATTTTTTATTTTTTTTATTCCCTGGTGTCTAGTGGGCTTTCTGCCCCCCCGGGGGGGCAGATTGGGGGCCGATGCCCCATCTGCCAGGCTGTAATCGTGGTGGGTGGGTGGGGGCATTGGCGTGCCCGTTGCAGGCAGTCCCCACCCTAAAAAAAAAGTAAAAACGAATCCCTGGTAGTTAGTGGGCTTTCTGCCCCCCGAAGGGGCAGATTAGGGGCTAATGCCCCATCTGTCCCCCGGGGGGGCAGAAAGACTGTAGTAATTGGGGGGTGGGGTGGGGTGGGGGCATGGGCCTGCCCGTTTTGGGCAGCCCCCACCTCTATTTCTTTTTTTTTTTATTATTCCCAGGTGTCTAGTGGGCTTTCTGGGCCGATGCCCCATCCGCCCCCCAGGGGGGGCAGAAAGGCTGTAATGGTGGTGGGTGGGTGGGGGCATTGGCGTGCCCGTTGCGGGCAGCCCCCACCCTAAAAAAAAAGTAAAAACGAATCCCTGGTAGTTAGTGGGCAGAGCAGGTGTTAATTTCCTGCTGCTAACGCGCCTTATCGCCTATTCTGAGATCAGATTAGGGGCCAATGCCCCATCTGCCCCCCGGGGGAGGGCAGAAAGACTGTAGTAATTGGGGGGTGGGGTGGGGGCATGGGCCTGCCCCTTTTGGGCAGCCCCCACCCCTATTTTGATTGATAAAAAAATTCCCTGGGGTCTAGTGGGCTTTTTGCCCCCCCGGGGGGCATATTGGGAGCTAATGCCCCCATCTGCCCCCCAGGGGGGGCAAAAAGACTAAATTGCGCCAAAGGTACATGGGGGGAGCAAAGGCCCTTGCCCAAGGGGCCGCTCCCCCCTCCCTGGTGTCTAGTGGGTGGATCCCTGCTTGGGGATCGCCCTCCTGTGGTGATCCCCAAGCAGGGATCCACTGGGGAGGGGTACCATTGGAAAGGGGAGATTCTCCCCTTTCCATCGATACCTCTCCCGTCTTTCTACGTGCTCAGGGGGCTAAGATAGCCCCCTGAGCATGTAGAAAGTGGAACTGAAATGAGCCTCTTGGCTCATTTCAGTTTCACTTTCACTGTAATGACGTCGGCGCGACGTGCGCGCCGATCGTCATTACAGTGAAAGGGGTGGGGGGGGGCCTCGGGAGCTGGGGAAGCTCTTCCCCAGCTCCCGAGGCTATTTTGGTTTAAAGAGAATCCCTCTGGTGCCCGCACCAGAGGGATTCCCTAGGGAATGCCTCATGACGAGCTGGACTCGTCATGGGCACAGCGCGACTGTGCTCCATGACGAGTCCAGCTTGTCATGGGCACAGAAGGGGTTAAAAAGTCTTTGGAAAATGCATTGGTGGAAAAACAGTTTTTAGGACTCCATTTTGCTTTTCCACCCCCTTAGATAATCACCACAAAACTTTACAACATCAGCCAATGTAAAAAAAGAAATGATCAAACAGTTGCCATTTCATGTTCATAAGTCCTTTTAAAGTTATCGGCACTTTATCGCAGCCAAATTCGCGATAAGTTTACCGCCCCATTCACAAGCTGATGCTAACAGCCCATATCACCAGTTTACCTGTGATAGCAGCCTCAAAAAATATCGCCACAGATGACCCTGGCAACTATCGCTAATGAGATGCAGAGTAGGCGTTCCCATGCAAAAAGCCGCGACAACACCACTCTGCAACATTCCCAACGACCAGCCAGATCGGCGATAAGATCTCAAAATAGGCGATAAGGCGCGTTAGCAGCAGGAAATTAACACCTGCTCTGTCCTGGTGCAAAGTCGGACGACAACCTGCACCAGAAAAGGGAGCCCAGCCCACAGCCACACCTGAAGAACAATAGATGCCATGGAGAAATTGACCATGCATCCCGGAGCCCCAAGAGGGCAACAACACCCACCGCCACCACCCCTAGGATCCCCCCCGGCCCTACTCTGAGCACCCCCTCCACCTCCCCCCGGACAAAGATATGTCACATCAACGTTACGAAATCATGAATAAAACAAATAGCCTGATTTCGCACAATTACAACACCTAAAATACATGTGTGGTCGGAAAAAGGAGAATCATACATTCATCTTAGAATTCCCAAATAATTTGTTTCATTCAGAATAAACACAAAACAACTATTCTGAAGAGCCATGGCGGGTCTTCTCATGGCAATATGAAAGTCACAGCCTGCAAGACAAAATCCTGCATAAGAAGATGTGTCAAGCGCTCATCAAAGGACAGAGAGAGAGCGAAAGAGAGAGAGAGACAGAGATAGAAAGAGAGAGAGGGAGAGGGAGAGAGAGAAAGAGAGAAATTGTACAAGGAGCGCATGGCCAATCGGGCTCTTGGCTCATACATGCCAACTGTTACATGTGTATCGCTATTGGTGCACCCTAAGTCAAAGGCCTGGCTTCAATTGCAACGCAAAGGCCACATCTCATTTAAAAAATGCAAGCAGTAGTCAGACTAATATTAGTTATGAAAGCTCCTTTGTCTCAATACACAAGGCAGAAGAACATCTGAACCTCCGACCTTGGTTTTGAATGCGGCTGGCACCCCCAGCGAGAGGTGCCATACCAGATCTTGACGACTCCCACACCACAAATTGCGCTAATGAAAGACCAACTTGTCCACACCCCACACACACTTGTCCCAGCTTGAGGTACACCTGCATGGGATGCCCTTGACACATACGTTAAAAAAATATATATATGTCCAAACGTTGCACACTAATACGGCTCATTGCTCAGAGCTGTGGCATATCATCCACATAACTGCAGCTGGTCAGACGAGTGCCGGTGCTACGAGACCAACAAGCGCAATGGCAGGCAATCCCGGGCACACGCACAACCCCTGTCACGTGGAACTGTACCTTGCACGAATGCTGCATCTGTTGGGATCACTGCCACTGGCAGTGTTGCCTATCAGTTACCATCTGAGTTTCCGTCTTGCATACGTCACCTGCATCCAGCCCTGGTTCCACTGTCGAGCATGCACATTCGAGTGGCCTATGGAGGTCTGCCTATCAAACACAACGGTAGCTGAACTGGATTATGACTTGTGTGTGCGCCCCCTGTTGGCCCACGAACAGGAGTGTAACCGGGATACCTGTGCAAGGGATGCCTTGATATTTGGGGTATATGCTGGCAGTTGGGCATGGGAGATTGCACAACTCCTCGTGGGCAGTGACCACATTGAGGCGCTCCCGTATTGGGCTGTGTTGCGGATTGGTGAAACGTCGTGGACGGACCAGTTAATGGATTGGCTCACCCTCGTGTTCATTGAGCTCGACAACGACGTCCTCTTGGAACTGATTGTCCATGAGGCTGCACTCGCATTCATGGACGAGTAACTACATTCCTGCAGCCACAACTGATTGTCACCCACAGCACAGGTCCCCACACATTGCTGCATCTTGGAGGAATGGTCACATATCCCACCACAACAGTGGACATGTCTGCCTTCACCTGGACTCAGAATGCATGTGCGTGGACCTACACGTGTGTACACACACCTCTGCAAGGTGATGCAGTCCCAAGAGCGGAGCTGCACAGCGTCGTTTGGCAACGTTTGCAATTTAGACATACTGCTGGGGGAAGAGTACACACTAGGCAATGTAGTACGACACGTGACCTTGTAGGACCCTTTCACCTGCTCACTGTCAGCAAATCAAACAGTTGGCACAGTCCGTTGGTACAGCACTATGCAGAACCCATGGGCTGTGAGTCATGTCCCCTGACATGGGGCAATGAACAGACGCCAAACATCAGATGACTCGTCCAACAAGGCAAGGTGGGCTGAGCGCGTTGCCATCCGTAATAATTTGTGTTAATTTTTGCCTCCCCATTTCTTGCACCTCGACATGTTCCTATGCTGCCTGTTAGTGTCTGAAGCATTGGTCTGCATGTTGTGCCCCTTGCCTTGCCCGTACTGACACGCACATGCTAATAAAGTCTATGCAACTTAACTAGTATTCAACTGTGATGAGTGTTGATTAGGATGACAAATCGTGGGCTTCAATGAGCATTGTCTGTACACAGAGAGGGACTGACTGACGCCTGTACAATGGGGGTGGGTCTCTATTGACAGCTCCACCTCTATGAGCCAGACATTGTGGTTGGGATAGTTGCTGGCAGACCTGTGTACTTACGTGTCTTCAGCAATGTGAGTATGCTGTCCAAATTCTTGCCATGTAGATCAATGTTATTCATCAAAACAGACTGTGTCCACACAGATGTGTGTGAGTAGGTATGCAAAGACACGTTCTGTTGTCACATGTGATGGGGACACCACTTCAGGCCTGCTAGTGACTTTGACATTTCTACACACAGCCCTATTTAATAATTTGACGTGGGACTACATTGGGGGGTTACAAGACAGTCATCTGATTGGCCATGTGGATCAGTGATGTCATTTACCACGGTGGACCTTTTAGTGCAATCAATGTCCCTACATTCATCCATACTTTTATACTTGCGTGAACATAGACATGACACATCTGTGTGAATTGTAATGTTTTATTCACATTCTGGGGAATGTCAGAGTTGTAGCTGTACATGGCCATGCCAAGCCCACATTGTGGTGGGCCAACCAGTGTCCTTGGGGGAATGAAAAGTTAATCTGAAGAGGAAGAGTTCAGTCCGCTGCCGGATTGCTATATCATTGTTAACCAGAGCAGCTATGGCAGTCCATGTCGGGGTCCAGGTGAATGTCGCAGAGTGTTTCGGGGGACAGTGGGAGGTATTATTCCAGGGCATGATGCATAGCGCTGAACCAGGCAGGGACAGGCCATATGGCGGGGATGGGTGCTACTACCTCCACAGTCATTGCCCTCCACATCTTACTCCTCTGATATGTCCTCTGTGTCCGGTGTGTCAGGTGTGTGTGGTGGTGTTATGGCTGCATCACTGTGTGCCACTGTCACATCAGGGGCGGAGATGTTTGTGTCTAAGTTCCTGCAGCAGTTATATGGGACAGGCTCAGTGGCAGCAATGGCAAGATGAGGAACTGCTAGGCATGGAAGATCCCAGCTACATCTCACTGGTGTTCAGCCGTGGCAGCCATACTTCCAGCCTGCATCGGCTCCATGGTCTCCATTGTCCTCCGCATCTGTGCCAACTTTGTGCTGTCATCGCTGGAGCCTGTCCGATTAGATAGTTCTTGTATCCGAGTAATGGCCCCAGCGATGTCAGCCAAGGATTTTTGGAGAGCATGGTGCAGACAGTGTTTGTCCGTTAGGGACTGTAAGTGGTCCCTGATGGGACTCAGACACCCACGTATGGCATCGAGTTTGGCTGCCACGAGGCCGAACCCCACCCGCAGCTGATCAGCCATCTCCTCCTGGCACCCTAACACACGGCATTGGAATTACCATTTGTTGGTGGTGGGGGTCCTGGGAGGCAGCCGTGATGGTGTGTGCTTCCTGCTTTGTGGTCTGTGCAGGGGATGGGGTCACCTCGATGCAGCTGGACTGCCCTGCTCCTGGGGGTGGGGTGCGGAGGCTGTCCATTAGTGCCTGAGCAAATGTGCAGGGTGTCCTCTTCATCATCACTGAAGAGATGTGTGGTCTGCTCTGCAGGAGGTGTTGATTGTCCCTCTGAAATGTAAAGGGGAGATGCAGGTTAACAGTGTGTCCCATGTATGTTGACGCATTGTGCATGTTTACATACAGACTGCATGACAATGTACATTGTGAAGCTGGCTATTTGATGGGAGACAGTGGACATTTTGACTACATGGCGGATGTGTGGTTGTACTCGTACATTATCATCTCACAGTGTCATGCAATGCCAGATGTGATTGGCCAGTTTCTACACACAAGTGGCACCAGTTGTGTCCTCTGTCCTGTGGTGTAAGTGTTGCACTTTGAACTGCATTGTTGTCAATGTTGATGTGCTGTGATTGCTATGTGTGTGTGCTGCATTGTGGGAGAGTTGCCACTGCAGCTCTGATTTAGCGGCCCCTTATCCCTTTGAGGCAGTGTGCCTTTGACTTGTGTGCTTTTCGGGTGCTGGGACGTTTGCGACTTGGGTCATTTGTGCTCTTGGACAGATTTTGTACTCTTGTGCATTGTTTGTCTGCAGATGTGTCGTGGACGTCATGGGTTGTAGGTGCACGTGGAAGTGTCAGAGTGTGACCTGCTCCTTTACGGATGTGGTCCACACTCAGCCACCTCAATGTCGTCTTGTGCACCATGTCATGTATTTTGACTGCAGCCATGCTATTGGTCATGCATTGTCACTTGCATTGTCAGTGTGGCTCACAGAGCCACAGCTTTTCTGGATTCAGCACATGTGCATGGGTAGGTTGTGGCATTGGTGATAAGGAGGGGGGCCCATTTGTGCACATTGTGGACGGGGGCCTAATTGGGGGCATATCATCAAAGCGTCGCTATGAAATTATCGCCGCTTTTGCCTTATCAGCAAAGACACACTATCACGTGTTTTGCTCACTTAGCGCCAGTTACAACAATGCCCAGCTTTGCATCGCTAATGAGATGCAAAGTGGGCTTTCCTTCCCAAAATAACTGGAGAAATGTTGCTAACCGACATTTCTCCAATTATCAATGGGCACGCTAACAAGCATAGCGATAAAGATAAAGTAGCGCTAACCACGGTTATCGCTACTTTCCTTACGCCTGCTTTTAGTTTGACTTAGCCATGATATCCAATGGAAGGTGGATATCATGGCTGAGTCTGCCCTGCCCTATCAGCAAGCTATCGCCAAACGTTGTGCAATGATCGCTGGATTTCCAGCAATAATTGCACATTTGGCATCTGGCGCCTGGAATTTTTATCGCTTTTGAGATTAGCGTTGCTGATAGCACGATATCTCAGCGATAAAATTCAGCGTTAGCCGGTGATAATTATCCTAGCACTAAGTGCGCTTAGCAATAATTATTGCCGGTTGTTGCTGATATGCCCCTTGGTGTTTCTATGTGTGCTGCAGTGTACAAAGGGTATCAGGGACATGTTCCAGAATCATTGTGCGTGTGCAGTGTGCTACACATGATTGCGCATGTGTGCCATTGTGCCCATCTCCCTCCGTCCTCCCAGTCCCTGTTCTTTTCTCACCCAGTTGCTGTTGAGTCAGGTCATATCGAGCTGTGTCCAGACCCCCAACTCCTGCCACCGTCTCCACACTGATGACTGTGGCCACCATTTCCTCCAGCTCATCCAGCTCACCCAGCTCCTCCTGTGGCGCGGGAGCCCCACCTCCAGTCGCCTTTGCTGCCTTCCTGTTGGTAGCGAGTTTAGGTTTGGTTTGGCTTTGCACATCATTCCAGCGCCTCTTGACCTCCTCCATTGACCTCCTTGACACTCCAACTGCATTCACTTTGTTGACGATGTAGTGCTATATTTCCGTTTGTGTTGCTAATGACGCAGTGGAGGTGACGAACAGTTGTTGGTAGTGTTCTATCACCTCTGTGACGATGATCTGGTCTTCCTGCGGACTGAACCCTGTCTTTCTCTTCCTCTTCTCTCTTCCTGGCTGGTCCTCCGTGGGGCTTGTGGGGTTTGGGTTGCCCTCTGCACTCGGTCCGGGTGCATCCATGGTTCTACGTGGTTTGCTTTGGTTTTGGTGTGTTTTTTTAGTTGCTTTTATAGTGCATTTTCCTGCATGACACGTGGGAATTGCAGGCCTGTCGCTGGTTGTCGCTGATTTTTATATCGCGATTTGGGGCATTCACGTTTGTGTTTTGCATTTTTTCGGCGTTGCGTTAATTTCTAGGCGGTCATTTGGCCCGTTATCCTGCTACTATCGCATGTTGCCACCGGGTTGAAAATCTAAGTTAACACGGCGTTGTTTTCCCGCGATAGACTGCGATGTGAAGAGTTGCATTAAGCTAATTTTGCGGTAATTATCACACATTCTTGAGAATATCCCCCACAGTTCGACAGGGATTCATTATTTGTACAGCAGAATCCTCGAATATTATCCTGTTCCTATTTATGCCCAGAAAAGAAGAATAGAAGCTTGGACATGCATTTAATTTTATTGTAATTTTTTTTTACATTGGCCATTCGTCGACTAGATCAACGTCCAATCAGAACAGTCCATGTATCTCTTTGTTCTTTGTGTCCCAATACTTGCAGACAAAGTGGATGTCCCTCTGGATTCCCTGAAAGTGACTGGCAGGGCAGCTTGATGTCAAAAAGCTGCACCTGCCTCATGATAATGTTGTCACTGTTACTCTTTTCGGTGCATATTTAAAATGTTCATGTGTTATGTGCAAGGATGCTTAGCGGTCAATGTGCCAATTAACTGCATGCCTCCATCAGCATATTTTCTGAAGATACTTCTCTATAAAGCAACTCATAAAAAAGCAGGGATGGAATGTTTTACACATTCAATGTAAAATTACAGCAGTCTGGGAGGACTGCCAGTTTATTCTGCTTACATCATTATAAGTTTCAAAGTTTTTTTTTTTAATCTCTCTGAATCTCATTTGTAGGTTTGCAGTGAGACACAGCGTGGTTCTAGTCAATTATTCTACAAAGTGTTTCTGCGCAGGACTTGCTTTTCATGAAGATGTGAATGGAAGCGCGGCGGAGGCGGCCGCAGAGGAGCCCGGATTACAGGCCGTTTCAAAGGGATGGAGCGAAGGTTGTCCTCGCAGGTGTGTGCGGTGGATGTCGCAAAACCGACAGTAATCTTTGGACGAAGAGGAACCAAAACTGCGGTTTTCTGTTAGTTCAAGCCTACCAGAAGGGGCGTAGCTTCATGGGGGAGGGGGAAATGGGACGCACACACACACACAAACTCTCATTCGCCTACCTTGAAAAATGTGAATTCGTTTGAAAAATGTTGTGTTTAAAGTGCCCCTAACAATTTGCCCACCTCTCTCTTTCCACTGCCCCTTAAACTCCCCCATGCCCTACTTCTCATATAATGTGTTTTAACAAGATATCCCAGCTTGATTGTTGGGAAATCTGAAACCTCACCCCCTCTAGTCATATTGACCAAGCTGCTCTCCTGCTTACCAGTGTCACAAGATTTTAAACTACTATGGAGCGAATGTGTTCCAAAGTGTCTCACAAAGTGTCCATGGAAACTGTGTAAATGTCAATGGAATTGTCGTTCCTCATTACACACCTATAATCAGGGTCACAAGGGGCAGATTTATAGTTTTTTCATGCAACTTCACATAGCAAGACTGTAGGAAGCTGGGTATCTGTTGAAGTAACCCTACCACTTTTTGCCAGATTTCTGATGCACTTTAACTTGATGTGCCCTGGGTTCCTGCCAATCAGGTTCCTAGAGCCTGTGTTCATTCCCCAAACTGTACCCTTGTACCCCCAATTGGCACCTCTCTGACCACATGTAAGTCCCTTCTAAAAGGTACCACGGGTACCAAGGGCACTGTGACCAGGGAAGGCCTCTAAGGGCTGCAGCACATACTGAGCCACCCTTGGAGGTCCTGTACCTTAACATGTCATTGCAGGCTGCGTGTTTTGGTGCAGAGAAAAGTGAAGAGCAGGCATGGCACACATACCTGTGTGCCATGCCTACAACCCACAGCCTTTGGTATAGGTAAGACACCCCTCTAGCTGGGTGCACTATACCACTGGTGTGGAAACTGTTGCATGAGCACTGTACCCCCCACAGTGTCTAAGTGCATTCTTAGACATTGTAAGTGCAGTAAAGCCATGAAGAGTATATGGTCTGGGAGTTTGTCATTACGAACTCCACAGCACCATAATGGCTTTACTGAATTCTGAGAAATTTTTTAGCAAATCTCTCACCATATTAAACCCACACTGATGCCAGTGTGGGATTTATTATTCCATGCACTCAGAGGGCATCTTAGAGAAGCCCCTGAAATACGACCAGTCTCTGGTGGGTTCCCTGACTGATAAAAACCAGCCTACCACCACACAACATATTTCTCGACCCCTGGGGTGGGAGCCTTTGCTCCCTGGGCCAAACAGCAAAGCCTTTCCTGGGTGGAGGTGTGGCAGGGGTGCTTCAAGGCCTTGCCACCTTTGTGACATGACCCCCAGCCTCTCCTGCTATTAGGAGCAGGCCCCCTTCCTGTCTCACCCCCTTTTCGGCAGGAGGACAGGCAGGAAAAGTTAGCACAGCTCAGAAGGTGTGCCCACCTCTGCCAACCCCACCTCTCAGGGTGCAAGATGGCAGGCACTCTCCAATCAGTGTTAGGGATTATTCCCGCTGCCCCACCTGGGGTGAGCACACCAAGGGTATAGTCACCTTAAGGTCAGTAGCCCACTGGCTACTGACCTCGAAACCCCTAAAACGCCCCCTAAATACAGTATTTAGGGGACAGCCATGAACCAAGAAGAGATATTCCCGCAACCTACAAAGAAGAAGGATGAAAGAAGATGCCCAGCAGAGGAGACTGCCGAGAAGAACTGACTTGGCCCTACCAGCCCATCTGCAGTTTCCAGAGATTCTGTGCCAAAAATCACCTTGTCCTGCAGCCAGCAACCTCCAGACCCCTTTGGGAGGACTGTCTACCTTCAACAAAGACCGGATCTCCTGTGAACAGCAGCTCTGTTCAAAAGAATCTCCAATGAAAGACTCATAGCCTACTGAGGACAAAGAAACCCGACAACTGGAACCACCACTGCACCCAACGCCTACGGCCCTAGTCCATGTGGCCCACCAGTCCCAGCGAGCTCCCCCAGTGCTCCAGAGTCAGAATACACCGTGGGTTTACCCCTCCAGGACTCCCCAACGTCGCCTGAAGCCTCTGCACGGAGGCCTCACCAACCACGAATGACCCGGTAAGGTGAAATCCGACCTCAAAAGGCACCCCTGCATCTGGCCGCCCTAGGCCCTGGAGAAGAGGACCTGAGGTGCCCCTGTCTTCCCTAGCCCTCCAACGTACCTGCCCAGCTGTAGGTTCCTCCAAAAAACTTCCTGGACCTAGCCTGCAGCCAAAATCCAAAACCGGCAACTCCCATTAAAAACAACAGGACACCCGACACCAAAACAGCACCCGGCACCTGGTCGCCCCTGTGCTGCTGTGAGTGCACTTTGTGTGCTAACTTGAATCTTTGTTTGCCCTGAGCTTATGTCCAGGAGCTTTGCTCCCTCAACCTTGTGGCCTGCTCGTGAGCAGCCACCAAACGGAGGCCCCCCATCCGCCATTGGATAACATCAGGCCTCATCACTCTGCACTTGCCCTAGTGCCGCTGAGGTTGCTTGAGAGTGCATCCTTGACCCTGGAGGAACCCTTGTTATAACCTCCGAAACTCACCCCTCAAGACCGTTAGTTTACCTGCAAAACGATAACCCTATTTTCCTCCATAGGATTGCATTGACTGTTTTCCTCCGAAAATTTCAAAATGTGGAGGGCGTTTTGTATGGGAACCTAAGAAACTGTGTTTTGAGAAAAACTGTTTATCCAGGAAATGTCCCATTGTGATATCTAGGCATATCACACTGAGTAAGAAAAGTAATCAAAAAGTACATGCAAAGTAAATGAAAAGTAATCTCAACTTTTTCTAAATAATTGACTTATCTGTATACAAAACAAGTGCATACAACTGCAAACAACTGTATTGTTTTTGCAAAGTATTACTTCACTTACCTGCACCAGGCCTTGCTTGGTTCTAGAAATAAAATAATATTTTTATACAAAATAAATTGGTCTGAGTTCAGTCTTTGAGTGTGTGAAATCATTTATTGCCTGAGTGTGCACAATAAATGCTTAACACTACCCTCTGATAAAGCCTTACTGCTCTACCACACTACCACAAATTTAGAGTAAGGTATTATCTACTTTAGCCTCTGCCTACCTTTGGGGATCCACTGGACTCTGTGCAAACTATAACTTACTTTGGTTTAGTATATACAGAGGGTAGGAATGCATCATATTTTATCATGATATTGCACATTCCTGTTGTTGGAAGCGGGTAGCGTGGTGCAGAGTGGGTGGGCCAAACTCCAGAGGATATGTGCAAAGCATCCACGCAGTACACACAGGCGACACACAAGGCACACTCCAAAAAGAGACGCTACCCAAGATTATGTAAGAATAACTTTTGTATTGTAGAAACACAATGTAATTTCTGTGATCTCTATACTGTGCCAACTGGCACCAGGTCAATATTTACAGGGGAGAGTATATACATGGCAGGGCCAATCGGGACCCTGCCAGAACCATTGCGATATACAAAGAAATTGACGATAAGTCCATCAGCCTCAATTCCTGCAATAAAAACACATCAGGGAGTAACATTAGGCATTAGGCCGGAACACCTGCAATGGAAACATCATGGCATCACCATAAGCGTAAACGACCTGAATAACCCCTGAGGCAGGAACGCTGTAAGGGGAAAACAGTAGGCATCCACCTGTGGGCATAAACATAGTAGGCATGAAGCATTCTCATTAGGGTAAAACGCTAGGCAACATCACATTAGGCATTAGCAGATGCATAAGGCACCTCCTGCGGTACATGGGGCCTAATCATATGAGAATGGGGCATACACATGAGGCATTTCATCATTGCGCGCATTAGGACAGAACATTGGCGTAATGGTGCGTCTCTGGTCACCCTAAACATCCTGTAAGCATTAGGAGGAAAGAAACCATCAGCGTTATAACCACCTGCCTTAGGCGTGAGCAACATTAACAGTACACCTTTTGTAAATACCCCTGGAACAGCTGCCGCAAAGTTGTAGATTAGCCTCTGGCGCTACTGCGCCTGGGGAGCCCCTACTCTGGGACTCTCAAATTACCCATGGCCAAAACATTGCAACTGCCCCCTCTCCGGTGGGGCAGTTGAGTACAGGAAAATCAGTATTGTCCACTGGGAGCCCCCTATGGGTCTCGGAACTGAAAAGGTGCGGCCACTGGGATGTCCAAAACAACATCCTGCCCACCTTGCAACTGGCCTCTTCTGCGGGCAGCTATGGTGCAAAAACGAAACAAGGGCAAGCTGGAGCCCCTCACTGGGCTCTAAAATGACCAATGCCCAAATACGTGGCAACTGCCCGCTACTGGCAGTGCAGCTGGGTCCAGCAGATTAGGCCAGGCAAGAGAAGGAACTGGCCCTGACGTTGGAGCAGCCCGCAACGAGTACTGGCACAGGGGGCGGGCACCGACTGTACCCCGACACACCCCCCAACCACAGGACGGTAGAGCTCCACTCACCGGGCTCCTCTCGCGGAATCAGCTCTTCCCCTTTTCGCTGCAGGCTGGGCAACAGGCGTGCGACTTCCCTTTCCCACACGGGAGCCCCGCCAGCGGCAGCACCTTCCTGGTGGCTCTCCTCGCTGGCGGCCACGACTTCGCTCTTCACCCGGGTCCCGCTCCTGGGGGCCCGGGACTTCACAGACTACACGCGGGGTTCTCCCTTCCACCTGGGAGCCCCGCGAGTCACTTGCGGCATTTCCTCGCCGGGGGGAGGCGGGGTAGGCTCCCACTCTCCCAGGACTTCTCCGACCGGCTTCCTCCGGTCTCGGCCCTGTCTTCCGGGCTGCTTCCTGGCTTCAAGGGGGTGCGGCCGATGACGCGGCCGGCGCCCCGGTTGCTGGGCAACGCGTGCTCACGCGGCCCAGGCCCAGCACTTCCTCCACAGCAGCGCCCGGGTGGCAGCGGTGATCCCGGCCGGCGATGAGGGGTAGACTCCCTCCAACTTGCATTCCCAAGCGGGGTGGGCACCCGCTTCCTTCAGTGAAGTGCGGCAATACGCGGGGTGGGCTCCCGTCGTATTTTTTAAACGTGCGGAGGCAGCTTACACACGGGGTGGGCAACCGCCTACTTTTACAATGCGCAGAGCGCCGCCATTGCGCGGGGTTGGCTCCCGCAGACCTTTTAAGTAAAAACAGTTCTTCCTGGCCACACAGCGCTGCTGGGTCATTAAGTATAGCGCTTCACAGGCACTAGGCAGCCCACCAGCTTCAGGGGCATAAGACAGTGCTCCTCTTCTCCTGGGCACTCAGCACATAGCGCCGCCCACACCAAGCGCTAGATACCAGGCAGGATACAGTCACTCCAAGCGCAGCGCCCACCAAATATGGCGCTCACCTTACGCAGGGCACGCAGTCAGGGTCCCACGAGGCACTAGGGTGCAGGCAGGGAGCACAGGCCAGTCCAGTATAGCACTCTTCTTCCTCAGGCGCTAGTCTGCAGAGCAGTAGGCACTCGGGAGTTGGTCTTCCTGGTTCCCCTCACACTGGACAAGGTCAGACAGGCAGACAGGATTACTCAGCTATCTTGGTGACAGCAGAGCCTCAGCTCAGTCAGCCACAGTAGTGTTGTCTCCTCCTAGCTCCAGCCGCCTTTACTCCGGCAGAGGTTCCCCTGGTCCAGTGGTGCCCTAACTATGGCGCTCCCTGGCCCTGTGGACAACACAGGGGTGCAGATAAGCTTCGGGGCCAGCACACAGGCCCATGTGGCGGTACCTCCTGGCAGCAGGTCCCCTCTCATTCAGGTCCACGCTCTGACTGAGCACATGGCAGACCATCTCCGCTTTTTATATGCCCCACCTACCAGACAGTGCCAGAAGCTTCTTGAAGCGTCTGGGGAAACTGGTTCAAACTGGCCTAGGCGGAGGTGTCCAGCACCCTGTCTGCTAGGTTTCCCTCCAAAAGCTGGGGCTGCTGGGAAGCGAACAACTAGACTGGCAACCCAGCTTCTCCAGACGGGCACAAGCACTCAGCAATGGCGTCCATTTTAAAAGTGACATGTGTAAATACTGAAAGTCAGTCTGCGCACGCCATTGCACAGCACGTCTTATGGCATCTAATACCACACATGGCCTATACATTCCTCTACCATGGGGGAGATAAAGG
This sequence comes from Triturus cristatus, assembly GCF_964204655.1. Lineage (NCBI taxonomy): Eukaryota > Metazoa > Chordata > Amphibia > Caudata > Salamandridae > Triturus > Triturus cristatus. The sequence continues at coordinate 1,786,888,769 of NC_140589.1, read as the reverse complement.
TGCGTACACCATTGCACAGCATTTAACATTTGCGTTTAACATGCATTCACATAACATGTTGCTTCCCATGAAAGTGAAAGAAATCAGGGAAACGGGCCAAGTCCAACACCTGTCCTCTCCTTGCGCTGGCAGCGCTTGTGGCTGCCTGATGCCAACACAGGCAACCCTGTGCCATGGTGCAAGGGTGCTTGTGTAGTAGGCAAGATTGCGTTTGCGCAGAAAGGGAGACCTTTCTGCACAAAAACAATCCTCAGAGGCATTTTCCTCTTTCTAAGTTTTCTGCAGAAAGCAGCACACTTGGAAAGAGGAAACAACAGGGAGAAATTAGGATATTTATCCTTGTTCTGGTGGGAGCATAAAATTCTGATGCATTCCCCGGTCTACCAGTATTGGTAAATCTGGGAATGTGGCAGAATACATGAGTGGATGCATGGTAACACCCACACTCCACCCATGTAATGCCCACACGATGCAGTGTAAGGCAAGGCAGCGGCATGCACTGACTTGTGTTACACCAGGTTCACCAAGCCACGCAACGCCACACAGGGTGGCCTTACGTGGCTTGGTAAATCTGAATATAGGTTTAGCATCACCATGCGTTGCCTTGCGTGGTGCAAGTATGATGCACGATGATGATAAATCTGCCCCAGGATTTTTAACTTCTGTGAGGCTAATGTATTCCAAAGGGTCACATAAATCAGTGTCCACGTGATGGTATGAGTGTTCCTCTCTACTTATTGGTACTCAGCAACAGAGTGCAACAGTACTACAGAAGTAGCAAGGCTAGGAATCAGTGACTCAGGCCCATGCACCAAAAAGTAAATAGGATCTAAAATAACCACATAAAACCAGAGAAATATAAACCATAATATCAACAAGCATTTGCAATGCAATAGATCTCGCATTTGCGAAATTTTGAGCTATTGACATTGTAAATGAGAATGCCTTTTTTAATGTGTTTTGAAGACCTGCAAGTGGTGCATAAACACGCACTTTGTACTTATAGTTGTTGCTTACAAGATGCAAGGCTGGCAGTAACTGTGCCTGTTTGAATGGTTTCAAGAAGTAGGTTTGTCCTAGTTACATTTTTCATATTGAAAATTAGAAGAGTTTTTGTTGCTGGAATACTTTGAGCAGTTGGAGCTGAAAGACGGCACCTATCAAGGCAGCCCGGAAGCACGACATGTCCTGCTGAGATTTTTGAAAGATTTACAAACTCTACCAGTAGGCCAGCTAGTTCCTAAAATAGGATTGATGACTTAAATATCAAGTCTGCTCCGAGATTAAAATGTAGGTTCCTGGTTCAAAATGTTAAAATGCTGAAATTAGGTCAGCATTTATCAGAAACTATAGGAAATCTTTCACACAGGTCTTCAATGATGCAAGAATGCACTTTCCTCTCAATCCCACTTAAACCAAAAGCACCTATAAAAAGAACAGTGGCACAGCAATCTGGAACCAGATGGAGAAAAGGCCTTGGTACATTTTCATAAAAAGAGGCAAATAAAGACATAAGAGTTCTGCCTCCTTATCCTACCGTGTATCTAGCAAAGCATTTTTACTGCACCCAGCGGCCTGTCTCCCAGCGGGGTCATTAGAAAATGCTAATTGACAGTAGCATTTGTTGGCCTCTCCAAAGTAAACAACAGAGCATAATAATAACATTCCCAAAACAATACAAAGCAACCTAACACTCAATTTAAACATAACTGACACAAAACAACAAAACAGTCAGAAAAGAACACAGCAACACAGATCAACTCAACTGCATAATATTACAAAAACACAGCACAATAAAAAACAACAGAGCATAACCAAAACAAAATGCATATGAAAAATAAGGACACACATTCTTGTCATATATCACCACTTCAAGAAAACTCTTTTGAAAATACGGCGGTAAAAAGTGTTTGCACCAGCACTGCCTTATTTTACCACCGAGGCTATGAGTTAGTTTCAGTTAAAAATGTTTTGTGGTCCGCCCTTTTGACTACAGCTATAAAACTGGCCAGTTCTATTTTCCTCACCACTTGTGCAATTAAGAAGAGCTCTGTTTACCACCCAGACATTCCTCACAGACAGAAGTAAGTTAAGTGATGTCTCAATTGCTGAAGCCGGATTTAAGAGCTCATTTTTCAAGGAGTAATTCTCCTGTTGTTATTATTCAATGTCCTTTCATAAGTAAAACACGAGAACAAACCAGAACGAAGCAGGTCATAATAGAAGCCCGCCCGCACCAGCCTGCAGAGATAACTGAAATAGCCGCGCACAAACACCGACAATCTGACAAAGAGACAGGAGTCTCCGAATGTAATTCTAGCTTTCCTAGTTTTTGTGAGACTTATTACAGCAACAGTTTTCACAATTATAACAACTTAGAGGGGAGTTATATATTTTCCACTCAAGTTCAAGTGCTACCTGTTGGGTTTTAAAATGAGGTTGAATGGAAAACTGTCCAAGGGCATTTTCTCCATCGCTTGAAAAGTTTTAACTTGCAGTGCCTATGGCAACCATGGAAACAAAGGACAGTTCACTTATTCTTGTGTGTTCACGTAATATTTACCATGCGCTTAAAGGCTTTGGTGAGAACTGTTTTATTAATTGCTGCGCGAGCTGTGGCGTGATTCATGTCTGTTAAAATATTTGAAGATATACTCACGCTAAGAAGGAAATTACATTGACTCTGCACCAAATGTGCTGTTTACTGCCTGCACATTTGCTACGACAACAAACCATCTGCTAAAAGAAATGTTTAAGAATGTGAAGTCTGAATTTAGAACACTTTATCTTGTTCGCTGGAAAAGTAGAATTCGAGCCAGTCGAGAGGATGAAGATTACTTACTAATTGAATCAATCATGATGTAGAGGAACAAGCAGCATTCCAAGGTCCTGGCACTCCACAGCTTGATTGTGATACTCATTTATTTAGAGGTTTTATAATGCGCTACGAGCCGCTAAAAGCGAGCAGATGAAAGCTCGAGCAAGGCTCAAACGCGAGTGATGTGCGCGTGCTGAAGGGAAAAAAACTGCTATCTGGGAGGGGTGGTGGGGCAGGCAAACACAGCACAGGGAAACACTCGTAATATAAATAAGCAGCGTCCTGGGAGTGGTGTGCACGCGCTGGAAGAGAAATAGCATGCGCTGGCCAGCCCTCGCATACAATGGCTACTGCCGCAGCCTTGTGCATGAGTCGCTGCCATGTTTAGATCAGGCAGAAATGAGCGACACAAACAAAAAGTGCAATCTGGTGGACGAAAACTGTAGTTGGTGGCCGCTGCTTCCGGACTACACGGAAGTCAGTTTGCCATCAACAGCCACTAAAAAGCCAGCTAACATGAGCTGTGCCAACATTCAGCAAATGGCAAGCGGCAGGAGAAACTACCGGCCGCTTGGCAACATGTAGAGATTACTTAATGCCTCGTAGAGGCAGCGCATGCACTGCCTATGCGAGACCTAAAAACCATAATGTTGAATTTTGTGTGGTTTGGGATTTTAGTGGAGTTGTAGTAAGGACTCCCTTAATACGTACATACATTGTTAAGTTAGCATAACCACGTTAGATGTTAGAAAGCCATCTTGCTGCTTTTGCGCACGACACTGCGTTCACATGTTATTGCTTAAACAAACTGCTGACTCGAGCTTTGCCTCACACGAGAGCAATCTGTTGTTACCATCCAGAGCTTTGCGCAGCGACCTTGGTCTGTACATGATGTGACAAACAGTCTGGGTTGTTAGACAATGCATGTTTTCCACTCTAGGTTGATCGACTCACTATTTAGCCATAACACACAGGCAGCTGCAAAATACCTGAAAGTTGGTGCTTTTAATATTGCAGCCCTCATGTTTAATATTCAGACCGAAGACGAGCCTTCCTGCGAGAAGACTCCTGATGCTCCTGTGATGTGATTTCACTAAGCTGATCTTTGAGGTATGGGGTCCCCTATTCAAGCCTAAGAGACCTTCTATTAGCATAATAATAATATTAGCTTCTTAGTAAAGGGAAGGTGGTAATATCCACTGTCATTATAACATGATCACCCCTTTTATATTCTATGGTATTGTAACGATGCTGATGGTTTGATTTTAATCATTTGTCTGCTTGTATTAGCCAAAGTACTGCATCTTAGGACACGTGGTCTATAAAAATAAACTCTTTTTATTTTCACCGTGTCTCTGTTGATTCTGGTTGTGGACTGATGTGAGAATAATATACGAACAGGTATTTCCGATTCCCACCATTCCTGAGAGTATACTGAGTCGCTTGTTCTGGGTTGTCTTTTCATTGGGATCGCCGAGCTAAATCTCGGATAACGAATGGGACACTTATGCTAGCCGGATACTGGGTTCTGGGTTCTGAGGTGAGTTTTTGGTACACCACAATTCACTGAGGTCCTGGGGTTCTACGCATAGTTCTGTATATAAGCAGAATCCCTGCAACATGGCGCACCTAACGTTTGGTCTATGAGTTGAAACACCTTAGTAGTGCTTGTATTAGTCCACAACACCCTCATTCTTGTTTCCGGATAACAAGTCTGACGGATTTAAACCTACCTATTTCTGTTGATATAGGTTTCTTCAAGCTTGATCATTAAAAAGGTTATTGAACCCTTGTGCTACTGAATACTGCAAGTGTAGCTTGTCCTTATGGCGGTAGATATTGCGGCGCATAGCCGTGCAGCTCTGAAACGTCATTTGACGCAGTATGGGGTGCCGGACACTGGTATGAACGTCATCTTTGTGGTAGGAGCCGATGCGGCTCATCCTTATGAGTTGTTCTACTCTTGGGTGACGATTCCGGCGGTGAGTGGGGATGATGATACCTTTCATTCTTACACTGCCACTGCCGTGCCAGCGAACTATACACCGTATAGGACACAGGAAATACCAATATCTGCTTGGCAGCATCATATTTGGTTTAATGGCGCCCTTCCCCATGTGGTTATACCGCCGAGAATGGGCCCTTTATCAATTACAGGGGCCACTTGGCCGGTACTAGCCGGATTTACGCCTCATCCCCGTTACCTCACGGTGACGGTGGCTGAGTTGCGTGTACTACACACTGCCCTTATTACGGTATATAGGGCGTTAGTGCAGTACGTGTCGCGCAATATGCAGGCGGGGGCACCTGCTGTTGCGGGGCAGCCTACTGACCACCACGCGGTAGTCATTAGTCCTGTTATGGTTAATTCTGTTATGGGCAAGCGCCCCCAAACTAGGGATGATTTCCCCTTTTGGCTTGCTGAAAAATTTGACCAAATAGAAGCGGTATACCCGAATACATCTCCTGTGGAGAAACACAGGATCCTTACCATTAGTTTGCCTAAAGACTTGGTCCCTAACGTAGATGATTGTGTTAACTGGGGTAAGGTCTTTGCAGCGACGTACGCGCAGTGCTTTGGCACTCCGTCTATGTTGATGCTGCCCTCCGTTATTAAACATGTTCAAGAGAACCACGGTGCGGAGTCTGCGATAGAATTAGGGATGCGGCTCCTCGGACAGTTTGACCTGGTGGCTACCATGATAATGGGTAACCTTAAGGGTGATGCTTTGCAATTCCAGGTTCGTAATGAACTGAAGAAAGTTGCTGATGAGGATAAGCCGCAGGAATTTGCGAAGATAATCTCGTGTGCATACAGAGATTTGGGTCGTAGCTCTTTAGGAGTTAAGCCTGTGATCAAAACTCCCGATATTAAAATGCAGGGTAAGGCGGAAGCCTCTGGTAAGGATGACCGGCCAAGCTTTCCAAAACAAAATTGGCGGTCTAAACAACAGGGAAAGCAGCAGCAGAAACAGGGCTCTCGGCCTGCCTCTCCCGTTCAGTCAAGTAGTGAACGCACTTATGATCTGCGAGATCGTGCTACTATTAAGTCTCCTGATAGATTTCAGGTTTCTGAACAACGTTCTCCTCGTTCTTCACAGGAAACATCAGCTTCACAGTCCGGTGGCGGAGGCGGTGGCAAAGGTCGGGGTGCTCCACAAACACGTGACCAGCCCCGACAGACTGAGGGTAAAGGCAAGCAGGACGAATTTGCACGACAAAGACCCCCGTTTCAGAAGAAGAAAGTGGCGGCTCTGACGGCAAGGTATGCCTCAGATAGTGCGGACACAGCTTCGGAACCGGACATGGGCGCTGACGCTACTGGACAGCGCAGCGGAAATTACCATAGTCCGTCAAGCTCTGCGGCCATTTCTGGCGGCGACAGCAACTGATATATTGGTTACTGTTGAGACAGCTGACACCAGAGTGGCTCCCCCTGACAGACTTTATGAGATAGTCGTATTAATTGAGGGTGACATACAACGTACAATAAAGGGGATTTTTTTGGGATAATCTGACTACCACCTATGATATCCTCCTAGCGGAGGCAGATTGGCCCCCAGCTTTCATTTTAGAAGCTCCTAGAGGGGAGGAGGTGATCCTCCCGTCCTTTGCGCACACAGTGCCTAAGGACCAGGCTGAAGTGTACGCTGAGGAGTGGGCGCTGGCGCTTGCGCCGGCGGTATATCGTACTCAGGTGGGATGGGACCGGTTGTCCCCCTGCCATGAGATTCCATTGCGGTCTATGCCCCAGCCTCAACCCCAATATCCCATGCGTCGTGAAGCTAGGCCACACGTCGCGGCGATCCTTGAACAATTGGAATATCAGGGTGTTATTGAAACTTGTGTGTCCCCTATGAATAACCCTTTATTCACTGTAACGAAGCCTGACGGCTCGTACCGTTTAGTTTTGGATTACCGGCACCTAAATTCCCATTGCCGGACCTGCGCGGTACAAAATACACATAGCTCGGCTCTTGTCGACAGTCTCGTGCGTAAAAGATTTAAAACGACACTTGACATTTCCAATGGCTTTTTTAGCCACAACCTGTCCACACTGAGTAGCCAGTGGACGGCGTTTACATCGGGCGGCAAACAAAAACAGTTTACAAGATTGGCCATGGGCTACAAAAACAGCCCTGGCGTCTTTTCCGCTCGCGTGGTCTCTCTCTTAGAGAGAATAGACCCCGATGCATACTCCTATGTTGACGATATCTATCTCACGGATGATGAGCTGATGCCACATCTGTCTCGAGTCGACAATATTATTGTGAGTTTTGCAGACTATGGCTACAAATTTAATTTTGCGAAGTCACACATCGCGGAATATACAGTGTTGTTTTTGGGCTACGAGCTCAACAATGAGGGTAAGGGATTAGCTCCTCACTTTCTGGAGAAGTGCGCATGCTTGCGTGCTCCTACAACACTGAAAAAATTACAATCTTTGCTGGGCTTTCTGAATTTCGGACGGACGTATATTCCTGATTATGCCCAGCGTATCAAGCCGCTTTACGCCTTGGTACAACCTTCTTTTTCGAAGTCTAGCTGGCAGCTAGAACACTCTGCTATTTTACAGTCTTTACAGGCTGATCTTCTTGCTTCACAGTACTTGCTGACGCGTGATAACCGCACTAACCTGGTAATAAGAATAGTACCAGGCGCCGTGGGTTTCACGTATTTGACGTTTAATGAGGGCGATACAGTCCCCATTGCGTATAAATCACGCTTGTACACCTCTGCTGAATTACGTTTTTCCACGGTCGAGAAGGTTCTGACTGCTGTACAGATGGCGATCCTTAAAGAACGCGCACTGTCGCATGGGAAACAGATTCTGGTTGTAACACCGTGTCCTGCACCTTGAGGCAGTGACTAAAGCGAGTGTACCAAATTCTAAAGCTTTGCATCCACGGTGGATACAATGGGCCACAACTCTGACGTCACCAGATGTCACTTATATCTTTGACGCCTCATTACAGACTCAAGAGTACTTGCAGTATGAATTCGTTCATCCGGCTCCTCTGTCTTTGCGCCCGCTCGAAGAATACCATTGTGTCATATACACTGACGGCTCGGCGCAGCCCGCGATTGGATCAAAGCACGCTTATTCTGCGGCTTGCGCAATTGTCGTAGGTACATTCGTAAATGGTGAATTCCAATCTGATGCAGTGCATACGCAGTCATTGGGTGATTGTACCGCGCAATTGGCGGAGCTTCGGGCTCTGGTGCTTGCACTGGAGTTTGCTGATCCCCGTGTCACGACTTTAATAGTAAGTGACTCTTTTTATTGTGTCCAGTCCTACAATGACAACTTACACTTCTGGTCAAAAAATGATTATCGAGATACAAAAGGTAGCACAATTAAGCATAAATTGCTTTGGGTTCGAGTGGCAGACTTTAAAGAACGTCTCCCTCTTGTGAATGTTATTCACACTCTTGGTCACCAAAGACTTGGTGTCCATGCTGTCGGTAACAGTTTGGCTGACGAGGCAGCAAAAACCGCAGTGGCTACATACTTAGTGGCAGCAGTTACAAGATCCAAAAGTAAGATTGATGATGACATCTTGGCAGCTATTGCTGCTACAGAGAAGGGAAGTGATTACCCGAAGGGTTTTCCTTCTCGTTATTTTTATCACTTAAGTCCTGATAACGTCCCGTTAGTGAGGATTAACGACGTTGGTGACAGAATTATTCCCAACGCGGACTGCAGACCAGCTCTGATTCTGGCAGCGCACGAGGGGTTGGCGTCAGCCCACGCCGGCGTGTCCGCTACTATATCTCTGTTACAACAACGTTACTGGTGGTTTGGTTTATATAAACAAGCGCGCGCTTATGTTCTTGATTGTGACATTTGCCAACAGATTAAACCTTCTACTGTTGCACGCCCACCACAAACACAGTTGTACATATCAAATAAGCCATTTGGTTGTGTTTATTTAGATCACTGCGGTCCTTTTTCTTCTGATACTGCGTACAAGTATATCTTGGTTGCAGTGGATTCGTGCACACGTTTTCTCTGGGTATGGCCACAAAGGAGTGCTGACTCACGGACTGTCATCAGGGATTTGCGTGTCTTTGTGGGAACTTTTGCGTGTGGTACCTTCCATTCTGATCAGGGCCCTGCGTTCGCCTCTAAGGCTTACAAGGAGGCTATGAGAAATTTGGGGGTCCTAGTCAAATTTTCGTCCCCCTACCGACCTGAGGGTAATAGTGTGGTGGAGCGAATGAACCGTGACTTAAAGCAATCATTGACAGCACGTGTATTAGGCACAGGCCGGAACTGGCTAGCCCATTTGTATAACGTCCAACGTGCACTTAATAATCTCCCTAGAAGGTCTCTGGGTGGGCGGACCCCATACATGATGCTCTTCGAAATCAGAATGTTTGTTCCAGACCTTGATGGTCTAGACATGGCGGCGTCGACCGCACCCTTTGACGTAGATGATCACTGTGCTGTTTTGCAGACTCTACAAGAAGCCAGAGACACTCTTTCGAAGGAACACTTGCCCTCCACGTCTGAAGCTGAGGTTCAGATTCCGGTAGTCGGCTGGCTACCCCGAGTTGGAGACCTGGTCTGTGAGAAGGTGGAGAACAAGAAGGAGTTCGGCCCCTCTTACCGTGCACCGGTTCCAGTGCTTGGAGTGCAGGGTACAAGAACAGTCATTTTACCTCCACTTCCTGGTCGAAAGGAAAACAGGTACATCTCTATTGACAATGTCAAACTTCAGCGAGTGGCCGATACTTCTTAGTCTGACTCCAGCAGTTTCATGCCAGACGATGCAAAGAAATTCAATGTTGGTTCCTGCTTCTACCACCTTGTCTGATGTTGCCATCGAGATGCAGTCAGTTACTGATCCCCTGTTAATACCACCGGCTGGTGGTCTGCCCGACGAGACTGAGTATGCTTATCCTACAAATGGTCACTCGCCTGTTTTACAATCTACGGCGCTTGACCAGTCCCGTTTCTCCTTTGACACTAACTCATTGCCCTCCACTCCCCCTTCGAACATTGCTGTTTTTGCAAGCTGGTTTAAAAGACATTTTTTGGTTACCCCTTGGACATACATCTGGCTATTGCTTTTCAGTATTTTTTTGTTTATGTCCATTGGCTTTGTAATAGTGTTTTTTCGTCTGGTGGATGGCCACTATCTCAAAGAGAGATCAACAATTGGACTTATCAATGGAACTTTGGCCCCCCACTCCTCGTCCCACATCATGAAAAGGGACCAGACTTTTGTGAATATTACTGCCTGGCCCGTTTTGGATGGAATCGCGTGGGATGCTGTTAAATTCCAAATTCATGGACCTACAGAGGTCATCAATGTACCTAATGTGTTTCGTGTTTCTATGGGTGATGTAGTTAAACAGAACATACGTTCTGATGATTGGGATGTACACGCCATTGAAGCACTGTTTTCAGATTTGAAATATTATGCCGCTTTTGATGCTGAAGATTTATATGAAAATGCGGCTAACTATGCGGAACAGTATTGTTTTCAGCATTATGGCAATCACTTCCTGCACAAAGCGAATACATTTAGAAATTTTGTAAATTTTACCCAATGGGAACACTGTCCCACCCCCTCTTTCGGCAGTTCACCTACATTAGTTGATAAGTATACTTATTTTCCTGATTTCAGTGTTTCCGACCCGGCATCCTTTTATTTTAAAGTTATGCCTGAGTCTGCCTCAAAGGTTAGACTGACACACACCAAATTGCTTTATTCTAAGTCCTTTATGGATGAGTTGTCAATAAAAGGTTATGATCTATGGAAGGCTACTATTGATCTTAAGTCGGTTTGGGGTTCCAAACCGTGGCAGGTTCAGGGAACTGAAGCTTTACACCGTGCCTGTCTCGTACCAAATCATATGTTGTTTTTAAATTCAACCATCTTCCAAACCACCTGTTTCGGATTGGCCACTTCTAAAAAACTAAATTCACCTTCTGTGCCGGATCTGGGCGCTTACCCCAATTGGGATAACCACACAGATCTGTCCCTTCCTGCTTTGCAGTCATTAGTTTCTAATACATCTTTCAATATTTCGAAATTTAGTAGTGAAGGATGGTTAATTTGGCAAAGCAGTTCTGATACCTGTCAACGTCGTTTTCTAGGGCTGAAACCAGGGTATACTCAGGAACGCGTAGACCCTCGGTTTGAGTCGTCACATACAGTAACTACATACTCTGTAGGGAAATTATGTCAGTCCTGGCTGCAACATTCCACCTTGGCATCTGTCAAAGTTCATTTATCAAAATTACATGACAAAATAGATTTGAATGATTTTGTTAAAGGTCCTGTGGGTGGCAGATCCAAAAGGTGGGCGTATGCTATTTACAACGAAGTATGGAAATTGTCGCAAATTGAGGCAGCTTCGCGATTGAGAGCTATTGATCAGGCTAATATGGAAAAGGTATTAGCAGTTATTGATAACAGCATTAGCACTCTTTCTTCTCGTATTTATACATTAGATAATATTGTTTCTTCAATTGTTGATATTGTACATGATGATATGTCGGTATTGTATCATGGTCAAAACCAGTTGCGTTCTGTTATGCAGTTTGCATGGACATTACAAACGTTAAAGGCAGGGAAGGTCCCCTGGGACTATCTGAATACAACATCATTATTTCTTCCCTTTAACCTTACTGACAAGCAGCAGTTCATGTCCATGAAAGATGCTTCATATTCCTTGTTACATATTGAAAAGTTGGAGCCGTTACCTTTCTCTGTGGCGGAATTGGATTCAGCAGTGTGGTTATTACATGGGTTGATAACTCTCCCGTTCGCGCTTTTTAAGTTTACATCCTGTATGAAACACTATGCTCTGGGTAGATATGAACAGCTGGGTACCGCTTTCATACATGAGGTTTGGTCCCTCCCTTTTACGTATAGATGTACAAGAGACGGTACTGAGGTTTATCTGAAAGGTGAGGAATGTACGACGACACCTGATCATTCTGTGGTATGTAGGCACATTCAGTTACACGGTGCTTGTAATGTACACGCCCCGAATTTGGCCTGCGTCCTCAAAGGTATCCCGGTGCCAGTGATTACACCATCTTTCACGCTGCTTGCAAACGGTAGTTATTTGATTTTGAATAATGAAGCTTGCTGCGGGATGTTAGTGGGAATCCCATATATAGTAACTGTTTCGCAGAGAGTGGTCTGCTGCAATAATGTTCTCTTCCCACCCCCGCATGGGCGGCTGGATGTTTCCATCTGTCCTTCGATTCCGACCTTGAAAGCAGAGTTCAACATGATGAGCAGAATAAGAGCTCTATTGTCCCAAAAGGAGGTGCCGTTGACTTCCTCCCGAGAAACATTTGTCCTTCACGTGGCAAATATGCGCACTGAGGTACAGGCGCTTTTAAATACTGACCTCCGCCTGCATTTTGGAGCTTTGATCCAAACAATATTCAATGCCTCGTCCACAACCGGCCTGGCTCATTTTTTTAAACTTGTGGGCTCATGCCTCGTGACCTCTTTCCAAACTATTTTTGGTGTGATTCCGGCATTTTTTCATTCGATTTTCTCGAGCGTCTTTGGAGGTGTCCCGTTGATTCTGACGCTAGTGGCAGGTGTGCTACTTTTACTTTTCATGCTACGGAATGGCTGCTTTTTCTGTGCCACACGACAGCCTGTCCCGTCTGCAGCTTCTTCGTGACAGGATGCTTGAATACTATGGCGTCCTGCCATTGGCGACTTTGAGCCTGGCATATGGATTATCCTTCCGGTATTCCTACTTCACCTGCGTGCAACCTGTCTTTCACTGCCTAGATTGTCCCTTTGAATGGCCTCTGGATTTGTGCTTAACCAACACGGTGTCTCCGGACCCGGATTATGATCGACTGATGAGGCCCTTAGTGTCTCACGAGTTCACCTGTTCTGGTGTTCGGATTATGGCCTGTGGTGCGGCGCATGGAATCCTGGGTAATTGGGACATCGCAAGGGCGGCATATGACTTCTTGGATATGAGTTATTTGGAAGTACACGCTGGTTGCCCTCTGATGGTGCTAGAGGCTCCGCTAATGGAAGAACATGTATGTTCCTTTTCTTTGATTAACTGGATGGCTGAAACCTTCAGTGGCCGTGCCAACGATTTTCTGCTGGAAGCAGTGGCCACGTATGCTGCATATACGTTCATGGATTGAGTGAACTGTCGTCCACTGTGTTTTCCTCACGTGTCTTGAACAGTACCTGTGCCTCTGCACTTCTGCCCGGTGAGGCGTTTTTTCATTTTTTCACCCCCCGCTGCACGTTTGAGGTTTTTTGTTTTTTCTCTCGACTTTTGGTTTTTTCATTCTCGGACTTTGCCTGAACTGAAACTTGTTTTTTAAATTGGATACGCCTTGTTCTGCTCTGTCGCACTTGAACGCTGCGTTCTCTCTTTTCTTGCATACTAAATAGTGCTTCGATCAAGGGGGCATGTAGTAAGGACTCCCTTAATACGTACATACATTGTTAAGTTAGCATAACCACGTTAGATGTTAGAAAGCCATCTTGCTGCTTTTGCGCACGACACTGCGTTCACATGTTATTGCTTAAACAAACTGCTGACTCGAGCTTTGCCTCACACCAGAGCAATCTGTTGTTACCATCCAGAGCTTTGCGCAGCGACCTTGGTCTGTACATGATGTGACAAACATTCTGGGTTGTTAGACAATGCATGTTTTCCACTCTAGGTTGATCGACTCACTATTTAGCCATAACACACAGGCAGCTGCAAAATACCTGAAAGTTGGTGCTTTTAATATTGCAGCCCTCATGTTTAATATTCAGACCGAAGACGAGCCTTCCTGCGAGAAGACTCCTGATGCTCCTGTGATGTGATTTCACTAAGCTGATCTTTGAGGTATGGGGTCCCCTATTCAAGCCTAAGAGACCTTCTATTAGCATAATAATAATATTAGCTTCTTAGTAAAGGGAAGGTGGTAATATCCACTGTCATTATAACATGATCACCCCTTTTATATTCTATGGTATTGTAACGATGCTGATGGTTTTGATTTTAATCATTTGTCTGCTTGTATTAGCCAAAGTACTGCATCTTAGGACACGTGGTCTATAAAAATAAACTCTTTTTATTTTCACCGCGTCTCTGTTGATTCTTGTTGTGGACTGATGTGAGAATAATATACGAACAGGTATTTCCGATTCCCACCATTCCTGAGAGTATACTGAGTCGCTTGTTCTGGGTTGTCTTTTCATTGGGATCGCCGAGCTAAATCTCGGATAACGAATGGGACACTTATGCTAGCCGGATACTGGGTTCTGGGTTCTGAGGTGAGTTTCTGGTACACCACAATTCACTGAGGTCCTGGGGTTCTACGCATAGTTCTGTATATAAGCAGAATCCCTGCAACAGAGTTTCAGCAAGGGGCTTTTTTCACTGTCCCACTTTACCTCTCATCCTTCCTTTCTTCTTTGATACCTTCCAAATGTTGCTCATTGGAGTCACATACCCCTTCTCATTTCTCCTACTTAGTGCAACAGTGCTTGTGCATCACCATTAAACATTTTAAAGTGATTAATACTTGTTGTGTTGTGATACTAAAACACGTGTTTATTTGAAGGAAATCAACAAATTTTGAGGATCCCTATATTTGTGTCCAGCCATTACTTCATGCTTCTAGCCCTTGTGCTGATCAGCTGGTCTTGCTAAGGTGGTGGTCTAGAGGTAGCCTTTCAGGGGACAGGCTGTGCAACTGATTGTAGTGCTTATCAAAACTAACACAAGCTCATAGGCAAATAATATTTTGTTGTACATTCCTCAGATTGTTGCATGCAATCTCAAAAAAGCCTCCTCTGTATTCCCAAGAAAATTGACTTTTTGTTTTGAGAAAGATGCTATATTAAGGGGGCGTGGCCAGCAACATGGCTGACTGAGACGTGTCTCTGCAGAGCTCCGGCTGGAGCGATAAATCCGTACTAAATCCTGCTGCCTGACATCTCCCAAGAGGTACTGAGACTGCACTAAAATAACCAGAATCACTCTGGAGTCAAAAACACCCTTCCGGTTCGACCCAAGACGAAGAATCAACGAAGAACGGGAAAGGGCCTAAGTGACGGCACAGCCCTGCGGCCTGACGGAGAAATGGCACGTCCGGTGGAAATCAACTCTCCCTCCCTTCCCAACGTAAGGAGGGAAAAAGGAATCTGCGGACGGTAACTGGAAATCCGAGGACAGGAGCGCAAAACCAGGTGAGACAAGCAACACCCCATCGGTGGGTAGCAGTGAGCGGAAGGCTGCACGAAGAGGTGGGGAGGGGGCGGCGACCGTGGGGGCCACGTCCGGCCTTGGCGGCGAAGACACAGTGACAGGGCTTGCACATCCCAAGAACCAGAAGGGACGAGCAACTCCATGTAAACAGGCAGCCGTGAGTAGAGGACTGCGCGAGAAGGCGAAGGTGATACCGTGATCGCGTAGGCCACGTTGGACCTAGGAGGCGAACACGCAGAGATTGGGCTTGCAACAAACCTTGGCAGTAGAAATATCGAGACTGGGCCTGAGCATACCGGCCATCTCACAGGGCAATGCCGAAGGAGCTGCCGCGGCTGATGAACGGTCCCCGGGACCAGGACCGCCGATCTCCCTGCCTACGCTACCTACTCCCTTGCCCCCCAGACAATGCAGCGAGGAAATAAAAGAAAGAAGCAACTCAGGCCCTGTGAGAGGGGGACAAGGTGGGAGCAACAAGCAAGGCCGAGTGGCCAGAGGGGGAGCAGGCGAATGGACCACGGGAGAGCGTGACCTTGGATGCCACACCGGGCCTAGGTGGTGAAGAAACAAAGAGTGGGCTCGGGCACCCCAAACACGCCGTGGGGTGGTGCAGGGGGAGCCGCTGCTGCGTGCAGACAGATGATCCCTAGGAACGAGACCAATGCCCTCCCCACCTGAACATTCCCTACCACAACCCCTCGATGCTAGATCCAGGCCATAGGATAGGAACATCCCAGGCCCTAAGAGGAGGGGGCATGGAAGGAGCAACAAGAAATGTAGTACAAGCAACACCACATGGCTGGAGGGAGAGTCAATGATTAGATCACAGGAAGGAGCAGAATGGTGCGTGGCCCTTGTTGAACCTGGAGACATCCCCTCCCCCTGGTCCAGCGTAGGCCGAGGCAGCAACACAGATTAAGCCACACATCACTTCAATGACGGGGGAGACAAGAGGATCGAACACAGAGGGGCACCAAAAGCAGTGAAAACTCGCCAGACATAGGAAAAGGTGAGTTAAGGACCACTAGACAAGAGGGAGCACAAGAGGACGAGTAGAAAGGTTGCTGAAAGTGGCCAGATAAGCAAGACGCCAAGACATAACCTAGGACTCCGAGAAAGACACAAGGAAAGGAACACAAGAGGGGCTGCATAGCCGGCGAAAAGGACAAAAGGACCACCCGTAAGATTCGCCCCAGACGCGTGAGAATTTAACCAGGTGCTAGCAGAAACAGGCAGAGACCCATCAGACAGGAAGAACTACAAAAGCGCTGGAGGGAGGGTGGCTAAGAAAGGCCAGAGGCCTATGGCACAAAGAAACAGCTCAGAAGCCACCACTCTAGCCGGAAGATTGGGGAACTCCGGGGGAGAGAGAGAGACCAACGCCACACACCGTCTTACAAGAGCAGGGCACTTCACCTAACCCCCCTAGGACAAGAAGACTTGGGGGAAGTAGAGAGAGGCAGAAGAGTAACCCTGCACTGCGTAGCCTGGATGCGAAAGGCCGGACTCAGACCACCACGTGCCCTCAACGATCCCCAAGAGACCTACCACCAAAACAGAGAGAAGAAAAAGCTACCCTCTAGCACAAGACAACACAACATCGCCCAAGGGGATACCATTCGCCCCCCCTCACATGCATTCAGCGATGGAGAGAGACAAAGAGCCCAACCCCCACAACAGGGAAAAATGGATCGCTATACAAAGCAGGTCACTCCCCCTGAAATGCCGCAACCCCCATTATCAGACACGACCATGCTCCTCCAGGGCATACAATCCTCAAGAGAGATACTGGAAGCCAAAATAGGGGAGGTAGGATCTGAAGTAACACTGCTGTGCCAAGATCTGAGGAATGTATCTGAAAAAGGGGCCACAGCAGAAAAACGCATTACGGAAACCGAAGTGGCGCTGAAGGGGATACGAACAGGAATGGCAGAGCTTTGGCAGGCCGGCACGAGCGCACTCTGGCGCATTGAAGATGCAGAAAAGAGGGCCCATAGGAACAATCTCAGATTTGTGGGCTTTCCTGAAGGGGTTGAGCAGGCAAATGTGTCAAACTTCCTGTCCACATGGCTGAAAATTGTTATTACAGCAGAAAAATGACCCACCTGTTTTGTGATAGAAAGGGCGCACAGGGCACTGAGCGCATGACCCCCCCCAGTGCACCTCCGAGACTAATAATCACGAGGTTATTCAAGTTCCTGGATAGGGATATCATCCTGAGGGAAGCTAGAAGATTGGGAAAAGTACGACATGACAACTCAAAAATAATGATCTTCCGGACTATAGTCGAGAATGCAACGTCAAAGGCGGACCTTTGATGCAGTAAAGGTCAAACTGAAAGCCCACAAAATACAGTATATGTTAATGTTTCCTGCAAAACTCAAAGTCATTTTCATGGGCAAGACATACTTTTTTCAGTCTCCATAAGAGGCCTGGACGTGGGTGGAGGAAAGGCCAGCCCTCCATCCCCAGATGAAAAACTAACTGGATCACGTCCGCCAAATACAACGTATGCCAGAACATCTGGAAAGACACCTCGCAAACACAAATTTGAATACCAGAGAAGCCAGGCCAAAGGGGGCACCCCATATCTGCTAAGAGGAGCAACAAGATCTAGCAGTGACCCAAAGAAAAGAGGGACACCTCACACATCAAGGACACCCAAAGGAACAGATGACTCCAGCGTACGAGAATCTGTTTCTGAAACTGAACATCAAAATGCACACATACAAATAGGGAAAACAGAAGATAAATACCACCCATGCAGGCCCCCATAGATATTAAAACCCTCAAATGCCTGATTTGGAATGGGAATGGCCTTGGAGACAGAATAAAAAGGGGACTGGTTCTATGCCATATTAAACACCTTCATCCAGATGTGGAGATGCTCCAGGAGACTCACCTACAAGGCACCAGATGGGGATTTCTAGGGAGAGGAGCATGCAGAGTTTTGGCACACACGCTTACACCGCTGGATCCCGAGGGATGGTGATCATGATAAGAAAGACACTCCCTTTTGACACGACTTGCATATGCATATGGACAGACTCCGGTTGAACATATGCCAGGGTGACGGGTACTTGGGGCAGACTGAGACTAACCCTGATCTGCGCTTTTGCCCCTCCGCGATTGCAGACACACACACTACACAAAATCACAGAAATCCTCGTCGAAGCCCCAACCTCACTACTTATGATAGGAGGGGACTTCAACGATGTGATGGACATGTCCCTAGAATGCATTGGAGGCAGACAACAGAAGACCCCCACCTACAGCACTGGCACAATTTGCTAACACAATGGGGTTGGTAGATGTACGGCAGATACAGAAACCACAGGCCAAACAATACTCATACTTTTCTGGGGCCCACAAGGTGTACTCTAGGCTAGACTACATCCTTATTCCAAAACGTGAAGTGGGAGAGGTCCAAGAAGCAGAATACCTAGCCAGAGGGCTGTCTGATCACTCACCACTGTGGATTAAGCTGGGGAACAGGAGTCAGAAAAAGTAATCACAGTGGAAGCTCATGGCCTGAGACCTCAAAAACGAATCCATTATCCGCGGTCTAAGGACCGACACCGAGCTCTTCTCTATAGAAAACGAGGGAACGGTTGAATCAAGGGTCACACTCTGGGAGGCATACAAAGCAGTGTTAAGAGACAGGGCGCAAAACCACATAGTGTGGGAACGGAAAAAAGAAGTGGAACCGATAGAAGACATAGAACACCAACTCGTTATGCTAGAGGAGCAGATAATCACAAGACATGACCCACAGATCATTCGACAACTGGAGGCACTTGGACAGGATTATAGAGACATAGTGCACAAAGCGTTTAGAGACCAGCATTTAGCCACTCTCCATCAATTGTACAATGCAGGAGACAATGCCAGGAAACTCCTGGCCTGGCTTGGCAAAAAGGAAATGGAAAACAGATGGGTTCAGTCCATAGTAGATGGCCAAGGACAGGAAGACATAACCGACGAACATATTGCGGAAGCGGTCGCCACGCACTACAAAGACTTCTATAAGGAGAAACCCTTAGCTGATTGTGGCATCCTAGGCTTCTGTCCCTGTTGCCAGGAGCTTCAGAATGTAATGATGTGATATGCTCCTGGCAGCAGTTGAAGCTGTGCATTCTCCTGAATAACAGTGTTGGTGGTAACCAGGTGCACAGCATATAAACAGCCCCAGAATGCATCAGCCTGAACACAATGGCGTCCCTCTATGTCATTGCAAGGCGGTTAAGTATACGAGCTGCAGCACAAAGGACCTGGAGACGACAGGAACGCATATACAGATTGCGCATCACCTTTTTCCAACTCAAGAGGTTGAAATCCATGAGAGGTACAGGCTTCACCCAAACACCATCCTGGACCTGATACGGGACCTGTACCCATTCCTGGAGCACCAGACACCAAGGGCGCAGGCAATACCTCCACATGTACAGATACTCTGTTGCCTGCACCTACTGGCATCCGGCAGTTACCAGGGGGTAATAGCTGTGGCAGGTGGAGTCTCAAAGAGTTGCCTGTCACGTTTCTTCAATACATTCCTGGACGCCATGTTGCTGCACACTATATCCAATTCCCCAGCACACAGGCAGAACTGCATAAGACCAAGATGGACTTTTATCAGAAGGCCCAGTTCCCACTCATCATAAGGTGCATTGACGGGACACATATACCAATCTGCCCCCCCGCTGCGACTGAGTACATCTAACGCAACCGCAAATCCACACATTCAATAAATGTACAGGTTATATGTGATGCTTCTCATATCATCACCGACATAGTTGTAAAATTCCCAGGAAGCACGCATTATTCCTACATATTCAGGAACAGTGGAATCTATACCCGTCTTGTTGTGAGTGAATGTGGAGAAGGCTACCTGCTAGGTAAATCCATGTGACACACCCTGAAGTATACATTTGATGCAACGATTGCTGACTGTGAATAATTTTCCTTTCTTTTACACTTAGGTGATAGCGCATATGCGGTGCGTGCTTTCATCCTGACTCCGTACCTCAACCCATCTACCCCAAGTGAAAGGAGATATAATGTGGCACATAAATCTACGCGCAATGTGGTGGAGCGTACATATGGCATCCTCAAAAGCAGGTCCTGTTGCCTCCACAAAAGTGGAGGTGCACGGCAGTACTGGCCCCTGATCTGCTGCAAAATAATAGCTGCATGTGCCATGCAGCATAACCTTGCCACAAAGAGGGGGACACCCGTGGAAATCTGTGAATCAGAGGATGAGGAATGTCCCCAGCCACAGTACAGCTCTGCAGGCGTCGCAGCTGCACCAGATGGGAGACAGAGACGGGCAGAGATCACACACAACTATTTCTGAGTAAGTAATGAGACAAAGCTAGTAACTGGAATTGTGTGACGGTGTTTAATTGACCTTCAGTCAGGCAATTGTACAACACACCGCGACACTATGATGGCCTCATAGTGCCTGGTCAAGCCAAACATGGCATAGTCACTCCACCATGCAACATCCCTAGTCCCATTGGTGCAGTTCTGAGCATAAAATCTTCCCCTGCTTCCACGGACGGAATGATTTCACAGTCACACGCACATACACACATCACACGCTGGTGGGGCCCATAACACCAACATTCATTCTCATCACACTATCCGTGCCTAACAGATGAGATTCAATCTCCCACGAACTACAACTTCTATACTCTGGATAGAGGAAACCACATCTATTGATTTACCCTACTAGTTCCTCCATCCGGAGGTCGACTAGATCATTTAGTTAAGATAGGTTTTGATGGAAAATCACTTTAACATTCATTAAAATCAATAAAACATTACCAGAAATAATCACCCGACACAGTTCTTCAAATAATGATTTCTTTATCTAATTAAATTGCAGGTTAAATCCTAACAGTGCCATAATATCTTTTGTCATATTTACCTATTCTGCCTAATTGTCGTTTTCTAAGTCAGAACCGGTCCTCAGCAAATTCAGTCAGAGTGTTGCTCACTCATATGGCGTCACCGTCCTCTCCGTCAGCGTCGGGACCTCAGATCATCAGTTCAGAAAGTGGCGCTCAGGGAACAGCTAGCTACTAGCCTCCCTGGTCTACTAATATTTATACTAAAATTTACATATAAAAGATACATTTTTATTATTCCTAGGCTCCTGATTGGCTGGATTCAGTTACATCCAAATACATTAAGAAACAGTATGTAATATTCCCATATGGATAATGAATAAACTAGGTGCATGGGAAAGGATGTCCCCAGGTCAAAAAGTATCAGTCTATTGTGAACTGGTTCCCAAATGGCAACAATTGCTTCACGTTCAGGGACATTGGCATCTCGCCCAGAGTAGTCTTCATGGACATGGCATATCAGGTCACACAAAGGACACAAATGAAGTCAGTGCAGGCGCCTTCCTCCATTGTTCAAATGATGTATTAATGTACTTTAGGTAGGCTTCATTCGGCGGCCATTTTTTGGTGGGCCAGAATAGTCAACTTAAGTGAAGAAAACACAAAACGTAATTAATACATTGAAATAATTAAAACAGTGTTATTTCCCTGCTAATAACCATATGTGCGTGCATTTATCTAGCCAAATGCAACATCTAAAGCCATTAATGCATGTTTATTTAAGCGCAAATCACATTAACACTGCTTAAGCAACACTTATCGTTTTAATATGCATACAACTTAGTTCACTTATTATTATGAGCCATGCAAATGCATTCCCACGGGTATTCTCTTGGTTAATCAGGTTGGTTAGTACCATCACATCAATCAATTAATTATTAGAATTAATTATTTAGTCGTTTTAATATAAACTTATATAAATGGATTGGGTATACTAAAATTTGTATTTTTCCCGCTCCATCAATCCCCCCTTTGGTGATTTTATCACCAACAAAACCCACAAAAATCAATTTATTTCCCATTTTTAAGGAAATTTGAAATGTCTTCTTGCTCAATTAAAATTCTGTTTCCCTTTCATCGTCTCTTTTTGTTCTGTCATACATGCTTTCCTTCCATTCTTCCATTTCTATTTCATTGAGATCTTTTTCTGGTTTCTTTTCTCTCTTTTTGTAAATTTCTCGTTTAGCCTTCTTTTTATTTCTTCTATATCTACAACACATACATCCTAATCTAAGTATCAATAATACGAAAATCACACAAGTTAATGGAAATAATATTTTTCCAATAATAGTACTACCTAATTTACCTAAGAAAGCTTTAATAGCAGCCATCTTATTACTCATTCTAGTCCAGATACTTTCAAACTCCAGTGGTTTTATTTCATCATGCAATTCTGTAATATTCTCAATATATACTTTTAGATCTTTGCTTTCATCAGGAATGTAAGTGCAACAATGTTGAACTTTCAGCATTCCACAGACTCCACCCTCTTTTGCCAATAAAATATCAAGGGCAAGTCGATTTTGCATAATCATAGCACGCATAGCAACCATTTCAGTGTTTACCAAAAGAAAACCTCCAGCGGTGCTTGTTGACAAGCGATCCACTATGGTTGACAATTTCCGAATATTATTTGCATTCCAAGATATTCCCACTGCTGGTATCAAGGCTCCAAAAATATCACCTACAATTTCTAACCGAGTTTTTAGTGGAGTTTCAGCAAGGGGCTTTTTTCACTGTCCCACTTTACCTCTCATCCTTCCTTTCTTCTTTGATGCCTTCCAAATTTTGCTCATTGGAGTCACATACCCCTTCTCATTTCTCCTACTTAGTGCAACAGTGCTTGTGTATCACCATTACACATTTTAAAGTGATTAATACTTGTTGTGTTGTGATACTAAAACACGTGTTTATTTGAAGGAAATCAACAAATTTTGAGGATCCCTATATTTGTGTCCAGCCATTACTTCATGCTTCTAGCCCTTGTGCTGATCAGCTGGTCTTGCTAAGGTGGTGGTCTAGAGGTAGCCTTTCAGGGGACAGGCTGTGCAACTGATTGTAGTGCTTATCAAAACTAACACAAGCTCATAGGCAAATAATATTTTGTTGTACATTCCTCAGATTGTTGATGCAATCTCAAAAAAGCCTCCTCTGTATTCCCATGAAAATTGACTTTTTGTTTTGTGAAAGATGCTATATTAGGGGGGCGTGGCCAGCAACATGGCTGACTGAGACGTGTCTCTGCAGAGCTCCGGCTGGAGCGATAAATCCGTACTAAATCCTGCTGCCTGACATCTCCCAAGAGGTACTGAGACTGCACTAAAATAACCAGAATCACTCTGGAGTCAAAAACACCCTTCCGGTTCGACCCAAGACGAAGAATCAACGAAGAACAGGAAAGGGCCTAAGTGACGGCACAGCCCTGCGGCCTGACGGAGAAATTGCACGTCCGGTGGAAATCAACTCTCCCTCCCTTCCCAACGTAAGGAGGGAAAAAGGAATCTGCGGACGGTACCTGGAAATCCGAGGACAGGAGCGCAAAACCAGGTGAGACAAGCAACACCCCATCGGTGGGTAGCGGTGAGCGGAAGGCTGCACGAAGAGGTGGGGAGGGGGCGGAGATCGTGGGGGCCACGTCGGGCCTTGGCGGCGAAGACACAGTGACGGGGCTTGCACGTCCCAAGAACCAGAAGTGACGAGCAACTCCATGTAAGCCGGCAGCCGTGAGTAGAGGACTGCGCGAGAAGGCGAAGGTGATGCCGTGATCGCGTAGGCCACGTTGGACCTAGGAGGCGAACACGCAGAGATTGGGCTTGCAACAAGCCTTGGCAGTAAAAATATAGACACTGGGCCTGAGCATACCGGCCATCTCACAGGGCAATGCCGAAGGAGCTGCTGAGGCTGATGAACGGTCCCCGGGGCCAGGACTGCCGATCTCCCTGCCTACGCTACCTACTCCCTTGCCCCCCAGACAATGCAGCGAGGAAATAAAAGAAAGAAGCAACTCAGGCCCTGTGAGAGGGGGACAAGGTGGGAGCAACAAGCAAGGCCGAGTGGCCAGAGGGGGAGCAGGCGAATGGACCACGGGAGAGCGTGACCTTGGATGCCACACCGGGCCTAGGTGGTGAAGAAACGAAGAGTGAGCTCGGGCACCCCAAACACGCCGTGGGGTGGTGCAGGGGGAGCCGCTGCTGAGTGCAGACAGATGATCCCTAGGAACGAGACCACTGCCCTCCCCACCCGAACATTCCCTACCACACCCCCTCGATGCTAGATCCAGGCCATAGGATAGGAACATCCCAGGCCCTAAGAGGAGGGGGTATGGAAGGAGCAACAAGAAATGTAGTACAAGCAACACCACATGGCTGGAGGGAGAGTCAATGATTAGATCACAGGAAGGAGCAGACTGGTGCGTGGCCCTTGTTGAACCTGGAGACATCCCCTCCCCCTGGTCCAGCGTAGGCCGAGGCAGCAACAGAGATCAAGCCACACATCACTTCAATGATGGGGGAGACAAGAGGATCGAACACAGAGGGGCACCAAAAGCAGTGAAAACTCGCCAGACATAGGAAAAGGTGAGTTAAGGACCACTAGACAAGAGGGAGCACAAGTGGACGAGTAGAAAGGTTGCTGAAAGTGACCAGATAAGCAAGACGCCAAGACATAACCTAGGACTCCGAGAAAGACACAAGGAAAGGAACACAAGAGGGGCTGCATAGCCGGCGAAAAGGACAAAAGGACCACCCGTAAGATTCGACTCAGACGTGTGAGAATTTAACCAGGTGCTAGCAGAAACAGGCAGAGACCCATCAGACAGGAAGAACTACAAAAGCGCTGGAGGGAGGGTGGCTAAGAAAGGCCAGAGGCCTATGGCACAAAGAAACAGCTCAGAAGCCACCACTCTAGCCGGAAGATTGGGGAACTCCGGGGGAGAGAGAGACCGACGCCACACACCGTCTTACAAGAGCAGGGCACTTCACCTAACCCCCCTAGGACAAGAAGACTTGGGGGAAGTAGATAGAGGCAGAAGAGTAACCCTGCACTGCGTAGCCTGGATGCGAAAGGCCGGACTCAGACCACCACGTGCCCTCACCGATCCCCAAGAGACCTACCACCAAAACAGAGAGAAAAAAAAGCTACCCTCTAGCACAAGACAACACAACATCGCCCAAGGGGATAAAATTCGCCCCCCCCCTCACATGCATTCAGCGATGGAGAGAGACAAAGAGCCCAACCCCCACAACAGGGAAAAATGGATCGCTATACAAAGCAGGTCACTCCCCCTGAAATGCCGCAACCCCCATTATCAGACACGACCATGCTCCTCCAGGGCATACAATCCTCAAGAGAGATACTGGAAACCAAAATAGGGGAGGTAGGATCTGAAGTATCACTGCTGTGCCAAGATCTGAGGAATGTATCTGAAAAAGGGGCCACAGCAGAAAAACGGATTACGGAAACAGAAGTGGCGCTGAAGGGGATACAAACAGGAATGGCAGAGCTTTGGCAGGCCAGCACGAGCGCACTCTGGCGCATTGAAGATGCAGAAAAGAGGGCCCATAGGAACAATCTCAGATTTGTGGGCTTTCCTGAAGGGGTTGAGCAGGCAAATGTGTCAAACTTCCTGTCCACATGGCTGAAAATTATTATTACAGCAGAAAAATTACCCACCTGTTTTGTGAGAGAAAGGGCGCACAGGGCACTGAGCGCATGACCCCCGCCAGCGCACCTCCGAGACCAATAATCACGAGGTTATTCAAGTTCCTGGATAGGGATATCATCCTGAGGGAAGCTAGAAAATTGGGAAAAGTACGACATGACAACTCAAAAATAATGATCTTCCGGACTATAGTCGAGAATGAAACGTCAAAGGCGGACCTTTGATGCAGTAAAGGTCAAACTTAAAGCCCACAAAATACAGTATATGTTAATTTTTCCTGCAAAACTCAAAGTCATCTTCATGGGCAAGACATACTTTTTTCAGTCTCCAGAAGAGGCCTGGACGTGGGTGGAGGAAAGGCCAGCCCTCCATCCCCAGATGAAAAAAAAACTGGATCACGTCCGCCAAATACAACGTATGCCAGAACATCTGGAAAGACACCTCGCAAACACAAATTTGAATACCAGAGAAGCCAGGCCAAAGGGGGCACCCCATATCTGCTAAGAGGAGCAACAAGAACTAGCAGTGACCCAAGGAAAAGAGGGACACCTCACACATCAAGGACACCCAAAGGAACAGATGACTCCAGCGTACAAGAATCTGTATCTGAAACTGAACATCAAAACACACACATACAAATAGGGAAAACAGAAGATAAATACCACCCATGCAGGCCCCCATAGATATTAAAACCCTCAAATGCCTGATTTGGAATGGGAATGGCCTTGGAGACAGAATAAAAAGGTGACTGGTGCTATGCCATGTTAAACACCTTCATCCAGATGTGGAGATGCTCCAGGAGACTCACTTACAAGGCACCAGATGGGGATTTCTAGGGAGAGGAGCATGCAGAGTTTTGGCACACACGCGTTACACCGCTGGATCCCGAGGGGTGGTGATCATGATAAGAAAGACACTCCCTTTTGACACGACTTGCATATGGACAGACTCCGGTTGAACATATGCCGGGGTGACGGGTACTTGGGGCAGACTGAGACTAACCCTGATCTGCGCTTTTGCCCCTCCGCGATTGCAGACACACACACTACACAAAATCACAGAAATCCTCGTGGAAGCCCCATCCTCACTACTTATGATAGGAGGGGACTTCAACGATGTGATGGACATGTCTCTAGAATGCATTGGAGGCAGACAACAGAAGACCCCACCTACAGCACTGGCACAATTTGCTAACACAATGGGGTTGGTAGATGTACGGCAGATACAGAAATCACAGGCCAAACAATACTCATACTTTTCAGGGGCCCACAAGGTGTGCTCTAGGCTAGACTACATCCTTATTCCAAAACGTGAAGTGGGAGAGGTCCAAGAAGCAGAATACCTAGCCAGAGGGCTGTCTGATCACTCACCACTGTGGATTAAGCTGGGGAACAGGAGTCAGAAAAAGTAATCACATTGGAAGCTCCTGGCCTGAGACCTCAAAAACGAATCCATTATCCGCGGTCTAAGGACCGACACCGAGCTCTTCTCTATAGAAAACGAGGGAACGGTTGAATCAAGGGTCACACTCTGGGAGGCATACAAAGCAGTGTTAAGAGACAGGGCGCAAAACCACATAGTGTGGGAACGGAAAAAAGAAGTGGAACAGATAGAAGACATAGAACCCCAACTCCTGATGCTAGAGGAGCAGATAATCACAAGACATGACCCACAGATCATTCGGCAACTGGAGGCACTTGGACAGGAGTATAGAGACATAGTGCACAAAGTGTTTAGAGACCAGCATTTAGCCACTCTCCATCAATTGTACAATGCAGGAGACAATGCCAGGAAACTCCTGACGAACATATTGCGGAAGCGGTCGCCATGCACTACAAAGACTTCTATAAGGAGAAACCCTTAGCTGATTGTGGCATCCTAGGCTTCTGTCCCTGTTGCCAGGAGCTTCAGAATGTAATGATGTAATATGCTCCTGGCAGCAGTTGAAGCTGTGCTTTCTCCTGAATAACAGTGTTGGTGGTAACCAGGTGCACAGCATATAAACAGCTCCAGAATGCATCAGCCTGAACACAATGGCGTCCCTCTATGCCATTGCAAGGCGGTTAAGTATACGAGCTGCAGCACAAAGGATCTGGAGACGACAGGAACGCATATACAGATTGCGCATCACCTTATTCCAACTCAAGAGGTTGAAATCCATGAGAGGTACAGGCTTCACTCAAACACCATCCTGGACCTGATACGGGACCTGTACCCATTCCTGGAGCACCAGACACCAAGGGCGCAGGCAATACCTCCACATGTACAGGTACTCTGTTGCCTGCACCTATTGGCATCCGGCAGTTACCAGGGGGTAATAGCTGTGGCAGGTGGAGTCTCACAGAGTTGCCTGTCACGTTTCTTCAATACATTCCTGGACGCCATGTTGCAAAGGATGCCACACTATCCAATTCCCCAGCACACAGGCAGAACTGCATAAGACCAAGATGGACTTTTATCAAAAGGCCCAGTTCCCACACATCATAGGGTGCATTGACGGGACACATATACCAATCTGCCCCCCCCCCCCGCTGCGACTGAGTACATCTAACGCAACCGCAAATCCACACATTCAATAAATGTACAGGTTATATGTGATGCTTCTCATATCATCACCGACATAGTTGTAAAATTCCCAGGGAGCACGCATTATTCCTACATATTCAGGAACAGTGGAATCTATACCCGTATTGTTGTGAGTGAATTTGGAGAAGGCTACCTGCTAGGTAAATCCATGTGACACACCCTAAAGTATACATTTGATGCAACGATTGCTGACTGTGAATAATTTTCCTTTCTTTTACGCTTAGGTGATAGCGCATATGCGGTGCGTGCTTTCATCCTGACTCTGTACCTCAACCCATCTACCCCAAGTGAAAGGAGATATAATGTGGCACATAAATCTACGCGCAATGGGGTGGAGCGTACATTTGACCTCCTGAAAAGCAGGTCCTGTTGCCTCCACAAAAGTGGAGGTGCACGGCAGTACTGGCCCCTGATCTGCTGCAAAATAATAGCTGCATGTGCCATGCTGCATAACCTTGCCACAAAGAGGGGGACACCCGTGGAAATCTGTGAATCAGAGGATGAGGAATGTCCCCAGCCACAGCACAGCTCTGCAGGCGTCGCAGCTGCACCAGATGGGAGACAGAGAAGGGCAGAGATCACACACAACTATTTCTGAGTAAGTAATGAGAGAAAGCTAGTAACTGGAATTGTGTGACAGTGTTTAATTGACCTTCAGTCAGGCAATTGTACAGCACACCGCAACACTATGATGGCCTCATAGTGCTTGGTCAAGCCCAACATGGCATAGTCACTCCACCATGCAACATCCCTAGTCCCATTGGTGCAGTTCTGAGCATAAAATCTTCCCCTGCTTCCCCTGCTTCCACGGACGGAATGATTTCACAGTCACACGCACATACACACATCACACGCTGGTGGGGCCCATAACACCAACATTCATTCTCATCACACTATCCGTGCCTAACAGAGGAGATTCAATCTCCCACGAACTACAACTTCTATACTCTGGATAGAGGAAACCACATCTATTGATTTACCCTACTAGTTCCTCCATCCGGAGGTCGACTAGATCATTTAGTTAAGATAGGTTTTGATGGAAAATCACTTTAACATTCATTAAAATCAATAAAACATTACCAGAAATAATCACCCGACACAGTTATTCAAATAATGATTTCTTTATCTAATTAAATTGCAGGTTAAATCCTAACAGTGCCATAATAACTTTTGTCATATTTACCTATTCCGGGTAATTGTCATTTTCTAAGTTAGAACCGGTCCTCAGCAAATTCAGTCAGAGTGTTTCTCACTCATATGGCGTCACCGTCCTCTCCGTCAGCGTCGGGACCTCAGATCATCAGTTCAGAAAGTGGCACTCAGGGAACAGCTAGCTACTAGCCTCTCTGGTCTACAAATATTTATACTAAAATTTACATATACAAGATACATTTTTATTATTCCTAGGCTCCTGATTGGCTGGATTCAGTTACATCCAAATACATTAAGAAACAGTATGTAATATTCCCATATGGATGATGAATAAACTAGGCGCATGGGAAAGGATGTCCCCAGGTCAAAAAGTATCAGTCTATTGTGAATTGGTTCCCAAATGGCAACAATTGCTTCACGTTCAAGGACATTGGCATCTCGCCCAGAGTAGTCTTCATGGACATGGCATATCAGGTCACACAAAGGACACGAATGAAGTCAGTGCAGGCGCCTTCCTCCATTGTTCAAATGATGTATTAATGTACTTTAGGTAGGCATCATTCGGCGGCCATTTTTTGGTGGGCCAGAATAGTCAACTTAAGTCAAGAAAACACAAAACGTAATTAATTCATTGAAATAATTAAAACAGTGTTATTTCCCTGCTAATACCCATATGTGCGTGCATTTATCTAGCCAAATGCAACATCTAAAGCCATTAATGCATGTTTATTTAGGCGCAAATCACATTAACACTGCTTAAGCAACACTTATCGTTTTAATATGCATACAACTTAGTTCACTTATTAATATGAGCCATGCAAATGCATTCCCACGGGTATTCTCTTGGTTAATCAGGTTGGTTAGTACCATCACATCAATCATTTAATTATTAGAATTAATTATTTAGTCGTTTTAATATAAACTTATATAAATGGATTGGGTATACTAAAATTGTTATTTTTCCCGCTCCATCAATCCCCCCTTTGGTGATTTTATCACCAACAAAACCCACAAAAATCAATTTATTTCCCCTTTTTAAGGAAATTTGAAATGTCTTCTTGCTCAATTAAAATTCTGTTTCCCTCGTCTCTTTTTGTTCTGTCATACATGCTTTCCTTCCATTCTTCCATTTCTATTTCATTGAGATCTTTTTCTGGTTTCTTTTCTCTCTTTTTGTAAATTTCTCGTTTAGCCTTCTTTTTTATTTCTTCTATATCTACAACACATACATCCTAATCTAAGTATCAATAATACGAAAATCACACAAGTTAATGGAAATAATATTTTTCCAATAATTGTACTACCTAATTTACCTAAGAAAGCTTTAATAGCAGCCATCTTATTACTAATTCTAGTCCAGATACTTTCAACTTCCAGTGGTTTTATTTCATCATGCAATTCCGTAATATTCTTAATATATACTTTTAGATCTTTGCTTTCATCAGGAATGTAAGTGCAACAATGTTGAACTTTCAGTATTCCACAGACTCCACCCTCTTTTGCCAATAAAATATCATGGGCAAGTCGATTTTGCATAATCATAGCACGCATAGCAACCATTTCAGTGTTTACCAAAAGAAAATCTCCAGCGGTGCTTGTTGACAAGCGATCCACTATGGTTGACAATTTCCGAATATTATTTGCATTCCAAGATATTCCCACTGCTGGTATCAAGGCTCCAAAAATATCACCTACAATTTCTAACCAAGTTTCTCTTCTGCTATGCATTAGTAGGTTATTTGGTCCACTATTTTCTACTCTATCCATGTGGAAAATCTTCGGAAAGACCAGGCCAACATAACATGTGCCATACCAATGGTCGGGCAGCCTGTAATAAGCCTTGTTCCCACAAATATAGTACAGCCCAGGGACAACTGGATCTTTTCCACCTCTAAATCCCCATCCAGATGCAATGAAATATGTATCATGACACTCACTTGTCCCTATATAAACATAATCATATTGGGATCTTTCCCTCATGATGCATAATTTGCCTTTCTGGGGTGAGTCTATCGCTATTGTCGGTTTAACTCCACCCGGTGTCTCCTCTTTCCCATCTATTTCCCAAATGTTCTCCCCTTCCTTATGTCCCTCAGCATTCTGATGTATTTTCAATCTTCTCTCTTCAACCATATCCAAAAATGTTTTCTCTTCTGTTTTCAAATTACAAGTTAAATTGTTCTTAAAAATATATTCTAAAGTTAGTCCTTTAGTTTCTATAAAAATTTCTCCTAATGTATTAGCTTCTTTAGCTGGATTTAATTCCTTGTTCATGGGCAATCGGCCAAGAATATTATCTATGTTAGACATATTATATTCTAATTTTCCTACTTGATAAAATATACTAGTTAAAACGCTACACGTTATTCCATAAGTTGCTGGGAGATGATGATAAGTCACCCCTTCTGAAACAGATGCAGGTAATTGCATACAAACGTAGCAATCCCTTACTTTCATTGTTTTTACATATTCATACAATAATTTTGAAAACACATTGCTAGAAAATCATTTATTGACCTATCTTGATGCACATGCTCTGTGCTTGTTCTAACCGGTATTTCCTTTTGTGAGTTTTTCACTATATTAGTTATATTCTCAGTATGTCCTGCTAGTGTATCTAAAGTTACTTTGAAAGAGATCAAAAGAGCAAGTACGCTCCAAAGAAGCATTAATAGTCCTGTACAACAGCAGCATGTCTTGCACCATCTTCTCATGAAGGTACATCTATTCTTGTTATCATCTATGTTAGCCATCTTGTTAGAAATAACCGTGTCTTTTGACTTAGCCTCTTCTACTCCACCTCTTGTAGCTTTCCTACAAGATTTAAGATCTTATCAGGTGATCCAATTATTTCAATTTTTTTATTCAATCCTATGTATTCCTACAAGGATCGATTTAATTTACTGAGGTCGGCCTTTCGTCATTTTTCACTTCTTTTTCGTCATCCACATGCAGGTTTCCTGATCTTCCGCTTCTTCTCCGATGTCGGATAAGATAACTCTCAGGATCTCCCCTGTTCTTCTTTTATAAATCTCAGCAAAGTCTCCTCTGGATTTCCTTGACTATCTGCCTCTTCTGCCTCTTATCCTTTGTTCAGGCAGTGCCACGTAAGTCCATTCAGGTGACTTATACTTCTGGTTTGGTTTTCTTGTTCGTTTGTTTGCTTCTAACACTTCTGCTTCTCCCTCTTTCTCTGGATGCTGACTAGTTACTTCATTCACTTGTTCAGCCTCTGAGGGTTTAGCTCGTATCAATCGATATCTCAGTTTCTTAATTTTGTTTGGCCAAAGATCACCTTTAGCATTTCTTCTTGGTTTGCCGTTCCTTTCCTCAATCCAAGTTCTCTTCCTCAGAACTCGACCCTCTGGTATTTCAGTTTCACTGTCCTCAGATTCTGTCTCATTTGATTTTTCCTTTTCAGAAGTCTCTTTTTCCACCTCTTGGGTTGGCCCTACTTCTATCCCTCCTCGGATCTCCAGCACGCAATCTACCTGCTGACTATTTGTCCCTTCACCTAGCTGGGTGTTGCAGTTCCCTACACCTCCTCGGGTTTTTTCCGCAATCTGTCCCTCTCTTTCTATGACTGTCCCTTCTTCTTCTTCCAGTATTTTCTCAGGTGGAATTTCTCCTATTCTCTCATCTGGTGTATCTTCCAGTATTTTCTCAGGTAGAATTTCTTCTATTCTCTCATCTGGTGTAAGAGTTACTTCTGACTGGATGTTCTTTTCTTTTCTTCTTTCTGTGTTCACCATTAGCGTTTTGCTCATCTCCAGAATCTGAACCATCGGAAATCTGCAATCTTTTCCTCAGAACTTCTCCTCTGGGGGTCTGAACTAGTCTTGGCTCATTTTTCCCCCTTTCAGGATTTTCTTTTGAATTTATATTCTCATTACTTCACTCATCACTTGATTCTGATTCGTCAAAGTATTCTTTTCCAATGCCATCTGCTGGATTTGGAACTCTCAGAGTGTGACTTGCATGTATCCAATTTTTCAGTCCAGCACACTTCACAGCAGTTGTTGTGGTCAAGATGATCTGTCTTGGCCTTCCCCACCTTGGAACCAGGCAATTTCTTCTTCTGTGGACTTTTATCCTCACCCAGTCTCCTGGGCTTAAATCATGGGCTGGTTTCTTTTCAAGTGTGGTGGCATCCGCTCCAACCTGGTGAAACACAGAATGAACTGCGTCAGCCAGGCCTTTACAGTAATCCAAAATCATGTCATCAGTTATAGTCATCAGCTTGTTGACTGGTACAAACACATGTCTCATGGCGCGTCCCATGATGATCTCGTGTGGACTCAAACCTGTAGTTCTGTCTGGAGTAGACCTAATGGTCATCAAAACCAGGGACAAGACATCAGGCCATTTCAAACCTGTGGCCAAACACATTTTGCCTATTCTATTTTTGACAGTACCATTCATTTGCTCAACCACACCAGAAGCCTCTGGTCGATAGGCACAATGCAGTTTCTGCTGTACACCCAATGCTTCACAAATTAGTTTCATGATCTCATTGTAGAAATGTCCTCCTCTGTCTGATTCTATGGTTATTGGGAACCCGTACCTTGGGATGAATTCCCTCAACAATAGCTTGGCCACTGTGATTCCATCATTTCTTCTGGTTGGATATGCCTCCACCCATCTAGAGAACAGACAAACTACCACTAGAACATACCTCAGCTTGTTATAAGGAGTCATTTCAATGAAATCTATCTGCATTCTGGTGAAAGGTCCTCCCTCCCGGCCTATGGTGCCTAGACTCACCACAGTTTTCCTTCCAGGATTGTACTGCTGACATGTCAGACATCTCTGACAGAGACTTTCTGCTATCAACCTGAACTTTGGATTGTACCAGGTCTGCTTAAAAGCCCTTATCATGGCATCTCTTCCCAGATGTCCTTGGCCATGATACATCCGTGCCATGGTTGACATCATGCAATCAGGCATTACTGGTCTTCCATCCCGATAGACCCACACATGATCCTTTTCCCTAGGTGCACATCCTGCTTTTACCCACTGCTTCATTTCCTCATCAATTGCCTCATCCTGCAACTGCCTCACTTCATCCCATGTTCCCACAACGTTAGTAAACATTATGGAGCAAGAAGTAATTTCCTTTTCTTTTGACCGATTAATTGAATATTTATTTTGGGCACAATACTGAGCCATGTCATTGGCAAAACGGTTTCCAGTAGTAATGTAATCACTACCTTGTCCATGAGCAGCACATTTTACCACAGCTAATTCTTTGGGCATTTGTATTGCCTCAAGCAATTTTCCCACCACTTCTGCATTCCTTATGGGAGTTCCACTTGAGGTCAGGAAACCTCTTTGCAGCCATAGTTGGCCGAAATCGTGGACAACTCCAAAGCCATACTGGCTGTCAGTTATTACAGTCACTCTCGCATTTCTCCCAATCTTGCATGCCTTGGTTAATGCCACTATTTCTGCTACTTGAGCGGATCTAACTCCTTTCAAGGGTGATGCCTCTATAACTGCTGAAACGGTACACACTGCATAGGCTGCACTCAACACTCCTTCATCCGTTCTCAAACAGGATCCATCCACAAAAAACACATGATCACTTTCTGACAGTGGCAGATCTCTTATATCAGGTCGAAGTTTTGTGCAGTAATCAAGCACATCCAGACAATCATGATCAATCTCTTCTCTTATCTCCACTCTCTCTGCATCAGGCAAAAGTGTAGCTGGATTCACATTCACACATCTTTCCAGACTCACATTGTTTGCACCTAAAATGACCTTTTCATACTTAGTCAGCCGACTATGTGACATGAACTGTGTTCGACTCCTTGTTAAAAGGATCGCCACACTGTGAGGTACAAACACTCTTACTGGATATCCCTTCACAATTCCCTCACTCTGCTCCAGACTTCAACATGTAGCCGCAACAGCTTTCAGACATCCTGGCAGACCTATCGCCACTGGATCTAGCATTGACGAAAAATAGGCCACTGGTCTCCTTTGTCTTCCATGTTTCTGTATTAACACTGACAGTGCACATCCATTTCGCTCACTACAGTATAGCTCAAACTCCTTTTCATAGTCTGGCATACCCAGTGCTGGGGCTTCACAAAGACTGTTCTTCAACTGTTTAAATGCTGCCAATTCTTCTTTGTTCAGTTCAAGGGGGTCCTTTACCTCACTTTTTGTCAGTTTCACCAATGGTTTGGCAATCAGGGAAAAATTACTTATCCACTGACGACAGTAACCAACCATTCCTAGGAACATTCTCACCTCTCTCTGGGTCATTGGAGCTCTCATTCCTTTAATGATTCGGATTCTGTCTATGGTTACTTTTCTCAGGCCTTTCTCAATATTATGACCCAAATATGTCACTTTTTTCTTACAGTATTGCAATTTTGTTGGAGATACCTTAAGTCCTCCATCTGCCAAATGATTTAACAAAGCTATGGTATCTGTTTCACAGGCCTCACGTGTCTTTGACGCCACCAATAGGTCGTCAATACACTGGACTAAAACTGAACTCTCTGGCACAGTAAGACTTTCCAGAGATTTCATTAACAACTGGTTGAAGATGGAGGGGCTCTCTGTGTACCCCTGTGGGATTCGGCACCATGCCAAAATACGGTTTCCAAACCAAAATGCAAAAAGTGGCTGACTGTCATGATGCAACGGAATGGAAAAGGATGCATGACACAAATCAATTACTGTGTACCATTCTGCATCATGTGGGATCTGATACAAAATCACTGATGGATTTGGAACAATGGGACAACATGAGACCACAATCTTGTTAATTTTTCTCAAATCTTGCACAATCCTGAATTTCCCACTTGGCTTTTTCAGTTCCATTATAGGCGAATTACATGGGCTGCTCAATATTTCCCTTAACACTCCTTGCTGGATCATTTTCTCAATCAAAGGGGTTACTCCTGCTATTATTTCAGGTGTCAGTCTGTATTGTGGAATATTCGGATAAACTGCTCCTTCTTTTACAGCTATTCTTACTGGCTCTACATTTCTCATCAGGCCTACATCTTCACCAGTGAAATCCCAGACTACTGCCTTCACTGTCTGTTTCAATTCTGGGGGCAATTCATCTGGATTGAATACTGCATAGGTTCCAGCAACCTCACACTCTCGGTTAGCTATGGTCATTTTATACAGAACATCTTCATCTGGTGTTTCAAAAGCTATACCATCTGGTGTACAGAATATGGTACAATTCATTTTGCACAACAGATCCCTACCTAATAAATTCACAGGACTGGTGTCACACACCACAAATCGGTGCATGTCTGAAAATGTCCCTATTCTGACCTTTACCGGTTCAGTAAGGTACGTTCTAATCTGGGTGTTTGATACACCAACTACTTGGATTGTTTCATCTGAAAGAGGAAGATTCTTCACATCTGCTGATCTGACAGTGGATCGTGTAGCTCCAGTGTCTACTAGAAAAGTAATGTTCTCATCATTAACCTTTCCATCCACAAATGGTCCTGTCTGATCTATTTCTAAAGATGCGCCAAGTACACACCAAGCTTCCTCTTTTCGGCACCGTCAATAAAACTCCTCTGGCTCACTTTCATCATTTTGCAGCCAATATTGTGATACAGCGCTCGCGCGAGTCGGTTTGTTTACCTGTTCTTCATTGTAGAATCCCGCTTCCTTGCTATATCTTTGTACGCTCCGGCTCTGTGGTAAGGGCGGTTTTGGCACCTGATTCTGTGGACTAACAGCCTTCTGCTGTTGCGGCGGTGGGCCACTCTCCTCACACTGCACCTGTGGATTCAATGATGGATTTTCATTATTAGTACCTGGTGGATATTTACACTCGGATTTCCAGTGCCCTAATCTTCCGCAATTGTGACAAGGGAACTTCTTCTTTGTCTCTTCTATATTACCCTTTCCTTTTCCTGGGCCAATATCTTGATTTAATACCTGGATTATTAGCTTGTTCCACCAGCTGAGCTTCCTGTCTCTCTGCAACTTTCACTTGAGCCCACATTGCCTTTTCCTTTAATTTCCGCTGCTTTGCCTCAATCTCATCACTGAAGTATTTAGCATGTCTCAAAATCTCATCTATTTTCTTGCTCTGCCAGTCCACAGTGTGCTGCTTGATCATGTCCCCAATCTCAGGACGCAGACCATACACAAATCTGTACACAAAATGACTCAGGTCCTTTTCTCCCAGACTGTCATCCCCACTGAACTGTTTGAAAGCTAGAATTAGCCTTTCATAGTATGCGTGAACTGACTCCTTCGCTTCTTGATGTGTTCAATCTATTTTAACCCAATCAGTTTCCTTTGGAGGCACTTTGTTTTTCAAGAACACCATGACCTGCTTGTACTTTTTCATAACTTCGGGGTCTGGGGCTCCTGTTTTGGGATCTCTTGGGTATTCTTTGGTGGGCCAATCTATGACTATCTTACATTCTGCCCACAAGTCTGCTGGTACAATTATATCAAACAGACTATTCAAGTCGATCCACAGCACCTTTGACAATTTCACAAATCTGTCTACTTGTCTATACCACTCGACCGGCTTTTCCCGTAATCGAGGGAAGTCATTAGTAAATGACAAAATGTCCTGTCTAGTCCATGGGATATGCACATATCCCCTCCTGGAATCTCTCTCATAGGGAACTCCATCACCACCTTCTCCTTTTCTCTCACAGGAAATGCTGAAAATGTTCTGTCTGAAGTGTCATCCCGCTTCCCATACCACCTGCTCTTCCATTAGTCCACATCTCCCCATTTCCTCAATATCGTGATTATGTCCCTAATCTGCCCTTTCCGCCCTGCAGCGTTCAGATTCTCAATGTCTTTTTCTGTGAAGTCCACTCGGTATGGTTTCTGCAAAGCTTTTTCTTTGTCCATGTCAATTCCCATTTCACTCGCTATTTCCGCTAGTCTGTCAGGTAAATTCCTTGCTCTCCAAGTGATACTTTTACAGAGGAACAGTAGTTCCTCATCTTGGAAATTTTTCAGTTTTTCTGTAGGAATAGTCCCTACAATCAACTCTTCTAACATCATCCGTAATCTCGCTACATCAACAGTATGAGATTCATTTTCTTTATCCTGCAGAACTTTTAACCAGTCATTCAAGTCTTCAGTAGTTATACTCACAGACTTCTCTACATTCCCTGGTTCTGTCAGTCGCTGTGGTTCTAACATCGATCCTTCTACCATTCTGCTTCTCTCTACAGTGTCTGGACAATAAAATGGATTCTTTGACACATGTAATTCACCTTTACCCATAGTATGTTCCCAGGAACTCTCTTTCGCTCTCATCAGGGGCTGTTCTGCCTGTCTTGGATTCACATATGGAACTGTTAGTCCGTGCTCACTGGCTTTCTGCTTCTCAAAAATAGGCATAACAGGACCTATGGTCACAGGGACTGTGACTGCTTCTAGATTTTTCGCTAATTCTCTTATTTTCTCTGTCAGTTCTAATGTGGTTTTTGCTAGTTCCTTGGAATTTTCACTCTCAGCTCTATTTTCCTTTCCCCTTTCCTTAAGAGAATTTCTTCTTCTTACTTCTGGGGTCACAACTTCTGTCTTAATGATTCTCAGAGTTTCCCTCACTGGTGTAACTGAGGTTGGCGTTTCTGGTTCCTGCCCGTATGGAGGTGGATTTTTGTAAAACATATCATCTAGGACATCATCATCTGTCTCATTAGCCCCATACCTCCGGGTATCTACATGATTTCTCTTTTCTAGGCATTTTCTTCCTTCACTTTCTCCATCTGTTCTAAGGGGAATCAATCCTTCAGTCATACTAGCATCTCGCCACCTTCTCATCCGATCACTATGAGTTTCACGATCGTTTGGCCGTCCAAACATGTACCTATACCGACTGCCATTTCTCTGCTTCTCTCGCTCATGCATCTCATCTTCCCACTCTGTTAATGCCTCAAACTGCGTAGGCCTAGGTCGCGGATCTAAGCTCATCATCTTTTCCCGTAAGTTCCTCAAGATTGCCAAATTAAAGGAACCATCCTCTGGAAACGCTAGAACTCCGTCTTCCTTTGTATATTTTGCCCAGTTGTCTAACCAAATGCAAGTATGGTACCCATATTTTGCAACCATGAAGGATGCAGGGGTTTTCGCTGGGGGAAGTAACTGTCCTTTCCTAGTCACGATCTTTTTGTCTTTCACAAACCACCTTTTTATCTTCCCAAATAAAGATTTTTTCTTCTTTTCAGGTGAATGATAATACATTCTCCTTTCTTTCGTAAACCCTTTAGTCTTTCCTGCACGGTACGATTTTTAGTCCAATAGCAACGCGACTCTTACTCGCGCACCAATCCTAGTGTCCTTACGTCACTGTCACGTTCTCCAATCCATGCGCGACTCACACCAACGCACCAATCCTGGAGCGTTTACGTCGCTGTCACAATCTCCAATCCGTGCGCGACTCACACCAACGCACCAATCCTGGAGCGTTTACGTCACTGACTAGCTGTCCATTCCCAGCGCAGTCCTACGGACGTCAACAGTCGCTGCAGCTGCTCTTGCTCCTGACTCTTGTCTCCAGTCTACCCCTCCTTTACAAAACTACTCGGTAGACTTTTGTTTCAATTTTACGATACTTGTTAGTTACAACATATAAACATCTCCATTGTCTGCTCCGCTAACCACAGAATAGCAAAAAGACCTTTCCCACGAGAATTTTGCTTCCCGAGAGCAGCGCTTACCTCTGCCCCACTACAGAATAATTACGTCGGTTAGCAAAGTAGCACATCCCTCTACTTCACCCTTCTCTCAAGCATCAATTACCTGTTTTCTCCGGATTTAAGACACATAGGGGCATATTATCAAGCCTGGCGATAAAATTATCGCCGCTTTAGCGGCAGAAAACTGCCGCTAAAACGGCGATAATGGGCTTGATAATATGCTCTATGGAATTCCAATTGAAGCCCATGTTAGACGCCCTTCACATTTAACATGGGCTTCAATTGGAATTCCATAGATCATATTATCAAGCCCATTATCGGCGTTTTAGCAGCAGTTTTCTGCCGCTAAAGCGGCGATAAATTTATCGCCAGGCTTGATAATATGCCCCATAGGTGGAAACGCAATGTTCTTGAGAGATAAAACCAGAAAATACTGTTCATTCACACAGAATCCTGCTTTCCCGAGAACAGCGAACAGTCTGTCCTACTACAGAATTATAACATACGTTAACAAAGCAGCGCTTACCTCTACTTTGTCCTTCTTACAAGCTCTGAGAACACCTGCTACCTTTTCAGTGATAAGCGTTATTGGCATACCAATTTGGTTTCCTGGTACCTAAGACCAAAATTTCACAGGTAACCCTTTGCTATCATACGTACTTCTCACACACAGAAAAAATAACCCTAACGGCAACACACGACGATGTCCCCAAATCGAACCCAGACAATGTGACGCGCAACTTCAATTGTCACACGTTCTTTCCCGTGTACCTACGGGCTATCACAATTCCGTCTTTCCCGAGAGCAGCACTCACCTCTGCCCTACTACGAACTGTCACCGACTTCTTACATCCCAGAAGCTGTACAGACGACATAAAACTCAATACGACTTCAACATATACTGTTAGTACATATATCAATACCAATCAATAATCGATAATCTATATACATGCCAATATCATCAAACCAACACCATTAAAACTCATTTCTAGCTACCAAAAATACTGATAGATATATTTACACGTAAATCATCAAACCTAAATAATAAAAACCATCATCTTGCTACCAGAAAGAAACTGGTGCAGTTCTGAGCATAAAATCTTCCCCTGCTTCCACGGACGGAATGATTTCACAGTCACACACACATACACACATCACACGCTGGTGGGGCCCATAACACCAACATTCATTCTCATCACACTATCCATGCCTAACAGAGGAGATTCAATCTCCCACGAACTACAACTTCTATACTCTGGATAGAGGAAACCACATCTATTGATTTACCCTACTAGTTCCTCCATCCGGAGGTCGACTAGATCATTTAGTTAAGATAGGTTTTGATGGAAAATCACTTTAACATTCATTAAAATCAATAAAACATTACCAGAAATAATCACCCGACACAGTTCTTCAAATAATGATTTCTTTATCTAATTAAATTGCAGGTTAAATCCTAACAGTGCCATAATATCTTTTGTCATATTTACCTATTCTGGCTAATTGTCGTTTTCTAAGTCAGAACCGGTCCTCAGCAAATTCAGAGTGTTGCTCACTCATATGGCGTCACCGTCCTCTCCGTCAGCGTCGGGACCTCAGATCATCAGTTCAGAAAGTGGCGCTCAGGGAACAGCTAGCTACTAGCCTCTCTGGTCTACTAATATTTATACTAAAATTTACATATAAAAGATACATTTTTATTATTCCTAGGCTCCTGATTGGCTAGATTCAGTTACATCCAAATACATTAAGAAACAGTATGTAATATTCCCATACGGATGATGAATAAACTAGGCGCATGGGAAAGGATGTCCCCAGGTCAAAAAGTATCAGTCTATTGTGAATTGGTTCCCAAATGGCAACAATTGCTTCACGTTCAGGGACATTGGCATCTCGCCCAGAGTAGTCTTCATGGACAAGGCATATCAGGTCACACAAAGGACACGAATGAAGTCAGTGCAGGCGCCTTCCTCCATTGTTCAAATGATGTATTAATGTACTTTAGGTAGGCTTCATTCGGCGGACATTTTTTGGTGGGCCAGAATAGTCAACTTAAGTGAAGAAAACACAAAACGTAATTAATACATTGAAATAAATAAAACAGTGTTATTTTGCTGCTAATACCCATATATGCGTGCATTTATCTAGCCAAATGCAACATCTAAAGCCATTAATGCATGTTTATTTAAGCGCAAATCACATTAACACTGCTTAAGCAACACTTATCGTTTTAATATGCATACAACTTAGATCACTTATTAATATGAGCCATGCAAATGCATTCCCACGGGTATTCTCTTGGTTAATCAGGTTGGTTAGTACCATCACATCAATCAATTAATTATTAGAATTAATTATTTAGTCGTTTTAATATAAACTTATATAAATGGATTGGGTATACTAAAATTTTTATTTTTCCTGCTCCATCACCATCATTGTGTCCAATGGGTTACGTCACCCACCACACAATGGAATGTGATGGCAGTGCTTATCTTCTGCGCCCACGCGCAGCACTGCTGCGTTCAGCAGGCAAACTGTCCTCACCAGTGGTGTGTCTTGCGGCTGAACCGTGCCTACCACTGCGCCTCCTGGTCTCCTGTAATGGGGGGGTGATGCTGCTGCGTCTTGTTGCCTCCTCACTCTCAGCCCCATCCCCCGATCCTGTGGCAGCAATTTGGTTGGTCTGAAGCACCTCCAAAGCACTGGTGACAGTTACCAACCCCTGAGTGACTTCACGGCTGCACTTGGCCATCTCCAATTGCATGGCCACTGAGCGCCTGCTGAGAACATGGGTGGCATTGCACAGCCTGTTAACTGCCTTAGTGTGCCCTTCCAGTCTCTGTCTGTCCCTGCGCCTTGCACCACGGTCGCTATCAATCTTGCTGCATAACAGCCTCACAGCATCAGACATCTCCTTCATGCCCTCTACCACGGTGTTGTTGAGGCAGTATATGGCCTCCTTCATGTCGTTGATGTTTTTATTGTTTACCACCATCTGGCATTGCATTGCCCTAATTGTTTTTCCTTGCAGGCGTTGCACTTTAAGCATTTGCCCCTCCAGACAAGAGAAGACACTGGACTCCTCTGCCTCAGGACTGTGTGCCCTTTGTCGGCGTCTACGAGCACCTGTGTTGCCAACCTCCATAGGGGACTGTGTTACAGAAGCCTGTATATAATCATCCTGTAGGGTCTGTTGTGCTCTCTGGCTCTCATCCTCTGTGCCCTCCATCTCCTGGAGGCTACCC
The DNA here is from genome assembly GCF_964204655.1 of Triturus cristatus. NCBI lineage: Eukaryota > Metazoa > Chordata > Amphibia > Caudata > Salamandridae > Triturus > Triturus cristatus. Next base: position 1,786,845,516 of record NC_140589.1, on the reverse strand, counting down.
ACTGTATACCTCCTGGCTCGTGGTGGTGGTGGTGATGGTGGTGATGGTGGTGTGGCGTCAGCAGGTGATAGGACATCCTCCTCCAGTGTGTTTTGCTCCCTGGAAGCCTCTCCTGTCTCCCCTTCTGCAGCCTGGCGTGATGTTTCAACTGTGGATACAGAATGTACTATTACTCACTTGTCTGGCAGCATTTGCCTACAAATAAATTTCATGACTGCCAATCTAGCTGTCTGTCCCTCGCTTGCTTATCTATTGATGTGTGTGACATGCATAGGCTTTTTGTAGACTGATTGATATGCTATTAGTTGATAGGGACTACATCTCCCATGATGCATTGCTGATTTTAGGCAAAACATGGTCTGGAGTGGTATTCTTGCAGGGGGATTGGGGTTAGGGAGGGGGCACAGCATGCTGTGCATGCATCTACCTTGTCTGTTGGACCCTGTGGCTGAACTGTCCACTTCTCCGATGCCACTGACACTCTCCGGCTGGAGTGTGGACTCCACCATTTGTTCTAATGCAGTCGGTGCAGGCACTGTTGATGTCCCCCCACCTGTCTTCCCGGCTTGTTTCAGCCGTTCGGCCACCCTCTCCTTGGCAGGTTTTCGGAGATCGTACAATCGCTTATTGCGGTCCTCTGTTGAGCGATGGGTGATGTCGATGGCTTTGATTTTCTGCTGGATCACCAGCCAAATCCTTAGTTTTTGTGCCTCAGGGACGTGCAGTGATTTGTTTCCAAAGAGTTGGTCGTGATCCTTCACCACCTCCTCTATAAGGACCTCCAACTCCCTCTCACTGAACTTGTGTTTGCGCTTTCTTTCTCCAGCATCCTTCCCCTTCTCCTGTAAGTCCCTGGTTCTGTTATTGTGTATCAGCTAGGTGGTAGCTGTGCAGCTCCTGTGCTTTTGCTCCTGCTCCCTGCCTCTCCAACAGCTTCAGGATCAGTGCAGCTGCATGGGTGTGGCCACTTCCTGGTTGTGAGGTCATCAGGAAGCACAGGATTGGCTGAATCACAGCTTTGTGATTTTTGGAAATACCGGATACACTAATTACCGAATCGGTATTATGGAATCGGTAATACCGATTCGGTAATGAGGAATCAGTATTTTTATTAGCGATTTTTTCCGAATCGCTAACTTTTAGCGATTTTTTATCTACACCGGAAATACCGAGTTCTTAATATCGAATCGGTAAAATTTGCTATTCAGAACTCGGTCGTTCGGTTTTACCTACATCGGGCCCTTAGTTAGCAATCATCTCGTCAATACCTAATAACCAAATGAAATAGTGGCTACCTCCTGGAGGATCTGAAGCGGTGCACACAGGTCTAGAAAGGGCAACAGTTCTGAATAGGTCTGAAGTGAGAGGAAGCCAGAGCAGATCTCTTTTAATCATTAAGGGTAATGTAGTTCCATGGGCTCTGTCTAACCTGTGACACATACATTATCTCTTTAATGGAAGATCTAGTGTCGCTTTAAGCGAAAGAGTAATGTCCTTGGGAACTGACCAATGACCGGGGAGTTCCCAGTATAAGGAGAGCGGTTTCACTCCTAGTCCCCTTTCTACCTTGGTGATCTGCTGGCAAGAGGAAGGGAGGACTTATACGGCTAGGTGAGTGTTGTAAGACCACACCAGAGAATTAGCTCTGCGGCGTTTTAACATATCGGAATGCATTGGCACATTCGGTTATCAAGCAGACTTATCGAAGTAATTATATGCCCCTAGGTTCGGATGATTCGGACATATATCCCGAACCACGCCGATGAAGCGTCTTTGAAACAAGTCAAGATAACGGGCCGTAAAAGATTAATGTGATCGGGTAAGTTGTGACAGATTACCCACTAATTATATCATACGAACACTATACGTAAGCGTGTTGTATTAGAATCAACCGCTCTATGTGTCTCCATCTAGAACCCGCGATAATACGCTGAAGGAATATATGCAATCTTAAAACAAGCCCCTCCCCAGGTAGCAGGAAAGCGCGACAGGACGAATACGGAATCTCCGCTACCCTAGTAAGTGCTTTTGGGCGCTTTAACAGTCAAAATTAGCTTTTAATTTGAGTACCATGACAAGTATAATTCGCTATTCTGTCTTATCTGGTGTTATTTTAGTGCATCCATGGTCGGCGATCTAGTGACCGTACAAGTGATTGGTTGATACATATTTCGCCGGTAAACAACACCGCCATCAGAAAAGACTGAACTGGATACAATATCCATTTGACAGAGGGAACCTCGGATACGGACATTCTTTGAATAGTCTAGGTAACAAGAATAGCAACTGTAGCAATTGATTGACAAATCTGATAGCGAACACAAAAAGTCAGCTTTACCTTGCTTTGTCCATACCAAGGAAGTCTCTTAGTTTCTTAAATAATAGTATGATCATAGAAAGGCATTGGAAAGCTTCTTTAACCCGAAACGAACTATAGGAGATGGATACTTACTTTAAAGGGGGAACAAGGCATTATAGATGCAATAACGATGTTAAGTAGCAAATGTATATGGCACTATAATGGATATAAACAGCATTTTTTGTTCCTGAATCCCCTTGATACCAATCAGAGATGGTTATTGTTTAACAATCGATTTATAGTTAGTGCCATATAAATAAAGTGTATATAGGTGTATATATGTATATATGTATAGGGCCAATTTAGGGCCTTTTTAATGTAAATGTGCACTTGATTCAGTGGGAATGTACAATGTGTTACAGACTATTCTTTCTCTTTATTATGTCTTAGGATTTTTCAATACCATGGCCGCCTGAGGAAGGCTGAACGCCGAAACGCGCGTAGACTGAAATAAGCCATGTTTATTATGTATCATTTTTTGCTTGATAAAAGTTGAATTATAATTGAAGATATAATTGTATAGTGTCTAGCAAACCATATATTGACAAAGGAAGGTTTAGATAAATTATGTTAGGACGCTATAACATTTTGTGTGTATAAGTATAGGTTTGAATCAATAAGGGAAAAGGAAAACAAAGGAAAAATAAGGGAAAAATAAGTTGGAAAAAAATGATATAATTTTATAAATATCACTACAAAAAATATTAAAGAATGAATTTTCAATTAACTCCCTTTTTGTGATAGTCATGTTTAACTTCTGATATTGAACAAATTGTACATTACCAAACTTTTTTAATTAGTGTTTCCTATATATTTTTCACAAATAACCTGTGATGATGACATAGTAAATTCCACTAGGCAATTAAAGTGATTTTTGAAGTATCTTTCTGATTGGATGTGATAATTTGTAAAGCCAGGGCTATCGTCAAATCAATGAATTTACCAATTGTCTTTTGAGAATGCCATAGAGGGGACGCACTACCCAATAAAAGATTAACATTTTCAAATGTATTATCTGTAGACAGTATGTTATTAATCTTATCCCGAATTAGTATCCAGAAACTCTGCACTCTGGGTCAATCAAAAAACATAAGCAGAAAATCACAATTTTCTTGGCCACAAGACCAACATTTGGTGTCAGTGATAAAGTGAAACCAATGTAAATGAGTGGGAGTATAGTATAATCTATTATAAAAAATAAAATAGAGTTTGAGTAGTGGCGGCAGAGTGGGAAGTAGTGTGTTTCTTAGCCCAGATTGTTTCCCAAGTATATAGAGAGAATTCGTGATTGAAGTCCAATTCCCAATGTAATTCAATTTTAGATTTAGACCTATTCTTAGGCGAAAGACATAAAAGCTTGTATATAAAGGATGCCTTCACCTTTGAGGAAACATCAATGAGAGAAGTGGGAGGTGATGAAAGAGGTGATAAGGAGGAGGACTGTGAAAGAAGCTGAAGAATGGTGGGCCTAATACAGTTATATTGAACCGCATAAAAGGATGAAACAGCTTATTTAAGTTGAATGTCCCTAAATTCTATCACAGAATCATTTGAAATTATATGGCCAAATACTATTATTCCTTTATCAATCCATTCCTTCCAATAAAGGGCCTAATTATTTAATTTACTGTGCTTATTGTACCATATCGGGGTTTGTAGAAAACTTTCTAGTAGAGAATTAGTGTTAAGGAGTAAAGGTGTGACAACGGAGAGAGAGTGTAGAAGTAGGAGTCAAAAGAGAGTCCTAGGAGCTTGAGAGATGTGGGCTGTGAAAATGTTGACTCCAGATTGTACATTCATCCAAAAATGTAACTAAAAAGATGTCCACATTTGTTTGAGAGAAAAAGCGGAGTGGTATCGTCTGAGATCGGGAGAGTTAACCCCTCCGTTATTCCTATCCTGTTGAAGCCTTAATAAAGATATTCTTGATTTGGGTTTGTTCCATAAAACATAATTTTAATCGTAGCTACTATTCCCCACCAAGATAAAAACAAAGGAGGTCAAGCAAGCGACATAATGGAAATGTTTAACTTAACCTGCTCTAAATTAATTTGAATGGTTTCTTTAATGGGGTTAGAATAGAGAAGGCCTAAACATTTGATGGGTTTAGAAGTCAAGGTAAAACTGCTATCCTTAAACATATCACTGAGACAATACTTATTTAACGGCAGTACTTCTGATTTCTCTATTTTGAGTTTATCTCCAGATATCAAGGAATATTCTTTTAATAATCAGAAAAAGGCAGGAAGCATACTTAGTGGGTTGGACCCATATAGTAACACATCATCCGAATACGCAGTGAATTTAACCTCCAATTGCTTATGTTTGAATCCAGAAAAAGCTGATAATCAACAAATTTTCTCTAGAAAGGGTTTCAAAGATAGAATAAAAAGAAGTGGGGATAAAGGGTAGCCTTCTCAAGTGCCTTGGAAAAGAGGGAAATATGAGGATTGTTTACCATTAATGTAAATTGAAGTGGAAGGCTAAGAGTATAAGAGATGAATATATCTAAGAACGTTAAGACTGAAATCATGCCATTTAAAAGCGCCAAACATAAAATCCCAATTAACACAATCAAAAGCTTTTTCAGCGTCTAAAGTTATGGCCAAATTAGGCATGTTGGATTTAGAGGCCATATGGGTTGTATTGAGGAAGGTACGAGACTTATCTGAAATAAAACATCCTTTCACAAATCCTGATTGATGGATGTCTATTAAATCTGGAATAACCTGCTTAATGCATATCGCAAGGGCCTTTGCAAATATTTTGCAGTCGGTGTTAATAAGAGAAATGGTCCTGTAATTCCCACATTTAGATAAATCTTTACCTTTCTTGGGGAACAGGCAAAGAATTGCCTGTGAAAAAGTTCCTTGTGTGCAATCTTGAGTGACAAAGTGGGAAATTAAAAGAACTGGTTTTGGAAGTAGGAGATGTACAATATGAGAGTAAAGTTGAACAGAAAAACCATCAGGACTAGGAGTTTTATCTTTGGGAAGTTGAAGAACAGCATTTTTGAGCTTCGTCTCAGTAATATCGGCATCCAAAATGGAGAGGTCTAACTTATTATCCATCGACTTAGGGATAGATTGAAAAAGGGTATCTAATTGGTCAACCGTGGGAGCAAACTCTACTGAATATAAGTTAGTGTAGTATTGTGTAAAACATTCTAAAGTTTTTGTGTCTGTAGTGTGATTAAATCCATATTTCTATTTTTTAATTTTCAAATAATTGGCCAACTTTTTCCCAGCTTTATTACGTCCACCAAACATTTTTGCATTAATTTTGAGTAGAGTACCACATGCGTCAGTACAGGATTGTTTGTTGAATTGTGAATTAGCTTGAATTAATTTAGGCAATAAAGCTGTTTTTTTCGAAGAAGAATAATCATGCTCCAACATTTTAATTTGTTTAAGCAATTGTGAAGACTCCCTAAGTGATTTATTTTTCTTTGCTGCAACATAGTCTATATTAATACGCCTAGCAGTCACTTTATAGGCATCCCATATGTAATTTATCTGGGAAACAACAGTAAGATTGACAGCAAAGAAATTGTTAGTAAAATCTGTAAATGCACCAGTAAACTGTTTATCTTGCAACAGTACGTTGTTGAATCTCCACCTATTATGTCGGGGATTATTGTTAGGAGAATCTAAGTCAAAAATAACAGGGGTATGGTCTGAAATCAGAATGGAACCAATCTCAACATTTGAAACCAATTGGAAAACATTTTGTGTGACAAATAAATAATCTATTCTGGATTGTGAGGTATGTGCAGGAGAACAGTATGTAAATTCTAACACATCTGGGTGAACAATTCGCCAGGCATCTAATAAACCTCTAGTGGAAATAACCCTCTGGAAGGATTTTTGAATTTTATTAGGAATATATCTAACCTGAGATCTGCAGTCTATAAAAGGGTCCATTAATTGTTTGCAACCCCCCTATTATAAAATTGTCTGAAGAACAGCCGGATAGGATAGTAGAAAAACGATCCCAAAATTGTAAAACCACACATGTAGGGCCATAAACATTACATAATGAAATAAGAGTATCATTCATTTTAACATTCAATAGTAGCCACCTCCCAGCATCTTCTTTGGTTTCATTAATCACTTGAAGATTCAAAGATTTATGAACTAAGATTAAAACACCATTCTTACTATTAACAGCAGAACAGCTGAAAACAGAACCCATCCATTGCCTACCCATACAATCAATACAATTAAGCTGCGACTCCTGTAAAGCAGCGATCTGGCAGTTCAACTTGGAAAGGTGAGTTAGCACCCTCTGTTTTTAACAGGATTACAATGCCCTTTTATGTTCCATGAAACAACATGCAAATTAGCCATGGAAAACATAAACAATAACTGATAACTAGAGAGATAAGAATACGTTTTGCAATGGTTAACCTGACACCAAGTGAGTAAGAAGTAAAGTAGACTGATAGAACAAACAGTACAGCAGATCTCTCCACCTTTTCTCCATTGAACTAATGCCTGATCAGGATTATAAACTTTACACAGAATATCTCAGAATGGACAACGCAGTACAACAACCAGCTTTGTGGACTATGATCATAATAAATATCTCAAGGAGACATGCAGAGATGTTTAAAGCTGCCAGCTTACTGAAAACCAGGAAGGGGCGCAAAACCTGGCTCTTCGACTAAGGCATCAGAACCTCAGTGGCTGGATACCCCTCGGGTGATAAGCCGCGCTTTTCAAGTATTGCCTGATTGATTCACTAAATCAGTAATCTCCAAGATAGTCTGTGAGAAATTGGGCTGTTGGTTGAGGGGGTGAAACCCTGCTCAAGCAACAGCCATAGTCCTTGCAAAGGTGAACCACAAAAAATCACTAAATTAGTCTGTGCTTAACCCTCCGGTAGCTTGACACAAAAGCAGTCAGGCTTAACTTAAAGGCAATCTGTAAAGTACTTGTGCAGCACTTAAACAGTGATAAAGTGAGAACAAAACACTAAACAAAATTCCACACCAATTTAGCAAAATAAGTACCATTAATACATTATTTGATACAAAAACAACAAACATCCAATCAGTACCACCAAAGTTAAGAAATTGTAAAGTCTAAAGTGAAAAATAGCACCGAAATGATTAAAGTGTGACCTGCGGACATCTAGTACTCTGACACTGGGGCAAAGTCGCACGTTATAACCGACCACGATGGAGTGCTGTTGCACAAAGTTGATTGGACTAGGGCTCTGTTTACCTTCAGAGATAGAAGTATTTTGAAAGAAAATGTCTGAGAAGGTAAAGTTCAGCAGGTTAAGGTAACCAGTGGTGTCCGAGGAGGAGACCTCGTCATCTGGTAGCCTCTGGATAAAGTCACGGTGAAGATTTCTATGTTCGGCTTTAGTCCCTGTTATGGAAATCTAAAATCTCCAGCAGGACTAAGCTGCAGGCTGTAGTAGACGAGGGCTTCCATGGGGCCGGATACCCTTTCTTCGATGAGCCGCTGAACAGGATTTGCTGCTGCGGGGAAGAAAGTAGTGGGAGCTACTGAAACATCAAGCTGACCAGTGATGCATCTTGAGCAGATCGGCAAGGAGGTAGGTCCATGTCTTCTCTCGGTTCTCATAACACATTTTGTCAGAAACTTTTCCAAGAACCAAACTTTGGATTTGTGGCTATCTGGGCACCTTCTGCCCCACTTCCAACAGTCAAGAATTAGACGGGCACCACTTGGAGGGTCAGGACTCACTCAGGCTGTGGATTAAGACTGGTTGGAGCCTTTTCTGCCCCTGCTGTTCTGATCAGGAGACTAGCCAACAAACAGTTGGAGTCACTCTGAAAGTCTTGGGTTCATGCAGGAAAGTAGGTCTCATACAACAAGGCAGTCTTCTGAGGGCACAGGCAGGGCCAAAGCTTCAGGGGTGATGTTTGGGGTGTTTCACCCCCTAATAAATGTATTTTCTGATAAATAGTTGGGTGCAGAACCTTTCAGTTGGGTATGGTGAGGTGTCTATCTGATTTCACCAGGAATGTTTACATACACCCAGACAAAAATGCACACACACACACTCTCTCTCTCTCTCTGGGCCTGATTCACAGAACTAACTTAAGACAAAATCCTAAACTTATTACTTTTGGTATTCACAGAAGTTAGGATTTTGTCTTAAATTTGTCTTAAGTCTGTCTTAAGTTTGTCTTAAGTCGGTCTTAAGTCGGTCTTAAGTTTGTCTTAAGACAAACTTAAGACAAAATCCTAACTTCTGTGAATACTAAAAGTAGTAAGTTTAGGATTTTGTCTTAAGTTAGTTCTGTGAATCGGCCCCTCTGTTTTCAAAGCACTAAAAAATTTTTGTTATTTTACAAAATAGTACATTTTTTCTTACATAGTACTCCTACCACTCTACCTTTTCACTGCCCCTTTGGGCCCTCTGATACACCCTGCTTGTGGCAAAATGCATTTTAAAATTATATGCCAGTGTGATTGTTGGAAAATCACCCCCCCTCAATCTTGCAGACCAATCCTCCCCCTTGTCAAAAGAGCAGTTAACTTGATGCAGCAGGGCAGTCATCTGAAACAGCAGGCCACAGGCAGTGGGGCAGCCTCTGAGGTTCCTTCCTCTTGTCCAGAAGTGAACTTAAGAGAGGGACTGAGGGTCCTATTTTTATACCTGATGCAAGCTTTGAAGCAGAAAAAACATCTGTATTTGTCACCGCCACAGAAGTGTTAGGAAGTTTCTGCCTCCCTGCCCTGGTCCCAGTCTGTCTGAGGTCACAATAGGCTGAAATAAATTATTTGTGTGTGAGCTGAAGCTCTTTTATTTGAAGTGCAAGTAGGGCTGTGCATAGCGCTGCCCCCCATCCTGCTTGGATGGCCCATTCTGCCAACACCCAGACCCTTTATTGTGTGGCTGTCTGGGAGGAATACACAAAGGCCAACTGCCAATTACACCTATTCATGTGACCCAGGAAACAGGCTACATATAAAAGAGATTTTATAAACCCTGGTGAGGAATAAATTGCACAGTTAATTTTTTCCCCTTGAAGATGGTGGCCACATAGGCTAACATGGCAATATGTTATGGACGCACAACTACTGCTAGGAGAGTGTAAACACATCACTCAAAGACTGAACAGAGTGGTATTGATAAATGTAGCAACTTGGCATTGTTGAATGCATCCTAACGTGTGCAGAAAAGAAGGTATAAGATTTTCTTTTCTGTAAGTCAAAATCCAGCCTCGAGCACTCTTCCCTGATTGGTCAGCCCTGAGGGGATTAGCCAGGCTGCATTGATTAGGTGAGGAGTTGCCTGGCCAGGCAGAGGCTATATGATGGAGAGAGCTATGTGGGGCACAGGAATGCAACAGCAGAGGGTTGGGCCATAAATCATCAGCTTCAAAGGAAGAACAGGTCAAGCAAGCCTGTCAGACAGGGCCTGGGATGGGAGGCTTAAGGAAGTAATTCACAGATGTGAGTGTGGGGAGTTTATGGGGAAAAAATCCATATTCTGAGTTTGGTTTAGTTAGCTCTTGCTACTTTGCTGAAATTTCAGCCATGATGGATTTTGAGAGAATAGTGTTTTTTGGGACAAGACTCTGCCACACTTTGGAGAAAGTTGTCATGCTTTGGGGTGTTGCCCTGCACCTCATTGGACAGGGGGGCTTCCCTGCTTGTTCTTGTTGCCAGAGAACACTGGATAAATATGTGAGAGTTGCAGAGCCTCTTAGCTCTGCTATCTGAAACTACAGGAAGGAGGATTGTTCTGCTGGAATCCTGATCTGCACCAAAGGGCCTACCCGGTGATGAATGCACCTGCTGCACTATCTGTGACTATAGCTCTGAGGACTTTGCCTTGCTTCAAGAAGGAGTAAGGAGTGGACTCCCTTCAGCTACAGGTTAACAGAGCTAAAATGACCCTTCTCCGGCCAGAGTGCCCCTCCTGTAGCGTGTCCAGTGGAGTTTTTAGGGGTTGACCAAGTGCATTGGGTACGTGAAGTCCAGGCCTGCCAAGGACCATCTAGGAGATTCCAGACCCTTTGATTTGTGTTTTGGACACTTTAAACCCACCAGTAGACCTTCTGGAATGACCTCCAGAAGTTTGGGATAAATTTGGGGAAAAGCCAAAGGAGGTGACCAACCTGACCATGATAGCCAAGCTGGCCACCTTCAACCTCGACCCGGCCCGGATTCCAGGTTTGTCCCGCTGAAGAGCTCCAGAGGTCTGACTTCCAGAGTTTGACTGGGAGTTCCCTGCAAGTCAAGTTGGTGAACCCTCACCGAATCCAGACTGATGGAGAGCAGCAAGGGCTCTCGGTGGAAAAATCTCCAGAAAAGATTCAAAGCCAGAAGGTAAATTTTGACTGAGGCCTACCACGTGAGATACCCGAGCAGGGCTCCATTGCAGTCGGCCTCAAACTTTCACTTTGTCCCGGTCAGGCGTGCCCAGATGTCCAGAAGTGGTGCTATTGGTTTCTAAACAGTAGGAAGTGTTTATTCTTTACAAATTCATATCTCTGGTTCCCTACATTGGATTTTCATGGTTTTGGTGTAATTGTAAAGATAAAAATATTTCCTATTTTTATACGTTGGTGTGAGATTTTTATTCTGTGTTGTGTCTTACTTTTTACACTGTGTTAGTGTTTTTAAATGCTTTACATGCCTGTCTCCTAAGTTAAGCTTTATTGCTCGGAGTTAACTACTGAGGGTTAAGCAAAGGACTAATTTATAGACACTCTTTAGGACCTAGTACCATGTTGGGGGCCTTGTTCCTGGTGTTAGGTGCCTACCTACGACTCCCTATAAGCCACCTTCCAACATTATGTGACCCAGGAACAAGCTGCAGGCACCAAATGATTAGGCCAATTTTCAAAAAGTTGCATTTTCAGAATAGTGACTTAAAATTGGCTTTACCATTAAAGACAATTCTAAATTACAATTTCTTACACAACAAACATGATATTTCTACCTGCTCCCAGAAAAAGTAATCACTTATTACATGTAATAAGGGGGCCCAATATTATCCTATGGGATAGGTAGGGCTCACAGTAGTGAAAAACAGATTTGTGAGTTTTTCACTACCAGGACATGTAAAACATAAAAGTGAATATGCAGCTTTTTAAATCAAATGCATGCACCTTGCCCTCTGGGCTGTTTATGGCCCACTTATGGTTGACGTAGATGCAATAAAAAGGGAGCTTTATGCCTGGCAAATGGTTTATTTTGCCAAGTCAAATTGGCAGTTTACAACTGCATGTAGGCTGCAATGGCAGGCCTGAGACAAGGGTTACTTAAGTGGATGACACAATTGTGCTGCAAGACCTTTAGTAGTATCTAATCTACGGACCCTGGATATACAGTATACCTTTTTACTAGGAATGTATAAGTACACTAAATATGCCAATTTTACCATGCTTTAAGGACTGAGCACAAGTGTAATACAGCCTGCGTGGAGAACATGCAAAGTGCTCATGACGCTTTGGCTGGCCCGAGACGCCTGGCCAAAGCACTGGCACCACTCCTATTCCTTTGACGGTCGGGGAGCCCAGCCCCGCCTGTCTGGCTTCAGTTGCAAGCTGAATGCAAAAAACTAAATGATAATAATAAACGTTATTATCACTTTCTTTTTTGCATTCAGCTTGCAGCTGAAGCAGTGGGGCGATGCTCCTCCACCTTAGCAGATGAGCTGCCACTGCTCCCTCACCAGGCTGCAGCTGACCAAGATTAATGCCAAGATTGCCACAATGCCAAGCAGATAGGTGGAGATGTTACTCAAGTAACCAGCTCTTATCTGTCTCTCCCTCTCTCTGTCTCTCTTTTCTCTCTCTCTCCTCTGCAGTGTTGTGTGTCATGGACACACTTGTATCATCACGAGGTGCAACTTACATGCCACTATGGGGCAAGCATTGCACTTGTATGCTTGTGCAGCTGGTTGTGTGTGCAATGCTAGTCTGCCAACAGAGAATCTATGGTGAAGTAACTAGAGCTTGAAGACTGTAGTAGGTTAGAAGAATGTGGCTAGCCACTCCCAGTGAGGGAGGGGCCTAGACAAGTCAGTCGGTGCTGCGAGAGGCTCTGGACTCCACAGTTGCAGCTCTAAGGGGGAAAGCAGACTTCTGCCTGCAGACATGTGCTGTACTAGAAAATAATAGCAGAGCACTGAGGGCAACTCATTACGCCAAGGGAACACTGGGTGAAGTGATGCTGGGGCTAGTGAATACTCATCTGGCCAGGTCAGTAACAAACAGAGGAAGCAGCACTGAAGCAGACATGGCCCATTTATGTCAGGTGGCTGCCTTCCTTTACTTGACTTGCACATTTGAATGGATTATATTTTTTCCAACTAAAATAGGACACGTGATATTAATGTTCCTATTACATCTCTCTCACTCCAGTCATACCATATAACTGTGCCTGTATGTGCATGACTGTGTTCCTGTATGTGAATGTAAATATGTAAATATGTTTATATAGTGCTTACTGTCCCTAATGAGGAATTGAAGAGCTTTGCAATAGCCAGGACACTACTCCGGAACCCAAGGGTATTGGTTAGTCCAGTATTATTGGTTATTGTATGCTACTGGGATTAGTCTTGTGTGTCCAACCAAACCATTTCATGTACTCACTCCAGTTTCTTTGTGGTCGATTACATTTCTAGGAGTTATTTGTGATCAGTAGTTGGGGATTACATGACACATGGCCACAGGTGGTGAAATTAATAGATGTGCTAAAGGAGATTAGGTATTCTCAGGTTGCACGGTTATGACTTTCAGTGGACAAGAGGCTGTGATCTTGTAAATGACTTGTGAACAATCTTCAGAAATACAATAATAGAGAGTAAGGTAAACAAAGTAGGTTTTGTTCCGATAGAGGAGGTATGCAGAGGGTGGACAAAAAGCAGAGGGCCATTTGAAAGAAAAAAGAGGAGGAGGCAATCAAAGGCTTTAAGTTAAAGTCGGTTGTGAATGGCAGATTTTAAGGATATAGAGGATCTTTCTGAGACAGAATGCAATTTGATGATGCAAGACTATAAAAGAAAACAACATTATTTACAAGTGAAGATAATGCTGTATCAGGTATTTTTGATAGGCACTAGAATCAAACAATCAGTCTTTCTTCTGCATTCCAGTCAGGTGGGCCGAGTTGAAGAGTAATTTCTGAACACAAATGTAAGGAAATATTGAGAGTTTTAGGCTGTGCTCAAAGGAAGCAGTAAACTTAAGATTATAGCAATGTAAGGAAATATATGGGTAACAAATTGAAACATTGAAAATATTGGAGCAGATGTGTTTTGATGTTAATCTTCAAGTTTGTCCCACAGTATTATTTTTAAAAAAGTAAAGTGGGATGCATTCGATTGTTATGTGCCTGGTTTAGAATGGTACAAAATGAAGGGCGAGGATCACTTCCCTAGACAGTGGAAGTGTATTAACTGCATTTCTGTTGCTGGAGATCCAGACACTGAGGGGCACATTTACTACACTTTCATGCAATGCAGGGCAGCAAGCAAAGATGTTGTGCTGTGTTGCGTGAAAGAGTAGAAATGCTCCATATTTACAAAGACATGGAGCATTTCTACTTCCTCCTTGTGCTGTTGCAGTGTATGCAGCTTAGAGCCCATGCAGGCCCCTTTGCACAGGGGTGGCTGAAAAATAAAATGCTAATAACGTTTATTTATTACCATTATATTTTTCAGCAACTAGCCCGTCCCAAACTGAGTAGGGACTGGGGCGGGCCATTGTTGCTGAGTGGCAGCAGGGCGCTGTGCATTTATGTTTAAAGTGCACATTTTTTGGGGCCGGTTGTCTTGCTATGGCCAACCAGACAGGCACATTTTAAACTTCTCTGACCCAGCAGTCTTAGAGAAAGCACAGAACGCCAGCACTCATAAGAGAACTGAGAGAGGCCGCTCCCTCCACTCCTGGGTGACAGCATGAGAGCAGCACCAGGATTGGCTTGGAAGTTGGGTACCTGCCTCGAAAAGATAAGATCAATCAAGGAGGGCGTGCACTCACGCAGAAAGGTAGGTGTACTTTATTTTATTTGTTATTTCTTTTGCTGTGTCACCCGCCCCACCACCCTTGGTACATGCCAACCTCCACTGCCTTCGCACTATTGTTCAAGGGTGCTTGTGTTACAAGCAGAATTGTTTTTGTGCAGGAAGGAAGATCTTCCTGCACAAAAACAATCCTGAGATGCATCTTCCTCTTACATCGGCACTGATGAATGCAGCACCCATGGACTGAGGAAATAATGAGGAGAAATGAAGACATTTCTCCTCGTTATGCCCCACTTGGGAAGGATTAGCATTTTGACGCATTCCCACAAGGGTTTGTAAATCTGGGAATGTGCCAAAATCCATGGGGGATGCAAAGGAGCACCCATGCTCCACCCTCCCAAGTTGAAATGTCACATATTACAGCACCAGCAAGTGCCTTGTGTTACATTTCTTTACAAAGCCACACAAGGCAACACAAAGTAGGTCTTGTGTGGCTTTGTAAATATTACTGAGGCCTTTGCCTTTCATGACGCAATGAAGACACAAGGGCTTCATAAATGTGAACCAGAGTGTGAGGCAGGGGAGGACCCAGCTGTGAGGGGCATCACTACACAAAGGCTGTGTCCAGACAAGAACCTGGAAAAGACATTTTAAAGGAGAACCACCCCTGACGGGCTCCGACACTTGTGACAGCTGAGGCACTTGCACGCTGAACCAAGTAAAAATCCTATTATTATAGAACCGTAGACCGACTGTTCAACGTTCAATGGGCCAGAGGTAGTCAGAGACAAGGAATTGTTTGCAAACCTATTTCTCTCCCAACAAGGGGGACAAGGATCTGAGCAGCACGTTGAACTGGTTTTTGTAACACACTTTCTTAAGAGGGCCAAATGTACTTTTGGACACAAAAACACAGGTGTGTTGTCTCTGTGCAAATTTCTCTGTGTGCATCTCTACCTGACTATAGTTATGCATGTTGTCTCTTTTACATCCACACAGCCAATAAAGAGTCCCCTCTGCCAGTGCTTGTCACACCTGTGTATTGCCTAAACAGTGTGTACATTTATATTGGAAACTGAAACAAGCTAGCCCCGTGCGAAACAAAGTGCGCTCTGTCACTAATACCCTTAATTATTGGGATAAAACAGCGATAAAAGAGACTCTACTCTGTTAGAGCCATGAATCTGGAGCCGGGCGCTGCGGGGCCATTTGTCTCACAAAGACAGACCCGAGGCTGATCCGATCCAGCATTGATCTGCGAGGAGTCTGGGACATTTCATTGCCGCTCTGTGCTCACGGATGAGTGATCAAGCGCCGTCCATTCGTCTCCCTGACTTCTGGGTGGCCTGGAGCCTAAAAATCTGTCCCTTGCACAACGTGCACTCTATCTGGAGACTGGGAATGAGAACTTTTGTAGTTAAAAGATTTATTCTTTTGTTTTTAAGAGAATGAGTCACAGTATTGTAAATGAGTTATCATCCACCTTCTGTGGGGTAAGTATTAAGGCCAGTCCATTCTGTGAACCTCAGTCGAAGTTTAATGTTCACATTGTGCACATAAATCCAATAACCTGAGACAAATTTATGGTGTTTTGTACTATATGTGTGCAAAGTGCATTCATGAAAGCAGAACCTCTGCAGGTGTGGTGGAATGTTCACACTCATTGGGTTGGAGGGGGCTTTTCTGAGTGAGCCTAACTGCAAAGCACGGACAGGAATATGTAATATTCAATATTGTAAATGGACACGGAAACCTCTCATATTTATTGGACTTTTGTGGCAAGTGACTGCCCAATGAGGAAACACGGTTTCCCCTGCCTCTAAACAAAACAAACAAAGTTTTAAAGACTCACATTTCAGTGATATCCAAACCTTGTGTTCAGGAAGGGTCACTTTCCAGCACAAAAACAATCCTAAAAGGTGTTTTCCTCTTTCTATGTGTGCTGCAGAATAGGGAGAAATTAACGTATTTCTCCTCGTTACGCCTCACCTCGGCAGGAGCACAGATTTGGTGCTTTCCCAGGTTTACATGATTTTTTAAAATCTAGGTCAGTGTCAAAATCCATGGATGTTGCAACGGAAAACCCACTGCAACGCCCATGGAATGCCTCCCGGGCAGAGACTAAGGCTACGCATTGATTTGCGCTGCATTGCCTTACTCAAGATTTATGAGGTCACACAGGGTAGCTTTGCATGGCTCCATAAATCTCTTTGAAGGCTCTGGATCACGCATGTACCACTTTAAGTTCTGCAAAAGTGATGCAGGGCTCTCAATATTAAGCCTCCTTGTCATGCGTACAAATGTTAGGAGTTTAAGCACCCTATAAAACCTACAAATGTTGTAGATTTCCATAAGTACTCCTGGTGTAATTTCTGTGGCTCGTGATAGTAACTTTGCTTCATTCAGAGCTGTTCTCGTCTTTGTAGGTTGGTGCATATTTAAACAGTGTGCACACCAGCAGTCTCAGCCTAGCTGTGGTAATAGTGCGATTTTTTCCCTCTTTTGACAGTTTCTGGTCTCAGTTTCCTTGTTACTTTGTGACGCGAAAACTCTGTGTTGATATGTATGGGTACTATTTATTTCTGGGGGTACAACTGGAGTGAAATGCTAAATGATGAGCAAGAGCTTCGAGTGTCCCAGGCTTGCTTTCAAATATGACAACTTTATGTCTGGCATCCTAGCTGCCTCCATTCTACGCACGTCCCAGACTGATGCAGGTGTTTCTAACAAATAGTATGGGCCTGCTGCTGTTGTAACCCTGAAGGCATATGTATGTGTCCGTGCGTGCCTGCATTTGTGTGTATACATATGAAATCTGCAGCTCACAATTTCAAGTCCATGCAATTTCAATTCAGCCTTCCATCCTTCGGAGGTGGGTAAAAAACTTTTATTTTCAGTACTCAAAGATGGAGAACATGCATCAAGTGTAAAATAAAACAATTGCCAACCCCCCAAAAATTACAAAGGTAAGAAGGTAAGGACACCAAGATGATAAGTGTGTGTCCAGGTTTGCCGGGTTTGGCATGACACCACATATATGGCTGTTGTGTTTGGAGGGAAGAAAGGGTATATCTAGTGGAGGCATGCATTCCCGGTGATCGAGGGGCCCACAAGCAAAATAAAATAAAAAAATTAAAAAGTAACTTTCATGAACACAATGTCCTACTCCGGTCCTCTTCTCTACCCTGGAACTGTCAGCAGCAACTCAGTTGACCAATCAGGGTGCTGCTCTAATACAACATGAGAGCAGCACCCTGATTGGAGGGAGCAGCCTCACTCAGCGCTCCACAGCGCTGTTGAGACTATGGCTTGCTCTAACCCAGCTGTCTTAAGACAGCTGGGTTAGAGCTGTTTAAAGTACGCATGTGTTGCTGGCCATCTCAAGACGGCCGGCCGAAAACACATGCTCACTTTAAACAGTGCATACAAGCCCACCCTCCTCCCTTCTGAGTGACATGCTGCTGTCACTCAACAGCGGCCCTGCCCCTGTCCTGACACTCTGTTCGGGACGGGTAAGAAAAAGAAAATTATAATAAATTACAATTCTTTTCTGGGGTTTGGGAGTATTTTAGGTGAGGCAACGCTCCTCCAGTCCAATGTAGGATTGGCCCCTGGATATGTTGCATCCTCCTCAGCATGTAAATGAAACACGCCACACATGAAGCCCTGTAACAGACGTCCTTATTCTTTAGCATAAGATCACACAACCCCCTAATGACAAGCATTACATCATGAGTTTTAATTACCACACCCTAGCCCCTCCCAGCAGCTTACGTAATTCCTATTTGAAGACCTCTCAGAACCGCAAAGGTCCTAATGCTCATAATATCAAGACTCTACATCTCCCCCTTTCTTAAAGGTTCAAGCAAAATCATTATCATATTTCCTCAATGAGTCGCTGAGGTGCTCAAACTGATCTGGCAGATCGAGTAGTATGAGGTAGTCGAGCGGTACATGGACTATTCGCCGATGACAGGCTCAGATGTTTGATCTTGATTTTCAGGTGGTTCTAATTCACTCACGCTCACAGGAGCAGACTAACACTGAGCCAAATGTTTAAGGTGTGACAAGTCCCTTGTGATGGACTTTCCAGGATGACTTGAAGTCACCATGTGTCCTTCAGTCTTTACAACTCTCAATGGGTCAACAGCAAACGGATTGTCTGTTTTCTGATTCTGTTTCTGTTTGACCAGAACCCAGTCCCTCTGTTGAAGTCTGTTTCCTTGGCTTGTTAGAGCCAATCACCATGGGTTTCCAATTTACACTTTCGAGAAGGGCCTGTGACACAAACCTTGTCAGCGTTTCTTGACTGGTCTGATGTCCACTGTGGTAGCTTTGATCCTACGGCTCTTCCAAATAGTAAGGCAGCCGGACTCTCACCAGTGTAGGAATGAGGAGTTGTTCAATAGGCACGAAGAGCTTGACATATGGCTTACTTCAGATCAATTTTCTCCAGCGGCATTCACTGTATTATTGTTATGAGGGTATCCATAAATCGTTCGGCAACACCATTGGCCTGAGGCTAGAATGGTGTGATCTTTTGATGCTTGATTTTGAGTTGACTCAAACTCTTTCAACTCCTAGCTGCTAAAAGGTGCACCATTGCCTGTTTTGTGAATAGCGAATACATCCCATGCAGCAAAGATGTTATCAAGCCGCTAGATGACTTTGTCATGGGCTGTCAATGATAAGTGGTTGTCGATAATAAGTCTTCCACCAAAGGAAAACATGAGTATTCCTCAATGATCACCATAAAATGAAGTCCATTCTCCAGGAGTCCAAAGAAATCAGCTGCCACTCTCTACCAGGCATATGTAGGAAGGTCAGACATAGTCAATGGAAGCTGTGTCACTTTGGGAGATAAGCAGTTGCACAGATGACACACTTACGGTTCTTTCTCAACTATTTCATCGAGGCGAGGGAACCACACTTGATCCCTCAGGGCTCTTTTGGTGACTGCAATGCCACGATGTCCATCAAGGGCGAGCTCTGTAACTTTTGGACTCAGGCTCTCAGGGATTATGATTCTTTATTTATTTATTTATTTATTTTTTAAAACCTTTATTTATACAAGTCTGGAACACAGCTATTCAGCCGACATCCCGGAGGTTCGGCAGCTAATCGAGCAACACATGAAAGCGTCCATAGCTCTAGTACAGGAAAAAGACAAAGGTTCCATTTTTGAAAACTACCTACAATGAACACAACAAGCAAGGCAGTATACACAATAAACTTGTGCCAGTTCCCGATGGGGGCGTGGCCCCATTCCCAGAATCAGGTCAAAGCCACCGATCGGGAGGATGAGGGAGAAGCAGAGGCGCTAACATTCTAGCATATTTGTATCATGAAAATCCCAAGTTGGGAGAGAGGCTAGGGGGAAAGTTGCTCCTCTAGTGGTTCAGTGGCCAGGGCGACACATATATCCCCCCTATATTGGTTCCATCGTCCCCAAATCTTATGCCATTTCTTAGGCCTCCCCCGGGCACTATACACCGTTTTCTCCCGAAACATGCTCCAGTCCATATTGTCCCTCCATGCATCCAGAGTGGGAGGTCTCTGGGAGCCCCACAATCGCGCTATATCTCGCTTAGCCACCATATTACCTAGGGTCACCCATTGAGTCTGCGCAGCGTCATAATCTGTAGGACCCCAAACATTCAGAAGACAGCGCCGCGCCTCTGGCAGCAGTACAATACCCGTGACCTCCTGCATCACTACATGAATTCGCTTCCAAAACTCCGCAATCACACCACATTCCCATATGATATGCAGAAAGGTGCCCACCATCCCGCAGCCCCTCTTACATAGCCCATCCTCGGAGAAACCCATATGAATCAGTCGGGGCCCAGTGACGTAGACCCTATGAAGTATCTTAAGCTGGACCAGCCGTAGTCGTGCGGGGATCGCGACCTCCTTAGGAGAGGAGACGGCGTACTGCCAATCCTCATCGTCCAGCTCAAGGCCGTCCCTAGTCCACTGATCACGCACCCCTAGGAGGAGGTCGGTCCGGACATTAACAAGCTTTTTGTAAATTAAGGAGATTGTACTCTCCGGCATATGGCCGTCCAGGATCCGATCCTCCAAGGGAGAGGACTCAGGCACCTTCTCCCCCTCAACGAGGACAGACCGCAGAGCATGGCGCACCTGCGCGTACCGGAAATATTCCGTACCCTCCAGCGCGTACTCCGTCCGTAGCTCGTCAAACGACTTTATCCGCCCCTTAACCAGCAGGTCCCCCACCCTGGAGATGCCGATCAGATCCCATTTCTCGAATCCCTTCGTGTGCCAAAGTTTCCCCAGCATATCGGAGTCAAACAGCGGAGTGGCGAGGGTGAGCCTATCCTTCCAACCCAACGAGTTCGTGACTGCCTTCCACACGTGCACCGCCACCCTGGTTGGCCCCGTGAGGGACCCATCTGTTGACCTGGAGTAGAGCGCTCTAAAGTAACTACCCCCACGCAGCAACCACCGGTCCATAGCAAAGCCAGGGCTCAGCGCCGGGCCGTAGACTCCATGATTGATCGCACTCAGCTGAGAGGCCCAATAGTATCTTCTGATGTCAGGAAGCGCGATACCCCCATCGTACCACGGAAGGGTTAGTTTTGCTATCGCTATGCGCGGACGGCCATCCCACAGCAACGAGCGCTGGAGGCTCTCAACCTCCCGAAAGTAGCTGGCCGGAACCAGCTCCTGGGTATTCTGCAGGGCATAGAGAAAACGGGGAAGAGACATCATTTTGAATAGCACAGCACGGCCAAGGAGGGAAAGCGGCAGCCGCCGCCAGCCCGCCACATCCCGCCGCAGGCGTGTCAGCGGAGGGAGCAGGTTCCTCTCGTATCGTACAGTTGGGTCGGTAGAGATATAGATCCCAAGATACAAGAAACCCTCCCGGGCGATCTGAATCGGGAAATTCCGCGGGAGAACCGGGACGTCTCCACATAGGGCATACAGATACGACTTCCCCCAGTTAATGGTTAGACCCGAATTCCTCCCAAAAGAAGTCAAAATGTCACAAACAACTATGAGGGACTTCCTGGGTGAAGTGAGGTAGAGCAGAATGTCATCCGCATAAAGGGAGATGCGGTCCTCATGGTCAGGTGACCATCGAATCCCCCTCACATCTGGGTGCCATCGTATCCAAGCCGCCAGCGGCTCCAGAGCGAGAGCAAACAACAGCGGCGACAGGGGGCAGCCCTGCCTGGTGCCCCTCCCCAGTTCAAAAGGACGGGACGCCCTACCGTTGACCGCGACTTTAGCGAGAGGTCCTTCATACAGTAGTCTCACCCAGCCAACAAAGCCAGGTCCGAAGCCGAATTTCGCAAGCGCAGCCCACAGGTATGCCCACTCTACCGTGTCAAAAGCCATCGTTGCGTCGAGTGCTGCAACAACGGCAGGCTCCCGCATCGTCCCCACCCTTGCAACCACACCGTGGATGCGCCTAAGGTTCAACGCAGTGTTACGATGCGGGATGAAACCAGATTGGTCAGGGTGGATCAGGTCCCCGATCACCCCGACCAAACGGTTGGCAAGGATTTTAGCGAGGATCTTCGGCTCAGCATTAAGGAGCGAGATCGGCCTATATGAGCTGCACTTGTTCCTGGGCTTGCCATCTTTATGTATGACCACAATTGTCGCCAGGCGTTGGTCGAATGGAAGGCATCCCGTCTCCCGCGCCTCCACGAACATAGCTCGCAGATGCAGAGCGATCTTATCCGGCCGGAGTTTGTAGAACTCAATTGGCAGGCCATTCGGGCCCGAGGCCTTGCCCGGGCGCAGTGAATGGATAGCACCCGCGATTTCGTCAACTGTGATATCGCCATCTAGATCTTCCCTGTCTATGTCGGAGAGGCAAGGCAGAGCAAGATCGCGCAGAAGTTCACACGAATCTCCCACTGGCCTGTCCGACACAGAGGTATAGACCGTGCGGAAGTAATCTGCAAAGCACTGGACTATGCCATCCGGCTCCGCGACAACGACGCCACCCTCCATTACGAGGTCTGGCACCACACGATTGACCCGCTCCTTTTTATCCAGCCATGCTATTAATTTCCCGGCCTTGTCCCCGACGTCGTACAGTCGGCCCCGCTGTTCCCTACTCAGGGCTTTGGCCGCGTCCGTCACCAGGGCCTTATGCTCCGACTGCTTAAGGCTCAAATTGTGCAGCGCCGCTGCCGTGACCTCCCCCTCCAACGCCAACTCAAGAGCCGCGATATCCGCCTCAATCTGAGCGACCTCCGCATCCCGCCGGCGTTTGGCTGCTGCTATCAAGGAGAGGGCCTCTCCTCTCAGCACAGTTTTGAACGCTTCCCACAAAGACACCGCAGACGTGACCGAGCCGAGATTCTCCTGGAAATAACGATCGACCGCCTTCAGCACCGCACTACGAGTCGTAGGGTCCCGGAAATACCACAGGTTAATTGGAGCCACCCTGCCCCCCCCTCCTCTACCAACATCCATACAGATCCACACCGGCGAATGGTCAGAAATACCCCGAGCCATGTGCCTGGCCTCAGACACAAAGGAGGCGTGCGCGGCCAGGCTAAGCACATAATCAATTCTAGAGAGACTGCCATGCGCCCCGGAGTGGAAAGTGTACTGCCGCAGTGTGGGATGCAGCAGTCTCCAACAATCAACCAGACCAAGGGTATCTACAAAGTCCGGAAGCCATTTCTGAGCCCCCCCCCGAGCTTCTCGGCGGGTGTCTGTCAAGCAACCCGGAGCCAACCGCATTGAAGTCACCACCCACCACCAACATTCCCTCTGGGAGATCCAACAAAGCCCTCTCCAAGTCCGCAAGTGTGGAAGGCTGCAGCGCAGGAGGGGCATAAACCGACACCAGGACCAGCGTCCTACCCTCCTACCTCCCCGCCACAGCCGCAAATCGTCCCCTATCATCAACAGTAGTAGAGTCAACCTCGAACGGCAGAGAGGACCTGAAAAAGTATTCCAGCCCCTCTAGAGCCCGAGGAAAACCCGGAGTGTGCGACAAATTTGTAGCCCTTCCTGTTGAGTGCATAGCACGTGTTACCTATCAAGTGCGTCTCTTGCAATAAGACAATATCAGGGGTGCATCGCTTCAGGAATTGCAGGACAATCCCACGCTTAATACGATCCCCCAAGCCGTTAACATTCCAACTGAGTATCCTTAAGCCCCTACCCCCCATCCCAAAATGTAAGGAGACCTCCACCCCCCCGTTGAACCGCACACGAGCTACCGAAGCTTGCATCACTACGCCTTGCATAACAAAAAACAACAACAACCACAACAACAACCCCAATCAACCCCCCACCCTGCACCCCTGCGTAAGCTCTAAAAGGCCCCCCAACTTGCAGTGTGCCTGTCTGTCGCCCCATACAAAGACTAATCTACAAAAAGAACCCCAGAGGAGGAAAAAGCTCCCTTCCTACCCCCGCCACCCCCAGGACTGTCACCCTCCTGGAGGAACCGGAGATCTAGCACCCAAGTCCTCGCTCATTGTTCGTCGCCGCCACCTTCTGCTCCACCGGCATGTTCCACGCTAGTCCGTCTTTGGGGCAATGTGTCCAGCCAGTCTCCGACCATGTCCGGTGATTCAAAAAAGAAAGTCCGCTCTTCGAACACCACACGCAACCTGGCCGGGAAGAGCATGGCGCACTTCAGTCCCATCTCTCATAGCCGTCTCTTGACCGCCAGGAAGCCTTGTCGTTGCTTCTGCACCATCTGGGTAAAGTACGGATAGAAACTCACTGTGGTGTTCTGAAAAGTCATCGGGCCGGACACCCGTGATGCTTGTAGAATGGCATCCCTGTCTCTGAAATTAAAGATCCTGGCGACAATCGGTCTCGGAGGGGCCCCCACCTTGGGCCTCCCACCAGGGACTCTGTGGGCCCGTTCAACAGTGAAGAACTTACTAAGGCCTTTGGGCGCCAGATGGTTCACCACCAAGTCCTCCACAAACAGGTCCACCGACTGTTCCTCCGAGTTTTCCGGGACCCCAATAATGCGCACGTTATTGCGCCGTGCCCGACCTTCAAACTCCTCCAACCGTCGGGCAAAGTGGTCATTTGCAGTCCTCAAGGTACGGACTTCCAGCTGCAGGTCAGAGACATCGCCCAGGAGGCCAGTGGTCTTAAGGTCCAAGGACTGAACCCGCTCATTAGTTTTCCCCAGGTCTGCCCGAATCAAATTGACGTCAATCGAGATGGCGTCCACTTTATGCGCCAGGGTCTCAAATTGTTGCCCGATAGAGGACTGCATCCCCTCGATGGCCCCCATGATATCCTGCAGGGTTGGTTCTGCGTCGGGGGGCGAACCGTCCTTCAAGGCTTCCAGTGCCCGTCCCGATCCGCCCGGTGACCCCTTCTGCTGGGCATAGCGGTCCATGTTGTTGGTTTGGGTGTATCCACCCCGCCTGGTACTCTTGGGCTTCCGTTTTTCGGCGTCCGATTTGGTCGACATCGTAATCTGCCGCGGAGACAATATCCTTGCCCATACAGAGAAGACAACCATGCAACAAGTGACTGGCGCAACTCACACCCAGGCCAGGGCGCAATAGAGACAGGAGAGCGAAAGCGAAAGTGAAAGTGACAGCACCTTCCTCCCGACGGCTCGCCCCTCGCACGGCCGCTGTTGTTCAATTAGTGCACGGGCACTGTGCCAGCGCAAGTCCCGGGCATCTTCAGGGGAGTAGGCCACAAACTTCCATGGAGCACAACTTCGGCCTCCGGTGAGCGATTTCAATCCGGACAGCGGCTATCACCTCAGCAACGGCTCGCCTCCAATATTCCGGGTGTTAAAAACAGGATGCTGCACAGGATATCTGCCGGAGGGAGCGAGGGTCTCGGGAGCTCTGGGCTCACGCGGCCATCTTGATCACGCGCTAGGCTCCTGAAAATTGGGATTATGATTCTTGAGCCTCTCAATACAATTCCTTCTTGAGTGATGGGCAATTCATCTTGTACATTTTTAAGTGTCCGAAATTCAACATCATCAGCAATTGGTCGAACACTTTTCTTCCAAAAGTGAGTTAAAATCATGTCTTTGACTATGAACATGTTCTTCTCTGTTTTGATAGCAGCAATAATCTGTTCAAGCGATAGATCTGCTGGTGTACTAGACCTCACAATAAAGTTAACATACTCCTCAGCCACTTTGGATGTCGAACTTTGCTGCGATACTCATGAAAAGTAATCAGCAGACTTATGATCTTTCACCTGCTTGTGTACAATTTCATATTCATATTCTTGCAGTCGCAATCCCCACCTCTCAATGTGTCCAGGCATCTTTGCCTTTGGGTTTCCACAGATGGTGAGCAACGCCATATTATCTGTGATGATGATGAAATGTTTTACATACAGAAATACATAAAAATGTTCACAGGCACACACCACAGCCAGACTCTCCTACTCTAGTTGAGAATAGGCACATTCAGTTTCAGACAGACTTCGACTGGTATAGGCCACAATGTGTCTCTGAGCATTTGGATGATCATTGTGTTGAGCAAGAATAGCACCCAGACCCCGGGCTCGCATCTACTGTGATCTCAGTATGTAATTTTAGTTGCATTTTCAATCGCATATTTTATTCTTTATAAACTCTGATCACATTCAGGGGTCCATTGGAATGGGACATTTTGCTTTGTCAAGTCCCGCTCAAGAGACGCTCAATGTAGCAATACTCACGAATATACCTTGAGCAATAACTGGCCATGCCTAAAAAGAATTGCAGCATGTGGGTGAGAAGTAGATGTAAATTCTTGCACCTTATGCGGGTCAGGAGGCATTACTCACTCTGTGAATATGTGCCCAAAGTACTTGAGTTTGTTCTTGTGAAACTCCCACTTTGCTGTATTCAGCGTGAGACCTGCATCAGGAAATAAATGGCACACTTGCATAAGAGCTTTGCTGTGTTTCTTTTGTGTTGGCCCAAATACCAATATGTCATCATTGTAATTGAAAGCATGTGCAACAGGTTGAATTATTCAGCTTATAACATCTTGAAATATTTCTGCAGCCGAAGATATTCCAAAACTTAGTGTTTTGTATCTGAACAAACCAACAAGAGTTGAAAAAGTAGTAATGTACCTGCAATTCTCTTCTAGCTCGAGTTGATGGTATCCCATTTTCAAATCGAGATGGGAGAAGACTTTGGCTTCATTCAATTGCATGATCATGTCCTATATGTGGGATTAGGATGTCTTTCTCTGTTGATTGCTTTATTGGCCTGGCGCATATCAATGAAAATGCACATGGCACCTTCACTGTCCTTTTTTGGTACTTTCACTATGGGCAAAACCCATGGCGTAGGACCAGTTGAGCATTCAATGATGTCATGTTTCAACAGTGTCTCGTTCTTTCTCAAAAGCTTCCTGCAAATGAAAGACAATTCTGCTGTGTTGTTGAGCAACAGGGAAAATGTTATCATTGATATGAAGTTGCACTTTCATTGTCTTGAGCCTTTCTAAACAATGAAACAATGATGGGAACGTACTCACAATCTCAGACTGAGTATGAAGGTTGTAACTGAGCAATATCAGTCCAATGTCAGCAGAGGTGGCAAAACTGAGTAGACAGGAACTGGATGAAGTTACTTGAAGTAAAGGGATTGGTGCTTGTACTGATGTAGTTTTGAGTTGCATGGTTGCTATGAACGATCCTTGGCTTTTCGGTGGTTCAGAAGCAGCCCACGTGTACACCTTTGTTGCTGATGGCGTGAGGCGAGGCACAGGAGACAGGCTGTTACACATTTCCACATGCATGATGTTAATTAAAGCACCACTGTCTATGATGAAAACTACTGGTTGATCATTCACTTTCAGTCATTCCTTGATAGATACCAATAACGCACACCCATCTTCTTCATTGGCACTGTAAAGTAATGTTGAAGAACCTCTGCACAATGAGCTTGACGACGATTGATCCGGACTTGTTTCCATTTATTGTAACTGATGTTGCATTTTGGTTTTGTGGGTGTGGTGAGAATGCTTCTAGAACGTTCGGGTGTCCATTTTGTCCTTCCCTCGTGGCGCATTAAACTTTTCTTTTGCTATGCAGACCATTATGAAATGGTTTTCTTTCTTGCAACATTTGCTCATTTGTCCTATGGCTGGATGTTAGAAATGAGGGTCTCAAGTTAGCAGAGGTAGGTACCTTTGTCCAAATAGGGACCCTTGCTTCTAGTCAGGGTAAGGGTGATACACACTTTAGATAACCCCTGCTCACCCCCTTGTTAGCTTGGCACAGGTTATACCAAAGGCAATGTGTAAATAATGTGTACCAACACTCACAGTAACAAAGTGAAAACACCACAAAAGGACACCACACCTGTTTAGAAAAATAAAGTATCTTTATCTAAACTAAACAAGACCAAAACAACAAAAATCCAACATACACAGTTAAAACATATGACTTTCAAAAGGTTTCAAGAACTTGTACCAAGGAAAACTATGGATACGTGACTTTACACCACAGTACCTGGAGATGCGTCAAAGTCGGAAAACAAAGAAAATGTGACACTCCTGAGACCTTGGGGAGGCAATGCGACAGTCCCACTGCACGCAGAGGAAGGGTTGTGTCGAATCCGGTCTGTTTGGGGAGTGATGCATCAATTCTTTGTGACGGTTCTGGTCCGCAGGTGGTGCGTTGGGAGAACTTTCCGCACAAGTACAATGCTTGGAAACTAGGGATGCATCGGTGATCGATGCGGCTGCGTCGGTCCTCTTGAGCCGTGACCCCTCGATGCTTTGATTCTTGCAGCCGCGACAGGCGATGCGTTAGTTTTCGCAGCGGCTCAGCGATGCGTGGAAATTCTTCTCGCACCGCGAAGATGCGTCGGAAAGACAGCCGCAAGAAGAGTGATGCGTCGATTTCTGTAGTTCTTTAACTTTCTTCTTTCTTCCAGCTTCCAAACAGCAGCAACAACCTCTAGAGGTCCAACACTGGCACAGGCACCTCTTGGCAGGTCAGAAATCAGTAGAGTACAGGGGCGCTGGGGGTGAATCCTTTGTGTCCCTGAGACTTCAGAACAGGAGGCCAGCACACACAGGCCCTTGGAGATCTCACTGTAAAGTCCTTCTGTCAGGACTAGTCTCCAGTAACCTTGACAACACAGGAGCAGAACAACGTCTAGTTCCCAATACCGAACTTAGAATGCCCCTGCTAGGTTCTTTATAATCCTTCACAGGTAAGTACCAAGGGGGTAAAGGGGATTGGGACAGAGAAGAGACAGCTCAGTGGTTGCTCTGCATGTTCTGCTTCGTCTTCTTCTTTCTTCATACTAAGCTGAATACCACTTCTTTATTCAACTTACAACTTTGTAAAATAATGGTATCCTATCTTACCAGTACAACATTGGAGCTAAGCCTCTCTTCTTTTATCTTCTCTAGTAGTGTTGGATTTTGCTAACTGGAGAAGGTATTGACTCGACTCTCTCTCTCTCCCTCTCTCTCTTGGAGGAGCATGTATGCCTTCTTAATGTAGCGCTTAACACGAAGAAACACAAGGTAAGTATTATTGTTTAACTGGAACAACTATTTGGAAGTCTATAGATTGAATACTAATTCTATATTTGGTTAACTCACTGTGTGCTCGAGTCTTCTTGTTTCAATATTTATTTATTACTTCCTTTGTCTGAGGAGAAACCATGCTGTTTCTTTTAAAAGAATTGAAAATTGGACAGGTACTATTTATGTGCTGGGTATCGTAACTATTTACATTTCAAACTATCACTAGTTTATTTCCTTATGCTTTTCAACAATGCGCAAGTCTAAGACTAAACGCAGCGTGAGGAGAATTATGCGCCTGCATTTACCAGACTCTACAATAACTAAGGACGTTACTCTAGGGAGCGGTGCGCTGAACTCTAAACTTAAGTTTTCAAGATCGCGCAGTCTTTTAACACTACTCAATACAGTGTGTTGTGAAGAACAGATTACGCCCACATTTCCTACTCCTCAGGAAACAACTGAAGGAACACTACTCTATGTAGTCATGCGCAGAACTCTAGGGGTGGGCGGAATTTGTGAAATTAACTGTCGAAAATGATCGCGAAAATGCAGAAAATCTCCGCAAACACGCCGGAAATATCGCGAAGACACGGAAGTTTTTTTGCCGCCTGTTCGCGGTATTTTTTGCGTGATCGCGGGTCGCCAACTTACCCATGCGGTTGCTCACGGGCGTGGCCATCTTGTTTTCACTTGTCCCGCCCTCTCGCGATGCTTACTTCCTGTTCCGGGTCACGCAATGCATGTTCGCGCCTGTTCGCGGTCGATATTTCCTGTTCGCGACCGCTTTTACTTGATCGCGTTGCTTTTGGCTTGCTCGGGGAGAAAATATCGCGCGAACTTGCGCACGTGGTCGCAATGGGCGCGGCCATCTTGTTTTTCACTCTATTGCATGGTTCTGGGGCCTGATTTTCAATCCTCCCTAAATCTTTTCAATCCTTTGTTTATAGCCACTTTTTTGGATCTTTATTACTTATTATTTCTCTAACTATTTTCCTGCTTCTATATTTTTGGTTTTTGTCTACTTTTTTTAGTTTTTTAGCTACTTTTTCACTCTTTCTATTGCCTATTTATTTCCTTTACTTACTTTTTAAATTTTATTACCTTTTCTTTCCCACCCCGTCTCTCATCCCCAGAACCATGTCAAAGGGTAGGGCTCGCCGCAGCCAGAGCCGCGACCGCCTTCCATGTGGAAGGCGGCGCCCACAAGGGGTGCAGGCACGGGCCTTATTTGGGGAGGTGGAGTTGGCTGCACTCATTTTCTTTGTGCAGCGCCACCTCCCCTCAACCCTGGCAGCAGGTGGCAGGCCTGGGTCCGGGTATGGCCTCCGGGAGCGTCGGCAGCGGTGGGGGAAGGTGCGCCGGGCAGTGTCGCGCATCTCTGGGGTCCGGCGCACCCAGGCACAGCTGACGCACCGGTGGTCCGACATCCTGGACCGTGAGCAGGACCTGCTGGACCTGCTAGGAGTGGAGGTCCCGGGGCTTGGTGAGTACCTATTTAATTATTACAACTTTGTGTCTGTTCTTCTGCTCTATGTTATAGATTGCGAATATCTTTTTTTCCTTCCAACCAGCTAGAATGTTGCTGCTTACAATACATTCCAGGTTAATAACGTTTAAAAGTCTTCTGTGATTATGACACAGGTGCTCTTCTGCGCTACTACTAATCTTACTTGTTTGCAGCTTTGCGTTTGCGCTTGCTTAGCGTGATTCTTTACGAGTTTATTTTAGAGAAATTAAGTTACGTAATGCTACAGTGACTCACGTCCACTCCTTACTTTGTCCTGTCACTAATAGATAGGGGCGGATTGATACTTAGGTTTAGGTACTTTGTAAGGACCTTCTAATTGGTTAGTGGTATGCGTGATGCCCCCCCTCACTCAGTTACGTGACGTGCTGCTAGTACGGCAGTCTTTAGAACCTTTTCTAGTTTGTTCAATGAGTGGAGGTAGGCTTAGCAGTTACTTAGCAGTAGCAGATCAGCATCAATCAAACCAAAATTTGGTGTATACAAAAAAAGTAGTCATGTTCATGTGTCCTCCATGATTGAACCATACACATTGTTGAGGAATACAGTGGAAATGCATACTTAATGTACAATTGGCATGCCTGGAATAGGTGGGCTAGGTTGGGTGGTACGTTGTACTACTACTTAGGCTTAGTTGTAACTTAGTTTTCTGGAATCAGAATGGAAGACTGGATTACTGTTGATAAATAGTAACTTAAGTAGTCGAACTGCGAATCCTCCGATATTACATGTTGACCAGATGAGATCGGTCAATGTAGTTATTGCAATTGTTGTTTACATAAGTGTTTTTTGACCGTTGTTGAAAAATATTGTATTTGTTTGACACCATCCATCAATGTTTGTCTCTTTCTTATATCTTTCCTGTCCATCAGCACCCAGGGGCAGACCGACAGGGACTGGGCAGTCGGCGGGACAGGAACACCACCAGGAGGACACCGCTGAGGGCTTCTATGCTGGCCCCAGTAAGTCTTCTTGTTTTTAATAATATTTCTTATTCCATAACTTTTACTGCCCCATTTTTCCCGAACTATAGTGTGTTTCCAAATGCTATTTTTTTACCACCAATTATCCTTCGATCTGTACGGTTTCAAAAATCTTATCCCTGCCTCCGCTATGATGACTGAGTACTACTACATACTATCAGTCTGTCTGTACTGTAGTAGCTAGTCTTGCCCAGTTAGCCAGTGCCACTCTTTGTGAAAGGTTGTGATATAAAACTCATATTCACCAGTAGCTCGTACAATCCGTTGGGTCGTTGTCTTGTACTACTTTTACTCTTATTGATGTTGAGGCTTTGAAAATTCACAGCAATAGCCCTACCAGATTTCTTAATATTTTGATATGATACCCTATAGGACATACCACTGTTGTAGGGATCTTGCACATACATTTGCACCAGAAAATAGGATGTTGGTGATGGTAGGTTGGACCTTCCTTGCACACCTCAATCAGAAATTCCGCACCCACCACAATTCCACTGCTTGACTATAGTACTGTCTTGTCATACCTATTAGGTCTCGGAACCCTCCCCCCAAGATACCCAACAAGTAGACAACCCAGAACATAACACACCCAACCTCTGTCGTGGAAGCAATTCACATGCACACCCTTACTTTAATTTGCTCACTCGTGTAACTTAGTCCACTTCACACCAAATACCACGAAGTCTATGTAAGTTTAAAATGTTTATTTCAATTTGAGAAGGTCTGTACACTGTTTTCTTAGCAACACCAACCGGCAAATCAATAACATTAAAACAATATACATTGTTACACTTATACAGTTGGGAATTAAATCATGATAACTGAACAGTGGTGGAAGGCAGCACCACCATCCCATAGCAATTTAGTTTATATACATTTATAAATGAAGATGTGAGTGAAGGGACCCCTCACCTCAGAAGAACCTAGTACTGGTAGTTGGTGCATCGTTCAGAAGCTCTGGTTCGTAGAAGGGAATCTTGCGTCTGTAATGCGAAAAAAGAAACGGTGTGCGTTAGTATATTGCAACTTGCAAGCATTTCTCAGCCGTGCCAAAAAGTGTAGCATCTATGGATAAGCAATATGGACTAACAGTAACAGTAGTACACCAGTTCTTCCTAAAAAAGTGGCTTGTTAATGTTTGTTGACCACTTGTACGCAGCGCGTAGACTAGACAGTAGCAGTGTGAGGCAGGTCATGTGGGCTCAAAGGTGTCTTAAGAAGCTGCAAGGTAAAGGTAACGTCACATGTGCATGGCTAGGGCTAATCAAGCAAAGGCTACAATGATCATATAACTATTAGTGTCTACTCTACTACTACCTGATTTGTACTAGTGATGTATGTTAGTATTAACTCATTTTTCAACCTTGCTACTGATCAATAGGGGGGAGGTGTATATGACGCCTAATAAATGTGTAATGTTTTCTAGGTGCACTACCGACCACCATTGCTGGGGCCAGCGAAGGCGACGCCGAGGGCGAGGATGCGGCAGTTGCAGATAGCAACGGAGCGGTAGGGGGAGTGGCAGCACCAGTGGCAGGCGGTGGTAAGTTAGATTCATAATCTTTAACTATTGTTGAACTTGACAGCACACTCACTGCAAGGGTGTACTGTATGTATATGTATACTGTACAGTTGTGACTTAGGGCCCCATTAGGATGGTGGGCGTATTGCCCCCGCCGGGCCGGCTGGAATTCACTGCCGTCACCGCAGGGGCAAACCTCCCGCCATACCTGTAGAAAATATTCAGACATGTCCAGGCGGAAAAGGGTTCAATATGGCGGTGGTGTCTCTCTCACCACACTGCCAGCCATATAATCTGCATTTTGGAATACCTTTGCGTGGCGGCATTGCCGTCCGCCACGGAAAGGCATGCACACATTGCAGAGTATGCTTGGGGGCCCCCATGGAGGGTACCTACCGATGCTATGGTACCCCCCCGACTTTCAAAGCAAAACGTGACAGGCTCCGTGCGGGGCCCGTCATGTTGTGCTTGGAAAAGCAGCACAACATTTTAGCATTGCTTTCAGCAAAGCCAACCAGAATTTAAATTTAAAAAAACACGGTGCGCCCGCCACTGTGCCGGGCGCATCATCCTAATTAATTGTCCCCACGGGACCCCCACCCTTTTTAGCAGTCGGATGGCGGGCGGACAAAGTCCGCCCGCTATCCGATGTCGTAAGTAAGTATGAGTTTTTGGGGACGTTTGAAGAGTGAACTAGAAGACTAGAATTCCCTTTAATTGGTATAGGACTAGAAGCCGGAGTATTGAGTAACCAATGGCCTCATCTATCTGATTTCAACTCCGCTTTGA
This sequence comes from Triturus cristatus, assembly GCF_964204655.1. NCBI lineage: Eukaryota > Metazoa > Chordata > Amphibia > Caudata > Salamandridae > Triturus > Triturus cristatus. The sequence goes on along the minus strand of NC_140589.1, from coordinate 1,786,811,891 downwards.
AAGTTTTATGGAGAAGAGCACCTGGTGCACTGTTCAACTAAAAAGTGTAAGACAGGTGGAAGGAAGAAGGACGGGCGCCATTTAAAATGTTATGTACTACTGTGCTTTATTTTATAGTGCTACTCTACCATGCCACTATGTGTATAAATAATTACCTTGTCCTACTGTTTTATTAAGACTATATTTTACAATTGTCTTGTTTTTTTCTTTTTGATACACAGCAACTCCGAAACTCAACCGGAAGGAGTTGGCCGCCAAGGCACGGCGCCGGAAGCTGGAGGCAATCCAGCATGAATACCAGCGGCTGGTGGTCCTTGCCGAGGAGGAGGAGGAGACTGCAGCAGCTATTGAAGCCTCCTCCAGTGCCCCGGGCCCCAGCCACCGCCCTCCAGCGGTACGGCGCCACCGCCTGGCGGCTGCCCGCCGCCACCGTGTCATCTCCGGTGCCCCCCCCCACTGTGGCTACAACTGCCGCGGCCTTAGACGCCGCGTCGCCCATTTAGAGGACGAGATGCGCCAGATGCGTGTCCTCCTCCAGTCCCGCCCCACCAGTTAGTCCCTGTCACTGCCCCTTTTTTAATTCCTGTTCTTTACTCGTTTGGCGTTTGACTTTTTTCTACTGTGGACAGTGGTTGGGGTTAGGGAGGTGGGTGGGTCAGCTTTTGTGGGTTTAGTTTATTTGTTAGGGTAAATTAAATATATTTTTCTATGTTACATGCAATGTTGTTAATGTTTTGTAGGTGGGGTAACTGTTTTACATCACACTGTTTCCTTGCTGGTGCATGGCCGCCCATAGCCTGTGTTTGATTTCAATAATTTGCTGATTGTATAAGACACAAACAGATAGATGCGACATACCTCACTCATTGACTGGTCCTTCTAGTACTTTCAGTCTGTCCTCTAGTCTATGCATTCTTTGGAGTGGTGTTTGAAAATGAAATCATTGACAACATGTCCATTATTAATTCTGCCTCCCCCAAACTTCTCTCTTACCGGTGCTTGATGTTTATGTCCAACTGTGGCACAGCACTGGCTGCATGGTGAAGATGGTTTCCTTTTTCATACATGCCATGATTGGGGTGGTGGTGGTGGTAGTATAGTAGTAGTAGTATACACTGGCAGGGTGGCAGCATTTCCAAAAAAAGAAAAGGAGATTGTCAATCGCCTTTGAGAGACTGTTAGAGGAGTAGTTGAATGAAGTACATCACAGAATTTACCGAGCAACAATTATATGCTCAAATATTTGACAAAAAAACTGAATGGTGGTTATTATGAGGATAGCCTACTAGACAGAGTTACAAACTATAGTTTTGTCGACTCGAGTCACTTGACTATGCCTACAGTCTAACAGTTAGTGCTGTATATGAGGAATGACAACAAACAAATCCAATCAATGCCGGCAATTCATGCTGAGGTATATGTTCCTTTGTTAAATAAAATAACCTCTGAAATATCCTACTCATGGGTGGGCAAGCAGAAGAAGATCATCGCTCTGCATTGAAATTGAAGTAGTGTTGCTTTCACCACATCAGCCCCAGCAAGTGTGTGATTAAGTATTGGTGTACATTTAATTTAGTTACACCTCGACAATAAGTCACACAGCCCGGGGGAAGAGAGTTAGGGTTTGTTGAATGGATGGGAAGGGGGATTTTGGGTAAGGTTTGACATAGAAAAACAGTATGCATACATAGACAAACAAACGACAATCATTGAAGACTACCATACCATATCCATTCCATATGTTAAGGGAGAAAAAGGCAATGCATGCATGATGATGAGACCTGGATTACATACACTTCTATTTCTTGTTCTGTTCCGGCCTTCATACTTTAACAGATAGCAACTAGAAATTTTAAATATTGGTAGTGAAAAATCGTAAACACATAGCAAACGTAATGATGATTGATAATAACAACTCCAAGAACACACAGTTGTAAAGATTGTATACAAGATATTAATCAAATTATTTAAAAGAAGTTAAAAGTGGATACTGTTACTGTCTTATCCTGGTCAAAAATGTGGACTGGTTTTTTGCATCTCGGCATTCCTCTTGCTCCTCTCGTCCATCAATCTTGGGTGTGTCGCCTCGCCACTCGCCACTGCCTGGCTGGAAAAAAAAGGTGATTGATTGGTAAGGTAATTAATATGCATTGTAATGTTTTACAAAGTTTTGGCCAAGGCCCGGCCTGTAATTTTAGATTGAAAACCAAAGGGGATATTGAGAAAGAAAGTGAAAACAAATGCACAAGTGATGGTGTAGTGCAACAAGAACACTTTCCGAGGTGGCATGTATGCATATGCATCATCTCTACTCTAGTCTGTTTCCAGCATTGACCTTCAACAGTAACAGGAGAGATCAGGCCCACAGTGCTTACCATTAGCACATCCTACGTTAACACTTTAGAGTCCTTTTTTTTTCTCTCAAAGAGTTGGACAAACGCAAAGCACATTATCCATTCCAAACATAGCATTTTACAGTTAAAGTTAGTAAAATCAATGCACTGCAGTCATCCCACCGCTACACTCTATTCAACTTCTACACAGACATTTGGGTCTGCTGTGGTTGTTGTTGACGTGTTTACCTTTAGGCTTTTCCGTTTTATGCCACTCCTGAAACATCCTCCTCCTGACTTCATCATAATCTCTGATACTTTTACTGACTGAAGATCGGCCTGCAGTATAAGTATAATTTTTATGACACAACCAGAGTAGAAATATAAATATTACTGACTTGAGTCATTCTTTATTGTGTACAGAAAGATAGATTACTACTAGTACACTTTGACAACAACAAACAACGCAAACACAAAGACCAATAGCTCAGAGTCAGGTGTCCAATGCATGCCATTAATTGTCATCATTCATTACCTGTTCCTTCTCATCTTAAGTTAACGGGCCGTCTCTTTCGCCATCATCATGATGGACGGTGCTGTTAAGTCACAGTCATTTGCATTGCGCAGATTGAGTGAGTCCCCTTCCTGTATTGAATTAAAAGCAATGTATCACCAAGATGCAGGAGAAGTACACATTTCTTGTTTGCAAGAAGGGGAAAATTAGTGTGTTCTGTAGAATGTTGATTAGTGGCAGTGCACAATTACATCAATTCATGCGCAACACACACAACAAAATCTACATCATTCAGTCTGCGATTCTGCGGCCAATGCATGGCATCAATCATTACCTGTTGCATCTTATTTTCAGTTAATGGCCAGTCTCTCTCGGCTCTGAAGGAGGATAGCTATAGAAGTCATCAGATTCATGGTCCACTTGTTTTGGAAGGACGAGGAAAGTATGAATTTGTTGTTACCATCATCCAATCATCATTCATGAGGGAAATGGAATTGAGCAGGAGATGCAGTATGATCGAGCGGAGGAGCTGGATTCTGAGGACTGTAGTGTCAAATGGCAGACACCTGAAACGTGTATCTTAAATTAGAAGAGTAGAAGACGGTGATAATGCATTTGTTGCGATTCACAAGTTTATAACCGGAATGACAGACACAAACAAAGGGGGGAAAAAGGGAGGAAGACAGTAAGTGCGAGCCTAATTGTCAGGGAAGTATAGCTCGTCCTCAAACTCTGGGGTATCTTCCAGTAGTAGGTAATCATCTGACACAATACTTCCGTCACCTGAGCCGCTGTCCTCATCTTCCTCTGTTGATTCATGCATTGTGTAATTCGGTGGTATGAAGTGCTGATTCATTTTGATCATTGTTAACCTCTCCACGTTTTTTGGAGATAGACTGGTCCTTCTCAAGGTTACAATGGAACCAGCAGCACTGAAAACACGTTCGGAAGAGACACTTGCGACAGGGCAAGCCAGATAGCTTATCGCCAGCCTGCTGAGCTGTGGCCATTCAGACCTTTTCCTATACCAATACTGCACTGGGTTTTGATCAACGTACACCTCTGTTGGGTCGTCCAGATAGGCCTGGACCATCCGCTCAATGTTCAGGGTTGCTGCTGGTAAGCTTTTGTGCTATTTTTTCTGTGCATCAGCACTGTGCTTACAATAGCCCATCTTTACATACCAATCTGATAATGATTGTACTCGGCCTAATGATCCAGTTATTGTTTCTGTAGTCGATGGTGATGGTGAGTGTTGAGATTGTGAGCCAACCGCACTGCCCTCAGCCGACGAAGTTGCACTTGATTCTGCATGGCCTGCTTCAGTATCAGTACTTGTTGGGGGTTGATGTGGCGGGCTTTTAATTAGCAGCCCTTCGTTTTCAAACTTGATGGCTGCGTCAGCTATACAACTTTTGTAGCGGGCAACATCATTGTCGGAAAAAGAAAGGAATAGTCCTAATTTTGCACGTGGATCCAGAATTGTGGCACAAATGTAATGTTCTTGTGACAAAATTTTATTTTGTATCCTTACATTTTCTGATAAGCGCCTGGATAAGCTCTCCACCAAGTCATGGGCTTGCCTTCTGTCCTCTACACCTTTGTAGGATTCAGACACATTATTCAGCTCATGCTCTAGCATTTGCAACAATGGGATAGCTTGGCCCATTGTACAGTCCTCCTTGCTGACTTCACGTGTGAAGACCTCAAAAGGAGACAGCATCTCAGTCAGGCATTTAATTAGGGTCCATTGCTCCCTCTGAAGGGTCATGCCTTTAACACTAGCATCACTGCTTCTGTACCAGACATATTCATTGAGTGACCTGTGCTGTTCGTACAGACAATCAAGCATGTAATACGTTGAGTTCCAACGTGTTGCCACCTCCTGGATGAGTGCCTTTACTGGCATCCTAAAGTCACGTTGGATGATCCTCAGCTGCTTCCGAGCTTTAAAAGAATGGCTGAAATGAGTGCATATTCTTCGGCAGATGGCCAGTAAATTGCTTACTATGGGTTCTTTTTTCAGAAAGTCTTGCACTATAATGTTTATGCAGTGTGCCAAACACGGAACCCTGAAATAGGAACCAAGTTCCATGGCCTTCAGTACATTACTGCCATTGTCTGTGGCAACAAAGCCAATACCAAGCCCTCTGGGCCGCAGCCATTCCAAAACCTTTGTGCGAAACTCTTCTAAAATGTTTTCAGCCGTATGAGATTTCTCCATGGCGAACATGGCTACAGTTGCATGTTTCCGAGTACCTTCAAAAATCGCAGCTGTGTCAACAACACCTCGTGCAGATAGTTGATCTCTAACCCCCACAAAAGAGATCCAGTGTGCAGTGATGCACATGTAATCTGTGGCTTGGCAACTGCTCCACATGTCTGTTGTCAGGTGGATATTGTGCACAGCACTCTGCCGCAAACCTTGACCAACCAATTCCAGCACATCATGATGTAGTGCCGGAACAGCAATTCTTGCGAAATAGGACCGGCTGGGAACTTTCCATTTCGGGCAGATGGCAGACACAAATTCAAGGAAACCCACCCCTTCCACAAATGAATAAGGAAGAAGGTCCAGCGCTAACATTTTAGCCAGCTTCGCATTGTACAATCGTGCCGTTGGGTGGTTGCGTTGGAACTGCCCCTCCAACCTAAACATGCTGTCAATGGTAGGCTGGCTTACTTTCCTTAGTGGTGCTGTTTTCATTAACCCACTAAGGCTCAACGACACAGATTGTCTCATTGAGGTACTCGCCGGTCGCCTTGGTGTCTCACCCACACTCTGAGTATGGCTCTTACTGCGGTGCCACTCTGATGTTACTGAGGAGGATGTGGGCGTTACCACTGCAGTGACTGCACTACTGGAGCCAGGGCTAGAAATGCCTCCCTGTTCTTCACCTGCCACCACAATAATATCGCTCCCTGATTGCTGACCAACTTCAATGGGTTTAGTTTTTCTACTTTCTTTTAACTTAAGTAGGTGATCCTCCCACACAATATTGTGGTGTATTCTGAGATGACTTGCTTGTCCTCCGGTACCATAGTTTGTACCAAGCTTACCACGCCGAACACCTTGCCGACAAATTGAGCATATAGCAATGTTCTCCTCCTTGGTGCTAACAGAAAAGAAGTCCCAAACTGGGGAGGAGAACTTTCTGGCACTGCTGGATGTGCCACTTTCAACACCAGATGAACTTAAGGGGGTGCTTGAAAATATGTGACCCTGTCCACCTACACTGGGACATTTACTACCACTTCCTACTGAGATGGTTGAGCTGGATGTAGGTCCCTGCCGGGCCTTGGAAAATATGGCAGCTGGAGGTAGTGGTGGTGTAACCTGTGTTGGTGAGATCCGTGCTACATCTCGCTCAGTAGCAGCCTTTCTGGATAGGGTGAGAATGTCGGTCTCCAATCCCTTTGGGGCGGGAGTAATGTGCGTGATGACTGGCTCGTCTTCATCAACATCATCACCCCCCTCTTCTACATCTACCTCCATAACTCTAAGTTTTTCTGGGACCTTCCTTTTCAGAAGCAATGTCTTGTGGCGTACTTCACTCTCAGACCGAGCTGGTGGGACCCAAGTGTCATCACGATCATCAGAAGCGGGGCTTGAAGAAGAAGATGATGGACTAAGCCTCCTTTTCCTTGCTGGTGGTCTGGAAGACAATTGATCTTCTGAAACAGTGGTTTGACTTCGCTCCACTTTGTCTGCAGGAAGCTCGATTTCCTGAAATGCCCCTACGTCAGGAGCAACAACTACTATGGTGGGCTGTTGCGGTGGATGCTGCTGTTCTGGTTGCGGCGGCTGCTGCTGTTCTGGTTGCGGTGGCTGCTGCTGTTCTGGTTGCGGCGGCTGCTGCTTTTCTGGTTGCGGCGGCTGCTGCTGTTCTGGTTGCGGCGGCTGCTGCTGTTCTGGTTGCGGCGGCTGCTGCTGTTCTGGTTGCGGCGGCTTGACACTGATCTGCTGAGTTTGCGCCTGCGTTGAACTTGATTGTGTACTACTTTGCGGTAATGACATTTCTTCAACATCGCTGCTCGTTAGTAGACTGGCTACCTCTGCAACACTAAAGCCCTTGGGCCTAGGTTGATAGGGTTGGACCGCTGTGCTGTTCCCAGCTTGGTTCCCGGACAACGCTTTGGTGCCAAAAAAAACATTGGCCGGCACACCACCAGTCGTGGTTAATGGCACTTCCTTTTTCTGTTCCTTCTTCTCACCGGCAACTTTCTTGGTACTGGACCTGGTACCTTTCTTTGGGGCCATCTTCTTCAGATGTCAGGCAGGAGGCAGATGCACAACAAGTTCTGGTCACACGTGGGCGTGATGCGCAGCAGGACTTCTGTCTGGCTGGCAGTACAACGGGTAGCCAGGTGATGCCGATGACACCTCCTACTCTGTCTTTTGTGCACCTAAAAGCAAAGAAGACAGGAGAAGGACATCAGTGAAATGTTGCATTTGTTTTTGTTGTTCAGTTACTTAGTACTGTACTAGTGCAAACAAAAGATAGTCTAGCCATTTATGACTATTTTTTTAACTAGAGCTATGTTATACTACTAGTACTGTGTACAGCCACACACTACTCTCTCAGAAAGGATAGGAAAGTTAATAATAAACAACAAAATAAAAAACTAATGGAAGTGGGGTGGACCATTGCATTATTTGAGCATCTCAGCATCCATGGAGCTGCTGCTGGCAAAGGGGGTGGATGGATGGAAGCAGTAAGCCAATAGGAAAACCATGCAGGCCTATATGGCAAAAGCAGGACACTAATAACTCCCAACACAGCCACATGGACACTCACAAATCACAAACAAGCAGGGGGCCTGGGAAACACCAGGAGCTGACAAAAGGCCTATAAAAGTCAGGTAAAGGATGCATGCTGAAGCACACTGCTCTGCCTTTTTAATGCAACAAAATGCAAATACGAACATTCACAGGCCCCAAAAAGGTCTGCAGGGAGCATGCATCGCACACCAACACTCACCAGACACACACAACAAAAGCATGTCTTTAAGACAACCAACATCAGAAAGCCCACCCCAAAAAACACACTTCCCCAACTCAATCCAATGCCATCCATGCCCTAAATGATGTCTAAATTCAACAGAGCACACAGAAAACAGTAGATTAATAAAGCTGTGGCTACCTGCTCTGGACCTAGTGGATGAAAGCAGGCCTGCTGGCAGACAAGGCCAGGAAAGCTTGCAGGCCTAGGCCTCAAAATGGCCACCAGCCACATGGCCAGGCTCTGGTCCTAGTGGATGAAAGCAGGCCTGCTGGCAGACAAGGCCAGGAAAGCTTGCAGGCCTAGGCCTCAAAATGGCCACCAGCCACATGGCCAGGCCCAACAACATCAGCAAGGCCACCCCAAAAAACACACTTCCCCAACTCAATCCAATGCCATCCATGCCCTAAATGATGTCTAAATTCAACAGAGCACACAGAAAACAGTAGATTAATAAAGCTGTGGCTACCTGCTCTGGTCCTAGTGGATGAAAGCAGGCCTGTTGGCAGACAAGGCCAGGAAAGCTTGCAGGCCTAGGCCTAGGCCTCAAAATGGCCACCAGCCACATGGCCAGGCCCAACAACATCAGCAAGGCCACCCCAAAAAACACACTTCCCCAACTCAAATCAATGCCATCCATGCCCTAAATGATGTCTAAATTCAACAGAGCACACAGAAAACAGTAGATTAATAAAGCTGTGGCTACCTGCTCTGGTCCTAGTGGATGAAAGCAGGCCTGTTGGCAGACAAGGCCAGGAAAGCTTGCAGGCCTAGGCCTCAAAATGGCCACCAGCCACATGGCCAGGCCCAACAACATCACAAAGGCCACCCCAAAAAATACACTTCCCCAACTCAATCCAATGCCATCCATGCCCTAAATGATGTCTAAATTCAACAGAGCACACAGAAAACAGTAGATTAATAAATCTGTGGCTACCTGCTCTGGTCCTAGTGGATGAAAGCAGGCCTGTTGGCAGACAAGGCCAGGCACGCTTGCAGGCCTAGGCCTCAAAATGGCCACCAGCCACATGGCCAGGCCCAACAACATCAGCAAGGCCACCCCAAAAAACACACTTCCCCAACTCAATCCAATGCCATCCATGCCCTAAATGATGTCTAAATTCAACAGAGCACACAGAAAACAGTAGATTAATAAAGCTGTGGCTACCTGCTCTGGTCCTAGTGGATGAAAGCAGGCCTGTTGGCAGACAAGGCCAGGAAAGCTTGCAGGCCTAGGCCTCAAAATGGCCACCAGCCACATGGCCAGGCCCAACAACATCACAAAGGCCACCCCAAAAAACACACTTCCCCAACTCAATCCAATGCCATCCATGCCCTAAATGATGTCTAAATTCAACAGAGCACACAGAAAACAGTAGATTAATAAAGCTGTGGCTACCTGCTCTGGTCCTAGTGGATGAAAGCAGGCCTGTTGGCAGACAAGGCCAGGAAAGCTTGCAGGCCTAGGCCTCAAAATGGCCACCAGCCACATGGCCAGGCCCAACAACATCAGCAAGGCCACCCCAAAAAACACACTTCCCCAACTCACTCCAATGCCATCCATGCCCTAAATGATGTCTAAATTCAACAGAGCACACAGAAAACAGTAGATTAATAAAGCTGTGGCTACCTGCTCTGGTCTTAGTGGATGAAAGCAGGCCTGTTGGCAGACAAGGCCAGGAAAGCTTGCAGGCCTAGGCCTCAAAATGGCCACCAGCCACATGGCCAGGCCCAACAACATCAGCAAGGCCACCCCAAAAAAACACATGTCCCCAACTCAATCCAATGCCATCCATGCCCTAAATGATGTCTACATTCAACAGACCACACAGAAAACACTTTGATTAATAAAGCTGTGGCTACCTGCTCTGATCCTACTGGATGAACGCAGGCCTGTTGGCAGACAAGGCCAGGCAAGCTTGCAGGCCTAGGCTTCAAAATGGCCACCAGCCACATGGCCAGTCCCAACAACATCAGAAAGCCCACCCCAAAAAAACACACTTTCCCAACTCAATCCAATGCCATCCATGCCCTAAATGATGTCTAAATTCAACAGAGCACACCGAAAACAGTAGATTAATAAAGCTGTGGCTACCTGCTCTGGTCCTAGTGGATGAAAGCAGGCCTGTTGGCAGACAAGGCCAGGAAAGCTTGCAGGCCTAGGCCTCAAAATGGCCACCAGCCACATGGCCAGGCCCAACAACATCAGCAAGGCCACCCCAAAAAACACACTTCCCCAACTCAATCCAATGCCATCCATGCCCTAAATGATGTCTAAATTCAACAGAGCACACAGAAAACAGTAGATTAATAAAGCTGTGGCTACCTGCTCTGGTCCTAGTGGATGAAAGCAGGCCTGTTGGCAGACAAGGCCAGGAAAGCTTACAGGCCTAGGCCTCAAAATGGCCACCAGCCACATGGCCAGGCCCAACAACATCAGCAAGGCCACCCCAAAAAACACACTTCCCCAAATCAATCCAATGCCATCCATGCCCTAAATGATGTCTAAATTCAACAGAGCACACAGAAAACAGTAGATTAATAAAGCTGTGGCTACCTGCTCTGGTCCTAGTGGATGAAAGCAGGCCTGTTGGCAGACAAGGCCAGGAAAGCTTGCAGGCCTAGGCCTCAAAATGGCCACCAGCCACATGGCCAGGCCCAACAACATCACAAAGGCCACCCCAAAAAATACACTTCCCCAACTCAATCCAATGCCATCCATGCCCTAAATGATGTCTAAATTCAACAGAGCACACAGAAAACAGTAGATTAATAAATCTGTGGCTACCTGCTCTGGTCCTAGTGGATGAAAGCAGGCCTGTTGGCAGACAAGGCCAGGCACGCTTGCAGGCCTAGGCCTCAAAATGGCCACCAGCCACATGGCCAGGCCCAACAACATCAGCAAGGCCACCCCAAAAAACACACTTCCCCAACTCAATCCAATGCCATCCATGCCCTAAATGATGTCTAAATTCAACAGAGCACACAGAAAACAGTAGATTAATAAAGCTGTGGCTACCTGCTCTGGTCCTAGTGGATGAAAGCAGGCCTGTTGGCAGACAAGGCCAGGAAAGCTTGCAGGCCTAGGCCTCAAAATGGCCACCAGCCACATGGCCAGGCCCAACAACATCACAAAGGCCACCCCAAAAAACACACTTCCCCAACTCAATCCAATGCCATCCATGCCCTAAATGATGTCTAAATTCAACAGAGCACACAGAAAACAGTAGATTAATAAAGCTGTGGCTACCTGCTCTGGTCCTAGTGGATGAAAGCAGGCCTGTTGGCAGACAAGGCCAGGAAAGCTTGCAGGCCTAGGCCTCAAAATGGCCACCAGCCACATGGCCAGGCCCAACAACATCAGCAAGGCCACCCCAAAAAACACACTTCCCCAACTCACTCCAATGCCATCCATGCCCTAAATGATGTCTAAATTCAACAGAGCACACAGAAAACAGTAGATTAATAAAGCTGTGGCTACCTGCTCTGGTCTTAGTGGATGAAAGCAGGCCTGTTGGCAGACAAGGCCAGGAAAGCTTGCAGGCCTAGGCCTCAAAATGGCCACCAGCCACATGGCCAGGCCCAACAACATCAGCAAGGCCACCCCAAAAAAACACATGTCCCCAACTCAATCCAATGCCATCCATGCCCTAAATGATGTCTACATTCAACAGACCACACAGAAAACACTTTGATTAATAAAGCTGTGGCTACCTGCTCTGATCCTACTGGATGAACGCAGGCCTGTTGGCAGACAAGGCCAGGCAAGCTTGCAGGCCTAGGCTTCAAAATGGCCACCAGCCACATGGCCAGTCCCAACAACATCAGAAAGCCCACCCCAAAAAAACACACTTTCCCAACTCAATCCAATGCCATCCATGCCCTAAATGATGTCTAAATTCAACAGAGCACACCGAAAACAGTAGATTAATAAAGCTGTGGCTACCTGCTCTGGTCCTAGTGGATGAAAGCAGGCCTGTTGGCAGACAAGGCCAGGAAAGCTTGCAGGCCTAGGCCTCAAAATGGCCACCAGCCACATGGCCAGGCCCAACAACATCAGCAAGGCCACCCCAAAAAACACACTTCCCCAACTCAATCCAATGCCATCCATGCCCTAAATGATGTCTAAATTCAACAGAGCACACAGAAAACAGTAGATTAATAAAGCTGTGGCTACCTGCTCTGGTCCTAGTGGATGAAAGCAGGCCTGTTGGCAGACAAGGCCAGGAAAGCTTACAGGCCTAGGCCTCAAAATGGCCACCAGCCACATGGCCAGGCCCAACAACATCAGCAAGGCCACCCCAAAAAACACACTTCCCCAAATCAATCCAATGCCATCCATGCCCTAAATGATGTCTAAATTCAACAGAGCACACAGAAAACAGTAGATTAATAAAGCTGTGGCTACCTGCTCTGGTCCTAGTGGATGAAAGCAGGCCTGTTGGCAGACAAGGCCAGGAAAGCTTGCAGGCCTAGGCCTCAAAATGGCCACCAGCCACATGGCCAGGCCCAACAACATCAGCAAGGCCACCCCAAAAAACACACTTCCCCAACTCAATCCAATGCCATCCATGCCCTAAATGATGTCTAAATTCAACAGAGCACACAGAAAACAGTAGATTAATAAAGCTGTGGCTACCTGCTCTGGTCCTAGTGGATGAAAGCAGGCCTGTTGGCAGACAAGGCCAGGAAAGCTTGCAGGCCTAGGCCTCAAAATGGCCACCAGCCACATGGCCAGGCCCAACAACATCACAAAGGCCACCCCAAAAAACACACTTCCCCAACTCAATCCAATGCCATCCATGCCCTAAATGATGTCTAAATTCAACAGAGCACACAGAAAACAGTAGATTAATAAAGCTGTGGCTACCTGCTCTGGTCCTAGTGGATGAAAGCAGGCCTGTTGGCAGACAAGGCCAGGCACGCTTGCAGCCCTAGGCCTCAAAATGGCCACCAGCCACATGGCCAGGCCCAACAACATCAGCAAGGCCACCCCAAAAAACACACTTCCCCAACTCAATCCAATGCCATCCATGCCCTAAATGATGTCTAAATTCAACAGAGCACACAGAAAACAGTAGATTAATAAAGCTGTGGCTACCTGCTCTGGTCCTAGTGGATGAAAGCAGGCCTGTTGGCAGACAAGGCCAGGAAAGCTTGCAGGCCTAGGCCTCAAAATGGCCACCAGCCACATGGCCAGGCCCAACAACATCACAAAGGCCACCCCAAAAAACACACTTCCCCAACTCAATCCAATGCCATCCATGCCCTAAATGATGTCTAAATTCAACAGAGCACACAGAAAACAGTAGATTAATAAAGCTGTGGCTACCTGCTCTGGTCCTAGTGGATGAAAGCAGGCCTGTTGGCAGACAAGGCCAGGAAAGCTTGCAGGCCTAGGCCTCAAAATGGCCACCAGCCACATGGCCAGGCCCAACAACATCAGCAAGGCCACCCCAAAAAACACACTTCCCCAACTCAATCCAATGCCATCCATGCCCTAAATGATGTCTAAATTCAACAGAGCACACAGAAAACAGTAGATTAATAAAGCTGTGGCTACCTGCTCTGGTCCTAGTGGATGAAAGCAGGCCTGTTGGCAGACAAGGCCAGGAAAGCTTGCAGGCCTAGGCCTCAAAATGGCCACCAGCCACATGGCCAGGCCCAACAACATCACAAAGGCCACCCCAAAAAACACACTTCCCCAACTCAATCCAATGCCATCCATGCCCTAAATGATGTCTAAATTCAACAGAGCACACAGAAAACAGTAGATTAATAAAGCTGTGGCTACCTGCTCTGGTCCTAGTGGATGAAAGCAGGCCTGTTGGCAGACAAGGCCAGGCACGCTTGCAGGCCTAGGCCTCAAAATGGCCACCAGCCACATGGCCAGGCCCAACAACATCAGCAAGGCCACCCCAAAAAACACACTTCCCCAACTCAATCCAATGCCATCCATGCCCTAAATGATTTCTAAATTCAACAGAGCACACAGAAAACAGTAGATTAATAAAGCTGTGGCTACCTGCTCTGGTCCTAGTGGATGAAAGCAGGCCTGTTGGCAGACAAGGCCAGGAAAGCTTGCAGGCCTAGGCCTCAAAATGGCCACCAGCCACATGGCCAGGCCCAACAACATCACAAAGGCCACCCCAAAAAACACACTTCCCCAACTCAATCCAATGCCATCCATGCCCTAAATGATGTCTAAATTCAACAGAGCACACAGAAAACAGTAGATTAATAAAGCTGTGGCTACCTGCTCTGGTCCTAGTGGATGAAAGCAGGCCTGTTGGCAGACAAGGCCAGGAAAGCTTGCAGGCCTAGGCCTCAAAATGGCCACCAGCCACATGGCCAGGCCCAACAACATCAGCAAGGCCACCCCAAAAAACACACTTCCCCAACTCACTCCAATGCCATCCATGCCCTAAATGATGTCTAAATTCAACAGAGCACACAGAAAACAGTAGATTAATAAAGCTGTGGCTACCTGCTCTGGTCCTAGTGGATGAAAGCAGGCCTGTTGGCAGACAAGGCCAGGAAAGCTTGCAGGCCTAGGCCTCAAAATGGCCACCAGCCACATGGCCAGGCCCAACAACATCAGCAAGGCCACCCCAAAAAAACACATGTCCCCAACTCAATCCAATGCCATCCATGCCCTAAATGATGTCTACATTCAACAGACCACACAGAAAACACTTTGATTAATAAAGCTGTGGCTACCTGCTCTGATCCTACTGGATGAATGCAGGCCTGTTAGCAGACAAGGCCAGGCAAGCTTGCAGGCCTAGGCTTCAAAATGGCCACCAGCCACATGGCCAGTCCCAACAACATCAGAAAGCCCACCCCAAAAAAACACACTTTCCCAACTCAATCCAATGCCATCCATGCCCTAAATGATGTCTAAATTCAACAGAGCACACCGAAAACAGTAGATTAATAAAGCTGTGGCTACCTGCTCTGGTCCTAGTGGATGAAAGCAGGCCTGTTGGCAGACAAGGCCAGGAAAGCTTGCAGGCCTAGGCCTCAAAATGGCCACCAGCCACATGGCCAGGCCCAACAACATCAGCAAGGCCACCCCAAAAAACACACTTCCCCAACTCAATCCAATGCCATCCATGCCCTAAATGATGTCTAAATTCAACAGAGCACACAGAAAACAGTAGATTAATAAAGCTGTGGCTACCTGCTCTGGTCCTAGTGGATGAAAGCAGGCCTGTTGGCAGACAAGGCCAGGAAAGCTTGCAGGCCTAGGCCTCAAAATGGCCACCAGCCACATGGCCAGGCCCAACAACATCAGCAAGGCCACCCCAAAAAACACACTTCCCCAAATCAATCCAATGCCATCCATGCCCTAAATGATGTCTAAATTCAACAGAGCACACAGAAAACAGTAGATTAATAAAGCTGTGGCTACCTGCTCTGGTCCTAGTGGATGAAAGCAGGCCTGTTGGCAGACAAGGCCAGGAAAGCTTGCAGGCCTAGGCCTCAAAATGGCCACCAGCCACATGGCCAGGCCCAACAACATCAGCAAGGCCACCCCAAAAAACACACTTCCCCAACTCAATCCAATGCCATCCATGCCCAAATGATGTCTAAATTCAACAGAGCACACAGAAAACAGTAGATTAATAAAGCTGTGGCTACCTGCTCTGGTCCTAGTGGATGAAAGCAGGCCTGTTGGCAGACAAGGCCAGGAAAGCTTGCAGGCCTAGGCCTCAAAATGGCCACCAGCCACATGGCCAGGCCCAACAACACCAGCAAGGCCACCCCAAAAAACACACTTCCCCAACTCAATCCAATGCCATCCATGCCCAAATGATGTCTAAATTCAACAGAGCACACAGAAAACAGTAGATTAATAAAGCTGTGGCTACCTGCTCTGGTCCTAGTGGATGAAAGCAGGCCTGTTGGTAGACAAGGCCAGGCAAGTTTGCAGGCCTAGGCCTCAAAATGGCCACCAGCCACATGGCCAGGCCCAACAACATCACAAAGGCCACCCCAAAAAACACACTTCCCCAACTCAATCCAATGCCATCCAGGCCCTAAATGTGCTTGAAAATGAAATACATTCAAAAAACAAAAGGAACAGTTGCTTCATCATGCACACACACACCCATGAGGCCATGCCCATGGCTAGCTCGGGCCTACTTCTACAACCCACAAAATTAAAAAAAAAAAAAAGGAATGATGATAATTAATTAATTATCAAAAATAAATTGTAGTTACACAACAACTGCAATGCCCACAATCAAACACAACAACCACTTACTTGTAAAATATCCTATTCCAAAAAACCTGAAATCCAATTGCAATGATGCAGCAGACAAAAAGAGTGATCTTTCCAGCTCCAAATCCAAAGGCAGAATGAGCAGGAGATGGACAAAGCACTGGGAGGAGCCTGCTGGACAGGAACAGGAAGTTGGAGATTCTGTGTCACTTCCTCCCTCTCTCCACCTTTTAAAAAATGACTCCTTGCACAAAAAAGGAAAGCCAAATGTCAATGCAAGGAGTTCTTTTCATCCAAAATCAGTATTTGCAGATGGTTTCATGCTGCTAGAGCCGACATTCCTCTCCAAATTGTAAATTTTACGTTGTTGAGTTCTCGAGCTTCACATTACTTACGCCGGCGTGTCGAAAATGATATGATCGCGTTCTCTTCTTTGTCCCTGTCGCGTTGGATATGACGTGTTTGCGGTCTCTTTCTCCTGTTCGCGTTCGATTTCACGTGCCCGCGTCCTCATCCTCTGGCTCGCGATGTAGAATGACATGTTCGAGATCTCAATCTTCTCATACTCGCGCGGTGCATGATCGCGAGAAGAAAGACGTGATCGCGCGACAAATGACGTGATCGCGTGAGAAATGACGTTAATGCGGCCGCGAACTCTCGCGAGACAGCGCAAAATGGCTACCAAAATCCAACATCTCGTGGAGAACGCGACCGGGTCAAGAAAACTTGTCAGAGAACGCAGGGATTCAGGTAAGGCGATCGGCGCGCGCGAGAATGTATTATTTTACAGCGCGAGCAAGAAAGAAATTATCGCTAAGCTGCGGAATGCGGAAATTTTGACATTTTCGCGCTTTCCGCGGAACGGGAAAATGCCAAAATATCGCAATTTCCGCGAACGGAACGGAATTTTGGCCCAGGCCTAGTTCTGACGAGTTTAACGAGCATGCGCCTTAAAATTACACTAACCTTTGACTTGGAGAATTATCTGGAACCGCCGGAACTAAATGCGAGACACCCACAAAACTACCCTAACTAACTTACGCGACGGAGGTCAGGTGAGCTACCAAACAAAAGAAGTGCGCCATAGAACGTTGGTGCGTGCTTCACCAGACCCGGTATTCCTAGGGAAGACTAGACCGCTGGTGGCCATGTTGGAAATCCAGTGCCGCCAGCATGC
Source organism: Triturus cristatus (assembly GCF_964204655.1). Classification (NCBI taxonomy): domain Eukaryota; kingdom Metazoa; phylum Chordata; class Amphibia; order Caudata; family Salamandridae; genus Triturus; species Triturus cristatus. Next base: position 1,786,794,637 of record NC_140589.1, on the reverse strand, counting down.
TCGCCAACTAAGGGCACAGTGGGGTCTCAAGCTTGGCCGGTGGATTAGAGGGGCAGAACAATGGCCACAGAAGGGCCACGAGGAGGAAACGTCCTGTGAACCCTGACACCTTCTCCTTTCCTTGGCAAAAACAACAACTGCAGGCCAACCCCACACAGCACACAGAAAAGGGGCAGTACTTCTCCTTAGTCTCTCCAGCTCTTCTCCTTGGCAAAGGGTCCTCTTGAATTTCAGGGATGATCTAAAGTCTGGGGTTTTGGGTCTGATACTTATACCCCAAAATGTCTTTGTTCTCTTTGTGCAGAGAAGCCCTGTGCCCAGCCAAAAAAAGTTCTGTCCTCTCTGGTGGAGCTTCCTGGCAGGAGGTGGAGACAGCATTGTGGAAAACAGACCTGGCCTAGTCAGGTGAAAGGAAATCTCCTTCCCCTACTCTAAATGCATTCCAGGTCTATTCAGCCCAGCCCTGACTCATCAGGCTCTCTGGTGCCACTGCTCCTCCCCAGCCCCTGACACTCCAAATCCAGACAGTCAATCCACATCCCTGCAGAGGCACACTGGTTGGCTAAACAAGAAAATACCTACTTTCTAACAGTGGTATTTTCAAACACAGAATGTAAAAATCGCCTTCACTAAAAGATGCATTTTAACATTCTGAGTTCAGGCATAATAAACTGTATCTTCCCACCTTGTTCCCGGTGGCAGTTATGTTTATAAGATGTTATAAACAAACTCCCCATTGTGTCCTATGGGGACAGGTAGCCTTGCAATAGTGAAAAACAAAATTTGCAGTAATTCATTATCAGGACATGTCACACACATCAGCATATGTCCTACCTTTCACATAAACTGCACCCTGCCCAGGGGGTACCTTGGGACTACCATAGGGGTATCCTATGTGTAAGAAAAGGGAAGGGTAGGGCCTGGCAAGTGGGTGCACTTGCCAAGTCGACTTGGCAGTTAACAAACTGTGCACAAGCACCGGGGTGGCAGGCCTGAGACATCTTTTTAGGGCACTTTACTAGGGACCTACTGGTAAATCAAATATGCCTATCATGGAGAACCAATCACAATACCAATTTACACAGGAAGCACTTGCACTTTGACATTGATCAGCAGTGGCAAAGTGCCCAAAGCATCTAAGCCAGCAAAAATGAAATCCAGCACAGCATGAAAAAAACAGGAGGCAAAAGTCAGGGAAAACCAAACCAAGGATGCCAGGTCTAACACTGGACATTTATCTTTGTGGGGAAATGAAAATCGACATCAAAAGCATCATTTAGATTTCTTTAAAGATATCAACTTACTTGCATCTTGTTTTCCCTGGTGCTTGCTTTTCACAGTCTAGGCTGATTCATGTTGGGCCGTTCCCGCTTCTATTTCAGCAGCTTGCCGATCTGCTTTCTCTTTGGCTCTCGCAGCCATTAGCATTTTCTCCGGGAAAGTGTGTTTCTCTCAATATGCGTCTTGTAAACGAGTTGGACAGGCAGCCATTGATTATTCTGAGTCGCATGGCTTCTTCATTGGTGAAATCACAGAACTTGCAATGTTTAATGAGTGGCTCAAGTCTTTCAACAAACGCATCCATCGTTTCACCAAGCTGTTGACGTGCTCTGCTGAAGATGTATCTTTCATAGTCGACGTTCCGAATTGGGTTGAGCTTGGCTACCAGCGCTACTTTTACCTTTTGGTACGATTCCGCAGCAGTTTGGGGACATTTCTTTAACGCTTATTTCACTCCTTCACCTGCAAGGTTTTTAAAGTATTTGATTATTTTCTTTTCATCTTCTTCTTCTAGTTTATCTATGAAGTCATCAAATGTTTCTTAGTAATGTCAAATGGCGAAGGTGGTTTCAGGAATGCAGCAGCATCATATCTTATGCTTTCTTCTGTCTCCAGCTGACGTATATGCTATCCGGACAGAGTTTGTTGTACTGGATGCCACCTGTAATTTTGCATGCATCAGCTCCTCACTTGGGCCCGGGTCATCACATTAGATTCAAGGTCGTATGACTCATCACTTGCTAGTGCTGGTGTGTAAATCTCTGCTTTTTTACCTAGTTGTCAATGTCTTTAGCATTTTTTTTTTATAGATGATGGCTCTGTGTTCTGGGGCAGCATAGTATCTCTTCCTTTGGCCTTACCAGCAGATTCTGGCGGGCTTTTCTAATGTGCTTCTCTGTCAGGCCTTCAATTTCTCCAAGGGCCATATAAAGGCTGGAATAGCATGTTGACTTCACACATGCCACCCTCAGACTGCTTCTCATCGGTCGGGCATGTGGCATGCACAAGCAGTTTGCTATATCGTAGCAAACTCTCAGGGAGAGCAGCCTTGTTTCTTCGGGCTACATATCACCTACTCGTCACAAGTTGTTGCAAACTCCCCGGCCCGGAGCACGTAAATGAAACACACCGTAGCATTTCACAGCAGCTTACATAATTCCTGTTTGAAGTCTTCTCAGATTCGCAAAGGTCCCAATGCTCATAACAACAAGACTCTACAGGGTGGCATGTATGGGACAGAGGTGATGAGTTGTAGAAGTGATGCCAGTTAAGGAGATTTAGGGGCATATCAACAACAACCGGCGATAATTATCACTAAGCGCACTTAGCGCTAGGATAATTATCGCCGGCTAGCGTGAAATTTTATCGCTGAGATAGCGTGCTATTAGCAACGCTTATCTTTTTTTTTTTTTTTTTTTTGTTGAAAAACCTTTATTGACATTTCAACCAAAGACAAGTATGGGCCTACAACCCCCGGGGCCGGCCGCTAAGCAGTTGGATTAACAGAAAACAAATTTTAATCACAGGCAGCACCTCGGGGAGCAGAATCTCCATGCTAGTATACTCTTGGCCACATAGCAGCCCAAGTAGGAAACCAGGATATAAAAGGTTTTCATTTTATAATAGAGAATGGGAGGATCAGGTGCCAAACAATTTCCCAGTAGCGAAAAATGGCGGGCAGAATAGTAAACGTCAACAATAAACAGCAATCTATCAAGTCAATGGCGCTAAAACAGGAGGTTCAGGATGTGGAAGAATATCACGAGTCATGTGCGCCTACAGTCCCCTGCCCTAAGACCCAGAAAGCACCACGGAAATTGAGGCACAAATGAAAAAGCAGTGTTTGACAGCGAAGGAAACCTACCGTACTGACCCCAGAAAAGAAAGACAAAGAAAGATAAGAGAAAAGAAAAGAGGCCATAGAAACAAAGTAAAAAACGAAAAAATCTCCTCCCCCAGCCCCCCACCCTGCACCTCTGCAGATGACTACGGCCCCCCCCCCCCAGCAGTGTGCCTGTCGCCCCAGAACCAGACCCGAAATATAGATGAAACAGAGAAAAAGGAGAAAGAAAAGAAACCCCACCTAACGGGGGAGTGGAGAGAGTATTAATAAACTGGAGGAGGGCCTTCAAACATGCCCCCGGCTTCTCCCTCCCGCACAATGTGTTCCTCCCCAAAGCTAACCGTAATCAACAAGAATTTTTCATGTCAAAGAAAAATGGGGAGCGTTATGCACCTATTACACTATTAGTTATGCCGTGAGAGCACGCAACCCCTGTGCCCGCCCGCCTATCAGATGACAACCTCTGAAGGATCAGTCTTATCCTTGGCCTCTCTTTGCGAATCCACCGATGCATACCCATCGACCCAGTGCCATGTCCAATGTTACGAGGAAAAGGAGCGTCCAAGAAATAACCGGAAGCGACACACACATGTAGGGTGGACGGCTCTGAATACCAACACAGTCATCATTATGGAGGATCATCTTTCCCAGTACTGCCCCAGGACATGCACTGCACACAAGGTCCAGGATGTAGGAATCAGCCAGAGCAGGCGACCATTGCTTGATTATTGCCTGGGTCGCCGGAGGCTGTGCGTGGGCCAGAGCCACCGCCTTCTGCTCAAGTCTAAAACCTCCGGAACAGACCCGACCTACAGCCAGCCGACCACACGTTGGCACATTGTCAGGAATTTCCAGCTTCCCCCTATTCACAGGGGCGGCCACGACCCTGTCCTCCCGTGTGAAGTAAAACAAGTCCCTGGGTACCTGGGGACAGGCAGATCGCAACTGTTCCGACGCTGACGCAATACCATCAAGCTTTCTCCCCAGTACCCAGGCGCCGTGAACCAGGGTGGAACGAAGGGCACCGAGAGCTTCGAGTAGGTCACCGTACCCCAGCACAGCTCCTCGCGCCCGCTGCGCTACACTCCTCTTGGCCACATACTCCCAATCTTGCTGCGACCCAGTGTACAGGATGATAGAATCCATCCTATCAAGATGGCCGCAGGGTAGTTCCACCCCAGAGTGGGACCGGGGCTCAGGCACAAGCGCATCAAGGTCCATGGTACTGCAAACGGGTTCCGGGGGCAGGCAAAATATGTATCCGGTGTATGGTCACAGGTAACAGTTATCCTCACCATGGACGAGCACCCGCAAAAATCCGGGAGCAGCCCGCGAAAATCGGGACGAGTTACAGGCAGCGTCCGAGCCGCTCACTGGAAATTCAGGCCAATATCCGCACCTCTCCGGTATTTCGACTCCACCCAGTCACCAATGGCCGCTGTTGTTGAACTGCCGCCCGGCCATGTTGTCCACTCGAGGTCCCGGTTCCAGGGTTGCACAGGCCGCAAACTTCAGGTGAACATTTCTCCGGCGGTACCGCCGCCAGAAACTTCAGAATCACGCGATCGGTTGCCGCTCTCAATCACCAACACGGGCATATAGCGCAGGCTAAGGATCTCATGCAGGATATCTGTGCGGGATGCGGAGGTTCACGGAGCCGAGAGCCTACGCTGCCGTCCCGATCGCCATCTTGGCTCCTCCTCAGCAACGCTTATCTTAATAGCGATAAAAATCCTCACGCTAACAGGCTAACGTGAGATTATCGCTGGAAACCCAGCGATAATCTCACGTTACCTTGTTGATAGGGACAGGCAAACTTAGCCATGATATCCTCCTTCCATAGGATATCATGGCTAAGTCAGAAAAATACCAGATGTAAAAAAGCAGCGTTAACCGCGGTTAGCGCTGCTTTTTTTGTCTCTAACAGGGTTAGCGACATTCTTGATAATAGGAGAAATGTCGCTTAGCGACATTTCTCCTATTATTTTACTCTGGAACGCCCCCTTTGCATCTCATTAGAGATGCAAGGGGAAGCGTAGAGTAAATGGGTGCTAACATGCAAATTTGCATGTTAGCACCCTGTTGTTGATAGGGCGCTAGTTTTATCTCTCCCTTTTTGGCTTTTAAAGCCAAAAAAAGCAGAGATAAAGCCCTTGATGATATGCCCCATAGTATTTTGGGGGGAAGGAAAGACATCAGGCGTGGAATTGTAGTACGAGTATGCATGATATGAACCAGAGATTGGGTTGTTCTGTTTGGGGTCTGTGGGAGGACTCCAGGCATGGGACAGTCATGGTCAGTTTAGAGTAGCATAATAGCTTTTTAGAATTTTGTGAATCATGGATGAGATACAGGACTGTTTGAGGGAGATGGCAGGGCAACCAGCTAAGGGACACTTTGAGGGTGAGAGGTGGCCAGAAACTGAACATTGGCCTGTGTTTAGATGAGCAGGTGTAATAGGACAACCAGAGTTGGGCCTCTTTATGGGTATAGGGAAAGCATAAGATTTAAAAAAAACATTATTTGGGGGTGCACTCTACCTGTGATGTTTTTCTGTGGAGGTAAGGCGGTGGCAGGACATCAGGTATCAAGGCTGTCTGATGCATTGGATGATGAAAGGAGCCAAGCCTGGGACAGGCATTAGAAAGTTGCCTGTGGGACTTACAATACTTTGATGAAATAATTAGCTTCTTTGGAAAAATTTGCAAACAATAATGAAACTTAATAAAATAAATTGCATCAAAAATTGTGTGCTGCAACAATTAATAATCTATGTCTCTCCCTTGCATGGTTTCTCCTTGGGCCCTTTCTGTACTTTGTAATGGACATTTATAAAACAGTGGCCAACTGATCAAGACATTGTGCTCTATAACAAGGTTGATACCACAATCCAGCATCACTCAATGATTCTTTAACACCATGCAGGAATACTGGTTAGCCCAAGGTACAATGGAGAGAAAGGCTATACCCAAAATGTGCAGGGCGACGAAAGAAAAGCTTACTAGAGAGAAGCAAATTTCTGCTTTGCCAACATTTGTTGCCTGAATCCTGTGAGATTTGAAAAACACAATAAACAATAATGCCTTGTTCACAAACCTGCAACACCATGAGCCACCTAGTATAAAGCTACAGTCTTTCAACCAAGCATTGCGAACAGAGAAGACCCGAATGTGCGCTTGGGATCTTGGAAAATGTATGATATGGTATGCAATTTCAAAAAGACAATGCTAAGATAATTCAGACCACCTCACTCAACCAGAACTTTCAAGGTGGGATAATGCAAACATCTATACGCATGTTTACTAAATAACAATAGCCAATTGAAAGAAACTGTGTTGGGCAGCTGAACCTGAAGGTGTGCCTAGTAGAACAACAAAACAGGCTTTTGATGGTTTTTAAAACACAAAGGGGTTGATTTGAAGTTTGGCAGAGGACACTGCATTGCAATGGAGAAAGAGTACCCAATCTGCCAAATCCAAATTCTGACTGCTCGATTTAGAGGCAGGCAGACCTTAAGTATGTAGAGGACGAAGCCAGCTCCAGATCTGTCGGCGACATACCCCTCCAACCGCCCAATGGAGTGCGGGCAGTAGATGATTGACACATAACACCGTCCGCCATATTTAAAGTTGACGGTGTTATGCGGGGTTTTTCTCTATCTGTCACCACCAGATAAAACCTGGCAGTGAGGGAGAGTAAAGAAAATTATGAGCCCCAACCATAGAAGAAAACTCCAATATTGCGGGAGCCATTCGTTTTACATTTTTCAATAGCAAACTCCTGATATAGCATTTCCTGTCAATGTTAGGATTTGTGCATGGGGCAGGTGGACAGCTCTAAACTTGGTGGGCGGAAGTCCGCCTACTAAACTCAAAACCAGCCCCAAAGTGTAATAAAAATAAAGGTCTGTATTTTCAAGGTTTCATGCAAACAAATTGTGCTGCATTTGTGCTGCATTATGCAAAGGCGACAACACAGCACCATATCTACAAAGTTTGGGCTGTGTGGGTGCACAAACAGTCTCCCTTGCATGATGCATATCCTTGCTCTAAGGTGCAGAGGTGAGTGTGCACTACTTACCGCAGGAATTGTACTGGAGGCATAACCTTGCAGAACAAATTCCTTTATGTAAACAAACTCAGAAGGTACCCAGGTATTGGATGTGTGTATTTAAGTACACATGGAATGGGTCGTTGGTGAAAGAAACACATTTCCCCTTGTCTGTGCCTGCTTCGAGTAGGTGTTAGTTTTGACATAAAGCAGAGCTTGACGATCATAGTAGATTGGGCTATGAATCAAACCGTATTGGTACTTGCATTGCTCCACCTCTGTCATGCCTCCTTGATGCAAAGCAACTCAAAGTAGGCCCTCAGACGTTTGTGCACTGTGAGTGGTTCACCTTTAAGGTGCAAAACTAATTTTGCACTGGATAGTAAATTGAATGAAGTGATTTGCATCTCTTTGGGTTTTGCTAGTGCTGGCACAAAGCTGTACTAAATCTAGGCCATAGGCTATATACTATTCTGGTGCAATGGTGTCAGTGAATGACTCATGCTTGGGACCTTTATCGATCCTTTCTCAGACCATATGTTGAGAAAATGCCCTCATTTGTAATGGATACAAAGGATCTACTGAATATCATGAAGGAGATTAATTTAATAGCTGAACTGACTTGCTGATCACTTTATATGTGGATGAACTAAATACTAGCATACCACAGGATGCTACTCTTATCAGTAATCAAGTAACTCCTAAGAATGGATGAATGGTGGAAAACCACCACTATACACTTTGTTATAGAATGGGCTACCTTCTCCAAATTGAACAAAAACTGTATCACCAAAGCCTAGGCACTTCTATGGGGAGTATAATACCTTGTAACCTGTCCTAGGATGCTTGTTTCCGGTCCAGGGAGGACCTGGCCTGGCAGTTTGTGCTGGACTCTTCCCATGAAGAGCAGGGTCAAAACTGATTTGCATATGGCTGTGTACAAACTGGAATGGCAGGATGAACAAAAAACTATGGAGGGGGATCGGAACCCTTTTCCACCACACTATACTGGGATCTGTCAGGGTCACTTTTAACCTCCTCCTCAATATGTTAGGGGGAACCTGAAACATCCTCCTCAGGATCACTACCAGGTACGTTCGCAGACACTCTGGCACTAACCCAGAGGTCTAACTCCTTTGCAAGCTCCCAGGGGTCAGTGAGCTTGCAGTCAACCAGGTGTTAGCACATCTCTGTGAAACAGTTACTGAGCATGTGCTCTCTCAAAATTAGATCATGCAGCCCATCTTAACTACTCACTTTGTTTACCTTCATCTAACCATTCAGTGCTTGCTTTACTGGAGAAGTCTAGAAAATCTACCAAAGACAAGCTTATCAATCTGTGACTGTATATACTTTAAGAGTTATCCCTCTGGGGTGAGACTGAATTTAGTGATAAGGGCTGCTTTCAAGGGGGTGTAGGACATCTTATCAGCTACCGCTAGAGCCTTCAGGATAACCTTCCCTACAGTTGGCATGTGCCTCCATAGACAAGGCCACCAAAGCTCCTCTGGGACTTTATATATTCTAAGGGTTACCTCATAGGCTGCAAACCACCTCTCAATATCACCCCCGGCCTCACAGCTGGGCACCAAGTCTTCAGATATGTAGACTCATTGATCTCCTTTGCACACTGGGGTATAGCTGCCACCATTGCTGCTGAACCCAGACAGCTATTTTGCCTTCGCATCCAACTCCTTTAGACTCAATTCATGAGCCAACAACATCCCTCCTCCAGGGCTCTTTCTGCCTTAGCCTTTCTCTACACCACTAAGCTCTTCGCTGTTCTGCAGCCAGTTTGGCTAGCTGTGGCTTCAGGTCTCTCTCAGCCCATCTGTCCTTCAAGTCTTCAGGGGGACAGGTTGTTCATTGCTTCCAGCATTGAATCCAGAAAGGGGACCCAATCTCTGTGGGACCTCCTCTCTCTTCTGGAGCCACTGCTAATTCATTTCCCGCTTCATTCTCATCCTCCTTCTCTGGGTCATCAACCTCTTGGTCCTCTGGGCGAGTCCTCCACCAGCGTGCTACCTCACAATCATGCAGGGCATCCCGAAGTTCCTGCTTACATGTGGTACCCCCTTACTAGGAACTTACACGTAAATTAATTGTGCCAATTAAGGGTAAGCCCATTTTACCATGTTTAAAGGAGAGAGCACAAGCACTTTAGCACTGGTTATCGGAGGTAAAGTGCACAAAGTCCAAAAAGTCAACAAAAACAGGTTCAGAAAACAGGAACGTTTGGGGATGACCCTGCAGAAAGGACCAAGTCCAGCACTCAGGTAATTGACCTTAATTGTGACATACTGTGGTCACTTTGGGAAAAACAAAATTGATATGACTCAGTGTAGGCCCGATAGTTACCACTATCACAATGTGACACTCTACTATGCACACTATGGTTTAATCAAAATAGGCTTTTAGAAAAAAAAATTGAGGTTTATGGATTAAGGTTCAAATATAATTTTGACTAATGAATAGCCCTGTATATACTTTAACACAATGGTTTCTGAATGAATATGTTGAGCTGTCACTCTCCAAGTATACCCTAAACATATAGCATCCAGGAGTGAAAGTAGTTGGTCTATATATATTAACTGGAAATAGTGCCGTTCTGGGAATTATGACTCCACTTCTGCTATAAATTCTTGTCAGGACACTTATCTGCAATCCGGATCTGGGTCTTTTGCTGCCCGAGGTAAGGGTCATCAATTCCTTAAGCCACAATGTCACCACACACTGGAATAAATGCTAGGCAAGTGTCCTCAAAAAGCTGCCACCTTCTCAGGCGGAAAAAGTCAAAGGCATAAAAAACCTCCTTTCCGAATGAAGACTTCAAATGACTTGAAATACCAGGAATCAAGAACCCAACAATGGAATTATTTTGAAGCAAAGAGTCAGGATCAACAAATGGAGTACACAACTGACGGAGCACAGCGTTGTGACACATCCTCCTACCAGACTGAAGTCCTTAAATAGTGAAAGAACAGGAAAGGGAAATAGCATCAAACATCACATGACAGGAACCATAATGGATTTGGAAAACCAGGAAGAAACAAGGATGTCACTTTCAGGAATTTGGCGCGGAGTCATAGACTCCTGTATATTTCTGGACCCGAACCTCCAGGTCTGCACACTCCTTGTCTGCCAGAGATAAGGGCGACCCCTTCTAGTAACCACGTTGGCATCAACACAGGGCACTGCCTAGGTGGATGATGAGGTTGCAAACTTTTTCAACATCTGCATGAGCAAAGTAGTGGGATGGATGAGAGACAACTGTCTCAAATTAAACTCCGATAAAATCAAGGTCCTCCTATTTGGGAAAGACACCTCCTTCTGGAATCCTTCCTGGTGGCCCCCTCCCCTCTCTGGTCACAAAATGTAGGAATCTGAAAGTGATCTTTGATGGAAAACGTACCTTTGCGGATCAGATTAATCATGTTACCTCTTCCTGCTTTCTCCTGATAAGAACTTTGAGAAAGATTCTCCCATTTATTCCGTTCGAACTTCAAAAACAGTGATAACTGCATTGATACTTTCCAGGGTAGATTCTGTAATGCCCTTTGTATGGGTATTCAACAACGGCTTCTGAATAAACTGCAGATACTTCAGAATGCAGCCCCTCGACTCCTTTTGAAGATCCCCAAATTTAATTCAGCCGCCCAAACCATATTGGAGTTACACTGGCTGCCAGTCAGAAAGCGGGAAGCATTTAAGGTACTTTGCTTGGCTCAAAAAGCCATCCACGATACAGGTCCAGATTATTTTAAGAAGAAATTAGATTGATACATCCCTAGGAGAGCTCTTCGGTCATCTTCGTCCAAAACCGTGTTAATACCCAAAATTAACAAAGTATCCTGGAGTGGAACAAGTTTTGTTTCTTTCACTTGTAAATTATGGAACAAGCTGTCTTGGTATCTTAAAATTCATTCCAATCCTACACAATTCAGAAAACTGCTCAGACCTTGGCTCTTCTTTCCTCTCTGCCTCATTAGACTGCCTTTGGATTAATCAGAAGATGCAGGTACCAAGACGCCTTCAGGCATTCACGCGTTCTATACACAATATCAATATCAATGCATGTGTTTGACTGTGGACCCTGCCTCTTACACCTAAATGGATTGGAGGGCTGACTGTTTAGATTAAGGTATAATAGATTTATATAGAGATCCTGATGAAGGCCACAGACCTGTAGGATGAGCTAGGCAAGAAACATGTCACGCAATATTGAATAACCTCGGGTTTATGGAATGATTGTTTCCTGCAAGTCCCTCACCTTTATTAACCTTACCGTGGGTAGGGCAAACAGTTACACAATGAAACTAGTAATATGTTTTATAACTGGTAATTTTAATATCACTCAATTCCACGCAATCTAAAAACATGAAAAGAATGAAAACAAAATTAAAGGTATCCTCAAACATTGGTCATTGATGTTCGTCCTCTAAAGAGAAGTTTGGGTATTGCACACCCCACCCAACATGAAGCACGCCCCCATGATGAATCATTCCACTTTGATGGTTGATGGTCAGTGCATACTGTAGAGGATTCAGTGTTTCAGAAAATAAATCACCCGTTGAGCTCCTTTTCCAGAACTTCACACCATTTTGGTTGATGCAGTGGAGACAGAGTCTCAGACAATTATCACATTGATGACAACCTCATTATTGGTACCATTGTGTTCTGCGGCGCTTCAAAGCCAGTGCACTGGTTTGTTGTTTGCAAAACACCAAGACAACATAAATTCTGAAATGAACTCAGCCTGTGCACTTCATGCACGGCTCATTTGCTTCCAGTTCTGACAGCGCTGAAGGCGGTTGCGGAGTGATATGTCCATGGCTTCCACATTTCTGAAACTGCTGATTTGAAAAGTACTTATGATGGGAAAAATGTCAATGAACAACAGCACAAATGTGATGTGACAAACTCTGCTGTCGTGGGTGAAAGTCAGCCCTGGCTGTAAGATGCAAGAAGATGCAACGGGACATTGAGGGGGTTGAGCATATGTGGTTCCATGATGGCTGTGTGTGTGTGCGTGTGTGCTTTGTGTGGCGTCTTTAGGGCGCTGCATTTGAATGGAAAGTGATTGCTTCAAACTGCTTGAATGTGAAGGTGGGCAGGAGTGTAGAGAGAGTGAGGGTGTAAAGCTAAGACGATCAATATTAGGGGTGTGTGAAGTATTTCTTATGTTTTTATTATGTGAGCAAATTCTCTTGGAGATCTTTATTATTCATGATTATTGGCTTTTCGTAGCTCGCGGGAGTTCTTGCTTTTGTGATGCTGCCTCTGTGTATGTATGTGTTTTTTTGGAGAAAATTTCAATAATTCCTTTTGGATGCAAGTACAAAATACAGATGCTGTTTCTACATCATTTCCCCCCAGCTGGCTGGATGTTGGCGATCTTTTCTGTCTCAGTTTTCTTAAAAGGGACAGGGAAATCAGTGAGTCGGTTAGAGGTGGGGGTGGGCTAGAGGGGGGGGGGTTATATGCAGGGGAGGTGATGGGTCGGCCTCTTTTGACAACTCTTTCACCTTTAAGAAGGTTAAGATACTTATGTCTGGGTTGCTTTTGTTTAGGCCCGGTAGAATAGTGAGGGAGCATGACGGGCGGCAGCCTCATGCAGGATAGTGAGGTGGTCCGTGAGGCGCTGTGTGCGGCAGGAAAATTCAACCTGATCAGGCCTGACGTGTTGGACCAGGCCTGGATTGGGATGGTGTGCTCCCCACCTCGAGAAAGGACGCGTGGTCGAGTCATGAGGAGCAGAGGTGCGGCTCTAGTAGGGACGCCGCTCGCTCCAAAGAAACAGCCTTACCAAGTACCACGCATCAGGCGTTACACAAACGCATTTCAGTGTAGTGCTCCGCATCACTGCACTGAAATGCAAAGTCACGCATATTAGCTTCTGTGCCTGTCAAGCTCCAACGCTGGCTGTAGCCTGTTTTAATAATAACAGGTAAAGCAGCATGTGCTTGTGCGCTGCTGGAAGAGTGCAGCTAACACACTGAGTGCTGTCTGATCACAGCCTGCTGCACATATACCGGGAAGTAGTTTTGACACTAACTATCGATAATTAGAGTTGGCATCCTCTGCGCATGGATTGGGGGCTGGCTGCATTTAATCAGCTAGTTTCACTCTCAGCCCGGCCGCGATGCAGCCTCTGGTGACGTGGCTGTCTCAGTCGGCGGGGCTGCACAGAGGACAACCTACAATAACCGTTCCTATTAAGTGAGAAAATCACCCCGCAGTAGGCCTGAAATTAATGAGTCGGGAGGCGGGGCTGTGCCTTGTCGGTTTTAAACTCCGGACACTGGCGCCACCCACTATCATCAGTTTGTGCTGCTATCATTATAGCCAATAAATGAGTAGAGGCAAATTCAACTTTCACTTTCTTATTCCGTCGCAGATCGAGAGAGCATGCGAGGCTTAGGTCCACGTGACTGGTAATTGGCAATGCACTCTGTGTGCTCATAACCCTTTACAGGGTCGTTGGCGCACGTGACTGGCACTCCCTGATTTGCTATCCTGCCTGCTTTACTGCTGATTAAGGCTGGCCCGCCGGAAAATAACATCCGGGTGGTCCCCTGTGGTCTGAGCATTGACTTAGACAGGGCAGGGGCATTGCCCTAATGGAACTCTTTCCCCTAGTGGTGTCTTTCGTGGTGTGTGAGGTCGGGGGGGTTGGCCAACAGAATGGTACTATTCAATATGGACAACATGACTGTAGTGGATTTGATTAACAGGCCTCAGAGGGCTGAGCTTGTTGCGACAATTTATGTTTAAATGCTTATAGATGAACATTGTTGTTTGAGCTAACCATGTACCTGGTGTGAACAATGATGTGCCCGACTCCTTATCTCGATCACAGTGGCATAGATTTCGTCAGCTGGCGCTGGGAGCGAAGGACATGAAGACACCGCTCCTGCACGACATTTGGACATGGGGGGGATGAGAGTGATTGGTCTGGTGGAACACTCCTTTGTGGTTTCGACAGTGAAGAGTTATCAGCTGGCGCGGAGGGAGTTTACGCATTTTGTGCGGAGCTCACAGGTGGCGACAGATCAGGATCAAGAAAGCTAGGAAGGGAGAGTAATCAGTTTTGTTTTACATTTGATTAACAAGGATTTAACCCCCACGACTATTTCAGGTAAATTGGCTGGGGTTTCTTTTTATGGCAAATTGTACTGGGGAGAAGACCCAGCTCATAGTGAGAAATGGGGAAGATTCTGAAAGGGTGGGGAAGTGAGGGCACAGGGTTGAGAATCACGGAAGCCATTACTTTTGAGTTGCTGTTACGCATATTCGAAGTGTTGCTGGTCTGTTGTTATGAGCATTTTGAGGTGGTAGTTTTCAGGTTATGCATGTTGTGGATGTTCTATGGGGCATTTAAGGTTTCTGAGTTACTGGGACCCAGGCAGAAAACAGGTGTATTGCTTAGTGAGGTTAAGCTGGAGGAGCGGCAGTTGCAGATATGGCTGCAAGGTTTTACAACTGATCAGGCTGGAAGGAGTAGCTGGGGTGGCTCAAGAAAGGGGAAAGGCAAGAGCCGTGTCCAATGAGGCAATGGAGACAGTTTTTGTTGAAGCTTGGGTGCAGGCAGGATGAGAAGGGGGACAGAAGGGTACAGCTTATCATCTGTTCATCTGTTCGATGCTGCACAGAGCGCTCCAGCAGGTAAGTGTGGACTCATCCAGCCGGGTTCAGGATGCACTCATTCAGAAAAGTGGCGGCCATGGCGGCGGCACAGTTGGAGTGGGGTTGGGGGCACATTATAAGAATACGTCATTGGAGATCTAGGTGATGTAGGCGCTACATTCATGAATAAAGGGTGCTGTAGAGGTAGTGGGAGGGGCTAGGGGCAGGAGCTCTTCGAACATTTTGTTTCTCCCGTAAGGTGTGTGATCTGTCCAGGGACACATAAGTCGGTGACATGGATTATAGGAAATTCTTTTGTGCGCTGGGCAAGTAAGTATGCAGGTCAGCAAATCTATGGACAGAGCTTTGGACTACCGAATGGCAGGCATGAGGTGAAATTGTGGGGAAAGAGTGGGATGTAAGCGGGCAACCTTTTTACCTTTCTTCACAATCCTAGTTCCACAAAAGGCATGTCCTGACATGTTTCCTATACACTTGGAGTCAAATGACTTGGTTAAGTTGTCCAGTATGACATTTCTGCAACACATGAAGGAGGATCAACAACTGATTAAGAGGCAATTAGCAGGAACAACCCTGCCATGGACGAAGTTTATGCCTAGGAGACACTGGCGGGGGGCTTTGAAGCATCATGCCTTTGACAAAGCCAAGAGGAAACTCAACAGAGCGATGAGGGTTTTATTGTATGGCAACGGACATTAAGGGGATATCTCATGGAAGCATTCAGGCGGAAGATCCGTTTTTTGTTTCACAATGATGGGGTGCATTTGTCTCAGTTTGGTAATGTGTAGTACTTTATGGAAATGAGGAATATGGTGTGGAAGCTGTGGAATGAGATGATTTCATGCAAAAGAGTCTATGACTAGGGAGAAAATGGTGCCCTGAGAGGTGGTGGGCAGGAACACGCTCTACAGGGTTCTTCCTGGGTGGCAGTTGTTTGTGGGGATAGTAAGTCAGAGGTGGACGGAGCCACCCCTCAGGGGGGGCGGATAGGAGCACAGGGGAGGGGAACGCGATATGTGTGGCTTTGTAAAAGGGCAAGAAGGATGCATTGGAGGATCTCTGGTAGGGTAAGTGAGAGAGAGAATGGGGGTACATAAGGAAGATGTTGATGTTTATGTTAAAGTTAAATTGAAGTTACTATATTACTGCAAAAACCTGTCCTAATAAAGTGGCCTTTTACACTTCGCCATGGAGTGGAGATTGGTTTTTTCATGATGAAGGTGCCCAGGGGGAACGACAGGTGAAGCCAGTCTCCCCCTGGGAGGCTTTGTGAAGTGAAACAGGCTGGGATAGGGGATAGGTCAGTTAGGGGTGGGATCTAGTGGGTGGTTTCACAGGCAGGGGACGTGAACGGGCGGCCTATTTTGACGACGCCTTCATCTCTAGGCAGATTAAGATAGTGAAGTTTGCCACCCACCAGGCCAGCAAAACACAAGTCAAAAGTGGGATGGGAGGGGGCGTGGCTTGGCAAGCCGACATGGCGGACATGGGTTAAGAGCGCTCCGTCCAGCCCACTAAGAAATCCTGCAATATCCTACCCTTCTGATGCTCTTTTGCGACTCCACTCTGCCCCGCTGTTGAATTGATGCGACGGTCCCTGCCTGGGCGAAAGCTGGTGCCGTGGGTGCTCCCGGAGACGGTGATTCCTTGTTGGAGACCCGGTGGGGCCTGCTGGGCGTGCGGCCTGGAGTGGGGCTGGTGGCGTTGCCTGGATCTCTGGCCGGCGTAGGGAGGAGCAGCCTTGGCGGTGTAATCCTGGTGCTGCGAGACGAAGCAGACGTTGGCGTTTCTGTGCATTCCTGGACGGGGGCCTCTGCTCACGGCCAGCGCGTCCTGCCGGGAGCTGATCCTGAGGGCTTGAGGCTGAGGCTCGGCGGCCGATTCAGGCCGCGGCGGCAGAGATGGAGGAGGGCTGTCTGATGCCGTTGGTGTGCAGGGTCTGCTGTTTAGTGGTGGCAGTAAGGGCGGGGGCACGCTGGTCCTCTGTTTCCCCCCCTTTGCTTCTTCTACCCCCTGGGACCGAGGGCGGATTGCGGCGCCCCCGCAAATTGGAGCCCGGTGAGAGAGGGCAACAGCGTGCTGTGATCTGCGGCCTCTGATTCTCCCCCCCTTGAGTAACCATCTGGGGGGTGTCGGCGGTCATTTCGGGCTGCGGGGGGTGAGTGACAGCAGCGGGGGAGGCACTCTGCACCGGCGGCCCTGCACATATGGAGGAGTCAGAGGGATTGTGGCTCCCCCCTTCTCCTTCTCTTTTACATCACGGATACAGGAGGGGGGTGAGCTGGCATCCAGTTGTGCGGAGGGGGCCTGTAGTGGCCGAGGTTTTGTCCTTTGTGTCCTGGGGCCAGACTGAACTTGGTGCACTAACCCTGGGGGCACTCCCATTCTGGAGGTGCGACCGGTGCCTGGGGAGGCCGTTGTGGGGGTCCAGTGCTGGTCATCACCACACGACTTGCTAGCAAAGATCGATGCCGGGGTGTCACGGGCGTTTTCCCCCCTCTCCTCATCTCCCCACCCTCCACCCGGTGGTGAGGGGCTCGGCGGTCAGGTCGGACCACGGGGGCCCCGGCGTGGACGGGAGGTGCGTGAGCCCCAGGGGCTGTGGGGGAGGGCCCTCACTGAAACCTGTTGACTGTGGCGGTGGTTGGAATCCCCCATCTCGGAGGTCCAGTTGTGAGGGGCCAGTAGGTTTGGGTGGATCCTCCTCGCGATCCCTAGCAGTAGCCTTGGGCAGTGGTTCTCTTGCCTCTGGCGACAGGCAGCGCTCTACTAAACACGTTGCAACCGCCTGGACGGGGCTGAGACCTACTCAGAGACCGCCATGACACGAGATAGGGGCGTAGGAGTGCCACCTAAGCCGGGCCCTATCGATAAGTTCACGGGCCCATGGGCTGTCGGTGAATCTTCTGGGGGGTCACAGGGGGGCATGCCGGACAATGCAGCACTTCTGGCAGCCAGTACGCAGTCCAGAGACATGTTAGACGCCAAGATAGGGGCAGTGGGCTCGGACGTCATGCTATTACGGCAGGACCTGCGGAACGCAATGTCCCGGATTATAGAGGCTGAGACTCGTATCTCTGGAGTAGAGGGTGATGTTACCACACTGAAGAAGCGAGTGGCTGTGCTAGAGACCACCCAGCGGGGTCTCGCATTGCGTGTGGAGGATGCGGAGGGGAGGGCAAGACCCAATAATCTCCGCTTCGTTGGGTTTCCGGAGGGCTGCGAGGGGAGCAGTTCCTCATGCAGTGGCTAGAAAGTTGGCTTCCACCAGATTCACTGTCCCACTGCTTTGTGATTGAGCGTGCCCACCGAGCACTCATTCAGAAACCTCCTCCTGAGGCCCGCCCGAGACCAGTCATCGCAAAGCTATTGAACTATCATGACAGGGATGTTATTCTGAAGCAGGCGTGTCTCAAAGAACCCCTCCAATATGATAACGCTCGTATCCTCATCTTCCCAGACTACACGATGCTGGTCCAGCAACAGCGGCAGTCGTTCCTGGCTGCAAAGGCTAGCTTGAGGAAACTCAAACTTCCATATGCCCTACTTTATCCTGCTCGTCTGCGGGTGGTCTACCGCTCCCGCACCATTTTTTTCGACTCACCGGAAGAAGTGTTTAAGTGGACTGATGAAATGGTGCGGGTGCGGGCTCACACGCCGCCGGGACAAGGATCTGATTCCTCCTCGTCGGAGGCTGCCCGGGGAGGGCCCTCGTTGAAGTCGAAGAGGGCCAGAAGGTCGCGCTCCAGGAGCCGCTCCCTGTCCTGTGGTGTGGCATCCAGGACTGGCTCGGTTCCGGTCCAGCGGGCAGTGAAACCCTGAAAGACGTACCAGCGTAGAACAGAAGTGGAACAGTTTGTATCTACTGGATCGGAGAGGCTTAACAGTGGGCTGGGTCCGCTAGTGGATCCGTGCACCTAGAGGGAGTGTTAGCAAAAGATGGCCTGTGTGTTGGGGATCCATTGGTCGGGACGGTCCGGGTCCTCCCGTTGGGGGGCGCAGGCTGTACCCGCAGCGACAGATACTTCAATGTGGTTGAGGTATGGGGTGGGGGGCTTGTTGGGAAGAGGGTTGTTTTGTTTGTTGATCGCACTTCACCGCTCAGATAGCCGGCTCATATTGGCACACCGAGTAGGATTCCACATCCCCGCACACGCAATTACAATACAGATGGCAGATGTATCACATAGGGAGCAAATATCTCTGAGTTCACTCCGTATTATTAGCTGGAACGTGAGGGGAGTCCTCGTTAAAATTAAACATGGGGCTTAATTGCAACAGGCCAAGCGGGCGGGGTTGGATGTCCTCCTACTACAGGAGACACATCTCCTAGGGACAAAAGCCCTTTGCCTTCAACGATATGGATATCAACAAGTGTTCCACTCCGGTTTTGTGAGGGGGTTCAGAGGAGTAGCTATTTCAGTTCATTGTAGGGTTCATTACGTACATAGTAGGCTTTGGACTGACACTCAGGGGTGTTACATAATCTTACAGGGCAAGGTGGGGGAGGACTCCATGATCCTGGGCAGTGTATACGCTTCTCCTACGCAACAATGGAGCTTGGTGGAGCAACTTATGGCTCTGTGGGGGGACATGCCAGATGGAGGGGCTGTTATTGGTGGAGATTGGAATGATGTCATGAATGTGGGTTTGGACCGCTGGAGAGAGAGGGGTGTTTCTGAGGTAGGCGGCATCACACAACTGCATTCGCTGGCAACGGGTCTTGATTGGGTTGATGCCTGGCGTTACTTGCATGGGGACGATCGAGAGTTCACGTACCTCTCAGCGGTCCACGACTCCTTCTCTAGACTCAACTACATATTTGTCCCCTGAGTAATGGTGGGTAGGGTGATGGGGGCAGAGATTCTCCCGCGAGGTCTTTCTGACCATTCTCTGGTGGCCCTTACCATACAGATGGGGTGGGGGAGGCAACAGTTTAGGTGGCATCTGTCGGTGTGGCACTTCCAGAATGATAATAGGGAATGGATGAGTGATGCTATCGATGAATATTTGTGTGTGAATGTGGGGTCCGTGATCGGGGCCGATTCTGTGTGGGAGGCAATGAAGCCTACATTGAGGAGGACAGATATCTCCTGGTGTGCGGCGGCTCGCGGAGCACGTAGAGAGGCACTTCTTCAGGCTGAGGCGAGTATCGAAGATCTTGAGCGCAGGGGACGAGAGGCGGGTGGCGGCCAGGCGCCAATTGCTTTTAGCCTAACAAAATTATGCCACGTTATTATTAGACGAGGCCCGACAGGCCTGGCTGGCGACATGCAGCAGAGTGTATCAATGGAGGGACAAATCCAGCAAGATGGTCCATTGACTCTGCCAGAGGGTGTACCATGCCCAGAGTCTGTCGGGTATATTGGGCCCTGAGGGTGAGCCACTCACAGATCCACAAGCCCTTGCGGAGAGCTTTGCTTCATATTATGCAGAACTCTACTTCCCGAACGAATGTCTGCCTGCCGTCACGATTGATAGGTTTTTGTCCGACCTTCCACCAAGGGTCCTGCCAGATGCAGTAAGAGAAAATCTGGAGCTCCCGCTGACAGTCGAGGAGCTGGGAGCTGCATTGGGGGAGCTTAACCCCAGGAAGGCACTGGGACCTAACGGATTCCCCTCCAATTTTTTAAGTGATACTTCCCACAGCGGGGGCCTCACTACCATGCAGTGGTGGAAGAGGAGTGGGATCGTGGTTCTCTCCCCCCGGATTGGAGGCATGTGGAGGTGGTGGTCTTTCACAAGCCTGGCCGACCGACGGATCAACACGCGTCCTACAGGCCCATTTCCCTCTAGAACGTGGAGGCAAAAATTCTGGCAAAGGCCCTGGTCAATCGCTTATTGCCACATATAGCCGCTTTAGTGCACCCCGACCTGGCTGGTTTTATGCCCCAGCGGGAGACTAGACATAATATTACGAGGGCACATGTTGCAGTGAGGGAAATCCAGCACCTGGGACGCCGGCGGCATTGTTGCTAGCGGACATGGACAGGGCATTTGATTCTCTTAGTTGGGTATATCTCTTCGCCCTATTACAACGGTTGAATTTCGGGCCGCGGTTTATTTCCTATTTGTCTCTCTTATACACAGATCTTACGGCATCGGTACGGGTGGCCGGCATGGCCTCACCCGTGTTTTCAATTGAGCGGGGGGTGAGACAGGGATGCCCCTTATCCCCATATTTATTTGCCCTGGCGATGGAGCCTCTGGCTGCGTGGGTGCGGATGGACGCACAGATACAAGGATTCGAATGGGACACGGGGTTGTCGGACAGGATTGCATTATATGCGGATGATGTCCTTTTCTTCCTTACCAATGTGAATAGAACGGGGCCACGACTTCTGCGAATAATGCACATTTTTGGGGAGACATCTGGACTCTATATGAACCCCTGTAAGTCCACGCTGTGGATGCTTGGAGGCCGGGTAGCTTGGGCATCATCGAATCAACTGGCAGCAGGAGGACTGAAATATTTGGGAGTATTATAATACAGGTGCCAGCAGTCGCTTGGGAGCGTAACTTAGTACCGGTGGTGGATCGAGTGTGTGAAGATATTAATACCTGGTGCCGCAGGCCGCTGACTATATATGGTAGATCCGCCATATTTAAGATGATCGCGCCCCCTCGCTTATTATATCAGCTACAGAACCACCCCTATCCGATTTCTCCTTGCTGGTTTCGGCAGTTCTTGTGGGACGGGGGTAGGGGACGCGTGGCTTTACGGACGTGCTTCCTATCTACCTATTGTGGGGGACTGGCTTCACCGGACATCCTGTCATACTATCAAGCATCTCACCTATTGAATGAATGGTGGTATAGCGATCGGGAAGACCCGGCATATGCAGTAGAGAGGCGGCTCTTGGGAGACCACTCGCTGCACCGAGTATTATATTCGGCACCGCTACGGAGATCTTTGCCTTCCGCTATGAGGGTTGTGTTCCAGATCTGGCAGCAGGTGCTGCGACGAATGGGGTGGTGGAACAAGCTAACGCGGGAGACCCCCTATGAGATAATGGGCGGTTGCCACAACTGGCGGCCTTGCCGGGGTTTCGGGGCTGGGACCACATAGGGATATCGGTCCTGGGGGATGTCATGAGGGGCCTTGTGTTGAAATCCTTCCAGGACCTTCAAGCAGAATATCATATGCTGTAGTCCCAGTTCTACAAATACCTGCAATTTCATCATGCTCTGTTACCTAGTTTGGTGGGATTGGAATCCTTGGCTGAGTTTGGCCCTCTGGAAGCCAAAGTTTTTATGGGCGAACTACCGGATCGTAAGATCTCGAGAATATATCAAACCCTGGTTATCCACTGCTCCCCCAGCTCCAAAAACTCTGGGTGGATTGGGAGGGAGATCTAGGCCCTTTAGAGGAGGAGGATTGGGTGGAGACTCTGGCTGCCCCGCGAGGGGCGGCCATAGCGGTGCACCTGCGCCTGGTCCAATTTAAGTACCTGCACAGGATTTATTATACACGTATGCATCTGTGGAGGGTGGGGTTGATTGCCTCACCTGTGTGTCTTCGATGTGAGCGAGAAAAGGGTACGTTAATACATACGGTCTGGCAGTGTCTCTCTTTAGATCGTTTCGGGAGGGGAGACTTCAATTGCCTAACAGAGGTGCTGGGCTGGGATCTTCCCCGCTCGCCGAAGTTAGCGCTCTTACATGTTATGGAGGGGATAGGCAGCAATGTCTACAAACGTCACTTGCTGCTGTTGGGTCTTACGTTAGCCAAAAGAGACATAGCAAGGGTGTGGAAGGCACCGGGCCCCCCTCACTATCGGCCTGAAAGAATGGCCTGCACTTCTGCATGGGCCTAGAGAAACCCATTTTCATTGCCAGGGGTGCCCCCTCAAACATTTTAAAATATGGAGAAGGTGGGCAGAGTATAGGGGATTGCTCCTGGATCCGGTCCTGTCAGAGAGGGACCCGCGTATGTAGGATGGGGTCCATAGGGGAAGTTGTAGAGAGAGGGATGGACGATGGAATCCTGGTGGGTATTTCCTATTCTAACATTGGAATGTCTCCGACTGGAGTTGGTGTGTGGTGCGATCGGGGGGAGGGTTGGGAGGGAGGGGGAGTTGGATTTTGTTTGTATTGCCCTTAATTTTTTCTTGATACTACTTTGTAAAATGTCAAAGTCAATGATAATTGCTTTTGATTCTGCGGTTGTCCCTGGGGTACAGGGCCCTGCAATATATGTGCCACTTGACAATAAAAGTGTGTGGGATGGGAGTTGGGTTATACCACAGTAGGACTTGGTTCCAGGCAGAGTGTTGTGGTAGTTTTGGGAGATGGTGAGTCAGATGCGGGTGGAGCCACCCCTCCGATGGGAGGATGGGAGCACAGCAGAGGGGAAGACAGTTTGCGGGGCGTTGTAAAAGGCAAAGAGGGTGCATTTGAGGATGTCTGATAGTGTAAGTGAGAGTGAGAATTAGGGTTTGTAAGGAAGATGGATAGACAAATGAAAGAATAAGGGAGTTTGATGATGCTTTGAAGAAGTTGATGTTCATGTTAAAGTTAAATTGAAGTTACTATATTACTGCAAAAACCTGTCTTATTAAAGCGGCTTTTTATGCTTCACCGTGGAGCTGCGTGTGCTTATTTCATGAACGTCTCTGTCCCATCTGTGTCCTGTTGAACGTAGCACTGTATGCTTCCATTCACAATATTTGCTGGACATATACTGCTCTCATCTTTATGTGGCAGGGAGTGCCCATTGTTGGGTCCCACACCCAGGTATTTGCCCTTGGCTCTTCGGTATTAAGACAGCCACCTTGTGCGAAGGAGGGCCTGAAGACACATGTGGTTGTTGTTTCATTTAATAGTTTGCTCCCCGTGCTACATAATTCTAAGGATGACTGTGGCACCTCGGGTTACAATGTGATGGAAGCTGTCTCCCTCTGCACCAGACTGCTGAAGCCCCCAGGGGTCCCCCACAGTCTGCACTACGTATGGCGCAGGGTGGGATGGGTTCTCTGAGGTCTCCATGACACCCAGAGTTGGTGGAAGGGGGCAACCTCCAACTCAGAGCAAGCAAGCCCCTTCATCACAGTACCACCATCCTTCTTCACCCCTAGAACATCAGAAATCTGGTGGCACATACTGACATGCCTAATGATTGGCAATCCAGTGAGGGTTATGGATAAAGGGATTGTGCGATTAGCATTTCTGCATTACTGCCCCTGCCTCCTATTTGGCAATTAAGAGGCAGATTGCAATACAGTAAGGGTGGCTTTTAATACTGTTAACTAATGTTTGACAGACGTAATAAGGTCATATATATGGTAGCATTTGGAAGAAACTTTCTGAGCCTGTACACCCTATTGATTCAGTCCACCCTGAGTTGGGTGGAGCATCGCATGCAGTAGGACATTACAAACTCAAAGGAACACTGAGTGTTACTGGCAAGCAAGGCAAGTAGCAATCAGTAACGTTCCTGTGAGATTGCAGACGGAAAGGACAGCTCCACATTTGAAGAAGGATTTAAGTGTGGAACCCTGGGATCTGAGTATGTAACAGTGGATGTCAGCATTGATCTACAAGTGGTCAATTTATGCGGTTTATATAGGGTTGACCACTGACTTTCTTTAAATAACAAATGTTATTGATTTTCAAGTTAACAGTACAAAGTTGATCCATTTCACATCAAAATACAGTACAATAGGCAGTCAACCAGTATTCACACAATGTTATAATTAGGGCTCCCGGTTTTATGGTATTTTTTTAACACTTCTGTCTGTATTTACCCATATATTTTTTTTTTGCCATTTTATCTGTATTTATCCATATTTATTTTGTGTTTTGCATATAAATGAAGTTGTAAAACTGTAAATTTCCCTATTTATTTAACTGATAGATGCACACTCATACTTTGATGTCTGGTCTGTTTTAGCTATTTAAGCTGCCAAATATTACATAACAATACATCCACTGGTAAATACTAGCATTACGCCACAAATGTATATTGACACATGACATTATTTTAAGAAATTTCATCCGTTTTTTTTAATTTCCCATGCTGTCCAGCTGCTCAGCTGTTGGGCTATAATTCATGAGAGACAGCACGGAGAGTCACTTAAAAACAGCACAATTTTCTGTATTTATCCACTTTTAAAAATGAATGCAGACAGAAAACAGATTTTTTTCTGTCTGTATTTATCTGTAAAAATCCACAAAAATGGAAAACAGGGAGCCTTAGTTATGACCCCTCACCCAGTTTGTGATATTCCCACCAATTGCCCCAGAATTTGCTGTTGACCTGTGGACATCCCCTTGCTTCATAGATCGGTTGCTCTAAATGAACACACCAGTCAACCCTCTTCTCCATTCCACCAATGAAAGAGGATCCCGTAATTTTCACAAATGGGCAGTGTCTCTCTTGGCCACTAATGTGTTGACATCCACAAATGTTCTTTCCAGTCTCTGTCCACCGACCTCCTCCGACAAGCCTAACAATGTTACTCTGGGAGTGAGTTCCACTAAGAGCCGTAGGATAATGGATAGCTCCCTTCCCATGCCCTCCCATTAAGGGACTATGTCAGACTTTTGACGCCTTATGTGTTAGCAAAGTCATTGTTTAGATGAACTGATAGTATCACGAGTTCTGCAAAAGATAATGACATGCTGAATGTGGACCAAAGGCAGACAGGCTAACATAATGTGCTCAAAATTGAGTCTGGCTTTGGGAGTACCACTCTAATTTTTTGTCCTTTTTTCAATGCATCCCTTCTACCTCCACCCATGCCCTGTTTTTGCTCCTCCGGTTCTATCTTTTAAATGTTTTTTGCAACGTATCAGTAGCATATGTGTACATGCATCACATCGCATGCATCACATCATATACATGCCTCCTGAACGCTTGCATTCAGCATGTCCATGTAGCGCTGAAGTGGCTAGCCCATTCGCACCAGTCTACATCTCGCCCACGCCCAGTGCCAGGGCCCCTGGTCTACCTCCCACCCAATGCTCCCCTGTCTATACTCTGCTGCGGCCCTACACAGCCTAAACTCCTGACACATCTCCCAGCACTGCCGTCCAGCCATACCAGTCACCATGACAGGGGCGCTGTCTTGCACTTTCTGCCACTTCTCCTCCACTCCCCCTCCAAGCATCTGCCCCACAACCCCACCCAATCGCAATCTGACACACAAGTTCCCACAAACACACCTCACCCACACCCAAACACCCTCTTTGTCCTGCCTCCTCCAAAACACATGTTGCCTCGCTGAACACACCATAAAATTCTGCGACCTCCTGAATGATCTCTCACCAGACGTGCTCTTCCTGACTGACCCCTGGCTAACCCCGATGTTGGTCCTTGACATCGCCATGCCAAATCCCCAGAAACAAGATTGCAAGTCAAGACAGGACCAACACATCTAGAGGAGGACTTGCCATCAAGAGAACATCCACTGCTCCACCAGCCCCAAGAATGCCAGTAGACCTTCAAACTTCACATCATCGACAGCTACACCCTGAGCGTCACCACTGTCTACCAACCATGTGCCAACTTTAGGCAGCAGAATCGCTGACTTTGTTGCCCTCTACTACATCACCTCCATTCTCCTTGGTGTCCTCAACTGCCACTTGTAGGACATCAACGACCTGAATACAAACAACCTCCTGGAGGACCTCTCAATCCTCAGACACACCCAGCGAGTGAAAGTCATCTTACGCCAGGGGATGCTTACCAGACCCCATTTTCACCAGCTTCCATGACATCACAGTGAACAAGCCCAGACCACTCACCTGGACCGACCTTGCCCTCATCCAGTTCAACATGTTCATCCCCCACCACCGCAGATCTGCTCCCCCCAAATTTCAGGACTCCAACCAAATTCCAGGACTAGAATTGGGGAGAGGAGTTGGCCTAACGGCTAGGGCGGTCGACCTCGAATCTGGGGAACTGGGTTCGAGCCTCGGCAATGACGCTGAACATCCTGTGATTCTGGGCAAGTCACTTAATCTCCCTGTGCCTAACAAAAATGAATGTGTGTCCTCATGTAACATAACTGGTGCCATGTAAAGCGCTCTGATACCCGATTCAGGTCAAGTTCGCGCTATATAAAACTCTGGAAAAAAAAATAAGAATTGCATCCAGAAGAAAATTGGTCCTCGGTGCACCTAGACCTCCCCCCAAAGCATGGAATTACATTAGAGCTGCCTCCTCAGTACTTGGGTTCCACAACAGCCCAGACACTTCCAGCAGAGCCCCTGTTTCACAGTGCCTGGATACCCTCTTAGATAAGTTGTGTCCTCTATAAATGTAACGTACGTTAATATAACAATTCAGCCCAGAACAAGCACAACTTAAAATGTAAAACTCTAGAGTTTAGAAAGTTCTTTGTACAATGTGCAGTACAGATAATGATAGAAGTTGGTCAGAGCCTTACCCAGGAGATTTACAACATTTGGCAACAGGTCCATCACAATGTCTTTTCTGTGCTGCTCTGCTTGTGCACACAAAGGGTCTTGTGCTTTTTTTTGGTGTCGTGAGAGCATACATTAACTTAAAATATCTCCGTGCTATTGCTTATTTATCCGACAGCGCCATTTGGAAGTGCAAAGATGCAATTACTGCCCTGTATTTTCGAGTTCTGCTGTCATGTAAACATGAATTTACTCAGAGATATTTCAAGTTAGTCTACACTCTTAAGAAGTCAAAAAGAATTTTAGAGGGTTCTTCTGTGCTGGTGCAATTCAGAAAACTGTATCAGGAAACGGCCCTAGGAGCACAATTTATACATCACTGAACAGCTGACCTGACCTTCCTAGGGACTCATGTGGTCAGTCAGCTCCAACACCCACGGTTCTACTTACTGTTATAAAACCATTATTCTCACTCAGAAATATATGTTATAAACTTGGGGCCCTAGTCTTCACAAGGCAAATATAAATTAAACTGAGTACAGCGGGGTCCATGTGAGCTGGAAAACCATATTAATGACCCAAAGGGTGGTGAGAGGAATGCTTGCCAAAAATCTAACCACTGGCAATCGCTGGGGGTAGCATTTGAACCCATTTTTTACCTACTGTACCACTCTAGACAGAGACCTGCCTTACGCAAATCAGTACTGACCCTGCTCCTTATGGGAACAGTGCATCCTGAACTGCCAGACGAAGCCCCCTCCAGAAGGTGACACAAGCAGTCTCAGACCGGTTTTGGCCTTGTTAGACCTCATCACTGAGATATAACTTGAATGCTAAGGCACAGTGAGCAAGTTCCAGGAAAGTAATTTTGACTGGCTAAAGGTGTTGTGGGCAATTTACCGCTTGGGTGATCTTTGTATCCAGAAATTACAGGACCAGTTGTTTAAAAAAAAAAGGGAACTGTTTTTGTAAAAAAAAAAAATCATGAATGTTGTTCAAATAGATCCCGCCCACTGCCAGTAATTAATAGACAAGAACAGCATTGACAAGTACATTTAGGGCCTGATTTAAATCTTAGCGGACGGGTTACTTGGTCACAATGGTGACGGATATCCCTTCCGCTGAAATATTAATTCCATAGGACATAATGGGATTTATATTTAGGCAGACATTATCATTGTGACGGGATAAACCGTCCACCGAGATCTAAATTAGGCCCTTCGTCAGATGCATCATTCTCATCTGTGTATTAGTTTTTAATTCTGCCCGTGTACATCATATTAATCCAGTTAGCAAGCACCTTCCTTGAATTGACGCACGAGAATTAAGTCCCCTGACGTGCTGTGCAAGGCTTGTCATGTCAGAATTAATTTGGATGCATCTGATAAGCAGTTCTGCTTTAATCCCTGTCGATATTCATTTCATAAGATGTGGTGCGAAATGTGTGTCTGACTTTAATTGAGCTGTTTTGCTTTAATTATTATTAATCCATTAATGTTTGAGACGTCCAAGCAATGCTAGGCTAGCAGGATGGCATTAAAAGGAAGCCATCAGGGTGGCTAAGTGCAGGTGTCATCGCTAACAGATAATGGATTGTGCTGCCTGGCTGCCAGTCATATTTTCAGATTTAGGCAAGGAAAAAAAAATACTTGCTTGCCTTTAAATGCCACAATAAACAAATGTGTACTCCATCTGAGTACAGACAGTTGCATATGTGAAATCTTGCCCTACATTTAGGGCTAACATTTACTGGAATGCAGGAGTTAGCCATAATTCTTTCATAGATGTGTGAAAGATAAAGGTAAAATAGTTAATTATGAGGGCTGTCCAGGGCCCCAGAATTGAGCTGTCAGTTTTCTTTTATATGCCAGTGAGACATATGTTGTCCAATGTGACACCATCCAGATTCAAGAGTAAGGTGGCTTGAACAGCAGTTTTCTTAAGTCGATTTCTGGAAGTAACAGTATCACTTTCTTTAAATTAGATACTTGGCAGTCGGTCAAAGTCGGGGATCAAAGCTATCTAAGTTCATGTTATTCAGGCAGATTTCTACCATCTTGTGTTTGTTGGGCTTGGCCAATAAAAGGAATTCTGCCGTGTTGTGGTTGTCAGCTGCAACAACAACAAGGCTGTGGTAAATAATGTAATTACCGGGACTTAATTTGATACAGAAACATAATAAAAAATAGCTCAGTAAATAAGAGGCAGAATCCGTGGTATTAGAGGTTCGGAATGGGCTTTATTCCAATGGTCGATTCGAATCGGTTGCTCCAAGTTCCATCACCACGAAGGTTCAGGAAGTGAAGTACATACATTATCGATAGTTAATCACTTTTATACAATAGGCATTTACAGTGAAGCAAATACAAGAGGCGTAACAATTGATAGTGTGGATAATATATTCATGCGTAGCAAAAATAGGCGTAACTGGGTGTGATTAAAGAACGTCATCAGATGTGATGTCATAAGAGGGTGGTATCATGAAAGAATTTCGCAATGTCAGCAGAAATATTTGGCAGAAATGCGCGCGCAGCCGCATGACGTGTGATTGACGTGCAACTAGGGGGTGAAGGGGACTTGACATTTAGCTCTACATGTGGCGACAGAAGTCTGGAGGGTCAAGTCAACCTAATCCCAAATCATATCTAACATCCTATGTTTAAAGAACTATGTTATCCAAAAGAGAGGTCTTCTTAGAGTAGAATCTTATTCTATACTGACTATACTGACTATTAGTGCGTGTACAAGCGTCTAAGTGTCTACACTAGATGCGTGGGTAGAAATCTTCCATAATAATAGGGCTATGAATTACTTGCATAAAGACAGAGAAGCCGGGCCTTTGCTCGGTAGCTGGAAGAATGTTTACTTAAACTACTAGACAGGAATGCATCGGGCAGGGAACGGAGCAGATAATTTCGAAGGTGAAATACAGTTTTTGGCAGGCAACAGGCTGATGTCAGGCTTCGTGAGCCGCGCAGAGAATGAGACAAAGTTCATGGTCACAGATGCAGGCTCAAACTGGAGCTTTCAGAGGCAGAAGGCAAGAAGAGTTTGATGACAGAATCAGGGCCTACTTGCCTGGACTGTAAAATGGCATAAGTGAACCATATAAAGCCGGTGGCCTTTCATACTTAGGAATGGAATATCCGGCCTATTCATGGCGGATCTGAAAGAGGACATGTTGACGGTGGACGCACATGTGTTTGCGTCTTCATAACTGGAACTGGAGGGAACATACATGTACTTGTGATTCATACATGGAACCGTTGGGGTCCAAGATAGGGGACATAACTGATCAGAAAAATCCATATTTCCACATTCCCTCCTTGTCCCCTACTTGCCCGTTAAGAGATATCAATCTTCATCAATCCGTTGATCTGTTCATATAGCATCATTTGTTCTTCTTTCTTCTTCCGTGATGAATGAAATCTTGGTGGTGGAATACACGATGTGGCACACAGACCACAGATCGCTGGTCCACATTGTAAACATAGACAGCAACTGAATAGTATGAGAAGGCCAATACCTAGGAAAGATAGGACCTTCCATCCAAAGGTAGATAATACACTCCAAAACCAACCGGACCAAGTCCAGGTGCCTGGATTCTGGTGTATCTGGCTTACAATCTTATGAAGGCGAGTTATGGCTTTATATACAGATGGCGAATTTTCTGGTATGAAAATGCAACAACTTGATCCGATGACCCTACAAGCTCCGCCCCTATCGGCCAGGATGACGTCAAGGACAAGACGATTTTGAAGCACAACAATCCGCATAGCAGACTGCTCTTCTGTTAAATTGCCTAAGGCGGAAATAGTTTCGTTCACTACTGCTTCAAGGGTTCTAGTTAATCTACGTATCAGCTTACTATTAGTAACGGTACCTATATAGGGAAAGAGACCTTTATTGAAATCTGTGTATTTTTCCCATGCTGTTTCAGTGTAATCGACTATTGGGAGATCTCTCCTTACTCTATTATATACTAAATGAGTGTTTCTGTGATAATCAGGAGGAGCTAGGAAAACGGGTGGCAAAAGAAATCCAATGTAGCAGGTACCATCCCAATCTAGAGGCAAACGTACATAGGCCGTCTGACCACATATGAAATAAGAATGGCGGGAAGCTCTAAATGTAGACTTGCCTTGATCACTAAATTCTACTACAGTGGTGCATCTACTATGGCCCATATGTATGGAACCATTCTTTCTTACACATAATTCACCTTTTACTGGAAATATTGACATAGCGGGCAAAATTGGAGTAGCTTCAGATTCGACATTTAGGATCATAAGATTAAGCGTGAAATTACCTAATCCATACACTTCATTTTCTAGATCAGTTCCTGTTCTCTGGGGAAGTCCCTCCTTGTTAGGGTAGCAGACCTTAAGTAAAACTAAGTTCAAATTTCCCCATACCCAGTTATCTTGATAAACTGCAGAATTCGAATCTAGGGAATTAATTAAACTAAACCATGCTCCACAGGAGCCGTTGTGTGTGAACGGGTATGGAAAGAGAGGTAAAATTCCTTTATAATTCTGATAGGGAGGGAGTCGGCCACATATCCAACAATTTGTAGCATTGCTAACCTGATGGGAATGATGTAACATACTAATAAACGTGTTATTGCGCAGCGCAAATCTATAAGACAACTCAAGCGGAGGTAATTCACTAAAAGAATGTTCAGCAGTAACATTATAAACGTGTCTAGAAATAGGATAATATATATGCAACAATATACTTGCAGTAATTATTAAAAGACTTAAGAAAAACAAAATTAATAACGTCACTGTGCAATGACTACGCAGTGATTTACAGTACGCATGTCGTTTCAACATTTTTCGGGTGTGTTCTCTATTCAGGTCCAAGGGATACATGTCAGAGACAATTCAACCGCTTCACCTTGGAGAGGACTTAAACAATCAAATTGCTTGACTGATTAGACCTGAGTTTTAGTTTATAAAGTTCGGAATTACTCTTTTCAACAAAAGGAAGTTTTGAGTCAATGGGTGAAGACACACGAGGTGTGGTATTCACATCCGATGGTAGTCCATGAAATTTCTTGATATGACTTGAATGAATCCAGCCTTTCCTGCCCTCGATCTTTACGGCTGTCCTTGTGGTGAGCAAGACAAGCTGCGGCGACTTCCACCTTGGATCCAGCTGAGTCTTTCGATCAAAGTTCCTCACTAGGACCAGGTCGCCTGGAATTACGTCATGGGGTTTCACCTCAGTGTTGTCGGGAAAAGCTGCAGCTACCTGTGAACGACAAGATTGTAGTGCAGACATCAAGGAAGCCAAGTAATCTGTCAGCATATTACAGTCAATATCAGTTATTTTGCGTGGTATGGGCGTCCCCCACATATTTGGTGGTCTGCCAAAGATCACCTCATACGGGGATAGCCCTGTTCGAGAGTGTGCTACCATTCTCATGTAAAAGAGTGCAACTGGTAATGCTACTACCCAGTCGACACCTTTCTCTCTGCATATTTTGGACAATCTAATTTTCAGAGTTTGATTATGTCTTTCTACGAGACCTGCTGCCTCGGGGTGTCGGACACAGTGGAATTTCCACTGATAGCCTAACAAAAGTGAAACGTGTTTCATTAGTTCGGATGAGAACGGCTGGCCGTTATCTGAGTAAACAACACGTGGTAAACTGTATCCTGGGAAGAATTCTCGAACCAACTGTTTGGCAGTAGTCGGGGCAGTGTAATCTGAAACCGGGTATGCCTCCGTCCAACGGGAAAGAGCACAGACAACTACGAGAACATATTTGAATCCTCGACATCGTTCCATCTGGATATAATCCATCTGGAGGACTTCAAAAGGGTGATCAGGAGGCTGAAATCCACCCTGTTCTACAGGTACGCTTTTTCCTGGGTTGAACTGACAACAGATCATACAGGTACTAACTTTTTGTTTAGCTGCTGTTCGTAAATGTTTATTGAACCAAATGTGTTGAATGCTGTCTAGCATAGCTTTTTCTCCTAGATGCGCTGGACTATGTATAGTGTTAATTATAACTTGGACCATTGAATCAGGAAGGAACCACACAGATTTTTCCTTCGTCATCCATCCCTGATCCGTTTGGATCCCTCCCAATTCAGTCCATTTCTTTATTTCTTCTGATGTAGCATGTGTCTGTATATCAATTACGTCAAGAGTAGGATCTTTAATCGTCATACAATGTGTTGGCGTCGGAACTATTGTCTTTGTCATGTCGGATGTTTGAGTTTGAGCAGTCTGTTTAGCTGTTCTGTCAGCTAGATCATTGCCTTGAGAAATGATATCAGTAACTTTCGTATGAGCTTTACATTTCATAATTGATATTGCAGTGGGTAGATGTATTGCATCTAATAAGGCATGAATGAGGGGTCCGTGCTGAATGTGGGCACCGTGAGAAGTTAAATAACCTCTCTCTCGCCACAGCACGCCGAAGTCATGTACAACTCCGAATGCATAACGTGAATCAGTGTATATGTTGACTTTTTTATTTGTGGCTTGAATACAGGCTTGTGTCAGAGCGATGAGCTCTGCGGCTTGAGCTGACAAGGTATTTATGCAATTTGTTTCAATGATTTCAGTGTCTGTTGTGACTGCGTAAGCGGCCACTAGTTCTCCTGTACCTGTTCTCATACATGAACCATCTACATACAACGTCAGGTCTGGGTCTGACAATGGGACATCGGTTAAGTCTTGTCTGGGTTTCGTCGTGATTGTAATAACTTCAATACAGTCATGAGCTAGTGGGTCTGTTCCGATTACAGGTAAAAGTGTGGCAGGATTCAATGTGTTACAACGTCTGATTTCTATATGTGGCTGAAACAATGTTAATTCATACCCTGTAAGTCGCGCTATAGTCAAGTGTTGTGTTTGCGTTCTATTTACAAGAACCTCTACTGCATGTGGTACTTGAACTGTCAATGGGTGTCCTAACACTATGGCATCGCTTTGTCTGATTGCTAAAGCGGTTGCTGCCACTGATTTTAGGCATGCAGGCAAAGCCTGAGCTACGGGATCTAATGTACTAGAAAAATAAGCACATGGTTTGTGTGATCCTGCTTGTTCCTGTGTGAGTACTGACAAGGCAGTACCTTCGCGTTCTGTAACAAAGAGTGTAAACTGTTTACTGTAACATGGTGTTGCTAAAACAGGTGCTTGACATAAGGCTGTCTTTAAGCTTTCAAAAGCTTGTGTATGTTCCTGAGTCCAAGGGAGAACAGTCGATGTGGCTGCCTCCTGCGTTGTCAACTGAATGAGTGGTTTTGCTAGAAATGCATACTGAGGGATCCACTGCCTACAATATGAAGTGAGGCCTATGAAAGCCCGTACCTCCTTTTGTGTCTTGGGTATTGGCATGTTAGCTATTAACTGAATGCGGTCGGGTGTAAGCTGCCTTCCCTCCTTGGACAGCGAGTGTCCAAGATAAACAACTCGCTGGACACAGAATTGCAGCTTAGAAGGGGACACCTTGTGCCCCTTTTCGGCTAGAAATTGTAAAACTGTCAGTGATGCTTTCTCACATTCGGGTTCGCTTCTAGCGGTGATCAGCAGATCATCGACATATTGAAGCAAGGCAGTGTTTACTGGCATGTGGATACTGTCGAGTTCTCGTTTCAGTGCTTGGCTATAGATGCTGGGGCTTTCTGTAAATCCTTGAGGTGCGCGTGAGAATTTAAAGCTACGTCCATTTAAACTAAATCCGAACAAGTATTGGCTTTCCGGATCTATTGGGACGCTGAAAAAGGCATTCTTGAGATCAATTACAGTAAAGAATTTTGCTTCGGAATCAATAGCTGTCAGTAATGATGAGATATCTGGGACCACAGGAAATTGTGGCACAATGCACTTGTTCAATTCGCGCAGATCAATAACCAATCGATATACTGGCGGGGCCTTCGGATCTGTTCGTTTAAGAATCGGAATTATCGGTGAATTACATACATTGGAGTCTGTTTCCACAACCACTCCTTGGGCGATGAGCTCGTCAATGATTTGCAGTAATGCCACTACAGCATCTGGTGGTAACTTGTATTGTCGCATTCGTGGTAGTACTACTCCTGCCTTTAGTGTAACTCGATTTGGTGTAATATTCATGCAACCAACATCAGTAGGGCCTTGTGCCCATAGATGTGTAGGTAAAGTCTGCAATCGGGGATCCATGTCTCTAGACACATAGTGACCTTTAAAATCACGTAAAAACAACCTTACTCCTTCCGGAGAACAACATATTATAGCTCCTAGAGCTTTCAGTGTTTTTATACCTAACAAGTTTTCTGGACATGATTTAGTAAGCAATAAATCTGTAGTTCGGGTCAAAGGTCCTATCGTAAGTGGAAGAGGCTGTGATACTTCATTAACAATAGGTTTTCCTGAAAAACCAAGGGAAATATTCTGTGAGCCTGAGAGGGGTGCCCCTGGAACTTCACTACGTTTTATGGTTGTTCGACTTGCCCCTGTATCGAGTAAAAATTTTCTGTCTTGGCCTAATAATTCACTATGTACATAAGGTCCTTCTTGATCTACAGGGACCTCGATAAGGGGTAAGTCAACTTCCCTCTCTAGGCTAGTTCATGCGTATCGTTGATAATCAGGATAGTCATACTGTGCGGTCTGGTACAGTTGTCGTGTCGTGGTTTGTGTGGCAGCAACCGGCAGCGCTGGTGCAGCTGGCACAAACTGTATAGACTGTGGTGGAGCTGGCATGGACTGTGCATGCTGCGGGGCTCCTTGTTCATTCTGATCCTGTCTAGGTGGTCGTGGTCTTTCTTTTGTATTACCTATGGCGATATTATGTTTTAAAACTGGACAATCGTGTACGTAATGACCTGGCTGTTTACAATAGTTGCATGTCCCTTTTATAGGACCTGCCGAAACACTAGACTGTGTCGTACCCTTTTTATGTCCTTCAGCTGGAACTGTCTGAGAGACTAGCATTTTCATTTTCGTGTCTTTCATGCGTCTTTGTTCATGTTCTTGTTCCTCTCTAATTCTATTGTGGTGATACTGTAACATTTGTAACATTTGTGATGGAGTGTTACCTTGCCAGGTACTCTCGAATTTTAATACTCTATTCTTCACTTGAGGCAAGGAATTTTCTACTAATTTTGTCACAAACAGATGTGGGTATGATTCGCTACTTGCTTTTATGCCACTATTTA
This sequence comes from Triturus cristatus, assembly GCF_964204655.1. Lineage (NCBI taxonomy): Eukaryota > Metazoa > Chordata > Amphibia > Caudata > Salamandridae > Triturus > Triturus cristatus. The sequence goes on along the minus strand of NC_140589.1, from coordinate 1,786,758,286 downwards.
TACCAAAACATTTTTCAAATCGGGCATAGAAATCACTAGTGTCTTCATCTTGCTTCTGTTTACAGGCTGAAATTGTACCCCAGTCTTCCTTTTTCGTAGTTAATAAACGTGGCAGTACTTGTACTAGTAAACCTGGTAGTGCTTTAGTTTTATCCCCAAGCCCTGCTCCTGCAGTTCGGGCCTTCTCTTCTGCTTCTAATGCTGACCATTCTATCTTTTGGTCTCCCACCTCCCACTCTTTTTCCTTGAGTTTTTCATAAATGCCAGCAGGCATTAATACCTTTAATATTGTCATAATGTCGGGATAGGTATACTCTCCCATGAGTAACATGTCTTTAATTTCTCGGTGGAAACCCGCTGGGTCTTTGTCATGACTGGGTACCACTTTCTTCATTTGTAACAATTCTATTTTCGATATGGGCGTATATACAAATACACGTTTAAACTCATTGTCCTCGCCTTTTATTGGGTGTACTTCTCGTAAGGGATTCTGTCTGTCCATGTAATACGTTGTTCTTTCCTTAATGGGCAGTGAGACATGTTCTGGGCATACAAAGAGAATGTACTGCTTTCTTGATTCTAGTATTTCTTTAATTAACTTAGTACCTGAACCTCTCCATCTATTCGTGAGTAATTCAGTCAGTATTTCAGGTAAAGGACCAGGATCTGAATGCTGACTCTGATATAGTATAAGGAGTTGTTGAATCATATAAATCCCAGCTAAACGCTGTTCATCTGGGGTGAGATTCAAAAATGTGTGTGCTACTGTATCATCACCATACATTCCGGGACTGTCAACCCATTGAACGGCTGACCTGGCTAATTCTTGTTCATCCATAGAATCGAGAAAATGATAACCCCTTCGTTCTCGGAGTAATTTGTCAGCGGCTTGGAACGAATGCTCGGGGGACCTTATATTTATTATAGGTGTTTGGAAATTCCTGTTATTATCTGGACATATCGGACGTATCGGGTCAATAAAACATCTAGTACTATTACAAGATCTTCCTCTACCTACATAGGCTATGGTATCTGACTGTCCTGTGGGCAGTCCTGATCCTTCCTCCTCGCTTTGTTCGAACTGGTCTACCGCTAATCTTTCTTCGTGTAGGCGTTCTATTTCTTTACGGATCTTTCGGCACATGGCTATTATACAATTTTGCTTATCTTGTCTCCCTTCTGATATATTCTGGCTCCATCTGGTAAGAATTTGCATTGCTTCCGGGTCTACCCCCGGTCGGTCCTGATTTCTGATCACACAATTTATGAGGAAACGTAACAGTTCCCCCTGTATCTCCACTTTCTGGTATTCCATAGCTCTGTTAATACATTCAGAATCTCGCCCTGTTTGGACAAAATGATATATATTATCTAGATGCGCAGTCATTCCGGGTAACTTCCCTAAATACACCGCGGCTCGTCTGATACGTAATGATGCCATGATCATTTCGTCCTCCTTGCCGGGCACAGGGTCATATCTACAATCTATAAGAAGTTCCTTAAGCGTGCGGGCATTTATGAGTTTGGGGGTACGTGAATGTGCTGACTCTTGGAAGGTAAGTTTATTTACTCTGGGTGGCGTAGAAAAAATGTTGGTAGCACCTCCCGTAGCCCCATCTGGGGTATCGGGCGTGAAAGGATTCGTTGAACGCGACACAGCAACTATAGGTGTGGACACAGCTATAGAAGTAGCTGTAGGAACAGATGTAGAAACAGATGTGCTTGCCGGAACTTGTGTCAGGATTTGTTGCTGTAGAGATACAGATACTGGATCTTGACGTTGAACCTCCCTGGCAGGCGGTCTATGTGGGGCGGGATTAGCATACTCGGGAGCTGCGTCATCTAAATATGAAGAAAGAAAAACATCTTCTGCGGTTCTAGGATGCCCCTTTGGATGTACTTTTATTGGAAACAATGGGGGTGGCAAGTCTTTTGGTATTTCCGGAGTAGCCTTAGGTAATCCCTCGGCCAGGAGGGGATACATACCATTCATAAGGGCATTTCTTTGTCTGTCTATTTGTTCTGATTTCACTTGTGTACCTTCTTCAATTAATAGATTTTCTCGGACTCTATTTGAATTCTCTTTATTTTTCTCTTCCTGTCGGAGTGCTTTTTCTGTACGTCTATGAGATTCTTTACGCCATAACTCAACGGCATCTTTCTGTGACTGTCTGACTTTCCTTTTCCATAACTCTTCCTCTACTTTCATGATGCACTCTGCATCCCAGGTCCCAGCTGCGGGCCACCTCTGACTTTCTGGTAATTCCTTGGTGTAGTCTACCCATAAATCAAGAAATAATATAGCGTCTAAGCCATGTTTATGATACATGAAGTACCCTGGAGTGTCCCTAGGAGGAATAGGAACGGCTTCTTCGAGTACCCCTTTTCTAGTTGTGATCTGTCTTAATTTCGAAAAGAGCGGCATATTGAGAACTGATCTGATACTTGATTTTGAACAAACTTAATACAGTAAACACAATAATGAACAGTCATTCACACCACAATATGCAGAACGTACTTAAAACATTTAACATTTAACATTTAACTGAGCAACAATGATGATGACGATCTAAGGAAAACTTAATCACTAAACATAATACTCGACTTTAACTGAATTATTCTGAATTTAATATACTTGATATACTAGATATACTGCTAAACAGTACAGATACACTGCTGAAACAGTGCAGACCGGATTTGTGTACCCAAACCCGTCTTGACCGGCACAACCTATGTGCACGTCAGAACGCCTCCCCAGTAATGGTACTCACCGGGTAGCTCGGAAACGGAAGGCCTCGGAAACTGAACTGATCTTGAACCGGACTGGACTCGACTCGAACACTTCGGAAACTGGACTCGACTCGGGACTTCGGAAACTGGTGGGCCTCTGTATACCTCGGATCTTGCTCTCTCAGCTAGGCTCTGGTCGGGATACTTCGCACTTCTCACCGCCTCGTCTGGGTGTTGATCGCAGCCTCAGTCGCCCCCGCTTGACCGGAGGGAGATACAGGAAATCCTGCTGGTATGCGTTGTTGTCCGTCCAGCTGTGGCAGGAGACCGGGCCTGCAACGCACCGCCGGCGCGTGAGATGAGAAAGTGTCCCTGTTCGGGCGCCATTCTTGTGGTAAATAATTTAATTACCGGGACTTAATTTGATACAGAAACATAATAAAAAATAGCTCAGTAAATAAGAGGCAGAATCCGTGGTATTAGAGGTTCGGAATGGGCTTTATTCCAATGGTCGATTCGAATCGGTTGCTCCAAGTTCCATCACCACGAAGGTTCAGGAAGTGAAGTACATACATTATCGATAGTTAATCACTTTTATACAATAGGCATTTACAGTGAAGCAAATACAAGAGGCGTAACAATTGATAGTGTGGATAATATATTCATGCGTAGCAAAAATAGGCGTAACTGGGTGTGATTAAAGAACGTCATCAGATGTGATGTCATAAGAGGGTGGTATCATGAAAGAATTTCGCAATGTCAGCAGAAATATTTGGCAGAAATGCGCGCGCAGCCGCATGACGTGTGATTGACGTGCAACTAGGGGATGAAGGGGACTTGACATTTAGCTCTACATGTGGCGACAGAAGTCTGGAGGGTCAAGTCAACCTAATCCCAAATCATATCTAACATCCTATGTTTAAAGAACTATGTTATCCAAAAGAGAGGTCTTCTTAGAGTAGAATCTTATTCTATACTGACTATACTGACTATTAGTGCGTGTACAAGCGTCTAAGTGTCTACACTAGATGCGTGGGTAGAAATCTTCCATAATAATAGGGCTATGAATTACTTGCATAAAGACAGAGAAGCCGGGCCTTTGCTCGGTAGCTGGAAGAATGTTTACTTAAACTACTAGACAGGAATGCATCGGGCAGGGAACGGAGCAGATAATTTCGAAGGTGAAATACAGTTTTTGGCAGGCAACAGGCTGATGTCAGGCTTCGTGAGCCGCGCAGAGAATGAGACAAAGTTCATGGTCACAGATGCAGGCTCAAACTGGAGCTTTCAGAGGCAGAAGGCAAGAAGAGTTTGATGACAGAATCAGGGCCTACTTGCCTGGACTGTAAAATGGCATAAGTGAACCATATAAAGCCGGTGGCCTTTCATACTTAGGAATGGAATATCCGGCCTATTCATGGCGGATCTGAAAGAGGACATGTTGACGGTGGACGCACATGTGTTTGCGTCTTCATAACTGGAACTGGAGGGAACATACATGTACTTGTGATTCATACATGGAACCGTTGGGGTCCAAGATAGGGGACATAACTGATCAGAAAAATCCATATTTCCACAAGGTGATGGATGGAATGCTAGAATTAATCTCAGCCACTGGCAATTGTGCAGGGCTGCAACTCAGTCCGTGTTGTTTTGCCCAACATGCCATCTCAGTCTGGATTCAGCCACATGCAAATCAGTCTTGACCCTGCTCCAATGTAAACAGTCCTTCCGGAACTGCCAGGCCAGGTCCTCCCTGAACCGGAACATAAGCAACCTAGGTTGAGCCTCAGGTAGGTGCTGAAAATTCAGGTCTGGATTATGTGCAGGCAGTGCTGGAGGCTTTTGGACCTGGCCCTTTCTGCAGGGTCACCACCAAACATTTTGCCTTCCTCCTCCGCTTTTCCTGACCTCATTTGTGTTGGCTTTTGAACTCTAGACACTTTACCACTGCTAACCAGCGCTAAAGTACATGTGGTCCGTAGGTAGGCCCTAGGCAGCGTGCAGTGTATTTAAAAAGTTGGACATGTATTTTTAGGTTTTACATGTCCAGGTAGTGAAAAACTCTTACACCCCTTTTGCACTACTGCCAGGCATAGCTCTCCCATAGGTTGACATTGGGATTACCTTGTTCCAGTTCATAAATGTAATTTCCAATTGGCAAAAGATTAACATTTGGAGTTTGGTGCCTCTGGACTCGAATTCAAAATCACAACTTAACAATGAAGTTGGATTTTAGGTTGAAAGTCTGAAAATGCCACTTTTAGAAAGATGTCATTTTCTTACTTAAACCATTCTGTGCCTCTGTCTGTCTCTGAATATACGTTTGGAGTGGGCAATGGCTGGGCCTTGTGCATTCCCTCTAGACAGTCAAACCCAAAGGGAGCTGACGTGCGCGTGATCGGCCATTAACATCCTGATGGGTCATCCTGGGCACAATAAGAGGAAGGAGCTGACACTTGCACTTGAATCGAGTTGTGCCTGTCCTCACACAAAGAGCTGCATACCCTCCTGTAGTCAGTCTGGGGCCAGGGCAGGAAAGGCAGGGCCTTGTGCACTTCAAATCATCTCTTTGAAGTCTCTCTACTTCAAAGGCCAATTTGAGTATAAGTACTGGACCTCAGACACCATGATTTAATTACTCTTTTGGATCTAAGGCCATTCTGCCAGGAAGAAAGACTGCTATGTTACCAGGAGGAACTGCCACTTTGCTGAACTGCTTTGCTGTGTTGGCCTCCTTCCTGCTATCTCTTGCCTGAGAGTGAGAAGGACTGGACCTGACTCTACATCCTACAAGAACTTAAGTAACTTCAAGGGGGGTGCTGGATTGCCTCCGATTCTGATGTCTCATGTCCATCAAAGACTTCCTTCAACTCTGCTTGAGCTGCTGGGCTCTGCCAACTGTGAGTCCTGCCCTTCCAAGAGGTGCCAAGCCAGTCATGGGCCTTGAAAGTGGGTTCTTCAGCTGTTTTTCTACAATAATTGAAACAGTGACGACTTTGCGGGACCAGAACTGATACAGTGCCCTTGGACGCTGACTCAGCGAACATTTGAGGACATCCCTGCACGACTCGATGATGACGCAGGACCCAAGTGCAAGGCTCTATTGCGATGCAGCACCTGCATCATAAGCAGTTCGACGCTGACGCAGAACCCGATTGCGAGGATCAACGACAACACATCGCCTGTATAGAAAGGGGTTCCTCCACGACACGGGAACCGACTGAGAGGCCCGACACCAGAGCGGAATGCTCATCTGTGCCGAAGGCTGCTGGGAGGTCCTGCAAAATCAGGAGGCAGAGCTCATCTTTATCTGTGATCAGGAAAGCATCGTCCATGATGTCAAAAGTAGCAGTCTCCATGCCTCAGCATGAATGCTTCCTTTCCCCAATAAGGAATTTAATACATCATCTATGAAGATATAAATGTTATAATAGGGATTGAATGTTTGTATTACTACTCTAAGCTTCTGTTCAAAGGCATACACCTGAAGCCCACCTTGAGGCCAATATACTTATCTGGCTGCATCACCGTAGGAACTCAGCCTTTTCTACACGGCCACCCTGTATTTTTCATTTTTTTCTGGGATCCTACATATTTACTGGCTTTAGAACTCTGTGCAGTTTTCACCTGCTAACCAAAAGTAAAATGCCTGTGCAACCCCTTTTAAACCCTTTAGGCAGGTAAAAACCTCCTTTTTAAATTTTAGTAGTCACTTCAATGTGAGCCTTGTAGCCCACAAGGTAGAGTGCATAGTATTTAAAAGTGGGACATGTAGAAAAATTTATGGTAAATGCCTACATTGACAAGGCACAAAAAGATTTTTTCACTTTGGCAGGCCGAGATGTCCTATGTAATTAAAAAAAACAGGTACAGATTAAAATATGAATACTGTATCTTGGGAAGGGGACTAGCTAGAAAAATAATTAAACAATTAATTTTAATAGATGTTAAAAATCCAATTCAACGGTGAAGTTGGTGTTTTTAACAAATATCAGGAAAAAGTAACTTTTAGACAGTTACCCTTCCCTGCCTGAAGTTCCTGGAGGCTAATTTACATTGCCTCTCTAGCTTCTCCCAGCCACTGATTAGCCTTGAATAAGTATCAAAATGTTGTGAAGTGCCTTTCAGGAGCAACTAATATGCTGACCTGAATGGGAAGTGATGACTCCTCTAAACTCCAGTGAATATCCATGGTGGGGGCTGTGGACATCCTTCTGGAAGCTACAATATCAAATCCTGCTTAAGTGTCAAATGCTACATAGGCTCACTTGAAAGAGAGTGAACAGGATGTTGAGACAATTCTTGTGTATCCACTGTCTGTTTTCTAGGGGAAACAATGTTTACCACACAACACACACAACACGGTAGTTTACAACACAATCGTTACAACGACTGCGTTGTTACTATGCGTCATTACATCGCAAGTCGTTGAAACGACTTGCTCTCGGGGGCGTGCAACACCAGGGAATGTGTTGGATTTTAAATCCAACACCTTCCCTGTTGTTGCGCAAACTGGAGTAGGAATAGTAATTAATACTATTCCTAAGTCCAGCGCCCCCCGTAGAGCAAGTGGTTGAAACGACTTGCGATGTAATGACACGCGTAGTAACAACGCGGTCGTTGTAACGACCTTGTTGTAAACTACCGCGTTGTCAAAGCATGCGTTGTAACATGCTATATTCGGTTGCTAGAGGGCCCTGCTTTTGTCCTACAAGACTTCTATCTCTGGGTTTGTTGCGCGTACAGCACCTGCTCCAAACTTAAGTGTTAGTTGAGAGAAGACCCTTGGAATACCATAGTCCATGCCCTCGAAGCCAACATTTAGTGTGGCCAAAGACTTTTGGCATCTAGAATATGCCCTAAAACAAGGCAAACATGAACTACTGAAAAAGAGGTAGGGTTGGCTCAGGAAACGTTTCCCTATTTGGTGGGGAGGGGTTAGGAGTGACCCCATCCACTAGCTCATGCCAGGCATAAATACTGGCATCTTCAGTCACCTATTTCAGAGCGCTGTTGGGTCCTGAAGAGGACTGGACCTGCTAACTGTGACCAGAAAAGAGTTTAGAAGGACTGGACCTGCTCTCTCTTGTAATCAGGGCAAAGAAGTGGGCTCCAAAGGCCAGCTGGCTGACCTCTTGTTTGACTAGAGGGAGACAATCAGCTACTAAAAGCATTTTCTTGGAAATACCCAGCCAACCAGAGGCAACTGAACCTTGACTGGACCCCACTGTTGTTTTCTGCCTGGTACCCTGTTAGTCTCTAAGTGCTTTTTCTGAGGTCATTGGGGGAAGGGGAGTAGAGGTTTGCTCCTCTGGAGGATTGGGACTTCAAAGACAAAATCAAAAGGTAAAATCTCTGTAGAGGAAAAACCTAGTTGGTGTAGCCGACCTGCACTCCATAGAGGTCAGCCTCAAACTGCACCTGGACTATCATTGTCACTTTCTGTTTTTTGGTGCCATTTTTCTTAAATCTCTAAAAACTCATATCACTGGTTCTCCCAACTGGATTTTGTAAATCTTGCGTCATTTAGTTTATTAAATTTTGCTCTATGTTTCTAATACAGTTTGGGATTTATATTGGTTTACATTTTGACTTAATTCATGCATAAATACTTTAGTTTAGACTGCTCTAGCAAAAAGCCTGTCTGCTCTGTGCAATAGCACCAGGGGATTGGGCTCAGGTTAATTTAGTGACTTTCAGTGTTTACCCTGACAAGGATTGTGATTATTCCTTGTAAGTGGGCAGTTGTCCACCTCAAATAATAATCCAACATCTTACAGCCACCAATCCACTAGGCCTGGGCAATAAACTCCCCTTCGCCGGAATTGATTTGCTAACTACGCATTCCATTAAAACCACTCGGAGTCAGCTACTAAACTGCACCCACAAATGCTTTGATAAAGCAACTTTACATGCTAAAAACCATATAACCAATTCACAAAAGTGAAATTTGAAAATGTAAAATATCAGACAAATGAGAGAGGTGATGAAATTGGGGTCCCCCTAACCTAGGGGGAGGACCAAGCAGATGCCTTGAACACAAAGAGCATATCATGCTGAACGATTCAGTGGTGGTCCCATCCTCTTAGGACTACCCCAAGCACAGTTATGGGCAAAAATACAATCCCAACCAAAGGCCCTGCAAAGCCTTATGGGATGAGATTAGCAGTGGGCAGTGAATATTATAGTATCCAATATCAAAATAATTCTACAAAGAGCTGCCGTTCAACTAGTCGTTACTAGGTGTCCCTCACGAGTCAAATGCAAAAGCATTGAAATTATTACATCAAGCTGCAGTTCAACTAGTCGTTGCTAGGTGTCCCTTAAGTCAAATGCTTTTGCATTTGACTCATGAGGGACACCTAGTAACGACTAGTGGAACTTCAGCTTCATGGAAGGGTTTCAATGCTTTTGCATTTGACTCGTGAGGGACACCTAGTAACGACTAGTGGAACTGCAGCTTGATGTAATAATTTCAATGCTTTTGCATTTGACTTGTGAGGGACACCTAGTAACGACTAGTTGAACTGCAGCTCTTTGTAGAATTATTTTGATATTGGATACTATAATAGTCACTGCCCACTGCTAATCTTGTCCCATTATGCTTTGCAGGGCCTTTGGTTGGGATTGTATTTTTGCCCATAACTGTGCTTGGGGTGGTCCTAAGAGGATGGGACCATCACCAAATCGTTCAGCAAGATGTGCTCTTTGTTTGCAAGGTATCTGCTGGGTTCTCCCCATAAGTTAGGGAGGATCCCAAAATCATCACCTCTTTCACTGCTTGCTAAATTTTTATTTTCACTTTTATGAAATGCTTGTAAGCATGTAAAGACAGAGATACTTGTTATTTTACCAAAAATATATGAGGTTTCTGTTGTATTAATTGGGAGTCTGACAGATTGGATGGAGTTTTTGTTCACGGACGGGCCTTACAATCCACACCTTCTACAGATTGCAGCCACGCCTGTGTTCCCAACATATTGTCCCTTAACCTGTCATAGACTTCAAAAATAAACTTTAATCAGGGGCAGTTGCTCCTCTTAAGCGTAGGCACATTGCCCCCCCACCTACAAGTTGCAGTGATTTAAATAGTCCATGAGTCCCACTACCGACTCTCTAAAGGGCTGGATTGGACCTCCCTGATGAGTCTGCCCATTGTGGGGGTTGGGTGTAGCCTATATTGTTGCTTGGCAACGATGGCAGATGGCTGGAGCTCATTGTGCAGGGCAGGATGACCAATCCCTGTGTGCCTTATTCTGAAGCCACACAGTGATTGGCTATGTTTCTTTAAATGAGATGTAATGACGATCCTTTATGCTTCACGCACAGCGCCAGTAACATTGTTGTGCATGAGCGGAGAGGGTCAGCGTGGTGACGTCCTCCAGCAGCCAAAAGAGGGCAGAAGTAAAGCACACTAATCATGGAAAACTCAGGTACTGCAGAGCAAATAAACTGCTCTTTAATTTTGTGATCCTGACTGTGAAAATAAACCCGATCTAGAAGATAATATAATTCTATGGCAGGACTGGAGGCTTAGATAATGCTTCTCAATCTTTACTGCATTTATAAAACAGTAGCCAATGAAAAAACAGTAAAACATATAAACACTACAAATCCCATAAGGCTTTGAACCACGCCTCCTTCAAACGACCAATCATATCAGTCCAAAGTCTACAAAATAGTGAGGCACCATCTTACTGCCTCTTTCTTTGCTGCTCCGCAGTCAAGATAAGTGGCTTGTTATTTTATACACATTGAATATGCATGACATGCTTTGCCTATAGATTTATGTTTATAATTAATGAATATTTGAATACCTGATCGTGCTCATGAGTTGTCTCTTTTGCACGTTAGAGCAACGGGTAAATGAAACAACGCATCAGTCAGGTCATCTTCTTGATGGTATCTTTTCTGACTGCCCGCACCTATCCACACCAACAGTCCTACACTTGCTATGGTCTGATCATAGAGCAGTTATGTTTAATATTTAATATTAATGTAGCCTATTTGAAGACACCTCAGAACAATATGGATCCAGCAAGGCCCTCATGTAACTGGCATCTGATAAAGGAGATAGGACTAGAAGCGATCTTATCAGAAACACGGCCATGCATAAACACTGATTCCGACAAAGCAGCTAACCTATATCAGGGTTGGCTGGAGAACGCCGCAGATAAAATTGCACCGATCAAACTCCGTAGGAGAAACCGGGACATCCCCTCCAAACCTTGGTTCACAGAAATCCTAAGACTGCTTAAACAAGCATGTCGCACGCAGGAAAAGAACTGGAGGCGTCATCATGAGGACTCAGAAAAATTTGTTATAAACTTATTTTAGCCTCATATAAAGATTGGATTTTTAAAGAAAAATCCAAATACTTCCCTCAGAAGATAGAAGCAGACAAAAACTCTACAAAAGAACTTTTTGTAACTGTCAAACACCTCTCTAAACCTCCCAAAAAGGGGTTTCAGGGAATGGATCAAACTTTTTGTAATTCACTGGCCTCCGTTTATCAAGATACGGTTAAACCAGTTTTTAATCTTTTTTCCTCTAATCCTTTGGATGATTGTAACGACTCCCAAAATAAGACCATTGAATGTCACGTTGACTTCAAAACCATTAAAAATGAATGCAAGTCCCATTTAATCTCTTTTGCTGACGTTTCCCAGGACCAAATTAAAACCATCCTCCTGCAAACTAAATCAGGCTCTCCACAGCATCCATGCCCACCAAAAACCGCTCATTTAGTGGCTGACACTATTTCAGACTACCTAACAGATACTTTTAATCTTATGGTTAGGTGAGGAAAATTCCCTAGCGTCTGGAAGATAGTGCATATTCTCCTTTAATCAAAAAAGCCAACCTAAATCCTTTAAATCCTGGGAATTGTCGTCCTATTTCCAGATTTCCCCTTCCAGCAAAAATAATCGAGAAAGCTCTTAACTCACAGCTGACAGCTTTCATCGAGGACCAGAGTCATTTAGATCCTTGCCAATTCGGATTTAAGAAGCATCATAGCACTGAATTGGCTTTGATAAGTGTCTCAGAACAGATTAGATGGACACTGTATGTAGGGGGCAGTGCAGTGCTGGTCCTACTGGATCTCTCAGCAGCATTTGACACCGTAAACCACCAAATCCTGCAGACGAGGATATTGGGGTAAAAGATAAAGCCCTTGCATTAGTCAAATCATTTATGTCAGACAGAATCCAGCTTGTTGCAGCTGATAATTTTAAATCACCATCCTTCTCTTTCCCCTGGGGTGTCCCCCAGGGTTCATCTCTGAGTCCAACCCTTTTTACCATCTACGCGGCTCCTTTGGCCAAGCTAATTACATCATTTGGGTTCTCAGCAGTTACCTATGCAGACGTCACACAACTAGTGATCTCCGTATCATCTAATATCTCAGAGAGAACAAAGCGCTTTTACAATTGTATGCATGAGATTGGAAAATGGATGGCCCTAAATTGCTTAAAGCTGAACTCAGGCAAGACCGAGGTGATGCTCTTTGGGAAGGACACTTCCTTCTGGTCCCAAGACTGGTGGCCACCTGAACTTGGACAACTTCTGCCGCCAGTCACAAAGGTAAAAAATCTTGGAGTTATCTTTGATAACCAGTTAACCTTCGAAGGGCATGTGAATACTATCACGTCTGCCTCCTTTTTTACGATGAAACTCTTACGGAAGATCTTTGCTTTCATTCCAAAGGACTTGCAAAAAACAGTAGTCTCTGCCTTGATACTTTCAAAGATTGACTATGCAGATGCTCTTTTTGTAACTGTAAGAAAGAAATGTCTAAATAAGCTGCAGATCCTACAGAACTCAGCTGCTCACCTGTTATTAGGCATACCCAAAAGAGAATCAGTCTCAGATGCCCTTCTGCTTCTCCATTGGTTACCTATTGAGAAGCGTATACAGTTTAAGGACCTATGCATTGCTTTCAGGGCTCTCCATGGAGAAGGCCCACAAGTTTTTAAGCTTTGGTTTCAATGGTACTTTCTGCCACGATCCCTTCGCTTAGTAACAGCTTGTAATATCATTGTTCCCAGAGTAAAAAAAGTAAAATGGGGCAGGGGGAGTTTTACTGGCAGCACCTCCCGTCTCTGGAACAGCCTCCCTTTGTTCCTGAAAAAGGAATCAGACCTTCTCTGCTTTAGGAAAAAATAAAAACATGGCTTTTTAATCTCTAGAAGCCTATATCCCTTGGCCTCATACCTGGCACTGCCCAGTTTGCAAGCTTGCACGCCTACACACCTGAGGGTAGTAGAGTGCGCTTATTATACATTTTTATTTCATTTATTTTATTTTATTTCATGTTGCCCTTAACAGCTTAGATATAGGGCGTAGGGTAGGAGCAACAAGGAGCTGTAACCGAGGTGCCCAGGTACCCTAAACTGCTTCCTCAGGAATTAAGAGGCGTGGGACCCTAATAACCTAGGCAGGAGCTAGAGGTATTTGCAGTTATAAACTTGCTAAAAATGTGCAGATGTGGAGAAAAGACGTCCGATTCCGGAAATATGTCAATTTGCCTGGTACCGGCACTGCAAGCTGCTGAGGAACCCTGTTGTTCCAGCCCGTTCTCCTCCGAGAGGCGCAAATCTGTTCTCCTAAGGATTGACCTGCAACAAGCCGAGCCGGCATCTGCAGACCCTGGTCCCTTGGCGGAGGGTCCACTGTTCAGAGATCGCTTCGTCAAAGACATTGCTAAATTTGTTAATACCTTGACATCATTGGACAAATCTCAGTCATCTCTCAAGAGAGTTTTCCATTCCCCCTCTGATATGGCAGATTGTGGCAGAGGACGCTCGACCGGCTGCTTTAACCAGCAAGGTCCTCACCGCTCCTACAACTCCAGGCGCAGAGGATATGCGCAAGATCCGGCTCAAGCTGGTTCTGTCCCAACAGATCACATGCTTTCAGGAGCCGCTTCACAAGAGGCATCAACAGAGGCTTCGGCAACAACGACACCCAGTTCTCAGGTACTGATTCAACCGTTTCTCCCTTCAATTCCCTTGGGGGGCAGATTGATGCATTTCATACACAACTGGTTAAAGATCACATCAGATACATGGGTCCTGAACACTGTTCAAGGGTATCAGATAGAATTGACATCTCCTCCGACCCAACATGCCCCCCCTCCACTCCTCCATTTTTCCAGACAAGAAGAGTCTTTTATAGACTCCGAGCTGCTAGATCTTTTGACAAAGCAAGCCATTGCTGTGGGAACCCTCCATCCAGAAAGTTTTTGCAGCAGCTTCTTTTCAGTTCAAAAGAAAGGATGTGGTCAGAGATTAGTTTTAAATCTAAGAGCTTTGTTATGTTATGTTATGTTATATAGATGTATAAAGCGCACTGTTACCCGAGGGTGTCCTGGCGCTGCCCACTGTTTACCTGAAAAGAGAAACCCCACCCCCAGGAGCCTTGTCGGATACTAGGCTGAGAACAGCCAGGTCTTCAAATTGTATCTAAAAGTTAAAAGTTCCGTGGCAGACCTTAAATAAAATGGAAACTCGTTCCAGGCAGTGGTGGCTCTGAGCACAATGCTCTTTCCGCCCCAGTTAGCCTTTTTTACCCTGGGAACGGCTGCCCGTTTAGCTTCCATTGAGCGCAGTGGTCTCCCAGGGACGTACCATTGGATACGCTCACTTAGGTCTTTAGGTCCTGTTCCCTGCAGGGCTTTGAAAACCGTGCAAAGAACCTTAAATTGGGCTCGTTTTTTAATTGGGAGCCAGTGAAGGTCAATAAGACCTTTCCTGATAGATACAGACCTAGGAGTGCCTGTAAGCAGCCTAGCTGCCGCATTCTGAACCATCTGGAGTCTGTTAAGATGTTTATTGTTAACCGTCAAATACAGACTGTTGCAATAATGCAGACGGGATAGTATTAGTACAGAAACTACAGATCTAAAGCTTTCATCCACAAGGAGAGGTTTGATTTTTTTCAATCTTCTTAGGATGAAAAAGCATGTTGATACCACTCTGCTGACCTGGTCCCCAAAAGAAAGGGTATTATCCACAATCACACCCAAGTTTTTTACCTTGAGTGCGGGTGCCGGCAGGAGGCCCATCTCACTGGGCCGCCAGGCCGGGGTCCAGAGGTTAGGATTGTTCCCAAAAATTATCACCTCTGTCTTGCCTGAGTTCAGCTTTAGGCAATTAGCAGACATCCATCCTGTAATGGCCGCCATGCAGTCCTGACAACTAGTGGCCATTTCCACTTCTTTCCCTCTCTGTAGAGATAACACAATCTGCGTATCATCCGCATAGGAGGTAAGAAGTAGGCCGAAGGAACGTATAAGGGCAGCCAGAGGTTTCACATAACTATTAAAAAGCGTGGGGCTAAGGGAAGATCCCTGTGGGACTCCACAGGGAAGAACAAATGGTTTAGATCTATCCCCATCCCCAACAACAACTCGTGGTGGACGGTATCGAAGGCCGCTGACAAGTCTAGCATGATAAGAATGGCTGAGCCACCCTGGTCAACAGCCTCACGTACCTCTTCCGTAGCTTTTATCAGAGCTGACTCCGTGCTGTGCCTGGCACGGAACCCATATTGAGAGCAGTCCAGTATGTTATTTTTTTCCAAGAACAGGCTTAACTGCATGTTCATGGCCTTCTCCAAGATCTTAGCTGGTGAAGGGAGGCGGGAGATAGGCCTATAGTTATTGGGATCACTTGGCTCTAAGTAGTTTTTTTTTATGAGAGGTAGGATGGATGTTGTCTTCCAGGATACAGGGTAATGCCCTGTCCCCAATATCAGATTGAGTAAAGGGGTGAGGGTGTTGGTGATGACTTCGGGAGACATCTTCACTATAGTAGCCGGACATGTTTCCTTAGGGGAGCCAGATTTGCAACCCATAAGCAGGTTGGTGACCTCCACGTTGGCCAGAGGGATGAAGGTGTTAAATGTGGGAGCAGTGTTGGTTGACGAGGTCTCAAGACCTCCATCACTGACTGCTCCCAGTTGGTCGTTAAAGGAGGAGAAGATGGCATTTACTTTGTTTAGAAAAAAGAGGCAAGGGTGTTACAAAATTCAGGGTTGCCGAGAACAATGGGCTTGGAGGGGCTCATGAGCTTGGTTACAGTTTTAAAAAGTTCTTTTGCTGAGGATTTAGCTCCAGCGATTTTTTCAGAAAAGTAAACCTTTTTTTCCTCCTGCAGGGTTTTTTTATAGGCTGTAAGGCTGGTTCGATAGTGGTCCCTATTTTTTAAATTATACCCATTTCTCCATATGAGCTCCAACTTTTTGCACTCTGATTTGAGTTCCTGAAGTTTGTGTGAGAACCAGGGGGCAGAGGGAAGCATTCGTCTGGGGGAACACCATTTGACCGGGGCCAGTTTGAGGCAGGCTGTATTGATCCAGTCCTCATATGCTGCTGTTGCGTCCTCTATGTTCGAGGAGAGATGAGGGACTGACTCTGTCAAGGCTGTATCAAGAGTAGATGGATTTATATTTTTCCAGGACCGGATAGCTATTTTCCCCCTGGGTTTGGAGTGGGACAGTGTGGTGGGAGAAAGAGAGTTTACAAAAATAATGGCTGCATGATCAGTCCAGGGTAGCGGCAGGATATCCAAGATGGAAAGTTTAGAGGAATTAGTAAAGATTCCATCTATGGTATGACCCATCTTGTGGGTGGAGCCAACGACCTACTGCATTAGACAGCCTAGCGGTGTCAGAATTGGTGGGGTCCTCCAGGTGAAAGTTAAAATCACCTAGCATGGTGAAGGATTTGGCGCAAAAACCCTCCTCCAGTAGTGAACCAAGTGAGTCCAGGAAACCACCTTTGGGGCCTGGAGGTCGGTAGATAAGCATTGCTTTAAAAGTGTCTTGTGGTGCAAAGCGTACATTGACTGACAGAGCCACACATGTACTGTTGGAGGCTGCCTCAAATGCGGGGGTTAAACTCTTGTGATAGATGACGGCAAGTCCCCCTCCTTTCCTTAGAGGTCTATCTAGTGTGTGGCAGAGGAAATCTGGGGGGGGAGGCTTTAACAATATCCGGCCCGGAGGCACTGTCGGTCCAAGCCTAAGTGATAAAGGCCATCTTAATGTTATTTTCCTCTATTAACAGGCAACATTCCGTGCTATGTTTTACTGAAGATCTCGCATTGAGAAGTAGACATTTAAAATCGTGTTCGATCCTTGGTGTCTCTGCACCCGATTTGCCACAAGGTAGGGATCTACTGGAAAGCGCCATGATATGAGGGAGGGAACACAGACAAGTAGCACATTGTTTGGGCATATCCTCAGGTGCAATGTGAGGCGGAAATTTGGGGCAACATGCTTTGACCCTTCGTGGGTTTAGTTTCCATAGGCTATCACTTGAGTACCTCAGAGAGACTGGTGTCAAAGGAGCAAGGTTCCTAGCCCTGAGCCCTGGCCGAGCACGGATGGGCGCAGACGGGCTTGCCTTAGGCACGCATTCGGCGCGCCAGCGGCGTGGTCGCGTCAGCATCAGCCTAAATAGCCTGCCCACAACTAGTCCGCTAACCCCTCAATGGCTGCCGCTCACCACCCTCCGCTGCCGTACCTAACCGGCAAGCGTCAGCTGGCTTCCGCTTCAGGCACTGGGGGCGGAACAAGTCAGGTCAGTTTTTAGTGCAATTTAAGTATATAAAATCGTTTTAAAAACAGCAGCAAGTTCCAGAGTGCAAAATGCGCAAAGTAAAAGTCACCAATGATTTAAAATAAATAAAATCAGGTTCACCTTTCACACCGCCACCTCACACGCTCATTCCTGGAGGGTATTGAACACAACCCTTCCAGGCAAACAGTGCTCGCGGTCGCGTCAGCATCAGCTTAAATAGCCTGCTCACAACTAGTCCGCTAACCCCTCAATGGCTGCCGCTCACCACCCTCCGCTGCCGTACCTAACCGGCAAGCGTCATCTGGCTTCCGCTTCAGGCGCTGGGGGCGGAACAAGTCAGGTCAGTTTTTAGTGCAATTTAAGTATATAAAATCGTTTTAAAAACAGCAGCAAGTTCCAGAGTGCAAAATGCGCAAAGTAAAAGTCACCAATGATTTAAAATAAATAAAATCAGGTTCACCTTTCACACCGCCACCTCACACGCTCGTTCCTGGAGGGTATTGAACACAACCCTTCCAGGCAAACAGTGCTTTCAATCCCTTTGTGACTTACCGTCACTTGAAGATGGAAGGCATCCATCTTCTAAGAGACCAGCTACTGGAAAAGATTGGATGGTCCGGTTAGATCTAACAGATGCTTATTTGACAGTCCTGATCTACCCCCCTCATCAACGTTATCTCCATTTTCAATGGAAGGAGCAGTGGTTCCGGTATCAATCCCTACCTTTTGGCCTCTCCTCCACCCCTTGGGTATTCACCAAACTTCTGAAACTCTTGGTGACTCGATTACAAGAAATGGGACTTTGCATGATCGTCTATCTAGACGACGTGCTTCTGTTAACACAGGATTGATCCTTGCTACTAACACACCTACATTGGACGGTGTCTCTCTCACAGAACCTAGGCTTTGAGTAAATCTCAAGAAGTCCTTGACGATTCCCTCTCAGCAGATAGATTCCCTGGGATTCCAGATCAATTCAGTGTTGGCCCAATTAATCCTCCCGTCAGGCCAAAATGAAATCTATCAAGAGAGAAATCAAATCGACGTTGACGAGACAGATGGTTTCTTTGAGATCCCTAGCGAGGATTGTTGGCCTATTGGCTTCTTCCATCCAAGCAATCTTCCCTGGGCAGCTCCACTACAGAGCGCTACAGCCCCTAAAAATTCATTATCTCCAACGGAACTTCAGCTATGACCACTCGATTGCTCAGACACAGGAAGCGCAAGAGGACCTTCAATGGTGGCTGATCCACACTAACGCTTGGAATGGCAAGGCCATTTTCAGAGTTTCTCCCGATGTAGTCATCGAGTGGGATGCCAGTTCTGGGGCGCAAGATGCAGAGAATTCACTACCGGCAGGCGTTGGTCAGCAGAAGAACTGAGCCTGCACATCAACTGTCTGGAGCTGTGGGCAAGTTCCTTTGCTATCTAGTCGATCTCATTAAAGAGCAATTGTTGCATCCTTCTGCGGATGGACAATGTGTCAGCGGTGCGTTACATCAATCGCCTAGGAGGTACGAGATCTCGTCTGTTAGCCAACATAACTCAATAATTCTGGCATTTCATCCTATCACAGAAGATCACAGTCCTAGCGGAATACATCCCCGGCAAAGACAACTTAGTGGTGGACTGGAATTCCAGATTCATGAGAGACTTCAGCAATTGGAAGCTCCATCCTTGAATATTTCAAGAGATCATGGCTATTTGAGGCCCTTGCCTCATCGATCTGTTTGCCTCTTGTCTGAATGCTCCACTTCCACGGTTCTTCAGCTCGAGAACGGATCCGATGGCGCTGGTAACAGACGCTTTTCTTCATCCTTGGGGACCTCAGACGCATTACGCTTTTCCCTCCCTTGCAATGATCCTGAGAGTAGCAGCCCAAGTCCGCCACCAGTTAGCATCGTTGGTTTTAGTCACACCTCTTTGGAAGACAAAATCCTGGTTTCCGACTCTCTTGGAGTTGTCAGTAGATCTACCCTTTCGACTTCCTGTATTTCAACAGGTTATCCTGGACCCAGTCGGGTCCCCCCACCCGCAGGACGAACTGACACTCAAGGTTTGGAAAATCTCAGGAGACACAAACAAAATGAGGGCCTTTCATCGACAGCTGCCAGATTTATACAACAGGCTTGGACTCCTTCCACCTGTAAATTAAATTCTGCTGCATGGAAGCATTGAGTGATTTGGTGTCTTCAACAGGAGGTGGATCCCGTGGGATCCGATTTGAAAGATGTCTTGAATTTTCTTTCAGAGTGTGCTGAGTCCGGGCTATGTTACAGCTCGGTAAACAACTTCGATCTGCTTTGTCTGCTGGACATAATCACATATAAGGAAAACCGGTAGGGGTCATCCAATTGTTTGCAAATTATTGAAAGTCATAAGGGTCGCTCAACCCCCGAAACCCAGATATAACACTCTATGGGATGTTTCTAATGTGTTATCTTTATTAGAGTCTTGGCCTGAGAATAAATATTTATCATTAAAACAACTTTCTGCGAAACTTACCATGCTTTTGTGTCTCAATTCCTGACGGAGAGTGTCAGACGTACGTGCGCTTGACCTAGCAGGTAGGTTATTCTCTCCACATGGTGTATCATTCATTATATAGAACTAAGGCTATGTCATGTTCAATTGAGTATCCTGCATTTCCTCATAATGACAAACTATATGTGGTTAAATGCTTAAAAACTTATGAAGAGCGTACTTTGTCCCACAGAGCCGAACCCTTAGGGCCTTTGCTTTTATCGATTCAAAAACCTTTCCGCCCTGCATCGGCAGCTATTTTAGCTCGCTGGGATCGATGGGTCACGGCTGAAGCTTGTATAGATGTTTCTGTGTATGATGCTCATTCGACTAGGGGCGCAATGGCGCTCAAAGCCTTTGTTATGGAATCCAGGCGAGAAGATATTCTTAAAGCAGCTGATTGGTCTTCTGACTCAATGTTTATTTTTTTTTATTACAAACCAATTGTACATGTTTCTTCTGTTGTGGTTGGTCAGCTTGAGACCAGCATAATCTGAGCCTCCGGTCCTGCCATAGAATAGAAAATGTTCCAGCATATGCTACAAGAATTTTAGATTCTATTAAGGACACGGAGGCGAGGATTATCCCACCAGGTGGGACAGGTAAGAATGGTTCTTAACTGCCATGATATCATATGAAATATATTTTGACATCATTGTTTTTCTCTCCCTTGATATGATAAGCTTCTTGGGTTCTATGATACTAAAACCTCTTTTTGATTCAGGAAAGGATTCCAAACATATGGAATTCTTGGTTGGGTGGCGTTCTGCACCCTTATGGATAAGTTGTCTCGTCTGGGACCTGTTAGTTGAAGTTGCTCTCCGTTGAGAGCTGGAACTGAATCCGGTTTTGACTCACACTAAAGAAAGGCTGCTTGTTGCAAAGAAAGAGGCAGTAAGATGGTGTCTCGCTATTTTGTAGATCTTGGATAAATATGATTGGCCATTTGAAGGAGGCGTGGTTCAATGCCTCATGGGTTTTGTAGTGTTTATATGTTTTACTGTTTTTTCATTGGCTGCTGTTTTATTATGCAGTAAAGATTAAGAAGCATAATCCTCGCCTCCATAGCCTTAATAGAATCTAAAATACTTGTTTCATATGCTGGTAAATGTTCTATCCCCCCCTTACCCGACAACCCCTCCCAGCATGTGCTCCTCTATGTTCTGTGCCACCCTATGAAGTGTCCCTTACAATTCGCCCTGGCTTTGCAGATGCCCCATTTTACGACATACCCACAGTGCCGCAATGCCTCGCCCCTCAAAATCCTTTGCCAACCTAGAGCTTGGCTTTTCAAAACAGAGAACCAGTTCCCGCCATCAGGGCCGGACTGGTAATTCCCGCAACCGGGCAATCCCCTGGTAGGCTGGATGGGGTGGGGGTCGGTTTTGTGACCGGGGGCGGTTTTGTTGCTGGGGCTGATTTGAACCCTGACTGTGACGAGACTCTGACTGTCAGTGTTGACAGACAGACAGACACAACTAGTACTCTGCGTCTCTCTCGCTCTGCTCAAACAAGCACAACTGAACTATCTGACTGCATAAAATGAGAGTGACCCGATTTCAATTTCACTTGGGCTATTATTTTTTTTTAAATCCACCTGGCTGCCAGGCTGGCTGCACCATGACGTGCGCAACGTGCAGTATTGTCTCCTCCGCCACGTCTGCGCGCCGCGGTACAGTTCACCCTTAGGGTGGGGTCTGGAGTGGACCCGGTGATCATGCGCTTTGGGGGTCGCGCTCGCGCAGTAAAAAGTGTGCGTGACTGCGAGGCGAGGTCGAGGTCGAGGAGGCAGGCATCTCAGAGGCCAGAGACAACTGAGAAAGAGGCATGGGGCACCCCATAATTGAATTATTTCTAGCCTGCCCTGCCCCCGTGTCTGCCGCTCGCAGGTGAGTCTCCTGAGTGTTCGTTTACATGCAATCCCATTCCCACACTGATCATGGCACTGTCTGGGGGCGTCACGACCAGGCCGGAAATAATTAAAAGCAAAAGGTTAGGCCCCAGCCCGGTTGCGAAGCGGATTTGTGAGCAGGGCGGAGCGAGTGAGGTGTGGTGGCTGTCCTGGCTCTAGGCTATGAGGTCGGAGCGGCACGGCAGCGATGATGTGTACACTAGCATCTGTGTGACCCCAGATGCTAGTGTACACATCGATCCATGGAAAATCAGTCGTGAAGTCCCGTGCAGGTGTCCGAAATCCTTGCGGACATATCCCCGATCCATGGGGTAAATCATTCGTGGCCTGAGGCCTCCCATATATCTGGAAGCATGCATGTACTATCCCTCCGAGCGCACCTTGACCATTGAGGGACAACAGCACTAAACTCCTCCACTGCGTCACAGACCACTTGTAATAAAGCAGCACCAGGCACATCCGGGACTTCATTGCTGACAGGCCTACCTGCCTGATTGCTGCTAGTGATGGAGTGCAGTGCAGGGTGTGAATGACGTGCCAGCAGAAGCAGACTGATGTACATGCAGACGCAGTGTGACGAATCGCAGATCCACCAAGTCACACTGCAAGTACATCAGTCTGCTTCTGTGAAATCTGGTGTTGCCTCGATGCCTTTTCCTTCTTCTGCTTCGCCCTGAAACACTAACTCCCGGCCTTCATTCAGCCCAGCGTCACATAGAGGAGCCGTCCTCCTCACCCTCCCAGCGCCATTTGTGTGACCGTCACCCAACCTGGATCCTTTTACAGTAGGAGCACGGGGCAGTAGGCCTCTCCAGTCTGTCTCAAAGGGGCAGTGGAGACACCAGCAATAATGGCAGGGAGGGAGGAAAAGATGGAAGGGATAAAGAGATGAAGGTGAAAGGATGGGATAAGTAAAGAAGCAGGGAGAGAGAAAGCAAGGAAAGACTTTTAGAAGAGAAAGATAAATGAAGCAAGAGAGTGAAGGGCAAGGGGTTGTCCGGAGGGATGACAGGAGTAGGGCATAGGAGAGAAGAAAGGAAGAATAGGCCCGGAGAGACACGGATGGAAGGGAGTTTGCAAGGGAATGAAGACTGGCAAGTGAAGGAAACCAGTGAGAAAGGGATGTAACAACGACCGAAGAGAAGAAAAAGGGAAAGATGGCGGTAAGAGAATGAATGATTGAGGAAGGAGAAGCGAGAAGCCACAATGTGTCTCGGCTAGAAAATCCCACAAGGCTTATATCTGTGGTGAGAATCTTGGCAAAGCCAATTCAGCCATTCAGCCTTCTGAGGTCTATACATTGACTCCCATTAAATTAGTTCATAGCAGCACGTTATTTAAAATTCTTAGAAAAGGCAAAACCTACTGCATTACGAGCTATGCAGCCAGGCCAGCTTGTGAGTGAGAGCGAGGTGGCCTGATGGGGGGCCCCCTCCATGTGCTTTGTAATGAAAAGTGTGCTGTAAAATGCACCATTTTTGATCTGTCTTTTTTAAAAAAAAATCTTGGGTGGAGACCCCCCCCAAATCCCCCTAGTGGTGGTCAGGCTCGCTCGCTGTGCTCGTTCGCTACGTGCCTGACAGGGGCTGGGCTGGCAAAACGTGCCAGGGCTGCTTTCAGTTCCCAGTCCGGCCCTGCCCACCATGAATACTCTGGTTCACGCAAGACCGGTCTCCTGCTTAAATAGCGAAACCGAGGTTTAATGTAATTCTCCTTTCTATCCATAGAATGATTCCCTCCCACGGGGATGGCGGCGAAGTCTGTGAGTCTCGCGCTATGTCGCATGCCCTTTTAGGTGTCTTCTTCCTCGGATATTTCCAGTGTTCAGAGACACACAGAGGAACAAAGTCACAATACTTTCCATCCAACATTTAAACAGATTTGCTTTGGCCTCACCACAGTCTTGGCTTTAACGTAACCACAAATGGTTCCCAATCCATTACATTCTCACATTTCCAAATGAATTAGCAATATCTTATACTTGACTGAAACGTCAGAGCAAGACCCAGCATGCAATTTGTCTTTCCCAGACCGGTATTAAGTCCTCAGAGTTCGTTCTTAAACGTTCAGCGTTAGCGTTTTGACACATGCATACGTGTTCATCTTGTCTGGGATAATGTTGCTGCTAAAATGCGCTTTAGTTGTCCATGGTTTAAACCCCAAACTGCACAAAAAGCACAGGGTACATTTTTTGTTGCACTGTCTTTTCACCAACGCACTTTTACCGAACTTCAAAGATTACCAGCATTCTTTTGTTAAAAAAAATAAAGTGTCACTTCCCTGTTTTCCTTTGCTGAAACATTGACATTTTGATTTCATGAGGCACATTTTCACTTCGTATGGCAAGCCCGCTAATTCAGCAACCAGTGGCCAGTAAATGTTTTCTTTTTGCCTCTGTGTCTTTCTTTTGAAATAAAAGTGCCCACTGGTGCACGTGTGTCCTTGTTGCTGGTGCCCCATTTCCTTCTGTGACTCCCAAGCTGTCTTAGTTGAGAATCCGTAGGAGCTCAAACCCTGCACCAAAAAAGCCCGCTTCACGTCCCTAGTGGCTTTGGGAAGAGGCGGTGGGGGGGCTGGCTGGTCTTATCATCTTCTCAGGTTCGACCTCATCTCCTCCTGGCCCTGCAGATGCTCTTTTCTCATAGCAGTAGCGGCGAACGCATGTAAGAGCGGGGCGGAGCCACCGCCGCACCCAAAACTCGAGCCGCCCGGGGCAGACCCCCCCCCCCCCCCCCTTGCTACGCAACTGTCTCATAGGCCCCCTCGACCACGTGTCCTCCAGCAGGCCACAGCGCTCCGAGTCTCGGAATGCTCAGGTACTGCTGAGCAGTTAAACTGATCTTTAATGTGGTGCCCCTGACTGTGAAAAGAAGCCCGATGGAGAAGATAACACATTCACTATTTGTCAGCGCTGGGACATTGGACCACGCCGGCCAGAGTGGACACGCAAAGGTGGCAGGTCTGGTTTTGGAGTGTGTTTATTTCCGCCTATTTTAAAATGTTTTGTGGGGAGAAGTCCCCCCCCCCAGATCTCACTAATGTCCATCAGCCTTACTCACTATACGCGCTCACTAAGTCAAACTTGCTTCTAACATTTACACCCACCACTTAGAAAAGTCACTAGCCACCACTGACTTTAAACAGTAAATTCCCCTACATTTGCTCTGCTTTTCCAGACACTATCACTGTAGCAGACATACTGTTAGAAATGTGGGTCCCTAGTTGGCAATGGCTGGCCACTGTCCAAGTAGGGACCCTTCTTCCTAAGTCAGAGTAAGCAGCCGACACCCTTTGACAACCCCTGCTCAACCCTGTGGTAACGTAGCACGAGCAGTTAGGCTTAAATCAGAGGCAGTGTGTGAAGCATTTATGACCATACACAGTAATATAATGAGGAACACTACAAATGGACACCACTCAAGTAGTTATAAAAAAAATAGGTATATTTATATAGACTTAATCACAAGACCAATAACAGTGAAAATCCACAATACTAGAAAAATATAGTTACTTCAAAGTTGCTGCAAAAATAGTTCAAGATGCACAAAATGATGTTCAGTTCAATGCAGTGGTCTCTGTGACCCTTTTCCTCACAAAGGGCCTCATGTAGGTAGCGAAATACCGGTCGGTAACGGCCGAAATTCGGTAAATATGCCGTTACCGACCGGTATTCAGACAAGTGAGATGTAGGAGTCCAAAAACCACTGTTCGGTAAATATGAGGCGGTAAATACCGATTCATAGTTACCGAGTACATAATTAACGAATCGGTAAATATGAAGTGGTAAATATGAAGTGGTAAAAATCAAAATGACATGTAGGAGCACTCGGTAATTAAGAAATCCAAGAAAATCGGTAAATAAGAGTCGGTAATTAACACGGATTGAAAGCAGGTGGTAACCAACAACAGTGCAGCTAAGCAATCCCAAAATGCAACAGCGTGGACACCCTGGCAGCTATGTACGTCATTGCAAGGCGCCTACGTCTACAGGCAGCAGGACTGAGGGTGTGGCGACGGAAGGAACGCATCCACAGACAGCGCATCACACTATTCCAGCTGACTGATGCAGAGATACATGAGAGGCACAGGCTACACCCCGAAACCATCATGGACTCAATCAGGGACCCGCACCCACTCCTGGACCAGCCAATAAGAAGGGCGCACGCCATACCCCCACATGTGCAGGTGCTCTGCAGCCCACATCTGCTGGCATCCGGCATTTCTCAGGTGGTGACAGCTGCGGTGGGTGGTGTATCCCAGAGTTGCCTGTCCCGTTCCTTCAGGAATTTCTACCACCATTATATTGGCTGCATTGATGGGACACACATCCCACTCTGTCCACCAGCTGACACAGAGCACATCTACAGGATCAGGAAGTCCACCCACTCCATCAATGTGCATACCGAATGGAATGATGTTGTGAATGGTCCCGTGGGTGGCAGAACCAAAAGGTGCGCGTATGCTATTTACAACGAGGTCTGCAAGTTGTCGCACAGTGAGGCGGCTTCCAGACTGAGAGCTATTGACCAAGCAAACATGGAGAAGGCCTAAGCCGTTATAGATATTAGCTCTAGCACTCTCACTTCTAGGATTCATACATGAGACAATAGGCACATGCAAGTACACGGCGCTTGCAATGTACAAGCCCCGATTTTGGCGTGCGTCCTACGAGGTATCCCAGTGCCTGTGATTACACCTTCTTTCACTGTGCTTGCAAACGGTATTCATTTAATTATGATTAATGTAGTTTGCTGCGGGATGTGAGTGGTAATCCCGTACATAACTGTCTCGCATGAAGTTGTCTGCTGCTATACTGTTCTTTTTCCACCCCCGCATGGGCGGCGGGATGTTTCCATCTGGCCTTCGATTCCAACCTTGAAAGCAGAGTCCAACAAGTTGAGCAGAATAGAGCGCCATTGTCCCACAAAGAGGTGCCTTTGACTTCCTCTCGTGAAATATTTGTCCTTCACGTTGCTACTACGCGCACTGAGGAACAGGCGCCTCTGAATACTGACCTCCCCCTGCATTTCGGCTCTTTGATCCAAAGTATTATCAATGCCTCGTCCACGACCGGCCTGGCTCATTTTTTTTAACATGTGGGGCTCGGGTCTCGTGACCTCTTTCCAAACTATTTTTGGTGTAATTCCGGCATTTGTTCATTCACTGTTCTCGAGCATCTTTGGAGGTGTTACGCTGCTTCTGGCGCTGGTGGCAGGTGTGCTGCTTTTACTCTTCATACTCCGGAATGGCTGCTCCTTCTGTGCCACACGAGCACCTGTCCCGTCTGCATCTTCTTCGTGATAGGATGCTTGACTTCTATGGTACTTTGCCATTGGCGACTTTGAGCCTGGCTTATGGATTATCCTTCAGGTATTCCTACTTCACCTGCGTACAACCTGTATTACACTGCCTGGATTGTCCCTTTGAATGGCCTCTGGATTTGTGCTTGACCAACATGGTGTCTCCGGTGCCGGATTTCGATCGACTGATGCGGCCCTTAGTGTCTCACGAGTTGTCCTGTTCTGGTGTCCGGATCATGGCGTGTGGAGCGGCGCATGGTATCCTGGGTAATTGGGACATCTCAGCGGCAGCCTACGACTTCTTCTCCATGAGCTATTTGGAGGAACATTCCGGGTGCCCTCTGATTGTGCTGGAGGCTCCGTTGGTTGGAGAACACGTATGTTCCTTTTCTTTACTCAATTGGATGGCTGAGACTTTTAGTGGCCCTGGAAACGATTGCTTGTTGGAAGCCGTGGCCACATATGCTGCCTATACATTCATGGATTAACTGGATTGTCGTCCATTGCGCCTGTGCTACTGGACAGCACCCTGGCGCAACATTTATTTCTTTTATTTCTCGTGTTTCTCTTCCTGATGGTCTGCTTGAGTTTTTTACTATACTTGCATTGTGTTTTTTGGAATTGTATGCTGCAATTAATTGGACTGTAGGACTTTGGCGCGGCATTGGTTACGCCCTGTTCTGCTCTGACGAAACTGAACTCTGCGTTCTCTCTTTTCTTGCCTATTACATATTGCTTCGCTCAAGGG
Organism: Triturus cristatus; assembly: GCF_964204655.1. NCBI lineage: Eukaryota > Metazoa > Chordata > Amphibia > Caudata > Salamandridae > Triturus > Triturus cristatus. The sequence goes on along the minus strand of NC_140589.1, from coordinate 1,786,730,483 downwards.
GGCGTGTAGTGAGTTCTCCCTGAATACGTACATGCATTGTTCAGTTGGCATAACCACGTTGAATGTTATGTAGCCATATTTGTGTCTTTGCACACGACACTGCGTTTACATGTTCTTTCTTGAATAAACTGCTGACTCGAGACTTCCTTCAGACGAGTGCATTCTGTTGTTCCCATCCCAAGCTCTGCGCAGCGACCTTGGTCTGTACATGCTGTGACACACAGTCTGGAATGTTACACAATGCATGTTTTCCACTCTAGGTTGTTCGACCCACGATTTAGCCATGGCACACGCGCAGCTGCACATACCTGACAGTTGGTGCTTTTCATTGCTCAGACATCATGCTTATTATTCAGACCGAAGACGAGCCTTCCTGCGAGGAGACTCCTGATGCTCCTGTGATGTGATGTCACTAAGCTGATCTTTGTGGTATGGGGTCCCCTATTCAAGCCTGAGAGACCTTCTGTAATGACATGATTGTGATCTTGGCTACTTAGTTAAGGGAAGGTGGTAGTATCCTCGGTATTTTCCGATTCGCTAAATACCACCTCGGTATTTACCGATTCGGTAGATACCACCTCGGTATTTTCCGAATCGGTAATTATCACCTCGGTATTTACCGAATCGGTGAATTCCGATTCGTATTTACCGACTGTTACCGAATCGGTAACTGTTACCGAATTTTTACCTACATATAACTTACCGATTCTAATTTACCGATTCGGTACGGCTCGGTATTTAAGAACCGGTAAAATTTATTTACCTACATGAGGCCCAAAGTATCTGGATTCTGTAGCAAAGCAACAAAAATATCGCTAAGGAGTTGTAGCGATAAATTTCCTCACGCTAACCAGCGATGCGTTGAATCCTTACCGCAAGGGAGGATGATGCGCTGGGTTGTGGGCAGGAGGAAGCGACAAACTTCTTCACGCTAAGCCAGTGATGCGACAAAATCCTTGCCGCTGAGGGAGGATGATGCACCAAGCCTGTTGCGTGTGCTATCTCGCTGCGATGAAAGAAAATGGCGCTCCGCGAGGGAGCGACGATCCTGATGCGATGCGGGAAAAATGGCGAACGCTCGGCGTCCACACTGCGATGAGCTTGATGCGATGATTTGGGATTACCGAGCGCTTTGGGGCCCGCTGACAAGCAATGAGACGATCTTCGGGATAGCGGCCGTTTTCAGGCCCGCAGACAGGTGCTGCAACGATCTTTGGGATAGCGGCCGTTTTCAGGCCCGCTGACGGGTGATGCGACGATCTTCGGGATAGCGGGCGTTTTCAGGCCCGCTGACGGATGATGCGATATTCTTCGGGGTTAGCGAGCACTCGGTGACAGCAGAGCGACGGTTTTTCTCACGCTCACCAGCTGCAGCGGCTCGCTAACGGGGGTTAGCGACGATTTTCAGCACTCTCTTCTCAGCAGTAGAACTAGAGGCCCTGGAACTCACAGGAGCCTCACCTGCAGATAGAAATCCTCGCTGGGAGGAAACAGGAGGCTGGTGGTGGAGTCTGATGTGCCTGAGACTCCAGCAGGAGGCTAGCTCTCTTCTAGCCCTTGGGTGATTGCTGTAGCAAAAATAAAAGTTCCTTCAAAGTCCTTTTCCTCTTCTTCCAAGTCCAGTAGTAACCACTGCAGGCCAGTCCAAGAAACAGCACACAAGCGCAAGGACAGTCCTTCTCCTGCAGATTCCTGTAGTCACACGGACAGAGGTTCTTCTTGTTGTCCAGAAGCAATACCAATTGTAGGGGTTTGGGCACAAATATTTATACCCCCAAAGTCTTTGTTCTTAGGGGTCACAAGTCTCTGAACCCAGCCAGAACCAGTCCTGACCAGCCCTGGAGCACTTTGTTTACCAGGCTGCATCCTTCCTTTCAGAAAGAGGGGGTCTGCCTTCAGACGCACAGTGGGAGGTGGAGCCAGCATTCACCTTGCCAGGCACAGCCCTATTCAAGTGCAGGAGCTACCCCTCCCCTCACTCCAAGGCAGATCTCTCTATTCAACCCAGGTCTGACTCAGCCTGCCCTGTCCCTCCAAAACCAGACAGCCAATACACATAATAGCAGAGCAAACTGGAAGGCTTAGGCAAGAAAGTACCTATACTCTAAAAGTGGTAGTTTCAAACACAGAATATAAAAATAACCTTCACTAAAAGATGTATTTTAATATTCTGAGCTCAGGCATACTAAATTCGTTTTTCTACCATGTTCTGTGGGTCAGTTAGGACTATAGAATGTAATAGCCCAGACCTCCCATTCTGGCCTATGTAGAACAGGTAGCCTTACAGTAGTGAAAAACGAAATTGGGTGTAATTCACTACTAGGACATGCTACACACATCAGGGCATGTCCTACCTTACACATACAATGCGCCCTATCATAAGGGGGGCTTACAGGATGCCAAGGGAAGGTTTAGGTGCTGGGAAGTGGGTGCACTTCACAGCCAAGATGGCAGTTCTGGACTGCACGCAGACACTGCAGTGGCAGGTCTGAGACACACTTTACAAGCCGCTTCTGTGGGTGGCACAAACCAGTGCTGCAGGCCCACCAGCAGCATTCGGTTTACCAGCCCTGGGCACACACGGGCCGCGCTACTAGGGACTAACAGGTAAACCAAATAAGCCAATCATGGAAGTACCAATTCACATGTCATCTTTACAAAGGGAGCATTCGCGCTGTGGCACTGAATGGCAGTGGCACAGCGCCCAGAGCATCTATAACCAGCAAAAACAGAGGAGACACAGCGAAAAATGGAAGGGAGACTCACGCCAATGGTGCCAGGTCTAACACATACTATCAATGTAGCTGGCTCCAGTGCTGTCATTGGACTGCTTGGGGTTCAGCTATGGCATCTCATGGGCAAAAGCTGCAGCAGGTGAGCCCTGGGCAAGAATAAGGCATTGCTTATGCGTGCTGGATTCTGTGTCATTCAAACACACCAGAGCACGTGGTTAGCAATGCATGGGTTCCCACAAACATCTACATAAAGGGTGAACCTCCATGGTTGTGCATCTGTTTGTTGAAATAGCTGTACATATCTTGACATCCATAGGTGTTAATATATTGCGGCTGCTAACAGACCACTGCAGAGCGCAAATGCATGTGATTCATGCAAGATGTACACATTCGTGTGTGCAAAATGTGTGCATGTAAAAGTAGCCATTCAAACAATGTGCAGATGAGGCTGTTATATGTGTCTGCCTGCACCCATTTTCATGCACAGTGTCTGGGTGAACATGCATACAGTTTTTGCACGGATGCATGTGCAGTGTATGTATGACCTCTATATACATGTCAGTATGTTTGTGAGTAGGTACTTTTGAATGGGCCTGCATAGGTACACATGTGAACAGTATGAATAGGGTGCGCGTGGGGTAAACAGCGTTTACTTCGCATGCGATTCTTCGCATGCCATTACAACGCGGACGTTAGTACGACCGCATTGTTAGTTCGTATACCTTTACTACGCAAGTCGGAACAGCGACTTGCGTTAGGGGGGAGAAGGGGTTGGATTTAAAATCCAACACCTTCCCTAGTGTCCGCATAGACTGGAGTTGGAATAGTAAATTATACTATTCCAACATCCAGCGCCCCTACTGCAATTCGTTGTCCCGAATTGCGTAGTAAAGGTATTGTCAAACTACTACGTCGTCTCTTACCTTTTGGTGTTTTCTCAACGTAGTTAGATTTCGCAGGGACGCAAGAGACCAACTTCCCAAATATCTAAGTAATACCTGTACTTTTAGTTCTACTACAAGATATGAATTTAGAAATTTAGGAGGAGGGCCGGATACTGGACGTTAGGTTGGAGTTTTCTGTTGTCGACCTGTTAAACAATAAGTACATAATTACCTATCTTTCCTAAGTCTAATTGTGATTTAGTATTTTTTATCCTAAATAAGCTGCGTTCAGATTCAATGATTAAGCCTACCTGCGTACAACTGTTGTTAGGCCTACGTCCGAGTATTTTCTTGTGTTGCGCGAGGAGGGTTGACTGACTGGATGTGATGATGGTTGCAGTATTCTTGGAGGTTCTCTGGATAGAGCGCCGGAATTCTGATGTTCTAAAAGTTGTACAAACAAACAACATAAGTAACCATTCCCTATTCCTAATCACACTTCATTTCCTTGTCTCATTAATCCTACTGTAGTAACTAACTTGTAATGTGTACTCACTGTATTCCCACTTTGATGTTTAGTGTAGATTATTCCGTCTTTTCTTCTCTGTCTGGTTTGATCAAAAATTATTTGCATACATAAACATTACACAAATACGAAACTCTTCTCTGCTAGCCAATACTATACTCAATTCAGCCCTTTCATTTAAAACACATTTCAATTGCACAAAAGAAAATTAACTCTTCAAGTCCTTGCTTTTATCTGGTTCTCAATCTGTCCTTGAATTTCCTGTGACGTTCGCTTTTACCAAAAGCTTTCCAAAAATTGTTCAGTCTTTCTTTCAAAAGGACCTTTCTTTCGTTGGGCGCCTTTAAAAATGAAATGTACTTATCTCCGTATCTTTGTCTTTCTCTCTCTAGGGCTTGCCGTCGATGAGGAAAGAACTTTCAGCTCCGGGGATCTCCGAGATGACTTCCGCTTCCAGAATCAGGTAAGACTGTGATAGCGAGCGGAGGCTTTCCAGCGCGGTCCGACGCGCTGAACAGAAAGAAGGCAAAGCGCCTTCCAGAACACTGGGTGCGGTTTAAATAGGAAACCGCACCCGGTGTTTCCGCGTGCCCCTCACGTTACTACCGTGCGTGTGACTCGTGAGGATGCACGTGACTCACGTGCGGCTCCCAGCTCTCAGATACAATGCCAAACGTGAATTCCGTTACTTTACTGATGCTTGTGCAACGCGTGCAACGCCTGAACAGATGTTTTCAAACATGCTCATTACAAAGGTGACATCGCATAATTCGCAAACCTAACACACAATATAAAGCATACAAACTGCGCATAGTATATACATTGTAACACTTATATACACATATGGTCGTGCTGGTGCACGGGTCAGGGGTGGGTTTCTTAAAGGGCGAACGATCAGTAGTCATGAGATTCATGACAGTACTCCCCTCTCAAGATTCCCCCTAAAAGCCTGGCTATCGGTTTAGGTTTCTGTGGAAATCGTGTATGAAAAGTCTTAAGCATTTTTGGGGCGTTCTTCAAATTAGTTAAAGGTTCCCAGGTTCGTTCTTCTGGGCCATACCCTTTCCAATCGATTAAGTAAAATAATTTTCCGCGAACTCTTTTGGAATCTAGGATTTTCTTAACTTCGAATTCTGGATGACCTTCAATAACAACAGAGGGAGGAGGACGAACTAATCGAGTGTGGGGATGAAAAGGTTTGATTAATGACACATGGAACACTGGGTGGCATCGATATCTTTGAGGCAGTGTAAGTTTAACACAAACCGGATTTATCACTTTTTCCACCAAAAAAGGACCTATAAACCGAGGATTAAATTTTTTATTACCCTTGAGTCGTAAATGTTTTGTATTTAGCCAAACTTTATCTCCTACTACATAAGTAGGTTGAATGGTTCGATGTTTATCAGCTGCTTTCTTTTGACTCTCCTTAGCTTTGGCTAAATGATATTGAGCTTCCACATGGATTGAGTTCAATTTGGAAATGTAGTCATGTATCGATGGCACCTCAGAAGAATCTTTCATCTCACTAGGGATGTTTTTGGGGTGAAATCCATAATTACAGAAAAATGGTGACATACCCAAAGAAGAATGATCCAAATTATTATAGGCAAATTCCAAAGCACATAACAAATCTGACCATTCCTCATCAACATTAGTTAACATACATCGTAAAAACTGCTCTATAGTTTGATTGGTTCGTTCCGTTAACCCATCGGTTTGAGGATGGTAACTAGATGATAACCTGACTTCCATATTCAATAATGTACTTAACTTCTTCCATACATGTGAAATAAATTGAGAACCCCTATCAGAAATAACTACTGACGGAAGTCCATGTAGTCTTATCACATTGATCATAAGAATGTGAGCTAATTCCATAGCGGTAGGAAGTTTCTGTAAGGGTATGAAATGAGCCATACGAGACAGCTGATCTACAACTGTCAAGATAGTAGTAAATCCTTTCTTGGTTTGGGGAAGTTCTACCACAAAATCCAAAGAAATAGTGTGCCAAGGTTGAGGGGGTATGGGCAAAGGTTGTAACAAACCACTAGGTGCTTGATGAGATGACTTATTTTGACTACAAACACTACAAGTTTCTACAAATCTTTGTACATCTTTGAACATGGCAGGCCACCAAAATTTTCTTTTGATGAGCTCATAAGTCTTTGTAATGCCTGGATGGGCTGACAATAATGTATCATGATGAAGATGCATAATCATTTGTTGACTTTCAGATGAGGGTACCAAAAGCTGATCATTAACAAACAAAAGTCCATTTCTTTCTTGGATAAAAGGATAATCCTCTTTCCATTTGTCAAATTCTTTCATCGTAAATGACTTTTTTAAGTCTGTAATTACATCACTAGTATTCAGACAAGCTTGAAAACATGTTGCCGGTAATACTGGCTTCACTACCACATCTTTTTCGAAGTCCTTTTCTCCTATTCGAGATAAAGCGTCTGCCTTTAAATTTTCTTTTCCTGGTCGATAAGTGATTATAAAATTATAATCATTGAAAAACAAAGACCATCGTAATTGTCTGGCTGAGAGGGCCTTAACAGATCTTAAAGCTTGTAAATTACGATGATCAGTATAAATTGTTATTGGATGTCGTGCACCCAACAAGTAATGGCGCCATTCTTCAAACGCTGCTTTTATAGCCAGCAATTCTTTGTCTGCTATGGCGTAGTTTTGTTCGGGTGCTGATAATTTTCGGGAATAATATGCAATTGGGTGCATTTGACCCGTATTTTTATCGCGTTGCGATAAGATGCCTCCTAAAGCAAACTGAGAGGCATCAGCTTCCACAATGAAAGGTTGTGATGGATCTGGATGACTTAAAATAGGGGCTGTGGTAAATTTAGTTTTTAACTCTTGAAATGCCTTTTCCGCAGAATCAGACCATTCAAACTTTACCCCTTTACGTAGGAGACGTGTTATCGGGGTAATTACTTGAGAAAAGTTTTGAATGAATCGTCGGTAAAAATTTGCGAAGCCCAAAAAGCTTTGTACCTGTTTCACAGAAACTGGGTTTGGCCATGCTGTAACTGCTTCAACCTTTTTGGGATCCATTTCTATGCCTGAGGGACTAATTATGTAACCTATGAAGTCTACATGAGACACATGAAACAGGCTCTTTTCCAATTTTACAAAAAGGGAATTTAAAAGCAATTTTTGAAGAATGGCACAAACTTGTTTTACATGTTCTTCTTTCGAATTCGAATAAATGAGTATATCATCAATGTACACTACACAACACACATCTATGAATTCGTGTAACACCTCATTTATAAAAAATTGAAAAGCAGCTGGAGCATTACAGAGTCCGAAGGGCATTACTTGATATTCAAAAAGGCCGAATTTGGTGCGAAACGCAGTCTTCCATTCATCGCCCTCCCGAACCCGTACAAGATGGTATGCTCCGCGCAAATCCAATTTAGTATAAATTGTAGCCTGTTTTACTTGATCCAATAACGTAGGAATAAGAGGCAAAGGATACCTATTCTTAATGGTTATGTTGTTTAGCGCTCTGTAGTCAATACACGTGCGTAATTCTCCCCCCTTCTTTGGTATAAAAAAAAGAGAAGAAGAGACTGGAGACTTAGAGTGCCTAATGAAGCCATTTTCTAGGTATTCGTCCAAATAGGTTCGTAAGTGTTCATTTTCTTTTTCAGTTAAAGCATATATCCTACTACAAGGTAATGTAGCTCCAGGAACCAAATCGATCCGACAATCAAAGTCTCTGTGAGGAGGAAGAGTATTAGCCCTTCTTTTGTCGAAAACATCAACAAGATCCGAATACTCGGATGGTACACCTTCTAACAGTAGAATACTTGAGGACTTGATGGGGAAATCATACCCTTGTACCAGATTTTCTTGATGATCCCCACTAAAGCAATGATGTTGACAATGTTTTGATTTAAACAGTAAGCTTCGAGCCTCCCAATCAATACTGGGATTATGAAGTTTTAGCCAAGGTATTCCTAAAATTAACCTAAATTGAGGTGCATCTATGATGTCAAAAGTTATGTATTCCTTATGTATGCTAGAACTTGCCATGCTCAAACATTCTGTTTGCTTCTGAATTGGGCCTGACGACAATTCTTTCCCATCTACAGCCCTTACGATTTCTGGGTTTGTCTTATACTCAGTTTTGAAGCCTAGAGTCGTTAAGAATTGTGTATCAATAAAATTGCCTGTGGCCCCTGAGTCAATCAGAGCATCAACATCCCATGAACTACTTGGATCAGACAAGGCTGTTAATTTTACCTTTATACACAAATGACGACTCCCTAAAGGAGGAACTGTAGAGGCCAGACTAGAAATAGCACCCGACAAATTGACCTCTTCTTTCATCGAGTGTACTAGTTTTCCGATTGAGGTTGTACTAAGGCTACCTCTGAAGTCTTATTTTTCCATTTATTTGGACGTGTTGGACATTCCTTAACAAAGTGACCAGTCTTGCCACAGTAAAGACACTGATTGAGTTTCCGCCTCTTCTCCTTCTCTTCTTTAGTTAGAGGACCTCGAATTGTACCTATTTGCATAGGTTCTACAGAATCTGTCTTTGGCGTCGCGTCTTTCACTGTGGTAGATCTATCTTTGATCATAAACAACTTATGATCGGATTTCCCTTTTTCACCTCTTCTCTCAGACAGTCTGTGATTTAATTTTACTACCAAATCTATGAACTCAGATATGTCTTCAGGAGGCTCTAAGATTTGCATCACCATATCCTTTAATTCCTCTTTTAGACCTCGGTAAAAAAGTGATACTCTCTTGTGTTCCGGCCAATCTGCCTCGAGGACCAGTCTATTAAAGACTGAAATATAATGAAGCAAATCAGACGTTCCTTGTTTTAAATTCAAAAGCTCATTATCAGCAGATTGAACAAAAACATGCTTAGCAAAAAGCTTTTTCATAGCACGCTCAAACGCCTTGAAATTATACAAAATAGGGTCATCTTTTTCAACTAAAGGTACAGACCAGAGAGCTGCGTCTCCACCCAAATAGGATAAAACAAAAGCTACTTTAGAGGAATCATCAGGAAATGCATTTGCTTTGGCTAAGAAATGTAAATGACATTGATTCATAAAAATGGAGTACTTGCTATTATCTCCATAAAATCTCTCTGGTTGTGCAAGAGGTATAGGTACCGGGGTAACTACCTGAATCTGAGTTGACGTATTAGTAGACGAAGTCGTAGAATCAGAAAATGCTTTGGGAAATGTTGCTGGTTTTATAAGAGGTTTCTGTTGGATAACGCCCTGCAATATCGACAGATCTCTGCGTAAAGCAGCATTTTCTGTCTTAATTTCAGTCAAAATAGCTGCAATGTCTTGAAGAGAGATTTGCGAGGTTTGGTCCATTGCGTCCGGGCGAAATATTTTTCTTGGGCTTTCTGTCAAACTACTACGTCGTCTCTTACCTTTTGGTGTTTTCTCAACGTAGTTAGATTTCGCAGGGACGCAAGAGACCAACTTCCCAAATATCTAAGTAATACCTGTACTTTTAGTTCTACTACAAGATATGAATTTAGAAATTTAGGAGGAGGGCCGGATACTGGACGTTAGGTTGGAGTTTTCTGTTGTCGACCTGTTAAACAATAAGTACATAATTACCTATCTTTCCTAAGTCTAATTGTGATTTAGTATTTTTTATCCTAAATAAGCTGCGTTCAGATTCAATGATTAAGCCTACCTGCGTACAACTGTTGTTAGGCCTACGTCCGAGTATTTTCTTGTGTTGCGCGAGGAGGGTTGACTGACTGGATGTGATGATGGTTGCAGTATTCTTGGAGGTTCTCTGGATAGAGCGCCGGAATTCTGATGTTCTAAAAGTTGTACAAACAAACAACATAAGTAACCATTCCCTATTCCTAATCACACTTCATTTCCTTGTCTCATTAATCCTACTGTAGTAACTAACTTGTAATGTGTACTCACTGTATTCCCACTTTGATGTTTAGTGTAGATTATTCCGTCTTTTCTTCTCTGTCTGGTTTGATCAAAAATTATTTGCATACATAAACATTACACAAATACGAAACTCTTCTCTGCTAGCCAATACTATACTCAATTCAGCCCTTTCATTTAAAACACATTTCAATTGCACAAAAGAAAATTAACTCTTCAAGTCCTTGCTTTTATCTGGTTCTCAATCTGTCCTTGAATTTCCTGTGACGTTCGCTTTTACCAAAAGCTTTCCAAAAATTGTTCAGTCTTTCTTTCAAAAGGACCTTTCTTTCGTTGGGCGCCTTTAAAAATGAAATGTACTTATCTCCGTATCTTTGTCTTTCTCTCTCTAGGGCCTGCCGTCGATGAGGAAAGAACTTTCAGCTCCAGGGATCTCCGAGATGACTTCCGCTTCCAGAATCAGGTAAGACTGTGATAGCGAGCGGAGGCTTTCCAGCGCGGTCCGACGCGCTGAACAGAAAGAAGGCAAAGCGCCTTCCAGAACACTGGGTGCGGTTTAAATAGGAAACCGCACCCGGTGTTTCCGCGTGCCCCTCACGTTACTACCGTACGTGTGACTCGTGAGGATGCACGTGACTCACGTGCGGCTCCCAGCTCTCAGATACAATGCCAAACGTGAATTCGGTTACTTTACTGATGCTTGTGCAACGCGTGCAACGCCTGAACAGATGTTTTCAAACATGCTCATTACAAAGGTGACATCGCATAATTCGCAAACCTAACACACAATATAAAGCATACAAACTGCGCATAGTATATACATTGTAACACTTATATACACATATGGTCGTGCTGGTGCACGGGTCAGGGGTGGGTTTCTTAAAGGGCGAACGATCAGTAGTCATGAGATTCATGACAGGTATGCGAACTAACAACGCGGTCGTACTAATGACCGCGTTGTAATGGCATGCGTACTAAACGCATGCTAAGTAACGAGTGATATTCTGCGCGTGGGTGACCGTTAAAAAAGGCAGCATTTTTTCTATTATATAAAGCCATTTTTCCTTCATTCACCAGGACCTATACACCTATTTTAACTATAAGAACAAAGGAGTTTATTTCCTACAGTCTCATGCAGCACAGTGCAGCGTCCGAACATTCTGCATTAAGTTAGAGCGGGAAAGGGCCACAGCTACAGAGATATGGCACTCTCCTCTCCTCTCCCTAGCGCCCGTCCACAATCAGACTTCCAGGTATCGCACACACACTTTTGCTTCACAGAGCACCGGTGTATGCGTGAGTCTAGCATAGGTTTTGTATTGGAAGGGTCTGCGTGAGTCTAGCATAGGTTTTGTATTGGAAGGGTCTGCGTGAGCCTAGCATAGGTTTTGTATTGGAAGGGTCTGCGTGAGCCTAGCATAGGTTTTGTATTGGAAGGGTCTGCGTGAGTCTAGCATAGGTTTTGTATGGGAAGGGTCTGCGTGAGTCTAGCACAGGTTTTGTATTGGAAGGGTCTGTGTGAGTCTAGCATAGGTTTTGTATTGGAAGGGTCTGCGTGAGTCTAGCACAGGTTTTGTATTGAAAGGATCTGCGTGAGTCTAGCACAGGTTTTGTATTGGAAGGGTCTGCGTGAGTCTAGCACAGGTTTTGTATTGGAAGGGTCTGCGTGAGTCTAGCACAGGCTTTATATTGGAAGGGTCTGCGTGAGTCTAGCATAGGTTTTGTATGGGAAGGGTCTGCGTGAGTCTAGCACAGGTTTTGTATTGGAAGGGTCTGCGTGAGTCTAGCATATGTTTTGTATTGGAAGGGTCTGCGTGAGTCTTGCACAGGTTTTGTATTGGAAGGGTCTGCGTGAGTCTAGCACAGGTTTTGTATTGGAAGGATCTGCGTGAGTCTAGCACAGGTTTTGTATTGGAAGGGTCTGCGTGAGTCTAGCACAGGTTTTGTATTGGAAGGGTCTGCGTGAGTCTAGCACAGGTTTTGTATTGGAAGGGTATGTGTGAGTCTAGCATAGGTTTTGTATTGGAAGGGTCTGCGTGAGTCTAGCATAGGTTTTGTATTGGAAGGGTCTGCGTGAGTCTAGCATAGGTTTTGTATTGGAAGGGTCTGCGTGAGTCTAGCATAGGTTTTGTATTGGAAGGGTCTGCGTGAGTCTAGCATAGGTTTTGTATTGGAAGGGTCTGCGTGAGCCTAGCATAGGTTTTGTATTGGAAGGGTCTGCGTGAGTCTAGCATAGGTTTTGTATTGGAAGGATCTGCGTGAGTCTAGCACAGGTTTTGTATTGGAAGGGTCTGCGTGAGTCTAGCACAGGTTTTGTATTGGAATGGTCTGCGTGAGTCTAGCATAGGTTTTGTATTGGAAGGGTCTGCGTGAGTCTAGCACAGGTTTTGTATTGGAAGGGTCTTTGTGAGCCTAGCATAGGTTTTGTATTGGAAGGGTCTGCGTGAGCCTAGCATAGGTTTTGTATTGGAAGTGTCTGCGTGAGTCTAGCACAGGTTTTGTATTGGAAGTGTCTGCGTAAGTCTAGCATAGGTTTTGTATTGGAAGGGTCTGCGTGAGCCTAGCATAGGTTTTGTATTGGAAGGGTCTGCGTGAGTCTAGCATAGGTTTTGTATTGGAAGTGTATGCGTGAGTCTAGCATAGGTTTTGTATTGGAAGGGTCTGCGTGAGTCTAGCATAGGTTTTGTATCGGAAGGGTCTGCGTGAGTCTAGCATAGGTTTTGTATCGGAAGGGTCTGCGTGAGTCTAGCATAGGTTTTGTATTGGAAGGGTCTGCGTGAGTCTAGCATAGGTTTTGTATTGGAAGGGTCTGCGTGAGTCTAGCACAGGTTTTGTATTGGAAGGATCTGCGTGAGCCTAGCATAGGTTTTGTATTGGAAGGGTCTACGTGAGTCTAGCATAGGGTTTGTATTGGAAGGATCTGCGTGAGTCTAGCATAGGTTTTGTATTGAAAGGGTCTGCGTGAGTCTAGCATAGGTTTTGTATTGGAAGGATCTGTGTGAGTCTAGCATAGGTTTTGTATTGGAAGGGTCTGCGTGAGTCTAGCACAGGTTTTGTATTGGAAGGGTCTGCGTGAGTCTAGCATAGGTTTTGTATTGGAAGGGTCTGCGTGAGTCTAGCACAGGTTTTGTATTGGAAGGGTCTGCGTAAGCCTAGCATAGGTTTTGTATTGGAAGGGTCTGCGTGAGTCTAGCACAGGTTTTGTATTGGAAGTGTCTGCGTGAGTCTAGCACAGGTTTTGTATTGGAAGTGTCTTCGTGAGTCTAGCATAGGTTTTGTATTGGAAGGGTCTACGTGAGCCTAGCATAGGTTTTGTATTGAATGGGTCTGCGTGAGTCTAGCATAGGTTTTGTATTGGAAGTGTATGCGTGAGTCTAGCATAGGTTTTGTATTGGAAGGGCTGCGTGAGTCTAGCATAAGTTTTGTATCGGAAGTGTCTGCGGGAGTCTACCATAGGTTTTGTATTGGAAGGGTCTGCGTGAGTCTAGCATAGGTTTTGTATTGGTAGGGTCTGCGTGAGTCTAGCATAGGTTTTGTATTGGAAGGGTCTACGTGAGTCTAGCACAGGTTTTGTATTGGAAGTGTCTGCGTGAGCCTAGCATGGGTTTTGTATTGGAAGGGTCTACGTAAGTCTAGCACAGGTTTTGTATTGGAAGTGTCTGCGTGAGTCTAGCATAGGTTTTGTATTGGAAGTGTCTGCGTGAGTCTAGCACAGGTTTTGTATTGGAAGTGTCTGCGTGAGTCTAGCATAGGTTTTGTATTGGAAGGGTCTGCGTGAGCCTAGCTTAGGTTTTGTATTGGAAGGGTCTGCGTGAGTCTAGCATAGGTTTTGTATTGGAAGGGTCTGCGTGAGTCTAGCATAGGTTTTGTATGGGAAGGGTCTGCGTGAGTCTAGCACAGGTTTTGTATTGGAAGGGTGTGCGTGAGTCGAGCACAGGTTTTATATTGGAAGGGTCTGCGTGAGTCTAGCATAGGTTTTGTATTGGAAGGGTCTGCGTGAGTCTAGCACAGGTTTTGTATTGGAAGGGTCTGCGTGAGTCTAGCATAGGTTTTGTATTGGAAGGGTCTGCGTGAGTCTAGCACAGGTTTTGTATTGGAAGGGTCTGCGTGAGTCTAGCACAGGTTTTGTATTGGAAGGGTCTGCGTGAGTCTAGCACAGGTTTTGTATTGGAAGGGTCTGCGTGAGTCTATCATATGTTTTGTATTGGAAGGGTCTGCGTGAGTCTAGCATATGTTTTGTATTGGAAGGGTCTGCGTGAGTCTAGCACAGGTTTTGTATTGGAAGGGTCTGCGTGAGTCTAGCACAGGTTTTGTATTGGAAGGGTCTGCGTGAGTCTAGCATAGGTTTTGTATTGGAAGGGTCTGCGTGAGTCTAGCATAGGTTTTGTATTGGAAGGGTCTGCGTGAGTCTAGCATAGGTTTTGTATTGGAAGGGTCTGCGTGAGCCTAGCATAGGTTTTGTATTGGAAGGGTCTGCGTGAGTCTAGCATAGGTTTTGTATTGGAAGGATCTGCGTGAGTCTAGCACAGGTTTTGTATTGGAAGGGTCTGCGTGAGTCTAGCACAGGTTTTGTATTGGAAGGGTCTGCGTGAGTCTAGCATAGGTTTTGTATTGGAAGGGTCTGCGTGAGTCTAGCACAGGTTTTGTATTGGAAGTGTCTGCGTGAGCCTAGCATAGGTTTTGTATTGGAAGGGTCTGCGTGAGCCTAGCATAGGTTTTGTATTGGAAGGGTCTGCATGAGTCTAGCACAGGTTTTTTATTGGAAGTGTCTGCGTGAGTCGAGCACAGGTTTTGTTTTGGAAGTGTCTGCGTGAGTCTAGCATAGGTTTTGTATTGGAAGGGTCTGCGTGAGTCTAGCACAGGTTTTGTATTGGAAGTGTCTGCGTGAGTCTAGCACAGGTTTTGTATTGGAAGTGTCTGCGTGAGTCTAGCACAGGTTTTGTATTGGAAGTGTCTTCGTGAGTCTAGCATAGGTTTTGTATTGGAAGGGTCTACGTGAGCCTAGCATAGGTTTTGTATTGAAAGGGTCTGCGTGAGTCTAGCATAGGTTTTGTATTGGAAGTGTATGCGTGAGTCTAGCATAGGTTTTGTATTGGAAGGGTCTGCGTGAGTCTAGCATAGGTTTTGTATCGGAAGGGTCTGCGTGAGTCTAGCATAGGGTTTGTATCTGAAGGGTCTGCGTGAGTCTAGCATAGGTTTTGTATTGGAAGGGTCTGCGTGAGTCTAGCATAGGTTTTGTATTGGAAGGGTCTACGTGAGTCTAGCACAGGTTTTGTATTGGAAGTGTCTGCGTGAGCCTAGCATAGGTTTTGTATTGGAAGGGTCTACGTGAGTCTAGCACAGGTTTTGTATTGGAAGTGTCTGCGTGAGTCTAGCATAGGTTTTGTATTGGAAGTGTCTGCGTGAGTCTAGCACAGGTTTTGTATTGGAAGTGTCTGCGTGAGTCTAGCATAGGTTTTGTATTGGAAGGGTCTACGTGAGCCTAGCACAGGTTTTGTATTGAAAGTGTCTGCGTCAGTCTAGCATAGGTTTTGTATTGGAATGGTATGCGTGAGTCTAGCATAGGTTTTGTATTGGAAGGGTCTGCGTGAGTCTAGCACAGGTTTTGTATTGGAAGGGTCTACGTGAGCCTAGCATAGGTTTTGTTTTGGAAGGGTCTACGTGAGCCTAGCATAGGTTTTGTATTGGAAGGGTCTGCGTGAGCCTAGCATAGGTTTTGTATTGGAAGGGTCTACGTGAGTCTAGCACAGGTTTTGTATTGGAAGTGTCTGCGTGAGTCTAGCATAGGTTTTGTATTGGAAGTGTCTGCGTGAGTCTAGCACAGGTTTTGTATTGGAAGTGTCTGCGTGAGTCTAGCATAGGTTTTGTATTGGAAGGGTCTACGTGAGCCTAGCACAGGTTTTGTATTGAAAGTGTCTGCGTCAGTCTAGCATAGGTTTTGTATTGGAATGGTATGCGTGAGTCTAGCATAGGTTTTGTATTGGAAGGGTCTGCGTGAGTCTAGCACAGGTTTTGTATTGGAAGGGTCTGCGTGAGTCTAGCATAGGTTTTGTATTGGAAGGGTCTGCGTGAGTCTAGCATAGGTTTTGTATTGGAAGGGTCTGCGTGAGCCTAGCATAGGTTTTGTATTGGAAGGGTCTGCGTGAGTCTAGCATAGGTTTTGTATTGGAAGGGTCAACGTGAGCCTAGCATAGGTTTTGTATTGGAAGGGTCTGCGTGAGCCTAGCATAGGTTTTGTATTGGAAGGGTCTGCGTGAGTCTAGCACAGGTTTTGTATTGGAAGGGTCTGCGTGAGTCTAGCACAGGTTTTGTATTGGAAGTGTCTGCGTGAGTCTAGCACAGGTTTTGTATTGGAAGTGTCTGCGTGAGTCTAGCATAGGTTTTGTATTGGAAGGGTCTACGTGAGCCTAGCACAGGTTTTGTATTGAAAGTGTCTGCGTCAGTCTAGCATAGGTTTTGTATTGGAATGGTATGCGTGAGTCTAGCATAGGTTTTGTATTGGAAGGGTCTGCGTGAGTCTAGCACAGGTTTTGTATTGGAAGGGTCTGCGTGAGTCTAGCATAGGTTTTGTTTTGGAAGGGTCTACGTGAGCCTAGCATAGGTTTTGTTTTGGAAGGGTCTACGTGAGCCTAGCATAGGTTTTGTATTGGAAGGGTCTGCGTGAGCCTAGCATAGGTTTTGTATTGGAAGGGTCTACGTGAGTCTAGCACAGGTTTTGTATTGGAAGTGTCTGCGTGAGTCTAGCATAGGTTTTGTATTGGAAGTGTCTGCGTGAGTCTAGCACAGGTTTTGTATTGGAAGTGTCTGCGTGAGTCTAGCATAGGTTTTGTATTGGAAGGGTCTACGTGAGCCTAGCACAGGTTTTGTATTGAAAGTGTCTGCGTCAGTCTAGCATAGGTTTTGTATTGGAATGGTATGCGTGAGTCTAGCATAGGTTTTGTATTGGAAGGGTCTGCGTGAGTCTAGCACAGGTTTTGTATTGGAAGGGTCTGCGTGAGTCTAGCATAGGTTTTGTATTGGAAGGGTCTGCGTGAGTCTAGCATAGGTTTTGTATTGGAAGGGTCTGCGTGAGCCTAGCATAGGTTTTGTATTGGAAGGGTCTGCGTGAGTCTAGCATAGGTTTTGTATTGGAAGGGTCAACGTGAGCCTAGCATAGGTTTTGTATTGGAAGGGTCTGCGTGAGCCTAGCATAGGTTTTGTATTGGAAGGGTCTGCGTGAGTCTAGCACAGGTTTTGTATTGGAAGGGTCTGCGTGAGTCTAGCACAGGTTTTGTATTGGAAGGGTCTACGTGAGTCTAGCACAGGTTTTGTATTGGAAGGGTCTGCGTGAGTCTAGCATAGGTTTTGTATTGGAAGGGTCTGCGTGAGTCTAGCACAGGTTTTGTATTGGAAGGGTCTGCGTGAGCCTAGCATAGGTTTTGTATTGGAAGGGTCTGCGTGAGTCTAGCATAGGTTTTGTATTGGAAGGGTCAACGTGAGCCTAGCATAGGTTTTGTATTGGAAGGGTCTGCGTGAGCCTAGCATAGGTTTTGTATTGGAAGGGTCTGCGTGAGTCTAGCACAGGTTTTGTATTGGAAGGGTCTGCGTGAGTCTAGCACAGGTTTTGTATTGGAAGGGTCTACGTGAGCCTAGCATAGGTTTTGTATTGGAAGGGTCTGTGTGAGCCTAGCATAGGTTTTGTATTGGAAGGGTGATCAGGACTGTGATAAGGGAGACCCCGACTTGAAATAATGGAGATTACTAATATGCTATCAAGCCTTTTTCTAAGGTTCTGTTGGCCAGCCTGCTTCTCCTTCCTAAACAGCTCCTACAATCTATCACTGATCTGGCAGCTTGCCAAGGTTGTCTCTTTCACTCTCTAAGCCTTGTCATTTCTCCTCAAAAGGATTATGAATAGGGGTTTCTTCACAATAATTCACGTTCGATAAAGCATCATTAGTAAACAACTGGGAAAAGATTACCTGGCTACTTCCCAAAAACCTGTCAGCTTCGGTTTGAGAATCCACCATCAGCCTGCATGATGTATCCACATGTCTATCGTATGCTCCCAGTACTGTGCATTATGACTGATTGAACTCGTAAAAAGTGAGACATTCTCTGTATTTCTGCAACATTTACTGCGTTTAATCTGAACAAAGAGGGGCTGCCGAGATTCCATTTAACTTCAAGGGAAAGTGCCAGCATTTTAATAGGAAAAACATCCGTTTTCTAGTAATGGGTCTGGGAAGACGCTTTTTTCTCTTCTCTATGCATCAATCAGTTTCATGTCAGTCATGCTTCTGCACACGACCTTTAGCAGAATTTAATTGGCCCTCCAGGTAGTAGCAGCCTTACAGCAGATTGCAGAAGTAATGCATGATTGCAACCTCCTGGCGTATGAAAAACACATTTCATACCAATTCATTGCATTAAATCAAGACTGGGCTAGTCAACACCCCACCTTTCCCCAGGCACCCAATGTAAGCTATTTACTCGAATAAACTAATAAAAGCGTTGGAGATACACAGGAGGCTGAAAGCTGCGTTCCGCTTCAGCTGGAGGGGGCGGGGAGCGTTTACAGTAAATAGGGACTTACAGCCTCACTTAGCATTTGCATGAACTAAGGGGACTACTGCACAGTAAAACCACATGTACTAATCTAGACAACGTCAACGTCAGGGATGCCGATTTTAGGGCCTCGCTTACTATATTTTGACGCAGGGCAGCGCAGCAAGCCTTCCTGCTGCACCGCTCTGTCTCAAAATAAAAGGGTGGGAATGCGCCGTAGCTACAAGATATGGTGCATTCCTGTCCTCCTCCCCAGCGCTGGGGCACAAACAGCAGCTGTGAGCCAATGCAGGCCCCCTTGCGCTATGGTGCAAGGGTGCCCACGTTGCAGCGATGATTCTTTTTGTGCAGGAAGGTACACCTTCCTTCACAAAAACAAATATAATTGGCGTTTTGCTCCTTCTTTGTGTGATGCAGAATGCAGCACACATAGAAAGAGAAAAAAGTGAGGTGAAATAAAGTATTTCTCCTCATTGCACCACTCCTAGGCCTCCCCTGTGGAGGTGTAGTATTCTGACACATTCACAGATTTAAAAGCATAACTTACTAACTTATACCATGCAGTTTGCATGAAGCTCTTTGATGGCAGTTCATAGCTCACTGTGCTAGATTACGATTGTAACTTATGAACTGCACAGTACCAAAAGAATCTCTGTCACAAAAGCAGTAACCCACTGAGTTATGCTCAAAAAATACGGTTTTTGAAATGCAAGGTACACGTTCTTTGCAGCAGGCATATTAACCATCTGTGCTCCGTTAGATGAGTCAAAGCTGTCACAGGACAAAATTCCCATCTCTCTCCAGCAGGTACATTAATTACCAGCGTGATCTTAACACTTTTATTGTTGCTCGAATACTTCTGATTATACAAGGAGCTTTGCAGTGCTTTTAAAACTGCTGCCTGCGGACCCCATGGGAATGTGACAAGAACCTCTAGGGGTCCTTGGACCACAGTTTGGGAACCCCTGAATAGTAGACACAGGTGGCAGACCAGCATACATCAACCACTGCCTGAACTTTGACCAACCCTCCAGACACCTCCGCCTCCCTTGCACACACCTCCCACAGAAGACGATCCTTCTCCTACCTCACCAGCAAGTGCTTGAACAACCTTACCCTTAACCTCCGAACACCATCCTCTCTCCCAGAATTCAGAAAGTGACTCCAGACCTGGCTTTTCGACTGAGCTCGGCAAGAACCTAGCGCCTGGAGACCCTCACGGGTGATAAACCGGTCTTTACATATCCGAGTTGATTGATTGATTAATTGCAAACACTTGTCAGCAAATAAATCAATTGTAAAGTATGTGACAGAAGGTGTCAAGTGTCTTTCACACATGGTGGATCACTCCAGAAGGCGCGTGTACACACAGACCTGCCAGGCTAGTTGCTTTTCTTTGGATCAATGATGGTAGATACCCAGATGGTGTGACCCTCTTGATAATCCCTTGGTCCTCCATCTTCTCTTATTTTCTCACGTGAAGTCTGGAGGTAGTACTGCCATGTGATATCTCAACATGCTTTTAAATGCCAGTCTGCCACAAACAGCTTTGCTTCATTTTCTAAATGCCCTATGAAGACGCCTTTCAGTGAAAAGCAGTAAAGGTTGCCCTACAATAATATATATGCACAACTAGACTTTTACTTGTGTCAGGACAGCAGTGGTTTCAGCGGCTTGACCACCATGACGTCAGATGTCAATGACGCCCTATACCTTCAATGCTTGTACCTTAACTAAGCATATGAGGTGGAGTCACCTTTTTGGAAGACCACAAAACATAAGTGATAGTCCTCATTCTGTATTTTTCTGCTCCTTTTATTTTTCAGTGGGATACTCCCTATATGTTCAAGGTTTCAGATGGGATCTGTTAGACCTGGTACCATTGGCGTGAGTCTTCTGTCAGTTTTTTACTGATTGCCTCCTCTGTTTTTGATATGTTTTGCTGGTTTAGATGCTTAGGGCACTGTGCCACTGCTATTCAGTGCCACAGTGCAAGTGCTCCCTATGTTAAATTGATGTATTGATTAGTGACTCCATGATTGGATTATTTGATTCACTTGTCAGACCCCAGTACAGTGCACCATGTGTGCCCAGGGCTTGTAAATCAAATGCTGCTGGTGGGCTTTCAGCACTGGTTGTGCCACCCACAGAAGCAGCTTGTAAAGTGTGTGTCAGGCCTGCCATTGCAGAGCCTGTGTGCAGTCTAGTACTGCCATGCTGACTGGCTAAGTGCACCCACTTACCAGTCCATAAACCTTCCCTTTTCTTCATTTCAGACACCCCTAAGGTAGGCCCAAGGGCAGGGTGCATTGTAAGTATAAGGTAGGACATGCCCTGGTGTATGTGGCATGTTCTAATAGTGAATTACAGCCATTTTCGTTTTTCACTATTGCAAGGCTACCAGTCCCCATAGGCCAGAATGGGCAGTTTGATTATAACACATTTTAATCATAACTGACCCAGGTAACATGGTAGAAATTCAAGTTTAGTATGCCTGAACTCAGAATGATAAAATACATCTTTTAGTGAAGTTGGGTTTAACATTCTGTGTTTGAAAATACCACTTTTAGAAAGTAGGTTTTTTCTTACCTAACCATCCAGCCTGCCTCTGCTAGCTTGTGTATTGTGTGTCTGGCTATGTGAGTGACAGGGGCTGGGGGATTCCAGGAGACAGGGTGAGTCACAACGGCCATACCGTGGTGCCAGGGTTGGATACAGATACGTCACTGCCACACACAGCGCATCACTTACTGAAAAAGTACGCTGCCTAATATCGAAACATTGAACTGATATTGAATCGTGCATATGTGATGATGCTAGGATAGAACCTCTTGTGGAATCCTTATTTTTCCCAGTCATATTGAGGCTGGGACAGAATTATAACCAGCCAGAAGGCTCTTAAGCTTATATATAAAGCTCTGAGGAAGTCTCAGGTCTCTTGTCCCGATCGACAAAACACGTGCTGGCTGGAGCTGCAACAAGAAAACATTAAAACTACTCACATCTGCCATGCCTCTTCTTTGACTATAAGTTATTTACTGTTGATACTGTATGTATGTGTTCCAGGGCTTGATATTTATTACTGTACAGATCAGTGGATCTGGATCGTGGGGTGTTGGATGATTACCTCCTCCCTGGGCACCAAATACCAGAACTAAGTACAATATATATACCGATAAGAGAGAGCGCCATCTCCATCCAGGGCTTAATCATCCCAAGCAGTATTCCCTGCATGTAGAGTGGTGGGAGGAGTAGCACCTGGGTCTGAATAGGGCTGTACCTGCATTCCACAATGCTGGCTCCACCACCTGTGGTGTGTCTGATGTCCCTGGCACACACTGTCAAAGGAAAGAAGGAGTCCTGTAAACAAAGTGCTCCAGGACTGCACAGAACTGTTTTGGATTAGGTACAGGCCCCTCTGCCTTCGAAGGACAAAGGATTTAGTAGTATAAATATGGGGACCCAGACCCCCAGACTTTAGATCACTTCTGGAACAACAAGACGAACCTCTGCCAAGGAGAAGAAAAAAGGAAGCTGTAGGAGTTGGACTGCCCCCCTGCCGGTGTGCTTTGTTGCTGGGTTGGCCTACAGTGGTGTCTTCAGTGCCAAGGAGAGGAGAAGGAACTTTCAAAGAACTTTCATCATCTTGATGAATATTACTCCAAGGGCTTGAACTTGTGCTTGCCTCCTGCTGAAGTCTCAGGGACAAAAGACTTCACCACCAGCTCCCCTCTGAATTTCCTTGCTGGGAATTCTGTCTGCAGAAGCCTGGATGTCGCTGGGAGCTGGAAGCGCGACTGAAAAAGAAGAAGTGTGTCGCAGTTGCAGCTGTTGCATCGCCGGAGAAGCGTATCGCCGCCGCAGAGGTTGCCGCCACATCACCAGAGAAGCATGCGTTCATCAAAGCTGTTACCCGACGCATCACCAGAGAAGCGTGTCACATGGCCTGTCGCAGCTCGAAAGTTACAGAGTTCGCCGCACGGTCGCCGGGCGTGCACGCATCGTCCTTACGTCGTCGCATCAAGGGCACCATCTTATCGCATTGCACCGGATTGTCGCATCGCATCGAGGCGCCATCTTGTCACATCATAACCGTAATGCAGTACTAGAATCAACGCATCACCTGACCTCCGGTAAGGACCAAGACACATCCCCTACTCTGCGCAAGCATTGAGGCGCGACGCATCGTCTCCCCCGAAGTAAGGAACCAACACATCTCCATCCCTGCGAACCTGTTGTTTGTTTTGTGTTACGCATCCAGGTACTTTTGTGAGAACTCCGTCGCATTTATCATCAACTTGAACTAAGTGACTTCTACCATCTTTAAGTCTATTTTGAGTACCGTTTTGTGGATTTTTGTCGTTTGTGGTCTTGTGTTAAGTCTATATAAAGAATACTTATTTTTATAAAACCTGTGTGGTGTCCATCTGTAGTGTGTTCACTGTATTACTGTATGTGTTCACAAATGCTAAACACACTGTCTCTGAGATAAGCCTGTCTGCTCGTGCCAAGCTACAAAGGGGGTGAGCAGGGGTTATCCAGTAGTGTAATCCCCTTTCCCTGACTTAGAAGCAAGGTCCCTATTTGGTCAAAGGTACCTACCTCTGCCAACTAGAGACCCCCAATTCTAACAGGATCTTAGTGCTTTGCTATCCCTGGTGGCTCTAATCTGTCTATCTGAATAACTTCACAAACTTAATCAGATTTCAGCAGGAAGATCTTCTGCACTACATCTGCATGGTTCCACTTGGTGTAACCTGATCTTTCCCACTTATCAATGTGTTGTCATGTGAGCTCCTCCATCTTTAAAATGTCATGTGTACAAAAATGAAGATGCTTGAAAACATCTAAGTTTAACCCTAAAGACAGGTGTGCCATTAATGATCACAAACTATCCTCTACATGCACACATCCTCATGTTGACAATGATTATTGTAAAACACCTATGCATAATGTTTATAACCATTTCATAGCAGCGACAGTTCTTAATATATAACTTATGGGTGCAGCTACTGCACCCCAAAATGTATAACACTGCCCACTAGTCAGTGCCTAGGCAAATGGTGTTGAGGGGGGCTACCCCCACGGAGACTACAGGGTGGGGAGACCAATAGATGATTTCTCCATTTTGAGGGCATATCAAGGGTATTTGTGAGAAGCATTAGGTTTGTAGTTTGAGAGGACCTTGAGGATCAGGGGTTCCCACAAACTATTGTGAAAAGGAAAAATCCAAGAGAACCTTGTGACAAGTAGCACACGTCCTGGAACAGTACAACTACAAAGATGGTCAGGCCTTTCATCCATACAGCTGTTTAAAAGGCAACTGGTCACTAAGTAAACAAAAATAGAATGGTTAGGAAAACAGAAAACAGAGACACTTGAGGAGGAGAGGATCACACAAGGCGAAGCGAATGAGAACAAGCAGTGCTCTCTGGTCTCTGGATTATAAAAGTATAATGGCACCGCTCCCAAATTACCCAAGAGGACTGTTTGCTTACACGTAGCATTCATCAACTCATATTCTGATCCAGAAGCCACCTCTTCAATTGGCGGCAAACTCTTGCCTGCCAAATGGATAAAATGCTAAACGTCTCTCACATACTATACTTCTTTCGCCAGCCCTTTCATTCTGAAACCAGTAAATTCTTCACCAATCCAGGCAACAGTTGTCAGGATTTGCAAATTGTGAACGGCAGGGTCTGATGACAATTTGCTTCACTCACCAAGCAAGCAAGCAAGATAGGGCAAAGGTCCGACTGGAACGGGGAATGGAGTGAGACAGAGAAGATGCACCTAGAGCATTACAGTCTTACCTGGTGAATGTCTCTAAGACTTTAGAGAATGAACAATAGAGTTCTCAAAGGTTAATGTCAAGTGTATTTTATGAGTGCAAAATACAGACATATATTTACTGAAGTTTCCAGTCAGTAGCAATGTAATTAAAAAGGGGATTTTCTTTATTGTGATTACGGGCTTCAGAATGGAGGGCCGCAGTGAACCTAACAAGGAGGAAGCCAAGATATGAGATGGTGAGATCTAGCTAGAAAACAATCCTGAAAGCAAGGTAAGAGGAAGAAAGCAATGGACAAACAAAGCAAACCAACCCAAACTGTAATCCATAAACAGGTCAAAGTTCAGTCAATAAGTCAGGAAACTGAGGAACCGGAACAAGGAGAAAAATAGCAAACGTGAACAACAGGTACTAGGTGAACAGTGGAAGGTTCCTTTACAACACGAAAAGTTATTCTCAAGGGAAGTACATTTTTTATGAAGTACCAATGCCACTCATGACCTGGAAATCTCACCCCTTGATCTTCATAGGCTAGTAGTCCTGGTGCCCCAGCCAACGTAGACCGCTTTGCCAAAGTGTCACATGGATCTTGGTCAAATTTAGTAGTATCTTTTTCCCATAACAAGTAGCAGTCTCTGCATTAATCACTTATTCCTGACAATAGTCCCCTCAACACTATTATGTTGATATTCTGTTATGCAGAAAAAGAGAAGGTTGCATCTCCAGGGTCTTCGGAAACGCACGCCTGAAACCCCTACAATTTAACCACGTGCATCGATCAGCACTGGCACGAACACGATATCCTAATTTACAATGACCGAAATTGCATTTGTTGCTTCCTTTGTTTTGTAAATGTAAAACGTTCAATAAAGAGCAGTTTATAAAACATGCAGAAAAGCAGAAGATACCTAACTACAAGACTATGTAAGGAACATACATTGTTTCTGTGCTATGCGTGGGGGCTCAGACCTAAATATGGCACAGAAGGAGACATCTTCATAGTTCTGAATGAGGCTGTGAATATGATAGACAAAAGTAAGGCATGACTTCTGACCTTACTTGAAGAATCTGCAGACTTTCAAAATGTTGATCATAGAACAGTAATTGAGACCCTTCCTTAGAAGAATAGGCAAAGAGCTGGAAAATAGTTTTCTGCTTCCTGGCAGGGACAAGATAACCTGTGGCCTGCAAGCTCTCAAGACCTGAGGTGCTTCACCATCTTCCATTCAGGAAAGTCTTAAAGACTGACTTGGTTGGGAAATTTGGTCTTCTTAGTGTTGAGTCATCCATAAGGGTATTTTTGCACAAATATATGTTTGACTTAATGATGATCATGATGATTTGCTGATGATTTCCTATTTTTGATGAAGAGACTAATTTACACAAGTATGGTCCTCAAGATCTCCGGCTTGTAGCCGTTCACAATGATGCTGATGTTACCAACCATTTACTGAGCGTGATCTTGGATGCTGACTTTGATGATCTCAAATTCTCAGTGGGCAGAGAGGAAAAGTAGATGACCATTTTTACTTTGATGCTGAACTCAGTCAACACAATTTGTTTGCTTTACTCTAGTTAAAATCCTCTTGTTTCAGGATTAGAAAAGCAATCAAATATGCACAGTATGAATTACATCACCCCAAACAGGAAGCCACTGATTTACTTAAAGCAAGTTCTACAAATTTTCTCCCCTCGTTGGAGGTAACAATATTTTGGCAGAGCTGCCAATCAGCAGGCTAACTTACATGCTGTAGCAGAGTGTGATTCATTTTTAGGAATACACCATGCTTACTAATGCAAAAGTCCCTTCTTCAGGGATCTGAGAAAGCATGCCTTCCTGGTGGACATCAATTAGCATGCTGCATTCAAGTGTGGGGTAAGTCACGACTACTCACAGAAAAATAGATGTGTGACTCAGGCTCTCAGTTCTCATGTTTAAAGCTTTTATTAAGACAACAGCAAAAATAGATAAAGCTGGCAGCTCCAGCGACCTTTTTTCCAATGGAACAAACACAGTCTACAGTGTAAGTGATCCAGAAACATCAACTAATGTTTCCCAATGCACCACTTTTTAGATGAACAATCACTAAACAAATTACAACCACAAACAGTAAGATGATGGGGGAAAGAAAGGGCCTATCAGTAAACTTCTATTCAACCAATGTGGCGGTCACCTGAACAAAATTCAAGGAACAAGAAGAGACCCAGTACAGAGAGAAGAATCAATAGTATTAAAATGTCCAACTACAATCTAACTAGAGAAGAACTTCAAGTGCTTAATAATTTTCTCCCAAAAGAAAGTGGGACATGGTCACAACAGAAGTTGACCTATTTATTTTAAATTGAAAATTGAGACTGCATGTTTGAGCATCAAGGATCTGAAATTAGTCAACTGATTTATTAACACACTCTGATCAATCACCCATTGAAGAAACGTCCATGGAACGTAACATATTAAATGAATAGGAACAATATCAAGAAGAAATCAACATTCCTCACACCAGTTCCATCAGATATTGTAATGGACCCATATCAACATTAAGGGAAAAAGGATATTTTAAAATTAGGAAAGAATTCCTATAAAAAAAAACTGCTCCCACCCTATGATTCTCACTATCAAGAAGAACAGACACTACTCGCTCTAAACTATAAACCCAATATCAACTTCAAGCATATGTATAGCATTGAAATTTTATGAATTTCAACATTTCGGACTAACTACAGGAGACTTAACGGCAATTGCAAAACAGATTATCATGAAACACTGGATAATAATCCTTTACAGGAATTTTCCAAATGATTGGCGGAGAAAATTACACTACAGACAAAAGGACTATGCCAATGGGTGAAGAGGTCAATTTTCTCACCATACAACACCTGGCCACAGCTTCATTCCACTTACTGCTAAAAGTGCTCAAACCTGGTCTCCCACCCTCAGAGAGTCCAAAACGTGCTACTATTGGCTCCTTAACATCCCACTTGTCAGACAACATAGATGCATAACTAAAAGCACAAGTGCAATCCCTCGGCCCATATATGAAGCACTCAAAGAACATCATCGTCAGACTATCGAATATACCCTGACAAGAGGCTATATTCTACTACAACTAGAAGTGATGAGTCAGTATACTTCCATTTGACACAGTGAAGGACTTCATGCTGTTGAATGTTTTTTGAAGACTGCTCAGCCCACTTCCTAGCTGCCAATCACCATGATCCTAGATGTTATATGCTTTTGCTTGTAAAATAATATACTTTCATTTGATGGTATATATTATAGACCAGGCCTCTCCAGCCAGTAGCCCATGAGCTACTGGTAGCTAACCAGCAAACTGCAAGTAGCTCTCTTATGTGAAACCCAGCCTACTAAATTACAAGGTTTTGTTTGGCTGAATTAATATAGGTATACCAATTATTGAAAAATGTGTATTCGGGAAAATAATGTGTGAATTTGTAAAACTCCTATGCTGATATTTGGAGAAAACATGGTTGGATTTCCAAAATATATTTAAAACTGATATTTGAGTGTAAATCATTTGGTTTTGAGGAGACTTACCTTGGTGCCTGGGGTGTTGCAGCTGTGACTCTTATGTATTACCCATGTAAAAGAATCCCAAATTAACAATTTATTTTTTATGTTACTGCAGGCGATCCACTCTGATGAGCTGAGGTGATCACTGGTGCTAATCTTGATTATGGTGGCCACTAATGTAAACTTGCCTGATGTGGTAACTAATACAACACTACAATACAAATAATATTAGTATCTCAGGATGATTTTCAGTGAACAGCAGTAGCTCTTATTAAAGGAAATTTTGGAAACTTCTGTTATAGACATTTCAGAGGGAACAGCAATGGGAGCAAAATCTGCACCTTCTCATGCACATCTTTTAATGGGGTAACTTGAAAGAATGTGGGACTTGTGTGAGCCATGCAATGAGTTCCTCCACATATAAACTGTTGGGGCAGGTACATTGATGACATTTTGATGATTTAGTGTAACTAAATTGCTATTTAGCCCTTCTGAATTAAATAAATGTCTCACTATACAAACAATTACAGAGAGTAATTACATTCTATATATTAATTTCTATAATGAGGATGGTATAGTAACATCAAAATGTTTCAAGAGAAGGGGCTAGAAACCTACGAATTTAAAAACAATGTTTTTCTTTTGCAAACAGAAAACAAAGAGATCCCCACTTCAAAGTAAATATAAGCAATGGTGAAATGAAAATTTGACCACCTAGGGATGAATGAACCACCTAGGAATGAATGAAATGAAAATATTTCTGAACAGATTTTAAGAATGTACTGCAACAGAAACCCAGGAGAAATCCAACATATTATCTTACATAAAGCATGTGCTAGTATGTGAAAATAGCTTTTCCACTGGTCTTTCTGAGTACTTTTGTCTGGAGATTCATTCCTGCCCCAAATACAGCCATCTTTAAATCAATAACCTTACCAAGTTACTGTATATGTTACAGAATACTGCATACATGGTCTGAAGTCCATTTTGGAAGAATTAAACAGTAGGCAGACCTTCCAAGACATGCTGCACTGTCTGCGGGAAAATGCACTGAAAGAAGCCAAGTCAAATGACATTCTACAATATCTAAATGCTCCCATATGTGTAATGAAAGAATCAGGTTGAGATTTAACCTGATGGTAGGCTGAGGACAGATCACTAACTCCAAAACAACTAGTGTCTCCCACCAGACTTTGAAGTTCTTTGATACTGGGCATTGGGTACGGGTCTACCCAGAGACTCACATTTATGCCTTTCAAATCAACACACAGCCAGAAATTGATAACACAATTGAACCACCCACTTCAAAGCCTCTGTGGATCTGATTGCCCCTTGATCTGGCAATTTGTGCAACTCAATTCTCAAAGGTTCTTTCATTACATGGGGAATAGGATAAAGTTTGTGCTGCACAAAGAGTGGCTTTATCTTTCATATTAACTTTTGTTGGAAACCCTTCAGCTGGCCTAGTCAGTGAAGATGTTAAGAATTTCTCATATGCATTCACCCTGCTGAAATAGCATCCTACCAAGAAAACATGATCAGCTTCATTAGGGTTGAGTTTGCCGTCCTATTGTTTTTAATGTCTTAAACCCTGTAGGTGCGAACCACGTTGGTGATAACCTTTAGAACAGAGGATTCGCCCTTGAAATAAAATGTATATGTGCACCATTCCATGTAAAGGAAAATAATCCATGTTGTAAATCACAGGATTTATGGCAGGTTACACTAATACAGAGGTTTCTTTCACTGCCAATTAAAGTACACTCTGAGCATGGGTCAGTATGGACATGATTGTGTGAACATCCAGTGCAATTTCTCATCTTGGTAGCTAAATGATCACTTAAGTACAATACAATTTTATTAATTCCCTCCTCCAAAATCTCTACACATTTAAATGTATTTTTGGAAGGTTCCTTTAAACCATAGTCTATCCCCTCTTGTAAAATGTTCTACATTCAACACTCCTAATGTAGCACTTTGTAATATATGCCACAACGCAAACATTTC
The DNA here is from genome assembly GCF_964204655.1 of Triturus cristatus. Lineage (NCBI taxonomy): Eukaryota > Metazoa > Chordata > Amphibia > Caudata > Salamandridae > Triturus > Triturus cristatus. The sequence goes on along the minus strand of NC_140589.1, from coordinate 1,786,700,543 downwards.
AACCTAAAAGGAACAGTAACGCTCCTTTGATTACTTGGGCTGACTGCTTTGGTCTTGAGATAGTCGTCATCTTTCTTGTCTTCTGTAACTTCAAATACCAGGAGATCCACTGTTTCCCTCATTTCCTTCGCACAGTCCGCAGTATGTTCAATGCTTTTAGTAATTGCAATTGCTTCCTCAAGATTAGTATTATGTGTCACAAGGTTTTTCTTATTCAGAAGTTGTTAGCACATCTGACCATTTGGTCCATGATAAGGGAATTGCACACGTCTCCTAACTCATAGGTTTTAGCTAACCCCTTTAATCAAGCAATATAGCGCAAGACGTTCTCACTCTTCCCATAAGCATATCTAAAAGTGTATGTCTTTCTAAAATCACACCAGAATGCTCCTCCAGGTTTGGGAAAGTTACCTAAAGCGCATCTCTTTCCACACACTTACCATTAGTATTCTGTAGACTCCTATGGGTCCGATTCACAAAGGTAAAGTTATACTTTTGGTCTAAGTTTAGACAAAAAGTCTAACTTTACTACTTTTTGGTATTCACAAGTATCTTTATGACTGCAAAATTTCAGCACTTGGGGTGGAGTTTCTGCACTCGGGGCGAAATCTACACGCTTGGGTGAACCCCTGCCCGACTACGCAATCTCTGCCCAGAGTGCAGAGATTCTGCCCGAGTGTAGGAACTCTGCATTGGTAAAGATACTACTCGTAACTTACCTTTGTGAATACTGAAAAGTAGTAAAGTTAGATCATTGGTCTAAACTTAGACCAAAAGTCTAACTTTACTTTGTGAATCCGGCCCCAAATACTTTACTTCCCTCAATACCCAAGTTAGGGAGAAGAACATGTTGTTTGCATAATGGGCTACATTTTTCTACTACCACGGCAATTATGTTTCTTGGGTAAAACTGGTCCCCCAAATTCAATAAGAAATGGAGGGAGTTATCTCATATCAGCAGTAATTAAACAATAGAACAAATAAAAATATTATTCCAACATAAATACAAATGACATATCCTTAGTGTATAGCCAAGGACACTTACATTCCTACATGTATAACAATAGATTGTTTAGAGTCTGCTTTACACTCATAAATGGCCTTCACTACATGGGGTGTTTTGGAACTCATCTACTGAATGTCCATAATCCGCATAGAAATGTAGTCTTATTACTGCTTCCCTTTCAGAAATGTCAGGCCAGATGTACGAAGCACTTCCACTGTCACAAATGACACAATTTGCAGAACCAGTGGGTCGCAATTTGTGACCTACCTCATTAATATCCATTAGATAGGTCACATTGGGACCCATTAGGAATTGGTAATCTGTGAACTGACCTCTTAGTACATACATTGGTTTGCAAATTACCACACTAGTTGCAAAAATACTGGGCGCAAATCTTGCTCTGTATGTAGTATACAGTGCTACATAGATTTGGCCCTATATTATACTGCACCTTGAGGACTAAGGTCCTACACATCTTTCAAGCTCCTGTGCTACATTTTCTGTACATTATCTCTCGCCTCTGCCCAGCTCTGTTTATCCTAAGGTTACTAAAGCTCACGTGTTTTTCTACTGCACCTCTTTATTTGTAATTCAGAGCTCAGCGCCTTGGCTCTACGGCTTCTCTGTAGCGCTTTGGCCTAACTCCTCTTCCCCACTGTAGGTCACCTGGAACTGGAAAGTAGTACTTCGGGTTTACAAAAGCTCCTCTACCTTGCTAAAGAGCCTATGTAATATAACACCACTGTGTTCCAAAGACCTCAGCAAATTCATGACCAGTGTTTCAAAACCCACAGCAGATTCTTGACGTTGTCTCTTTTCCACACCTTTAATTCCACTCATGGGGTCTGAAAGAATGTTAATGTCTCACCCAGGGGCATTCATGTGAACTCTTTCTCTTTCAAGGCAAACCTACTGGTTTGTTTGATCTGGAAATATTTTTAGTTCTCGTTTTCAACATGCTCTCTTACAATATGCATCAGACGGCCGTTCTCTTCCCTTTCCTTGCTCTTCTCTGAGCCCACTGCTCTTGAGGCTCACTGCCCTCTTGCCTAAGACTTAGGGATCTCCAGACCCTTATCACACTCTACAGCAAAGGAGGAGATTGATCACCGGGCCCTGAGGAGGTCCTGCATTGCTGCCGGAAGCCAGCAGTGGTGCCCTGCTTTCTTTATTAGTATCAGCAGCAGTTTGTCAGCTAGGATAGAGAAAGAGTCAGTACTGTCAGACAATTCTGTCCTATGGTTGTGAAGACTGTCAACCAAGATGGCTGCAGATAGATTGTGTTTGATTTAACTTCCTGCTGGATCGTAAATAATTGAGCCGATGCTACAGGCAGGGGAATGTGTCGCAAAACATTCATGTCCTATTTTTGCTTCATTCATTGCTCCCTTGCAACCATGTTTATCACTTCTTTTATTTCAGCTGCACTATTCCATTTGGACTCTGGGATTCTCGCTGGTTCATTTTTCTACCTAATCTCGGAAGGGCTCGGTGTTGTGCACACGTTTCAACATCTTACTACATCTTCCATCAAGAATGTCACGTTTGCCAAAGAGAGTTTTCCTGCCACATGGCTTTTTCCTCCTTAGTGACCAATTCTGGGAAGGACTGGTCACATCACATGCATGGAGCGTGCAAGGGAGCACTGTGGTTACTAAAAAGAGCCAACCCATCTTCAGACCCAAAAAAGGGGTGATCACTTCATCCAGCACTTGACAGACCGTGTCACTAATGTTTCCATAGCAAATTGGATGCCACAGATCCATCTCAGGACATGGTTCAATCCCTTCAGCAACTGGTGCAGTAGTTGCAGCAGTTCCATACAGGGAATGCTGCCTTGAAGCATACTCTTGTGCAGGGCCGGACTGGCCGTAGCGGGCACCGGGCAATCCCCCGGTGGGCTGCATGGTGGGGGGCGGTTTGGGCCCCTAAGGGCCGTTTTTGTTACAGGGCTGTTTTTGCAGCATAACTGCAAAATCGTCCCTATAACAAAATTGGCCAAAAACCAGCCCTGGCAAAGAGCTCGGCGGCACCCCCAAGCCCCTGGGGGGCCGGCCGAGCACTTTGCCAGGGCCGGTTTTGGTTCCCAGTCCTGCCCTGCTCTTGTGTTTTCGTCCACAGACATCCCAGTAGTATCCCTCTTCTACTCATCAGTAGTCCAGGGGACTATTTGAATGAATGAATGCAAAGATATTTATAATGCGCAACTAAGCCCAAAGGCGTCAAGGCGCCTAACAGCAAAATAAGTCAAAACAGACCAGAAGCCAGAACTACGGGTAGGCCTTGACAAAAAGCCATTTTACTCTACGGAAACGGGGAACTGACAGCAGATGTTTTTCCCTGGAGCGAAGATTTCTACTCGGGACATAAGGTGACAGTAGGTCCTTAACCCCCTCCGCCCCCAGGCCAGATAGAGCTCCATAAGTCATGCACAGAATCTTAAAAGCAATCCTCTCTTGTATAGGAAGCCAATGCAGACTCTTCCTGGCAGCGGAGGCCGAAGAGAACTTGGGGGCATCAAGTACAAATTTAGCGGCCGCATTCTGGGCGGTCTGCAGCCGTAGCATAAGGCCCTTATTTACTCCTGCATAGAGAGCGTTGCTGTAGTCAGGACGAGATGTGACCAATGCAACAACAATCTGTTTTCGAGCAACTGGAGACAGATAATGTCTGATCTTTCTGAGGACTCTGATAATACCCCAACAGGTAGCAACGGTCTTATTGACCTGCTGGGCCATAGAGAGGGAAGGATCAATCAGGACTCATAAATTACGGGCCAGATCCGCGGGGGCAGGGCAAGGTCCCAAGGAAGGAGGCCACCACTCAAAAGACCAGATGTCCCTATTTCCTCCAAAGATCAGGACCTCAGTTTTCTCTCCATTGAGCTTTAAAGAATTGAGAATCATCCAATGTGAGACTGCCGCCATGCAGTTCCGAAAGTTGAGAGAGGAGGAGCTGCCAGACTGGGAGAGAGACACCATAATCTGGGTGTCATCAGCATATGACACCACCTCCATCCCAAAAGATCTTATTAACTTGGCGAGTGGAGTCACATAGATGTTAAAGAGGGTCGGGCTTAAGGCCGACCCCTGGGGGACCCCACATTTGACCGGGAGGGATGGAGAGAGGTATTCACCCAGTTTGACCCTCTGTTCCCTCTGGTCAAGAAAAGAAGCCAAAAGGCTCAAGGCCACACCCTCCACCCCTATCTCCCTAAGGCGAGAAATTAGAACCAAGGGAGATAGGGTTTCAAAGGCGGCCGTCAAATCCAGCAGAACCAGAAGGGCGGAATGGCCCTGATCTACATTTAAATGTTAGAAGTTTTTGGACTTACTGTGCATTTTGCCTTTTGTCCTGCAAAGTTTCCTAATGACCATGCTATGGTTGGTTTTCTGATTTGATCCCTTTCTGGAGCAGCCGCGGCTTGGGAAACACCTTTCATGATGAACTCAGGTTCCTGCCTTGATAACAATGCAGCATGTCTTGTAGAGTTAACAGAATGTCTGAATGTGCAAACATTGAGTTCTATGTCTAAGAGGTGCTCTGTCAAATCAAGCAAGGAAACATAGATGTATTGATCTATAACACTAAATTCCCCTATTAGTAGCAGAGACCAACTTCTGGTGCCTTCCAAGTCTACTCTTAATGCATGGCTGAGGCTGCAAGTGAAGTTCAAGACCAGCTGGAGCCCATGCAGATTGGTCTAGCCGGAGGTCCCTGACAGAGAGTGAAAAAGAAATATGGGAGATGGCCAGGCTATGTTTATATTGCATGGACTCTTGGCACATGTACAGGTCTTGTCCCATACACCCTCAGCATCTCTCAGGAAATGCCAACACCTGTGTCTTGTAAGGTAAAATAGCAGGTTCTAAAGGTGCAGAACTACTGAAAGACCCTGCTGTCCCTAACAACCACACCAGCAAAATCAAATTAGATTAGAGTACATTACATTACATTGAAGTCAGTTTTTAAATTACAAAATTGAAAATGCCACTTTTAGAAAGTTGGCATTTTCTTGCCTCGGCCATTTGGTGTCTGCAGCCTGTCTCTGGGTCACGTGACTGGATGTGGGTGACAATTGGGCTTTCTGTATTCCTCCTAGGCAGCCACACACAATGGGGAGCTTAGGTGTAAATGGACGGACCATCACTGGCAGGATGGGAGGGAGGAGCTAGGCCCAGCCCCACTTACACTTGGAAAGGCTGTGTCCTATCTACACACAAAGGGGTGCAACCACCTGCAGTTAGTCTGGAGCCTGGACCAGGAAAGTAGGGCACCTGTGCACTTCAAAGGCATGCCTCTAGAAGCTTCTCCCCACTTCAAAGGCACAAGTAGCTATAGATACTGGACCTCAGACACCACCCCTTCAGTACACTTTTGGGCCTGTGGATTCTCTGCCAGGAAGAATGACAGCTGTGCTGCTCCAAGGACTGCCACTCTGCAAGATTGCTGCTTTGAAGGAACTGCTGCCCTACTGTGCTGAACTGCTGCCCTCTTTTCTGGGTGAGAAGGACTGGACCTGCATCTCTTGAACCCAGAACCTGGAGTGTCTCCAAGGGCTAGTTGGCTGACCTCCTGATTTGAAGCCTTAGGGACATAACAGGCTTCCAACAACCTTGCATCTGCACCTGCACTCTGCCATCTGTGAGTCTACCTTGCCAAGTGGTGCCACGTCAATCGTGGACCATTGGAAGTGGTATTAAGGTGCTCTGCCAGCTTTTGTAGTTCCAGCATAAGCTGAAGCATCTCCTCTGCTGTGCATCGCAACCCCCAGCAGAACCGATGCAGAACCGATGCATCTCCGGTGCTGCATGGGTTGGACCCATCGCAAAAACCCATATCACCGATACAGCCCACATCACCTTCTGAACTGCCACTGCATCCTCGGTGCAGGCCCTCGCATCTCTCATTGATTGCAGCCTCAACGACAACTCCGGACTACGCGTCGCAGCCTTGAATCTCCTCGGAACGACGCAGAGCGGCAACTGTGTGCCACTTTCCCATCGCTGGACTTTGCATCACAAACCCCGTCGACGGTGTTTGGAACAATGATGCAAACCCTCTCATCGTAGCCTCGCCACATCTCGGAATTGATGCTTTGCTTCGACTGGGCAACGCATCTTTGACGTGGATCCTCGCAACACTTCGCAAACCAGGATTTAAGGTAGCCAGCCCGTGCTCCATCGTGGTCAGCCTGAACTTTTGACTTTGTTCCAGCCCGGCTCAACCAGATATCCACAGTTGGCGCTTCGTGCTTGTTTGGTGCTATTTTCACTAAAATTTTTCAAAATTGAATATCACCGGTTCAACTAATTGGATTTTTGCTGTTGTGGTCTTATTTTATTTAATAAAATACTTCTATTTTTCTAAATTGGCGTGGGATCCTTTTTACTGTTTGAAGGGTTGCACAAATACTTTATACATTGCCTTTAAGTTAAGCCTTACTGCTCTGTGCCAAGCGACCAGCGGGTTGAGCACTGGGTAATTTAGGGTTGGATTGTGCCTCACCCTAACAACGAGTGTGGTTGCTGCTTGACCAGGGTTCACACCCCAATCAGCTAACAACCCAATTTCTCACAGTATTTTCATTTGCAACATTATTAAAAATAATATGGAAAAATGAGGGGAGATGAATACCTAGGATGTAGGTTGAGTTCTTCCTGGTTGTCAGTGGTTCCTAAGGCAATTTCAGACATCTTAGAATAGCAATCCCCCACTAATGTGAAAGAGACAAAGTTTTCCAGTAGAGGTGAGGAATATATAAATATTATAGAAACGTTACTACAACACACAGATGAAAATGATGACATGCACTTCATCACACCCTTCTCAGATGCAGAATTTCCAAGCACTGGCCAACACTTCAATCAAAGTCAATCAAATGCTACTTGATATAAATATCTCCAGGAGAATACCTAGATCACGTTCAAACGATCACCAAGCATCAAGGGGCATATTATTATTTCACGCAAGGGAACTTGCTTCTCTGCGTTGTAGAAAAGGGAGAGACAGCAGAAATATTTACAAAGATAAGTAGCATTTCTGCTCTCTCCTTGCACTGGTGCACACTGTGCTGCCTAGCACCAATGGGCAAGGGTGCCTGTGTTACAGGTAGAATTATTTTTGAGCACGAACAAACACCTTCCTGCACAAAAATCAATCCAAAGAGGCAAATTCCTCTGTCTACGTGTGCTGTAGAATACAGTACACATGTAAAGACGAAGTAACAAGGAGAAATAAAGATATTTTTAGTTGTTGCGCCTCTGTGGGGTAAGCACATCATTTTGGCACAAACCCAGGTTTACAACTCTTTGTAAATCTGGGTTTGCTTCATAATACATGGGTGGATGCATAGAAATGCCTATGCTTCACCCATGTATGCCTACCTGATGTAAGGTAATGCAAGTCAGCCATATTGTGCAGGGTTGTGTTACTTTGTATTTACTAAACCACGCAAAGGCACCTTCGTGTGGCTTAGTAAAGGCACAACATTTGTCGTAAGAAAAGAGTGGTATACTATAGGGATGAATTAATTGACATTTTCACCAGGAATTTGGCTTAATCAATCCTAGATTTGTTCATCAATTAATTATACAAGTCTATTGGAAAATCAATCTACATTCTATAAATAAATTAATATTTATAGATCTCTTTCGTAAAAAGATCTCTGACTCTGATACAGAACATTTTAACATCCAGGTCCCCATTTCCTTTTGGTGAGGACTGGAGATGTATCCAGTGATGGTATCAAGAAACAATACTAGAAGTGATACACAGAATTGGACAATATTTGACCTTTTCATTCTCCTTATATAGCACTAACAGAGATGCAATATGACTTGACCCCATTGATATATTTCATCTTTTCTATTTGGCAAGTGTGCCACACTTGTATATTGACAGTTGCTGCCATTTTTGTATGACTTTTTGCACCCTTATGCATGGTGCCTATTTGTTGTCTTCACTGCTCGTAGAAACAGAATACACACATCAGACTGACGCACTGACGTCATGACGCATCTCCAGACAGGCACCTAAATACGGGTCATACTCAACTACCTTAAAAACCTGTTCTGGGACCGCAAAGGCTTTTCTAGAGATTGAGACAAAGAGAAGCTGCTACCTTGACAGTCTTTAAGTGTGGTTTGCTTTATTTGTGCTGTAAGCTTATGGATCTGTACCTTAACTGTTGGGTTTTTTTCTGAAAGAACGGATACCGTTAGCCATGAGGAACGCCAAACTTCTAACATGTACAATAACTAAAACTTTTTGATCATTCTTCAACTGGTATTTTCTTTGAGCATATACACATCCCCAGTGCAAGAAATGAGGGGATCTAGCTGGATCCCAGATCCAGTAGCTTTTATTGAGCTGGATCAGGGATGAAATATGAAATATGCTGAATTTCTACCTGTGAAATTTATTGCCACTAGGGCAGATTCAGCAGCGCTGCATGTTGCCTTCTTTCCATTTGGAGCAGCAACCTGCAGAACGTTGGGGGGTTCTAATTTTCACTTCCAACTTTGCCCAATACAAAGGCCTCACATTAAGGGCTATCAGCCCTCCTTTCGTGAGAGTCTTATTCTAGCGAGAGCTATTGGAACCTAGTAAATAGCTGCCAATGCAAAGAGGGAAACAAAGGCTTGTCATCAATTGCTTCGCAAGAGTTTAAAAGAAACTATGATATAGAGGCAGGGTTTTGACTTTGTTCAACCTTTGCATATGAGAGATAGGCATGCATAGGAAGGATATCAGATGTATCTGTCTGTATGAGTAATTACACTAATCATGATTTAAATAGCATTACTAATCTATTTTTTATTGAATTCTTTTCATAGCACTACTTGTCCCAAAGTAGGGCGTCTGAGCGTTTTATATCAGACATATATTATATGGAGGCAATCCATCGTACAAGTGTGTAGATCAATGTAATGAAATGCTATATAAGATATGAGTGTTTCATGATGTAGAGGACACATTTTATCCATACTGGTAAGCATTGTGTGTTAAGAGTGCTTGGTCTGAGAAACAAAGTCAGGATTTAAAACTAAAGGCAGTGGTTGTTGTTAAATGTACTTTATTACTACCCAAAGGAATCATTTTTACCAACCTTATAATAAAAAAGTATTGTGATAAAAAGTATAAGGTTCTAAACCTATGCCATGTAGTTTACATGCAGCTCCTTGGACCAAAGCTCACTGTGCAATATTAGAAGGATTAACCACCACAGTTATTACTATCCCCTAAAAATTGCTGGTCGCACAAGGGGCTCTGCAGCAGGTACCTTAACCCCATAGAATATTTTAAAATCTGGTCTCTTTGTGGCCAATTAGGTTAGCCAGACGAGGATTCTATGTCACATTTGTCCTTGTTGACAAATGATGTTTGGCAGAGTAAATAAATAAAATTAATACATGTATAAGTTGACTGTGAGACTCCGCTTTACATGACTCCGTCCCTCGTGACGATAAACGCTTTCTGCAGCTATACCTTGACCTCCATCCAAAGTATGGGATCCCAGTTTTTCCGTTTCCATCACTGCACATCCATCACACTGAGTTACTACCTTGCAAACATATAATACTAACATGTGTGCACCATGCCCTACCTACTTTTCATGGTTCTATTTTATCAAGTATTTGAGAGCCTTTTTAACACAGAAGTGTGCTACTCTTTCCGTTTCCAATCTTAGCCTTCCTCTCTCCTGCTTCTTCCCTTTTTATTTAGAATGTGTTTTCTATTCAAGTGAATCAGAGGTCCCCATAGTTCCTCTAATGTTTCCATGATTTGAGTGAACCACACCAACATTTCTGGATGTAGAAGAGCTGTAAATGGGTGACATGTTTCTCTATCATAATCTAGAGGAAGATTAACTAATTCAATGCTTACTTTTTGTGTTTGTATTTCTTGTTTTCTTCCAGCCTTCAGAATCAGCAAAAATCTTCAAATGTTTTGCTTGGAAATATCAAGCCATTTGTATCGTGAAGCAGAGTGCTAAGTCTTAAACAATATCATTTTAGGTCTGGCCTAGATCCATCTCACTAATATTATGGTTTCTGAATAATAATAATAAAAATACATATGGTTGTTAATGGAGGCACTTTCTGGCAGCCCTATTCATCCACTGGGTGTCTTTAAATGTCATTCACATTTTCCTTCTGCCCACCAATGTGTATGGCATGTGGCAATAGATCAGCCCACTTCACCCATTGACCCACTTCATTGTGAGTGATGGCATTTTAGCTCTTGTACATGTGCACATCCACTTAGAAAGAAGTCCACTTCAGTGTCAGGGCTATAGGCTAATCTCTCTTTAACTACACGGTTACTTCCCAAAGGGTAACTTTTCAAATTTTTTGCAAACAGATACACACCACCTTTTGATGGTGGCATTTTTACTATTATAACTTTTACATTTTTAATTGTTATTGCATATACTTGTAAAACATTAATTAAATTATACATATCATAGGCTTCCTAAGGCCAGGCCGATTGGTTTTGCCAGTGCTTGTTTTATATGTGATGTACCACAACTTGGTATATGATAATTGCCTCTGACAAAAAAATCTCCATTGTCTATTAAGGCTTCGAAAGGAAAGCAATGAATAAAAAATGTAGGTTGCAACTAGTTTTATAAGAGAAAATACTAAATAAAAGGCTGGAAACAGCAGTTGCATGATAGCATTGTCAGAGCTATTTGCAAAATATTCATCACAGGTAATATTTTGGAGATTTGAAATATATTAGTTGCACGTCTCATTCTCAATATGTTCTCACAAAATGAAACTTTCATACACAAACACGCAGTGCCACACTACACAATCCAAAATATTACAATTACATCTATAATAATACAAAAAGAACATAATCCACATTGTAAGGGACAAAAATGTTTAACACCATGATACAATACACAAAGTACTGTCATGCACCAGCATATGAGTATGACAAAATGTACACTCCATAAAAACCAACCAACTAATCAAATCCTCAAAGTCAGTCAACTGAAAAACAGACCTTGACACACAAGAAATAATTCTGTTATTACCAGCTCTATCAGTACAATTCCGTTTCACTCCAGTTGCTTAGTCAGACAGCATGAAACTTTCATTCATTCATCAACATGCTGACCTCAGCCTCTCCTTCACACCTCTTTTGCATCATTCTCAAGTGTTTGAGTTAAGGTTAAGATGGGATGGTTAGGTTGGGAAACGGCCACTACAACGCAGCCGTTTCCACGCATAACATTAACCACGCATGCATTACAACGCATGCGTGGTTAACACGAATAGCCTTTACCACGCATACCTTTACTACGAGATACGTAGTAAAGGCATGTGTGGTAAAGGCTAAAATTAAAAAAGGGGGCTTGGGGGGTCTCCCCCGGAAAAACAAAAATGAGCGCAAAAAGAAAAGGGGGCTTGAGGGGGTCTCCCCCCCAAAAAAACGCACTTGAAAAAGTACCGATCATGGAGGCAATCGGGAGGCAATCGATGTCGTTAGAGGAAACGGAAAGACACTTCCGTTTCCTCTTTACGACGTGCAACGTCAACAAGGAAGATCATGGAGAAGAGAGGACAGGCGAGACGACGAGGAGAGGTAAGGGGAATTTAAGATTTAAAAAAAAAATGCATGGGTCCGATTTTAGGGTAAAGGACAGGGGAGGGGTATTTGTAAGAAGGGTTTAGGGGTGGGGGAATAACCTTTACCAAGAGTATGCTCTTACCATGCATGAAATTACAACAAAAATTGCTGTAAAAATATGCGTGGTAAAGGAATATTCGTGGTAAAGGTTATGCGTGGCAATGGCATTCGTGTTGTAACGCATGCGTGGTAAAGGCATGCGTTGCAACGGAATGCGTTGTAACATCATACAACCGTTAGGTTATATTAGTATGGTAATGTCAGAATTTCATGTTTTTTTATTAAGCTTTGTTTTGTAGCCATGATTAAAGTTTACAATACATCTCAGAACTAGAAAATATTATCCCCCCCCCCCCCCCGGCTTGATCAACTTACATCTGGAAATGGTGATCTAAATCGGGTCTTCAGTGTGTCAGATTTGGTGAAGATTGGTGAAGCAGTACAAATTATGTATAGGAGGAATTTGCTGAGCTTGTGATTAACAAAATATCATGGATTTTCCCTCGAGAAATGTTGTCTGTAAATATTTTCCCAAAACTGCTCTACGAAAGTTTTAATGACACTACGGCTATACTATCGCTCACTTACTTTTTAGGTTTTGTGGGTTTTTTTGTGCCATTTTGGAGATCAACATTAATCTGCCCAATGCACATGTGCCTGTGCTATTCACAACCATACATTTAGCAATATTCATGTAAGAAGCTGGCTTTTTATATAGTGTTGCCAATTTAAGGGCACATCATGCAAAAAGTCTAAACAACCCTTACTGGTTTACAGGGCTTGCTTTAATAGTCCCAAGGGCTCTATTTGTGGTAGTGTGGCCGAGCAGCTTAAGTTTATCATAGAGCAGTGTTAAGCATTTGTTGTAAACATACAGGGCCCGATTCACAAAAGTAATCTGAGACAAAATCCTAATTTTACGACTTTCGGTATTCACAAAGGGCATTTAGGAGTAGTAATGTTAGGATTTCGTCTTAAGTTTGTCTTAAGTTTAGGTCTTAAATTAAACTTAAGTTAAACTTAAGTTAGGATTTTGTCTTAAAACCAAACCTTAAGACAAATTTAAGACAAAATCCTAACTTAAGTTTAACTCAAGTTAGGATTTTGTTTTAAGACCAAAACTTAAGACAAACTTAAGAAAAAATCCTAACTTTACTACTCCTAAATGTCCTTTGTGAATACCGAAAGTCGTAAAGTTAGGATTTTGTCTCAGATTACTTTTGTGAATCGGGCTCACAGTCAATAAAGATAAGAAATCCAAGACCAATTTATAAAAAGAAAGTATATCTTTATATGAATTTAGACACCAAGATCTTTAGAATACTTTAAGTACTTTGGGGCATATTATCAAGAAAGGGCGTTCAAATTATCGCTGCTTTAGCGGCAGAAAACTGCCGCTAAAGCGGCGATAATGGGCTTGATAATATGCTGCAAAGAATTCCAATAGAAGCTCATGTTCTGGTGTCAACATGGGCTTCTATTGGAATTCTCTAGTGCATATTATCAAGCCCATTATCGCCACTTTAGCGGCATTTTTCTGCCGCTAAAGCGACAATAATGTTAACGCCGTGCTTGATAATATGGCCCTTTCAGAGTTATCGATTTTACAAGAAAACAGTAAAAATGTTCAAATAAAGTTTTTTGAGGTATGATCCTCGAACGCGGTAATGTTATCATATGGGAAGAAAAACATACACAGCAAACAGATACTTGCAGTCAGAGTTCGGGATGTCCCTTTTGGACTTATGGTGCTAAGGGGCCATGGTCCAAAGAACCATTAGCAGATTCGGGTTACCTGCCCTGAGGTGTCTGAGTGCAGAGGTGCTGGTCGGGCAGGTAGCCTTAATTGCTACACCAGAGAAGTTAATGGGGACCTGAAACATAGCCTGCAATGAGGGACTTGGGGGCAAGTCCAGGAGAACCCAAAGGGGGATCAGGTCATGAGGACTCCTAGGCCAAGGGGGCGCAGTCAGGATTCATTGCCCTGGGCTGTGGAGCTTGGGTGCAGAGGGCCTTGGCTGGCTGGCTCTAACAGTTGTGGATCGGTTCTGCAGAAAGGAGGAAAACAAAACAGCAGGGCAACTATGGCCCTGCAGTCCCTCGACGGCAAGAAGGCATCCATGGTGGTGGTGCCTGCCTGGACGAAGACCGAGCCCTGGCAGACCCAAGTACCTCTGTACTTGGGTTATTGGTACAGGGTAGCTCCTGGAGGGTCTAGCGTCTCGAAACTCTGCAGAGAGACTGGGCTGGCATCCTAGAGCCAAGAAGACCCCCTCCTGATGTGATGCTCCCTCGGTTGGCTCGATGGCCAGCAACACGATGAACTGGACAGATGTGGTTGGTGTGTGCAGATACAGGGGGATGGTACCTCCACCCCAAGGGAGATGCTCGCTGGTTGTCGAAGTGCTGGAGAGGTCATCCAAGTGTTGGGGTTGAGGGTCCTTTCGGGAATATATGGTAGCAGCCAATGGGCTACCTACCACTAGGGAGTCTACACCACCCTTATGACCACTTTATGTGGGGAGAGGGCATAATCCTTGCCTAAAAGTCCATATTTCACCATAAACCAAGAAGGTGAAACCCTTCTTTGGCTGTTTACTTCAGGTAGCCCACCTTAGGGATGTGCCTGTGAGTGAAACACACCTCCAAAATACCGTATTTTCCACCTGCTCTGGTGCTGTATGGGCCACAGTGCAGGGGGTGGTGCTCTGAAGCCTCTGGCCTTGAGATGCTAATTCACTAGCCATCCAGCTGGAGTAGGTGGGAACACCTTCTGCCGAGCAGGTATTGTTCCTGACCTCTGACTGTGTGGGCTCAATCTTGCAGGGGTTCAGAAACTCATCTGTGGTGGAAGGCTGGTAGATACCAGTTAGCCAACACACCAAGTGACTAGTAAGGTTACAGGGGGCACCTCTAAGGTGCCTTCTGGGTGCATGTCTTCACATAACCGATAATGGCAACAGTATGGATTTATTAAGATTAGGTTTTTGATTCCAAACATCATTTTCAGTGAAGCCATTATGTAGTAGGGTAACTCGTAATGACCAGTGCCAAGTACATACTTTTAAAATGGCTTCCTGTTCACTTGCAATGCCTCCATCCCTGACTCAGATGCCGGTCCGAGGCAACGACGGACAGAGCGGGGCCTCGTATTCCTGAGTAAGGTTCCAGGTGAGGTGAGGTCCAGTCCTCGATCAAAATGGATGCCTACTGCATCCTTTGAGACGGAGGATCAGATTAAGGTTGTATTAAGTCCAACCTTCCAATAGCGATATAAGCACATTTATCTTTTTCGTTTTTTCCTTTAAACACTAATACAGTAGAAAAGAGTTGACAACTGGGGTCCTGAAGAAAGCCTTGGGTAAAAATCTTTCCCGCATGGCTGAAACATGTTGACCTTTTCATATAGCAGTTATTTGTTGAACACTGCTTATTGCACTATTGTTTTTATCTAGGGTATGAGGTCTCTTCCTTTCATTAAACAGTATCTTTTCCTCATAACTCTATTTTAGTACACCGCACTACTCTTTTCTAAGCACTGCACTAATCCTTCAATTGATCTATAATCAGATATATATGAACTTTTTCCTTGATCATCTGATGTTCCTTCATTGATACGACTGAGAGAGCTTATTCCTTACAAGATAATCTCTATGATCAAGAGATATATCTTCCATTGGGATGGATGACCTGATGATAGGATTGATCACTTAGATAATTGATGGGTATCCAAGCTCTGCTCAAGGGTCCCATTTCTTGTTTCTCTGTTTTCTCCTTATGATATTCTGTCTTTGCACTCCTGGTCTTGGTAGCGTTTGACACATGCATATTTATAAATATATTTGTCTATACGCAAGACCCCCAGTTCCGTTAGTTTTTGACACTTGCAATGCCTAGCATTAGAGTTAGGCAACACAGGGGCATATCTGCTCATGCAGATGTGCCCTCATATGTAAAATACTCCTCCCTGCGTTAGAGTACTAAAGGCCTGCTGTATGGGTGAATACCTTCAGTGAGTGTGGGCATTGCACACAGGGTGAGTGCAATGTTGTGTTTTCAGAATGGTTTGCACTATTTCACACATCCTGCAATGGCAGTCTGCATGCAGTTTGTGTCTGGGTCCCTTATGGTGGCATAATACATTCTGCAACGGTTATGGGCCCACTTAAGTACCCATGCCCTGGGTACCAGGGGTACCTTTTACCAGGGACTTACAGGGGTGCTAAAGTCCTTGCCAGTAGGGTTACATTACAATCAACATTTGTCTTGTTTTAGGGGAAAAGCACTGGCACTGGGGCCTGGTTAGCAGAGGCCTAGAGTACTTCCAATAAAAAGCATTAGTATCAGTGGGCAAAAATTGGAGGTCACCATCTGCATCCAAGCAATGTTATAGAAATACTAGGGAACAGATATACTAATCATTTTAAGAGTTTCAAATGCTTCGATTCAGTGTTTGCAACTGTTAAAATATGTTTTCGTATGCACTTATCCCATTGTAGGAGTCGGAAAGTCTTTCTTACTCCTAAAATGGTATTCAGATTTGATACAGATTCAGAATCTGGCAGACGTGTGTTGTAGGAAACCATTGCAAATATTGAATCAGTATCTAATGTATCCTATTCACAAAAGGAAAGGGGTCCCTTTAGGAGAAACAGAGTAGGAGGATAATTCAGCGGGTCAGTTGTCTGCTGCCCAAGTGACAGGAGGCTACCATATGCCTTTGCTCAAGGTCGGTACAGGTAATTTTACAGGTAATTCTGACCTACCACAGACCAAGTGCAGGGGAAATCTTTACATGCCCTGTCTTCCTCAAGGGCCAGAGGGGAGTTTGTGTCCCACTAGCTCCCTACAGAGTACAATAAACGAAAGGGTGACCGCCCCTCTACTTCACCACAGGCATGGGGTGCTAGTAGTGCACTTTATCCCAGGCATTGTCCGAATGCATAGGGAAAATCTGTGCCTTGCCCAAGGCTAGGGTTTCTAGCAAACTCCTGTCTGTTCCACATTGGACTTACGTCACTAGAGCAGCGACAAGATGCCACTCTCCATAACTAACAGCATGCTGATCATCATACAGAAGGTCTCAGTAGATCACACCTGCACCCCCGCTCCCTCTTTGCAATTGCATATAGAGAACCAGGGCAGCTTATACCATCCATGGTTCTCAGTGGCCTGCAGTATGTTGTGGACCATGGAGGACCAGAGCATCTGAAACTGTTTCACCTGGCACTGAAGCAGATGCCCGCTGGTAGCTGCGCCACGCCATCTGTGGTAAATGTGAATATGGATTCGGGGAGTCTGCTCGCTGTCGCTTAAGAGGAACTATGCTCTACTTTAGTCAAAGCATGAGGGCAATATACTTCCTGTCCCTTTGCAACCCATGCCTCAGCTCGCCCTTGTGCAAGTCGGGGTGAGGGAAAATATGTAACCCCTGTCCTTGGGTGAAGCAAGGTGGCAAACATTAAGGCCTGGATGTACTAATATTTCACGCAACGCAGCACAGTAAGGGAAGCTGTGGCACTGCGTTGCTTGACAGAGAGAGCAGAACTGTGCCATATTTACAAAAATATGGAACAGCCCTACTCTCTCCTAGCACTGGTGAACTTGTGGTTGCCAAGCGCCAAAGCTGGTACCTCTGTGTCATGTCACAAGGGTGCCTGCAATGTGGTCAGGATAGTTTTTGTGCAGAAAGTCGTCCCTTCTGGCACAAAAACTATCCTTTCAGGCTTGTTCTTCTATGTATGTGGGCTGCAGGATGCAACACGCATGCAAAAGAGGACGTAACGAGGGGAAACAAAGATATTTCTCCTTGTTACGCCAGCCTCGGTAGCGGCACCATTTTGAAGCAAACGTAGATTTACAAATCTTTGTAAATATGAGTTTGCATCAAAATACATGGGTGGATGCACAGGAGCACCCATGCATGACGCATGTAACGCCTGACGCAATGTAGCAGAAAATAGTCCTGTGCTTTGGACAAATGTTTTTTGTGTGATCGCAGTCAGTGACACCATCAGCATGCAACTATTTGTAAAAAAAGCGCCATAAAATGTTGTTCATTTGTCACAGCGCATCAGCGTAAACTTTCACGCATTCCTGGCCAATTATTAGCACATCTGGACTCAGGCCTATAAAGAGGGGCCACCTCTGTCTTTGTTGTTAACTGTAAACGCTGCGACTATCATATTCTGCAAAAGCTCTCTTGGCGCAACTAATAAACTGACACCCCTGCCTTGGGTCATTCCACGTGTCAGCTGGAAAAACAGAGGCTGAATCTGATGTGGAACTTGCAGACTAACGGAGGGTCAGCCTTTCATCCTCCGAGGGTGATACAATCAGTACCTTCGAATTACAGTAAGGAATGAGATAGAGTACTCCAACTTTAAGGTGGTTTATGAGGCGCTCTATTTAAATTGGTCATTATTGTTATTACTATCTCTGTTCTACGTAGATAGTAATCGTATATATTCACAGTCTGATAAAAACAGAAAGAAATGTTCACACTCAACATACAAATGCGAAGTCAGGCTGTTGCCTCAGTCAATGTTGGCCACGCCCGTGAAGCTCTTAATGTATGTATATAGAGCCAAATGCAGCCCTTTATCGAATTTAATCACTCATTTGAATGTGGGAGGAATTTTGAAAAGAACAAGCCAAATTTGCAGACTAGAAGTCTGAGGGGCAGCAATTAGAAATGTATACACAGTAAACTGGTTCCGGGTCCTGGGCGATGCAGAGACCGGAAGCATTCTGTCCAAACCAATGTGCTCGAAGTAGTTCAGGCAGCCCCCTTCCTACCCGTGCAGACAGTACATCATAAGCTGGCGCCGGGGAGGGGGGGCTAGAATGATATAAATGCATGCAAGATGCTCTGTTCTGAGATGCTGCAGGCTAGCTAGGAAGAGAGAAAAGAAACAAGCCTTGGGTAAGATTCACAGCCGGAGTCATCAAGAAGCAGATATATTGCCTCCCTCCAGAACAGCTGCTCAAGACATATGTATGGTATTTGGCCTCACAGCAAACAAAAACAAATGCACATAATGAGGTTGACTGGCTTTAGGACTTACAGCAGACGGTGAATGGAAAGGCATATTTTTTCAGGAAACACATAAGCTAAGAAAATAAGTACTCATCTTAAATAACATTTTCACTCGATAAGGTACGCCCTGATGTACTATTCCCATTCAGAAACAAGGGATGTGTAATTCACTCAAGTACTGGTTTATGGATGGGAATGCAATTTGCAAAGCGGCCGTAAGGTGCTAGATGTACGTCGCTTTTTTCATGTCGCAAACGGCCCGATGACAAAAATGCCTTTTTGTAGGTACAAACCCTATTTTGCGATTCGGTAACCTATTACGGAATCGCAAAATGGGTTAGCGATTCGGTATTAGGAAGGGGTGTGTTTAGGGCGTCCTTTCCTAGTTGCGACTCGCAGTGGTATGTAAGATTGTTTACATTCTTACATCCGAAATTTGCATTTTACCAACAACTTGAAGTCGGTGGTAACCCATTCGTGAATGGGAAGGGGTGCCCAGGGGACTCCTTCCTCTCTGTAAATGCACACAAAAACGTTTTTTAAGAGCAGGCAGTGGTCCCATGGACCACTGCCTGCTCTTAAAAACTGAAACTGAAACGTTTCAATTTTCTTTTAGAAACACATCCATTTTCCTTTAAGGAAAACGTGCTGCATTTAAAAAAACATTACTTTATCCAAAAGGAGGCACAGACATGGTGGTCTGCAGGCCCCAGCAGGCCACCACCCATGTGTTTCTAGGGATTCCCAATGGGTCTCAAATTGCGACCTACCGCATGAATATTTATGAGGTAGGTCAATTTGTGACCCACTGGGACACACAAACAGTGTAAAACACACTGTTGCACGTAGCTGTTTGCAATTTCCTAATAGCGAATTGTAAGAATTCGCTATTAGGTCATCGCAAATGGAAATCTATGTATATCTGGCCCCAAGTCCCATGACAAACTGTACATTCGCAGGGGTGCACAAATGACCTGCTTCATGAATATTAATTAGGCAGGTCTCAGTTTGGCTGTAAACTTGGGGATGGAGGCTTGCTATGGACACCAGACCTCAGTCCCTGCATTAGCATTACCAAATCTGATTTTTTTTTGTAAAAGCAGCAGTATCCTCTGGATCTCTGCCTACTTTACCGGAGTCCGCCATCATGAATGCCAAATGGTAAGATGTCCCCTGGGAACAGTTTCTCCTTTTTGAATCAGAATTCAGGTTTCAGAAGCTGATGAATGGTTGGGGTCACCAATCATTGATAATTCCTCTTTGAATCGCAAATGTGAAGGGGGACGCCCTTTCACACTCCCTCCTATTTGCGAATTGGGCAGGGTTGCAGAAGCCCATTTTTGAGTCAGAAAAGCTTTTGTAAACAGAAACAAATTGCAGTCTCCAACCATGTGATTTGTGAGTCACAGGGTTTGCGACTGCAAAATACCTTTGAACATTAGGCTCTCTAGTTCTCAAACCATACCTAAGTGTCTCCCTGCCTGCCGTACCATTGTTTTCTTAAGGTGCATGGAAGTACATTCAGAAAGAAAATTCTATGATGTCATCAACTGGTTGTATTACCTTGCGAATTAGCAATGACAATACCCTTTTGGCTCCTGATGAACTCCGTAGAGCTTTGACGTAATGGCTAGAGTGTATTGCAGTGAAGGTTGATTCAGAATGTTGAGTTTGCAGTTACACGCAGACGAATTAAGGTATGCAATATCAAGCTCTGTGTGTGGTGTAGTCATTGGCAGGTACCCTGCCTGGGAAGACTCTACACCTATTACCGTCATGTATGTGAAATTTGCTGGTGCAGTTGTAATATTAGAACATATCTAAAATGTCATGCTAGCAAACCTTCAAAAATTAAAAAATACAGATTTAACTTTTTTGTATTTTCTTTGCAGAATTCTGGTGGACTATGGTAACTTGTCCCTACCAAAATAAAACTTACTCCAGTTTTTGCTATTCTACAATATTCATGCTTGGAGCAGGAGAAGTAAAGCCGAATCCAGATACCTTCTTTGCCGAGGTGATTCCAGATCATCACACCAGCATTGTGACAGTGGACCTGCACCAACAGTCTGCACTTCACCACCTGGAGCTAAGACCCTGGAACTTCTGGCACTTGAATGTTAATCCCGTCTCGACCACCACTCCTCCATGTTCGATGAGCTTCAGCACACTGGAGCCGCCCAAGTTGTAGAATCAAAGGCCATGCATCAGCTTGGTCTCCTCATTTTCCATCAAACAATGCAACGCCTTTGAATGGACACTAGATTAATTTGAGCCTGATATTCAATGCTACATCCTGAGTCTTTGAGGTGACTTGCCATGAACTCATTATTGATTGAAAAGGGGAGGCGGAATGGTTCTACTCACTGAATGGAATTCAATCCGTATTCAGACTCTAGATTAATATGCACACCATTTTTAATCTGTAATTTCTTCGATTATTTTATAGCATCTTTTTGACCTCATTTTAGCCATTTCCCTAGTGTGTGATCTAATTTGCTGTGTTGTATCTGTATTCTTTTTTGATCTTACTCTGTTTAGATGTTTACTTTTCTTAGATCTTAAGAGTATTGTTGTTTGACCAGTTGTTGCACACATGTCAGACCCACCTAAAGCCTTGCTGCTTTAGCAACGAAGCATGAAATAATGGGTCCTGAAAGAAAACAGGTTAAGTCAGTTAGTCAGATATATTGAATATTGTCAGATATCACTATTTTTGAGGTATTGGTATTTGATCAAATGTCTGCAAGTACAATTGCGTTCACACACAATTGAGACTTTCCATTGCTACTTCCAAATCACGCCCCTCCCCTTACTTGCTATTTGTTATGTTTAAGGGGAATACATACCTTTCATAGCATGCGATTACAACTGGGTCATTACAACAACCGCGTTGTTACATCGCAGTACCATTACAATGCAAGTTGTTACAACAACTTGCTGTAGGGGGTGCTCTGGACTTAGGAATAGTATAATTTACTATTCCAACTCCAGTGTGCGCAACAGTAGGGAAAGTGTTGGAATAGTAAATTAGACTATTCCTTAGTTTAGAGCGCCCCTACAGCAAGTCGTTGTAACAACTTGCGTTGTAATGGTACTGCGATGTAATAACGCGGTTGTTGTAATGACCCAGTTGTAATCGCATGCGTTGTTACGCATGCGATGTGATGGCTGTTTCCAGTTTAAGGGAGATCACAAATATATAACTAGTATACTGTACCATTGATGCAAGTAAAAAACAATTTAAATAGTGATTAGTGATATTATAAATGACGAATGAGATTTCAAAAAGAACAGAAATGCATCTCTATTCAAGATGGTTTTTTTCGAAGATTAATCACACAGGATTGATGAAGGATATATTAGATAGTTTATCTTAGTTTAGAAAGAGCATTTAGTCTGCGTTAAGATTATTATATTTTGTGACCGTCCTAACTTAAATAAATGGACGAAATAGACTCATTACATTTATGTATTTTTTTCTAGTTTCTACATGGTGGAGATAATTTTAATATTTTTTACTTCCTGTAATTATTGTAGAATATTCAAATATTATTGTATTGCTATGTTGTTTGTTTCACCATGATGAAGGCAGAATACCTAGAAAATCCACCGAAACACTGCATTGACTTTCATATGATCACAGGTTTGTAAAAAGAACAAACTGGCACATGCATCAACATCGGCTTTTGTGATTCCTTCATTGCAATTATTAAGGAAGCGCAATTAAGGAATTGCAAAAGCCTATGCATGTTGGAATCGCTAAAGAAATAGCTATTCCTACACATTCCTTAATTGCGACTCGCAAATTGCGAGTCGCAATTAAGGAACGCCGTCCCATTCATTCCTATGGGCCTCCAGGCCCATAGGAATGAATTGGAGATTGCATGAGCAATTTGCCAGTACCAGTAGGTACTCGCAAATTGCTCATGCAATTTCAAGGGTGCAAGGGTGTCAAAATGACACCCTATTGCACCCCTGAAATTGATCTGTGCACATATGTTGCACACACACATGCTCTAAGGGCATGTGTGTGCGCATCATGAAACTTTGAAAAATGCACAAAAGTGCATTTTTCAAAGTTTTAGCAAATTACCATGAAGTTCAACCTCATGGTAATTTGCTCCCCCTAATAGCGAAATCGCTAATTTTTATACTTTAATGCATTGCATTTAAGGAATCTCAATTTGGGATTCCTTAAATGCAATCGCAATTTAAGGAATCGCAATTTAGAGATTCCTTAAATTGCGATTTTTGCATTTGGGATGATGCATCCCAAATGCAAAAATACCGGTCGCAAAGGGGCAGATTCTGAGAATCTGCCCGTTTGCGACCGGTTTTTCTGTTGATGCATGTGCCTGAAAGTTGATGAACCACAAGGTGGTATGTCCTTTATTAATACAGGAGCTAATTTCTAACTAATTTTTTCACGGGTGTTTAAATTGATCATAGGAAGTATTTAATGTATTTTAAATATATAAAGAACATTAATGAGAATTATGTACTTCTATATTAATTAATTGAAATCTGTACACCTCCCAGAGGATGGTGTAATGAGAAAAATCTTTTTATCTCCTAGTTATTTCCTCTTTCTATGCATTTTGCAGTACACATAGAAAGAGGAAAATGCCTTGAGGGATTGTTTATGTGCAGGAAGGTTTCTGTTCCAGCACAAAAACAATTCTGCTTGTACCGCAGGCACCCTTGCATGGTGCTCCAAGGGAGCCTGCGTTTGCGCTAGGCTGCCCGATGTGCGCCAGGGCTATGAGAGAGTAGAAGTGTGCCATATCTGCAATAGCGCATTTCTGTTCTCTACCTTTCATGCAGCGCTGCGCGAAAGATTAATAAACTGGCCCACAGAGTCATGTGTGCATATCATTTCCGTAATACACAAGCCTGTAACAGGCGCCAAATCTTGGATCTCTATGGGAATCTCTTGAGCTAGCATCTGTATTCCAGGCCTGGAAAGGAGCCTGAATGAGTCTCCTGTTATCCCACTCCCAATAGGAAAGTTGTAACTCTGTTATTGCTTAAACCTACCTTGAGCGAGTAGCACAGCACTTTTCACAGAACCTTCTTATTTCAGCAGAGGCACCTCCGATTTTTGGTGCTTCGGACAAAACAGTATTGTGTAGGGAAGCCTGGCATGTGTATGGCAGTCTGGTTTAAACTAGACTGCAAAAATAAGAATCGGATGGGAAAGTGGTGTGTGGTGACATGCTATCAGGATCTTAGCAGACAACACACTCTAGAATTTGTTTTAGATCACATGTACTTTTTACATTACAAATAACAATATTTCAAGACACAGAGAATACAGCAATCTGACCACAATCACATGATTTGCGGTCATGTGCCAAAACTGGAGTTAAAGCACAGGTCTGTATGTTTTAAGAACAAAATATGGACACTTAACTATAAGAAAGTAAAATACGTTTCTCACATTTGCAGGTAGGATGCAGAGACTAATGCTGCAGTCTCTTCTTGGTTAGAAGTCTGCTCAGGCAACTGAAATGTGGAGTCAGTTTTGAGTCCTAAACTCATGCTCACTGCACCCTTCCCAGCTGCCAACTCCTCTGTCTTTTCAGCATTAAGCTTACGTGTGTGCCAATCTATCCACTCCTTGAAGTCCAACAAAATCAACTAAAGGGCTCAAATGCTGGGGTATGTTGGAGAAGGCTACCATTAAGCCAAATCCATTACTACCCCAAAACTCATCTTCATAGTATATACAAATGATGCATTCAATCCTCTGTCAGTAAATGTGATTAATATATTAGGTGATTGTAGAATAAATTTACTACTATTTGATATTGTGATTTCAAAGTATTTTATTGGTTGTTTCCAAATAAAGCAATACATACAGTACATCAAATAAAAGGACATAAGGACTAGACATGCGAAAAAAATAAGCAAAGTAACAACACTAAAACACAAAGGCATTAAGTAATCAGGTAGGTGTGGCTGAATATCACATTTTTATACACAAGTATTGCTTGACTAGTGTCATCCAGCCACTAAGTAGATTAACAATTTCGCATAATGCAACTACATAATCAGCAAGAAGTATTTTAGCTCAGGGAATAGAACGACTCCGGTATCGGTGTGGAACAATGATCTACAGGGTGGTGCCCTCAGTCAGGCGAAACGATCTCTAGAGCGAGTATGATGTGGGGAGATTAGGATATCAGGTCTCTTGTGGTTCATGGCAGTCTGTGTGAGTTAAAATAGAGATCAAGATCATGGAGAATTCTGGAGCGCTATGTTGTCAGCCCCCCTTAAGTTGGTGACCCAGTTTAACCAGCAATTAAAGGATGCTTTGCGTGTATCTTTCCAATTGTTAAGTATGATCTTAACTGCTACTGTTAGAAGTAGGTCCAGCAGCGCCCTATCCTCTTCACTAAATGACTCGTCTTGGAGGTGACCGAATGCCAGTGTTGGTAGATCTCTATTAGGGGAGTAAGAGAAGAGTTTAGATATGAGTTCGAAGACCTTATCCCAAAAGGGTTCAACACAATCGCACAGAATTAATAAGTGTTCCAGATCACCTATTTTATCGTTACAATTCCAGCAGATGGGATCTTCACGAATTTTGTGTGAGTGTAATCGGGCTGGTGTCCAGTAGACCTTATGCAGTAACCAGAACTTTGTCTGGAAGATTGCAGGGTTGATTTTATTCCTCATGACTGAGTTCCAAGTTTTGGACCAGTCCGTCTCCAAGATTGGGAAGGAGGAGTGTAACTCCCAGAAGGATGTGAGCTTCTTATTGAGAGTAGACCACAGTGGGCGTATTAATCTATAGATCCAGGAGACCTGGTGGCCTAAACTGTGTAGCTTTGACAGATATTGTGGGAGGGAAGGGGGTAGGGTTGATAGTTGATAGGCATTCCGGGTATAAATTAAATCGCGATAAGTCTGAGGTCAAGCCCCTAAATATTCACTGCACACGAGAAATATTAGGCAACTCTGGACTTACATGGCAACCAGGGCACATCAAATCTGGGGATCGAATTCGGCAACAGTACATTAGAGACGCTCCAACACAATGAAAATAGAACCCTAGACAAAATCAAAAATCTGCTTGATGCATGGTCCCCAAGATTCATAACATGGTGGGGTAGGATTGAGATTGAGATCAAGATGATGATCTCTCCTCTAGTGAACTATTTAATAACTATGCTCCCTCTTACCCTATCAGAGGACTTCCACCATAAATTGGACATCCTACTCTCGAAATGTTTATGGAAAGGGAAACAAGCTAGAATTAGTATGAAAAAACTCAGACTAAACAAATCCTTGGGAGGGGTCAATCTAGCTGATTTTAAACTATACTAGACGGCTTTTATAGCAAAACAAGGCTCATACTGGCTTGCCCCACCAGAAGGATACAGCCCAGTATGGCTGGACAATGAAAAATCCCTACTCAAGAATCTTGCCCCAGCAGCCCTTCTTACTGCAAACCTCAACAAGGTATCCTGCTCAAAGCCCATATTCAAAAACACAAGGTCCATCCTGCTGAAAATAGACAAACTGTTAGACATTAGCATCAGACAGTCTAATCGTGAGTCCCTTTGGGATAACCATACAATTCTATATAAAGGGAATACCCTACATAACGAATCATGGATTAACAAGGGTATCTATTTTCCCCAGCAACTCTATAACGGAGCCCACCCACTAACTTTTAAGGAAATACAGGCTAAATACAACCTAGATCCAATCGAATTCTACAACTTCCTAAAAATAAAGGCTGCTTTAACTAAAGCGATACTATTTGATATTTTGAACATGGTAGCTGTGTAAGGTGATTGAATACATCATCTGTATGTGCTATAAAGACGAGTTTTGGAGTAATGATGGTTAAGCCCTGTATTTATATTGTTTAATGAGATATGATATATGTGGGATTGGGTAGCCATAATAAGTGCTGATGTTTTTAGTATTGTTTTATGAGGTTTTAAGACTTAATATGCATGTTTTTTCACAGCCCTGATTAAGTCCTCTTGAAAGGTTGAAACGCATTTGCTGGGCTGCAAACTTATGTTTGAAAAATAAAAAATCTTTGTGATTAAACATTATGGCTTCTGTGTATTAATAGACCAAATGAAGAATCATCTATCCTGACAGACTTCCTTGCACTATTTGGATACAAGTTGCCATGAACTAGTAATTGTTTATGCGATTTCTTGCAGCTGTCCCTATGTTGGTTGGGATTGATGTAAAAATGGTCAGGGTTCATGAGCAGGAGGACAATATGAGTTGAAGGGTGATCTCTTTCAGATTGTTTGACTACTGTTGCTTTTGTGGTCCTGTGTGGCTACTGCTTTTCTCTTTGGCTTTTTTTTTTAATACGATGATTTTTATGATGAATTCTTACAATGCACCTGTGGAAGATTTGAATAATCTGTGTAGAATGTGTTGATGTGATGTCAATAGAATGCCTTGGAGTGCATTTTTCAAAGTGAATGGAGAGGAGAGACCAGGGAAGTGGAGACAGCTCTGGTGGCTGGGGTGTTACCTATGATTAAATGTATCACAAATCGATATTTCTTTCTGCTTCTTTGCTGTGTATGAGGACATCACTTTTTAGGTCTCGCCTAGCGACGCAGCGGATGCGCTGCACGACTTGGCGAGATCTATTGTCGTTGGTTTTGTGTACAGAAGGGAGACAGGAGCTGTGCTCGCGCCCGGACAGGCGATGTGCACGTGTACGGTTCCGTCGGCTCCAGATCATCTCGGACAGGAGATGTGCACACGTCTGCACGGGAAACAGCTTTCTGGTAGCGGGCTGTAACATCTCATGCCGCTTATACTTTGCCAGAGCGCTGCTCTTTGGTTTGTGTTGCTGGCTTCTAAATGCGAGTTACTACTTTACCATGACGCATTTACTATCCATATGGGAGTTCTTAAGTTTTTAGTCCGCTTTTGCATTAACAAACTGTAGCGTCTCCATGGCGCGTTTAGTTTTACGAGCCTCGGAGTTTCATTTTCTCCCTGCATTTTCCCAAACAGTGACAGCACACGGTCATGGGAAGTACTGACATGCTCAAAGGGAGAGGAGACATGCTCGGTGTCAGTGAAACACTGAAGTGCTTTGGGACCGAGACTCCGTTCTTTCTCCCACAGGGCATGCTAGTGCCATGAAGACACAGACGCACACTGAGGCAGGTGGTACTGAAATGCACGCGGAGACAGAGGAGCAGTGACAGGCATTGGCACAAGGAAGCACCAATACGCTCACTGGAGAAGGGAGATCCTTAAGCATACTTTCACAGGGAGACACTGGAACAGGACTAACAGGGCAAGGGGACAGGAGAAAAGCGTGCACATGGACAGGAAGACACTGATGCACACTAAGACAGGAGACACTGAAACGCACACTGGGACACAAAATTGCGATAGGAGACGCTGGCAATGCAATGGTGCAGACTGTGGCACTGCAGTGTGATAAGGCAATATTAACACGCACACTGGTACACAAGACTAAGACAGCATACAGGAATCGAGACACTACTGGCAGCACACTGTGGCAGGGATTATGAAAGCGCACTGTGTCATGCACACTGAGAAAGGACGCACACTGAGAAAGGACGCGCTGACAGTACTCTGGCAAAGACACGATCATGTGCACTGGGACAGGAGGATCTCTGTAGCGGTAACACATTTCACTGACCACACGTTTGCAAGACCCAATTCCCATACAGAGTCTTCGGGATATCCAGCATGCAGTAGACTACAACCTGCATCTCAGAAATACTCAGCTGCCTGCTGGGAAATGCAGGGCTATAAATAATTGCTTAAGCAGAAAGGCTCACCATCATCGCCATGCTAAGATAGGGAAGAAGCCATTAGCCCCGTGCACATAAACATAAAAAAAAACAAGATTATATTTACAAAGTAATCTCAAGAGCTCCGTGTCGGCATGTGTTTAAACACTTAAGCAAAAAAACTAGATTTGCTCGACCTGCATTCAGGTGCCTGATATTTGATCATTTTCGCCCTACGTCAAATGAAGCACACGAAGCATCAGAATCGCTTTCCAATACATTTGTATTTTGGAAATGCTAATATCTTTTGCTTCATAAGTTCTGTACGTGGAAAAAAATGGGAAGCCATTCTTTTACCACATGTTTAACCTTAATCAAAAAAATATGGTTTCTGCTTAAAAATAATGCAGTTATGTAGCTCTTTCTGGAATCAGAAATGCAGACTTGAGAAGTGGGAAAAATGTGAAAGGCACCTAGATCAAAACAAGCATTTGCAATGCAATAGGTCTTGCATTTGTTAAAGTTAGAGCGGTTGCTGTTGAAAATGTTTTTTACCTTTGTTATTTTATTTGCAGTGGAGTTCTTATATTTGCATAGTACTATTGCCAATGGTATAAAAAAGCTAAAGTAAAAAACATTGTCATTTTCAACACCAACAGCTCTAACTTTAACAAATGCGAGACCTATTGCATTGCAAATGCTTGTTCTACAGTGGCGGCGAGTAGAAAATGTATTCTACTTGAGTGCAAAGAAGACCAACGCTTCCACACCAAAAGGAGAGAAACTAATCAGTATCACTTTCCGAGTATAGAAGTCTCCTGTTTACGGTGCCCCGGGGTCCCTGATTTGTCAGAAGAGTCCTCTTTGATCATGAGCTGCGCGGCAGATTTCAGCCAATTTTGGACATGTCCTGGTTTTCAGACAGAGGCATCTGAAAACAGAAGGAGACACAGTTTTTGTGTTCTTTATGACAGTTTTCCGAGAAATCAATTTAATTAATACACACGATCTTGGGTTTAAAAGTTGCCTTTAATTTGTTCTCCAAATGCCTCGTTCTATGTGTTGCTATGTTGAGCACTGTCATTTTAAGCCTTTGTGTGTCTTTCAGTTGATGTGAAATTGTAGTCCTTCTTCTATATTTCCGAATTCTCCAGATTTTTGTTTTTCCAAATCTGGTCACTCTACTCCTGTGGACTTGTGGTAGTTGAACAACATTGTACTACTCGGGTTGTTTTTAACTGTGCCTGGTGAACTCTTCCTATTTATACTTAGCATTCATGGCCCTACCGTTACTTGCATGTGCCTGCCACTGCTGATTCTTTGCCTGTACAGGTAGAGCTGCGTGGCTGCTGGTGTTCCTCTCACGCAGACATCTACGTACAAGGGCGTTATCATGTTATTCATGTTGTCCATCACTGTGCGTATGCACAGGCTGTACAGTGACGCTGTCCAGCGAGATCTTGAGTGCATGTCAGTAAGGCCGATTCTAGGATTTTCGGGGACCCTGGCAGAAAGGGTATGTATGAGGCCCCTAGTTTGCATAAGTGACACATTCGGAGCTTTGAAAGCTGCTTTGTGCAGATTCCCCCTGGGCCGCAGCTCTTCCTCTCAGCCTCCTACAAGCACCTCTTTTACAGCGCCTATTGGGCTGAAGGTGTGAGAATTGCTTGGGGGGTGAGAGTTAAACCTGTGGGGCGCTAAAGTGCTGACAATGGGTGTCAGAGATGGGGGTCTCTAGTTGGCAGAGGTAGGTACCTTTGACCAAATAGGGACCCTTGCTTCTAGTCAGGGTAAGGGGAAAACATACTTCAGATAACCCCTGCTCACCCCCTTGGTAGCTTGACACGAGCAGACAGGCTTATCCCAAAGGCAATTTGTAAAGTATTTGTACCAACACTCACAGTAATATAGTGAAACAAGATCAAAAAAGTTGAGAACCGCACCACCTAAATACTCAAAAATTGTAGTAAATGTAGCGTGCTCCTGGGGATGCACTTTATAATCCTCAAAGTGTGCATCATGTATAACATCCAAGTAGCAACTCCTAATTAGGAGATGTCCCCCTGTGCACAGCTGTAAGTCCCTTCGAAGGGTAAGAAAATATACACTAAATGGTCTCTTAGTTGTTCGTATTTTACAACTGATGTTTATTCACATCCATTGGTGAAGAAAATTAATTCATATGCACATCCACAGTTCCGTGCAAATATGTAAAGTTCATTGGTTTACATCAATCCTGATGCATTTCGGGCAACGTGGTGCCCTTTGTCAGGGTAAAACAAACATCTATAACAAAATAAATAGTGCTTATGAATGAAGAGATCCCAACAGGGTTTGTAGATAGAAAGGTGACGACGAAGTGAGTGTGTACGAGTGTGCGAACAAGCGCATATGCTAATGGACAAGTCCAGTGTCATCTTGCAGAAGAGTTCAAAACAAAGTAATCCTCATGAAGGTATCCAAACAAACGGGTTGGTAAAGTTCAAGCAGTGATAACCAAAGCAGTATCTGAACACCCAAATGGTAGAAAGTGCAGAGTAGGGTTAGTTCCAACACTGGAGGTGTGTAATAGAAAGTGAATAATTTAATCGCGATCCTGTGCAAAACGGAAAAAATAAGCAGTCTGCTACCAACACCCAAGGTGTAACTAGATAGTGCAACAATCCCCAAGGAAGATTCACGGGTACGTGGGTAGTCCAAGAACTTAGTAACCTGCATTAACAAAAAAGAATACATTTGATGTCGTGGAACGTCAATGGGTTGGGGGACCGTATCAAACGGGGTGTAGTACTGCAGTATTTGCGCCGTCTGACTCCTGATGTGGTGTTTATCCAGGAGACGCATCTGGTTGGTAATGTTTGTCATGCAATGAACAGGGGGGGATACCGCCTCGTGGCCCATTCTGGTTTCACAACTGGTTCCAGGGGGGTGGGCATTCTCCTGCGATCCTCACTTCCGTTGGATATCACTGGGGTAATCTCGGATGACAGAGGGCGCTATGTGTGTCTGACTGGAAGGTGGGAGGGGCAGCCCCTTTCCTTGGTCTCAGTTTACGTCCCCCCGGGCCTCCAGAACTCCACCTTTGCAGACTTGGGTCGAATGCTGCTTGAACTTCCGGACAGTCTTTTGCTTATGGGCGGGGACTTTAATTCGGTGGTTTCGGGTGACCTGGATCGTCACCCACCCAGGGCCCTCCCCGCTGCCCAGGCATGGCTTGGTGGACTGCTGGAGACCTTCGGTCTGGTAGATAGTTGGAGATTAATGCATCCGACCCAATGTCAGTACACCTTTCACTCTGGGGCGCATGGGAGTCTTTCTAGGTTAGACTATTTCCTTATGCCCGCGGCACAGACTGGTCGGATACGAGAGATTAGGCACCTGGCGCGGGGTATCTCCGATCATTCCCCGCTGTGGTTGCTCTTTGACACCGAGTCGCGGTCTGCAGGGCGGATCGCTCCCATCAACCCGTGGTACCTGCGAGACCCTACGACTCGCGACAGTCTGGTTAAGGCTATGGACCAATACTTCCTTGACAACGAGGGGTCGGTGTCGTCCGCAAGGTCCCTGTGGGAAGCTTTTAAAACCGTAATCCGCGGACACGCCCTCTCCCAGATAGTGGTGGCTAAGAAGCATAAGAGTGAGGCAGTGGTGAAGCTGGAGACTGACATCTCGGGGCTGGAGTCGGCCTTGGAGACGGGTGTCACTCCGGACGGGCTCCATGCCCTCAGCCTGAAACAGTTTGAATACAGGTCTCTTGTCACTGACGCTGCCAAAACGATGTATAGGGAGCAGCAGGGTCGATTGTATGATGCCGGGGACAAGGCGGGAAAGTTGATTGCGTGGCTGGATAAGAAGGAGAGAGTGAATCGTGTGGTCCCGGAGCTGCGTGTCTCGGATGGAGTGTGTCTGACTGAGCCTGGCGAGATTGTGGAATGTTTTGCTGACCACCTCCGGGCCGTGTACTCCCCGGTGACTGATAGGGACGAGGAAGACTCTTGCCTTCTGCTGAGGGATATTGCTTTGCCCTGCCTGTCCGTCGAAGACCGTGAGCCGCTGGACGCCCCCTTGTCTGTAGATGAAATTGCATCTGCGATTCGGTCCCTTCGTTCGGGCAAGGCGATGGGTCCTAACGGTCTGCCTATTGAATTATATAAGTTGCGCCCGGATAAACTCGCGCCCTTCCTCCGTCGTATGTTTCAGGAGTCCCTTGAGGCAGGCTCCCTTCCTGACGACCAGCGTCTGGCTACGATAGTCGTGATCCCCAAGGACGGTAAGCCACGAGACCGCTGTGCCTCCTACAGGCCTATTTCACTGCTAAACGCAGAGCCTAAAATCCTGGCCAAAGTCCTTGCCAATCGTCTGTTGAGCGTCATCTGCGATCTGATCCATCCTGATCAATGCGGCTTCATCCCTCACCGTAACACCGCTCTTAACTTGCGGCGTCTTCACGGCGCCCTCGCCAGGGCGGCGTACCTCTCCGAACCGGCCGTGCTGGTTTCTTTAGACGCCACGATGGCCTTTGACACCATCGAGTGGCCATTCCTCTGGGCTGTCTTGACCAAATTCGGCTTTGGGGAAGGATTTCTTGGCTGGGTGAAGCTTCTTTACACGGGACCCATGGCTCAGGTGGTGGTTAATGGTCGGGTCTCTCGGCCCTTCGCTCTCGGTAGGGGTACGAGGCAGGGGTGCCCGTTGTCCCCTCTGCTCTTTGCTCTTGCCCTGGAGCCGCTCGCTGCTTGGCTCCGCTGGGAGCCCTCGCTCAGAGGGATCCGGTGGGCCCCGGGCTTCGAGGATCGGGTCTCGTTGTATGCAGACGATATTCTCCTGTATCTCACCTCGCCGCGGCAGTCGCTTAATGTTCTCTTTGATGTTCTGACTTCCTTTGGGAGAAATTCGGGTCTAACGATCAACTGGTCTAAATCCTGTGTCTATCCTATCTCCGGCGACCCTCCTCTCTTGCCGCCTCGGCTTCCGATCCAATTATCTCTGTCCGGCTTTAAATACCTGGGAATATACGTCTCGATGGACCCGGTGGCTCGCTATGAGCAGAATCTCCTGCTTCCACTTCGGCGTTTGAGGGAGGACACGGCTCGGTGGTGTAAGCTGCCCTTGTCCCCGCTGGGTCGGGCAGCGCTGTTTAAAATGATGTCCCTTCCCAGATTCCTCTATGCACTTCAGAACTCCTTCGATGTCATTTCTGTGTCCTACTTTCGGGAGGTGGAGAGCCTGCAGAGGAGACTGGTGTGGGACAGACGGGCTCGTATCGCTCTGGCAAAGCTTACTCTCCCCTGGTATGACGGGGGCATCACGCTTCCCGACATTCGCAGGTATTATTGGGCCTCACAGCTATCGGCCATTAACCATGCCACGTATGCGCCTGGCTTGAATCCGGCGTATGAGATGGATAAATTCCTGCTTCCCGGCGGAAATTATAACAGGGCACTTTACTCCAGCTCGGCTGGACGGACCCTTACGGGCCCTACTAAGATTGCGGTACGGATCTGGAGGGCGGCCAATGTAGCCATGGGCTGAAGTGAGCGATTAACATGTGCTACTCCCCTGTTTGCCTCCGACCGACTGGGAAGCCTCTGGACAACGAAGGGGTTTGAGCGTTGGGACACGATTGGTATTAGTAGAGTGGGAGACTTATGGATTAAGGGTGCGGTTAAAACATTTGCGGCGCTCCAGAGCGAATACGAACTTACGGAAAGGGAGTTCTTTCGCTACGCCCAGGTTCGGCATGCCCTGCTCTCTGTTTTTGGGGAGGGGACCAAGATCCCGGCTTCGTCGCCCCTCGAGGACCGCATACTCGATGGTCATGTCCCCGACAGTACTATCTCTTTAATTTATAAAAAACTTATCAATAATCGGGCTGACCTCTTGGTGCGCCTCCGGGAGGCGTGGACGGGGGATGGGGTGGAACTGGACGACGAGGACTGGCAGTCCGCACTGTCGTCCCCCAAGGAAGTGGCCATTCCAGCCCGTCTCCGCCTGGTCCAGCTTAAGATTCTCACCGGGTGTATGTGACGGGTCCCCGTTTGGTCTCGATGGGATTTTCTGAAGACGGGCTCTGTAAGCGGGGATGTGGGCTCAGTGCCACCTTTCTCCATATCCTTTGGGAGTGCTGTGAGGTGGCTGAATACTGGCGCCGGGTTCATGTGGTCATGGGACTAGTCACCGGGGTTGCGCTGTTGCCAGAGGTGCGTCGCTGTGTCCTGAATGTGTGGGAGCCCAATGATTATAACGCGGCTCAGACTCGGTGGGCGGCCCTGGGGAACATGATTGCCAAGAGAGATATAGCGCAGCTATGGGGTTCCCAGCGGCCTTCCACCGTGTCCGTATGGAAGGAGAACATGGACTGGTGCATGTTCAGGGAGAAGACTGTGTATGTGGCTCGTGGTAAACCTGGGGCATGGGGTAGAATCTGGGGGCAATGGAACGCGTATCGTGGGGGTATCTGTACTCCCCCCCTAGTGGACACCGATATTGCTTTGTCCCCCTGACCCTTGATGGTTCCTTGCGACTTTTGGAATAACCGAATATAGACGTTCCTCTCCCGTGACCCCCCCCCGACCTATCAGTACTCCTTCCTCTTGATAGCTATTTGAAGGTCTGAAGTAGAGTCCCCCGGAGGTAGCCTGACCCACACTTTTTGTCCTTATGCCTCGCCTTTTGTTTTTATTTGTTATTTATGTTAAACCTATGTATCCTGCTTCCCTAGGACTATCCGGAACCGTGTACGGGACTGGGCCCCGGGAGTCGACTACTGCCTTAAGTACTGTATGATCCTTTCTGAATCTAGCGGCCGGCCCTGGTGGTTGTAGGCCCATGCTTGTAATTGATTTATTGTTCAATAAAATTTTCCAAAAAAAAAAAAAACAAAAAAAAAAAAAAGAATACATTATGGAGACCGCGGGTAGCGTGATCATAAAAGGTGTATTAATGGACTGTTGAAGAGGTACTCATGGGTATCAAAGTGAGAGTAATCCCGGTGTGGAATCGCAGTCCATGGGGCGAACGAGTACATTGGTTATGTACGCCACATAAGAAGCGTTAGATGGTCATGTGCCCGGAGTGCAAAGGTGAATAGTCCTCCAAGAATAAACGCCATCTTGGAATGGTATTGTGAGTGCGCAAAAAATAACAAAATGTGCATTGTAAGGCATCCAATGCAGAAGATAGAAACGGTCAGTGCAAAAGGGGTGAAACAGAAGAATACAAACATTGTAAACTCATGTGCGGACAAAAGATGGCACAAATATTCATCTATATATAGAAGTAACAGTGCAAGATGGTAACCACAGTCCTATATAAAAAAGCATATGTGTAACATGTTCAAAGAAAGAATAAATATATCAACCATTAAAATACGAAAAAACTGTATCAGAAAAGTACTATCATGATATAAATAACATAGAAAATCCATGCGGTCATTGAGGCCATTCGGTTTCACCGTGTTCAGAAAACGGATCCAGCAGTTCTCTCTCTGTAGTAGTTTGTTATTGTTGTCTATGCCTTCACATTTGTTGACCACCTCCAGAACCAAAAATTTGAGTTGACAAATGTTGTGATGTTTTTCCAGAAAGTGTGTGGCCACGATTGATTTGGTGTTCTTAGTACGTATATTGCTCTTGTGTTCCAAAATACGACTGCGTATTTTCCTCTCTGTTTTACCTACATAACTCAAGCCACAGGGACATTTCAATAAATAGATTACATTCTGTGTGTTACATGTGGCATTCACCTTAAGTTTAATCTCGGTGCCTTTCATGGGGTGAGTTATAGTGGCTCCTTGTATAATATTGTGGCAATTACTACAGTTGTAGCACGGTTGTAGGCCCCGATAGACCTCTGTTGGAGTACTTATTGGTGGTCTGGTCAGAATGTCTTTCAAGTTGCGCCCTCTTGTAAAGGCGAAGATGGGTTTGTGCATAAACAATCCTTTGAAATCGGGTTCCAAACTGAGGATAGGCCAGTGTCTAATTATAATGTTCTTGAAGCATTGGCTCATCGTGGAGTACTTTGACACTACTACCATTCGATTTTGCGGTTGCCGTGGCTTATTAATCAAAATTTCTTTGGTGCTTCTTGTACGTGCTTGTTCAAGGATGGTACGGGATAACCTCGTTCTTTGAATCTTGAAAGCATAGTCTCTGTTTGTTGTGTACACTGCGCGGGGTCTGATACAATACGTTTTACTTGCAATAATTGAGAATAGGGTAGGTTGGTTTTCAAATTAACACAATGAAAACTATTGAAGTGTAATGTGCTATTGCGGTCAGTGGCTTTCCGGACTATATCAGTGACCAGTTTGTCAGCCCTTCTTTGTATTAATACATCCAAGAAGGTGATGGACTCTTGATTTGCTTCGAAGGTGGATTGTAACCGATCATCAATGTGATTACGTTTCTCAAGAGCAGTTCCGAGTGTGAGCCGGTCCAAACAATGAAAATGTCATCCATAACCCTACCAACCAGTTTCTTACAGAGTTGAAAGATCTAAGGACTTACACCAACCACCTTTTAGACCCTATGTTTCGACAAGAGGCAACATCCACAAACCTTTGGGCAAATTTTTAGGCAAACACCTTCAACTATTCGTCACCAACATCAGGACATTCATCAAAGACACTACAGATTCTATCACGTTAACATCTGAGGAAGAACTTTGGCTCTGCACAGTTGACGTGAAATCATTATATACGTCCATTCCACACGATCTTGGCACTGAGGCCATTGAACACGTGTTGCTACCCTCGACATTAGACTCACACTTTCAAGTGTTCTTAATGGAACTGTTACATTTAACGTTATATCAAAGTTACTTCAAATGGAATGAGAAATGGTTTTTACAATTGTCAGGTACTTCGATGGGCAATTGTGCAGCCCCATCGTATGCCAACATCTTTATGCACCATTTTGAGGAACAGCACATCTTAAACTTGAGTACTTGGCAGAAAAACGCAAAGATGTTTGTTCGCTATATCAATGACATTTTCATCGTTTGGACCGGCTCACACTCGGAACTGACAACTGCTCTTGAGAAACTTAATCACATAGATGATCGTGTACAATCCACCTTCGAAGCAAATCAAGAGTCCATCACCTTCTTGGATGTATTAATACAAAGAAGGGCTGACAAACTGGTCACTGATATATTCTGGAAAGCCACTGACGGCAATAGCACATTACACTTCAATAGTTTTCATCATGTAAATTTGAAGACCAACCTACCATATTCTCAATTATTGCGAGTAAAACATATTGTATCAGACCCCGCACAGTGTACACAACAAA
Source organism: Triturus cristatus (assembly GCF_964204655.1). Classification (NCBI taxonomy): domain Eukaryota; kingdom Metazoa; phylum Chordata; class Amphibia; order Caudata; family Salamandridae; genus Triturus; species Triturus cristatus. Next base: position 1,786,662,791 of record NC_140589.1, on the reverse strand, counting down.
CAGAGACTATGCTTTCAAGATTCCAAGAATGAGGTTATCCCACTACCATCCTTGAACAAGCAAGTACAAAAAGCACTAATGTCAGTAGACAAGAAATTTTGATTAATAAGCCACGGCAACGGCAAAATCGAATGGTAGTAGTGTCTAAGTACTCCACGATGAGCCAACGCTTCAAGAACATTATAATTAGACACTGGCCTATCCTCACTTTGGAACCCGATTTCAAAGGATTGTTCATGCACAAACCCATCTTCGCCTTTACAAGAGGGTGCAACTTGAAAGACATTCTGACCAGACCACCAATAAGTTCTCCAACAGAGGTCTATCGGGGCCTACAACCATGCTACAACTGTAGTAATTGCCACAATATTATACAAGGAGCCCCTATAACTGACCCCATGAAAGTCACCAAGATTAAACTTAAGGTGAATGCCACATGTAACACACAGAATGTAATCTATTTATTGAAATGTCCCTGTGGCTTGAGTTATGTAGGTAAAACAGTGAGGAAAATACGCATTCGTATTTTGGAACACAAGAGCAATATATGTACTAAAAACACCAAATCAATCGTGGCCACACATTTTCTGGAAAAACATCACAACATTTGGCAACTCAAATTTTTGGTTCTGGAGGTGGTCAACAAATGTGAAGGCATAGACAACAATAATAAACTACTACAGAGAGAGAACTACTGGATGTGTTTTCTGAACATGATGAAACCGAACGGCCTCAATGACCGCATGGAATTTCTCTGTTATTTATAACATGATAGTACTTTTCTGATACTGTTTTTTCATATTTTCATGGTTGATATATTTATTCTTTCTTTGAACATGTTACACATATGCTTTTTTATATAGGATTGTGGTTACCATCTTATACTGTTACTTCTATACATGGATGAATATTTGTGCCATCTTTTGTCCGCACATGAGTTTACATTGTTTGTATTCTTCTGTTTCACCCGTTTTGCACTGACCGTTTCTATCTTCCACTTTGGATGCCTTACAATGCACATTTTGTTAGTTTTTCGCGCACTCACCATTCCATTCCAAAATGGCGTCGATTCTTGGAGGACTATTCACCTGTGCACTCCGGTCACATGACCATCTAACATTTCTTACGTGGCGTACGAAACCGATGCACTCATTCGCCTCGTGGACTGCGATTCCACACTGGGATTACTCTCACTTTGATACCGTGAGTACCTCTTCAACGGTCCATAAATACACCTTTTATGATCACGCTACCTGCGGTTGCCATAATGTATTTTTTTGTTGTTAATGCAGGTTACTAAGTTCTTGGACTACCCACGTACTCGTGAGTCTTCCTTGGGGATTGTTGCATTATCTAGTTACACCTTGGGTGTTGGTAGCAGACTGCTTATTTTTTCCGTTTTGCACACGGACGCGTTTAAATTATTCACTTTCTATGACACACCTCCAGTGTTGGAACTAACCCAACTCTGCACTTTCTACCATTTGGCTGTTCAGATACTGCTTTGGTTATCACTGCTTGAACTTTAACAACCCGTTCGTTTGGATACCTTCACGAGGATTACTTTGTTTTGCACTCTTCTGCACGATGACATGAGACTTGTCCATTAGCATGTGCACTTGTTCGCACACGCTTTACACACTCACTTCGTCGTCACCTTTCTATATACAAACCCTGTTGGGATCTCCTCATTCATAAGCGCTATTTCTTTTGTTATAGATGTTTGTTTCCCCTGACGAAGGGCACTTCGTTGCCCGAAATGCATCGGGATTGATGTAAACCAATGAACTTTACATATTTGCATGGAACTGTGGATGTGCATATGAATTAATTTTCATCACCAATGGATGTGATCCAAGGGTTAATAGGAAAAGAATGGTAGGATTGAAAAAGTTAAAGACAAAATTTATGGAGTTGGCATAGCCGGTGGAGTGACTAAGAATGGTGAGACTGATTGTGGGGAAATTGTGTTATTCTTAGTGGGTGGAATTGAGCATAGGAAGACATGTGTTGTCACGGCTCGAGGTGTAGATGTAAACATGTCTGATTCTGATGCCAATGTTACATTGCTTCCCAAATACATGTTTTTCAGTGCAATTAAGGGGTAGGTGAAATTATACAAACCTAATACAAGACCAATGGGTTATTGTGGTCACATTTGAGGGATATTTCTTGGGAGATCTGGAGTATAAAAAAGATGTGCTTCTACAAAGATCTATGCTTCAATGAAGAGAGACCATATAAATATTTGTTTTCTTGCCAAAATAACTGATTCTGTACCCCTGTAAGGATAATAAAGGACCCGACAGAGATGAACGTGTGATCTGATTGTGAGAGGAAGTTGACAATGTTTCAGGACAAACTTATTTGAAGTTTTTAGGTCTGGCATTAGCGTGGTCTAAAAAATATATATCTATTAAACATCACATATATAGGCTTTCAGCCAGCTCTCTTCATCCATTGGTCTGTTGATGTATCATTCATATTTTTGTTCCACCCACTGCAATATACTGTATGGGGCAACGGTTCAACCCACTTCTGCAATTAGTTTACATAACTCAGAGTGAGCCTGAGTGACGGCATTTCGCCCTTGCACATGTGCACATCCACCTAAAAGATAGCCCACATGAGTACCAGGGATGAAGGTGTGTCTTTCATATTAAGTCAAGGCTTGCCGTCAGTGACAGTCAAAGAAGTTCACATCACTTTATGAACACGTCATCATCCGTTTTGGGTCCGCAACTGCTGCTCTGTCCCGTGACCCTGTGCATCCTTAGGCACAGGTCTACGAGGCAGGGTTGTGCCACACACCGCCTGGTCCTTGCTCACGACATGATTGCAGACAATGAAGCCTTTTCTCAAGGCTCTTATTTTAATTTCCATATTGGAGCACCAATTAATCACCAGGCAAAATACTTCTGAGAACTGTGCTTGTTAAGTATTTACCTCTTGAGATACAGTATTTAAGCTTTTAATTCTACTGGTTTTCTCAGCTGCTTGGGAGAGGTCAGGCAAACAGGCCTGTGTCAGAGCCTTTTAATAAACGCAAATTAATGTAATTAACGTGTAGAATTTATGTGTAGCCTTAAAACGAGAAGCCACATTTTATAATGACAAATGGGAGCACCGGGCTCCCATAGTAAGACGTGTTGAGTTAGAAATGCTTCTGAACGCAGTTATCTTTTCTTTTTATTTTGTTTAAAAAAAATTTACTGACCTTGGGTCAACATTCCTAGTAATGTGAAGACGTGAAGAGTTCAATGATAAAATGTGCTAAACTAACGCGATCCTACGGTGAAGGATGGTTTTCAACCTTTTCATAGAAGGATATCTCGCATAGAATACAATAGTGTGCTGAATAATGTGCTTAAAATCTACTTAAAAGTTTCTCCATAGATTCGTAACTTAAAATATATGACAAAGTGATGATTTCATTTATGAAATGACAGACCAAACTGTGAACTGTACGTCTTGTATAGAAGAAGCCAATAGGGACCAACCATGATTTTTACAATGTTAACAGAAATGTAATGTTAAGAATTTAATAATCTGCAAGTCTTTGTTTCAAGACAACATAGATGGTTGAAGCTTCCCGTTCACATGAAGTCATTGCAACCTCTTGGCTGAAGAAACTCAAATACCACAACACATGTAATAGTTATAGATATCGAAATGTTATAATAGTGCGTGTTCTTAGACTAGGCAAGGCGACTAGCTCCAAGCTTCTTTCCTGCGGCCACAACGCCACCCAGGCTCTTTGCACTCTGAAGTTCTGCACTTTGCAAAGCCTCTTCTAAGCTCTTTATCGAGTTACTTGCTGAGACCCGATATTTTGCTGATCCAGGTTCTTTGCTTTACCTTTGAGACGCCACTGAATATTCTAAACTTCTCTTCATGAGAAGTGTATTTGAATTTCTGAAGCTTTATGCACGCATTTCTCGATTTCGAACTCTTTGTGGGTTCAAGATTCTTTTCTCGTCTTGATATTTAGAATAGGGAATTACCTCGTATGGAACACGCTTTATGCTATATGTTCTGTATTGTATTGATTAAATAATTGATGCTTAATAAAGACATACCTACAAAAGTTTTAAATAAATCCCGTTAAACTCACATCAAATCTCATTATTGACTCTTAAATTTGATTATTAAACTGTGATGAGCAATTTGATTGATGATATTGCAGCTTCTGATACAGTCTTACTTGCGTCAAAGGTCCAGAGCCTTTGGCCCAGTAAGAGCAGGTATTTTGTTTTTTTTTCAGGTGTGCTGAGATACACTTCCTGATGCGTAAACCACATATTTATGAATCCCCCCTGCTGTCCCACCTGCACTTCAGTGACGTCACAGCATAATCTCATTATCTACTTCTTTAGTTTAGGTAAAAATAAGGGGCCCGATTAAAAAAGGCAAACGAGACGAAAGTCTAACTTTACGACTTTCCGTATTCACAAAGGGCATTTACGAGTAGCCGTATCTTGAAGAAAGAAGTACTGACTCCCCCGGGCAGTTTGGAACTAATCTCCTAAGATCCTGTTGGGGGTGATTGGTTCCCCTTGGATATAGTTATCCCTCTGCATAACCAGAACAGTAGCAGGCTATGGTTCTTTCCACCATTGCATAGATGGACTCGCACACGAGAGGCTCCCAGCTTGTCCAATCTTCCAGCCACCCTTGAAAATGAAAAGGTTTCTCTTGCAAGAACGTCTGTTATTCCAGCTGCAACTCCCGCTCTATGTTGAAATAAATTAGTATTTTGGTAGAGTTACTGGATTTTCATGTGTTTGCATGCAATGTTTACTGCAGTGGATGAGGCAATATCCAGTCTGAATAGAACAAGAAGAGAGTTTGATCCAAACAAGGGTCAATTACATCCGTATTGGCATTGAACAGAATGAACAACAGGATTCAAAGATCCTGTCATGAACTAAACACTGCAGATATCAAGTTGTGGGATTACGAAAATGGGTTGTAGCCTTAAGAGTCTGTGCACCACGGCAGTCAGCTGACAGGGGATGTCATGTAAGTTGAAGGAACGTAAATCAATTATGAGGATTTTATGGGTGCCAACCTGCATACTTCCTCATATACTTTCTTTATTTTTGAGAGAAAAAAAGCATTTCAGTCATTTTGCAGGATCCGCTGTGTGAAGCGCCGTCTGCCTTGTATATCTGACTTGTGACTCCAATATCAGTGCCTTTTTTGCAAATCTTTCTAGATTATTTTCTGGGTCTTTATTGCTGCAAGCAGTCTGGCTCAAGGGGCCAACATATTGAAGTAATATCCGTGAGGGTCACTAGAGCTTTGGTGCCTATTCTGCTCAGGTGGATTTTACATTACACCCTATCAACCAAACTTTAGGTTTTATGGCAGAGCCTCCGACTGATGCTAGGTTCTGGCTCCCTGACAATACTTCCAAAGGGCTAAGTACATTTTCTATGGACCATTGACCCCCCCAAACTGTGAAAATGGAGCACTACTGAAGCACTCAAAGATAGTCACTAAACTGTGATAAATCAACCAAACACATAGCTCATGGACTGTTTGAAGTGTGCACGGGGGCTCTCTCAATGGCACTGCACTTTCTTGGAGGCCCTTTAATGGCTGGGGAGCAAAGTAAGGAATTTGGCTCAGACATGGGTTTACCTGGGTGTGGGTCTTGATCAGATATAGCCATGATAATTACTCTTTGTTTAGGGCAGTAGGTACCAACCTCCAACCTCAGCTCTCACATCACCTTTTTGTCCCTTATGTTGGTAGTCATGGGGACCCAGCCACAACCTTTTGATTTTACTAAAACTATGCATATACTATATTTATTTAGGAGGGCTTTCAGACAACCTTCTCCTACCATTGGTCATTGTCTTATTCTGCCTACTGCAGCATATAGCAAGGGCAGTGGGTCAGCCCACTTAAGCCATTGGCTATCCTAAAAACCATAACAAAATAAGAGTTCAAAAATCCGGAGCCAAAGTCTGCCGTTGACTACCAGCCGAGGCCAAACTGATTGGCTTTGCCAATGCTTGTTTAGAATTTGTTAGGTTGTTTAAGGGGGACATGCACAAAATCATGTTAAACGCTTTAGTGCAATGGATGACCCGTTGACATCCAGTAAGCTACCTGCACAGTGCGGTGGCAGTCAAGGGGCCTTTCACACTGCCAGAAAAGAAAATGTTTCTGTGAAAAACAGCAACAAAAACACAGAAACATTTTCTTGATCAAAATCAAAACCAGGATGTGAGGGAAATGAGAATAAAGGGAGCCAGTGGACACCTCTGGTGCGTTTACTTTGATTAAACGTATTGTAAATCAGGGTTTCCTTCTGAATCGCTATGGTTTATGAGGACATCACTTTTTCTACAGTGTCTATCAGATATGTTTTATGTTGTACAAATGTCATTTCCTGTGAGTGCTTCACAGCATTTCATTGTGCAGTGTGAGCTGTATACATACTTAAACATAAACGAGCATAGTTTGCCGCGCTCACTCTGCTGACAACTCCCACAAATTTCAGCGCATATTTTGCATTTGACTTTTTTACCACCATGAGCTCTTATTTCAAGTTATTGCCACCCATACTCTTTCCCCAGGAATTTTAATTCAGTTCCATGAAAGGATTTCTAAAGGGTTTATCATGGCTATGGCTGTGCTGTCATTTAATGTTTGACATAATTCAAGTATTCAAAAGCTGAGGCCCGATACTAATGTATTCAATTTACTTGTAACATTTTAACATTTTGTTTATATTCTCCTGAAATATGTAAAGTTTCAATAATAGTCAAATGTGTATTTGTTCAGTTGTTCCCTGCCTTGTTGCCATCTTGGAGTGCTGTAATCTTACTTGCTTGGCATGCCATCAGTGATCCAGGTCTCCAGGACCCGGTGCTGGTTTGTCACATCCCAAACCCCCCAGAATTGACAGTCATTGAGTTGATGCACAAGCAAATAAATCATTAAATATTTTCGAATACAGACCGAAAATTTCACTCATTTTCAAATACCTGTGCTTAATTATCTACTTACTAATTGCGTGCTTATCAAATATAATGATCGGATTTGCAATTGTAGTTTAAGGCACACAGTAGTGTATTCAGTAGTATATTCATAAATGCAACAATTTATTTAACCCAAAAAAGCAATTATAACATATGTACCCACCCCTAAATGTCAGCCAGGCCAATGTTTTCTGGCAGTCAGCGGTTTAATGATCCTTTCCCCAGAGTCTAGACTCCCTACTTGACTTATTTGCTCAGATTTCCAATTACAGTGGCAATTAATGTGATTTTTGGAGTTGACACCTGCCCCTAGAAAATAGATGGAAATCAAAAACTCATTTTGCACAGGGCACGCAAAGGGCATGAAATGCTAATGACACGTGGTGACCATTACCCCATGAGCATGTTAACAAGTGATTTAAAGAAAAAATCAAACCTAGTCTGAAAGAACTGGGACATCCAATCTGCCATTTATGAAATAGGAGGGCACACCAGGCAACAACCACAGTTTGCATTGTGCTTTTGTGTACCCTGTGTGACTGAGGCTAGAAGAGAAAAATCCGTTTTCAACTTTGGATAGTCAAAACTATTATCAATGGGTTCTCTTTTAAGGTAAAGTTCTGACACCAGACATAATGTCCCCTTCATATACATCATACAAGTGCACGTTTTCATTCGAAGGCTGACATTAACTAAGAAAGCACAAATTACAGACTCTATGGCTATATTTTAGACGCGACGCTAGCGAAATAACTGAGTTTCTTGGCTGCTGTTATTGTTTGAGGTCCTTCTTAAAGTTTGGTGAAGCATTCAGAAAAAAATCTTTCTCTGTGCACTGCTGTTCATCTGCTTGACTACCCATTTCCCCAGGTACTATCACTCATATTCTATTCTATAAAATATAGATTTATAGATGAGTAACAGTGAATAATGTATTATCTTCACCAAGTGTTTCTGAGTGAATCAAATAGACAAAGAGAGCAAACCTCAAGGTGTTTATGATTTCACTCATGGCCTGAGTTATTGACTGCTAACCCATATATAATATATGTTATGCATGCACCTCTCCAAAAATCATCTACCCCTACGTTCAATAGCTATGGCAGGGCAGAGGAGTGATGCAGTGGAAGCGGTGTACATTTTATAATCATTCACTATATCCCTAATTTATTAATATTAGGAACTTATCAGATTCTGGGCCGATATAAACTCAATAATCACTTATGTATATCAGGCACTCGGATAGATCTTTGGTAGAGCTAAAAGGAACTCGATAATAAGAGACGGATTCTATTTCCCTCCAGAGGACCTATAATGAAAGAAAAGCGACAATATACATTATGTCCAAAACTTGACTAATAAAGTCAAACTCTGAATACTCATCAAGTCACGTTTATCTATTTGTTTCAAAATATGAATGGTCAATACTTCAAGTACATAAAAATCATAAATTCAGTGTTATATGATTATTACAGGTAAATTCACAATAAGAAATTTAGTTCATTTGACAAATACATCATAATATCAATATCAGCACCGAGAGGGGAGAGAGAGAGAGAGAGAAAGAGAGAGAGAGAGAGAGAGAGAAACAAATAATATGTAATTGCAATTCAGAATGCAATACAGATTTTCATACAAACCTAGAATCAGAGAAATACTAATACACAGCGTGCAACAATTCGAAGAAGCTAACCCTTCAGCCAAAAAGGTATAGCATAAGCAACATCACCCGCTGATGAAGTGCAAAGTAATCAAGAAAGTCTCGCTCAGGATTCGCAAGGATAATAGCCAGCCAGAGTAGCATAGAGAGTACAGCAGCAAAGGCTCTCTTCTCATAGAAATAGCTACCACCAAATTCTTTTCTCACAGTAATAATTATACCCAAATGCTAAAAAGTTCTATCCGCCTCAAGTTACAATTTTATAATTTCACGTAATTTGATTGGTCCAATTTATGAGGTGATCATCGTCCCAGTCAGTCCATCCGGATTTTCTCTGTAAAAGTTCTTTGTTAAGAAAGATGTCATCATCGCTCTTTGGAAGAAGGTTAGTTAACTTATTGTCCTTGTAAACGCTTCCACATCAGCTTGCAACATTGTCTGACACAATTTACATAGAAAGAAATACTATAGCCGTAGGAAGAGGAAAACCTAGTGATACACTAAGCACAGCTAAACAAAAAATCAGCTTTTTAGAAATAGTCAATGATACATTTGTTCTGTGGCCTACGTTACGCATAAGGAAAATTACTCTAGCGCGTTTTGAGGCCTTCGTAGAGAAAACAAAATTAATAATTTTCGGAGAAAATAAAACGCACGCATTAAAGGGAAGGAAGCACATAAAGTAATAAGAAATAAGGATTCATTATTCTAATTATATCCACAAGTATAATCTATTTTTCAATTAATCAAACTATTAATAGGATTAATATTTCTTTTGTTATGAAAGTAGAATGAACATTTCACGAAATATTTTCTATAAGCATTTTCTATATGTTACTATTTCATATTTCTAAGTGCATGATTCTAAATTCATTTTTATCCATGTCTGTCTCCCATAACTTTGTAATAACACTTCATAGGATTTTCATGCTTTCAGCATGTTTAAGCATTGCAGCTAATCAGCTTTCTATTTTACTAAATACCATGTGCCTTTCTTGCACATTTTCACGTCGTACCTTCAAATATCCCCATGTGCAAAATTATTAAAACATCAGACCATTATTCATTGTTTTGTTAATAACACAGTTAGGAGCAGGTTTGATCAAGCAAGATTATTTTCGCAAAAATCATGCTTCATCCGGAGTGATGAGGAAACCATACAGACCACTGTCTACCCCCCAAAGTGGCGCATTTCTGGAGTTGTGTCAGAAGCTTGACGCAACTCCAGCAATGTTTCTTTCACATGGGGCAAGCCCCATGTGAAAGGGCCTGCATCAACCTTACACCTGCCATGAGGCAGGCGTAAGGTTTTGACGCATTGGTGTCCTATAAGTGGCAAAGTAAAATCGTATAGATTTCACTGCGTCACTCCTACGACCCTTTCTTGCGGGGGGAACGCCTACCCTGCATACATCATACCTGACGCAGGTATAATATAGCGCAGGGGTTTACGAAGTGACGCATCTTCATAAATATGGCTCAACATGGCGCATTTTTTATGCCCCCGCTGCATCACTTAAAGTGGCGCAACTGCGGCGCAAAAGGGACGCCGGTCTTCATAAATAAGGCCCTCAGATTCAAGGATCCTTGAATCATGCAGTAGATCCTCAAATTCCAGTATTCCACAAATCCTGCCGTAGATTCTCGAATCCCACTGTAGCCTACCACTCAGATGGGGCATATGGTCACAGCATTTGTGGTGCTTGATAGGGGTTAACTGTGCTGGTGAATGTAGGGTAACAACTGAAGTAGCATGCATGTGATAAAAACAGTCCTGTGCGGTATGATTCCTGTCACGTAACTCAGATGACACCATGAGTGCTAATGCCATCAACAACCAGTGGAAGGGGCAGCCAAAATGCCAGGGACAAGAGGCCTGTAGAGTGGGTGTCAGCATCTGTGACAAGCCATAACAGTGGTAATTGTTTCAAAGTGACATTTTTACCCTGTAAATCTGCAAAATAACCCACCATGTGTGGAAAAGGGAACTGTTGAACTGATTATATTTTGCTAGGTTTCAGCCAAATGTTCCCACATCCCAGGACATACCCTAAATAGATTATTTGGTGGTTGACAATGAGCCTGTCTGTGGGTTTACATGTAATCCCACCTGCACTACTGTGGCAAGTACAGCGTTTAAAGGTGATAGTCTGGGCATTACAGCTGCAGATCACAATGTCATCCAGATAATCAGCTGTGTGCCATTGATTAGGCCTCAATAAACAGTTTGTCAATCGCTGGAAGGCAGCAGAAGCTGCCCTTGCCAAATGGTAATACTGTAAACTGGTATAGTCACATGGGAGTAGCAAAAGGTGTTTTTTATTTGTCTCCAGCATTAAGGGATATTGCTGTAAGGTATTTAGCAGATTTGAATTGTTCAGTCATCTTGTCTATTCTAGATGGGATAGATGTTACACTAGGGAATTAAATGAACCTTTCTAAAGTCAATACAAAATCGCTATGACTCCCATTTGTTTTTCAACTTCTTCTCTTATACTCTTTCTTCTTGCCTCCTGTATTCTGTAAGGTTCTTGCCATACAATGTTTGGAGTCCAGGAAGATTATTGTGATAGATTAGATTTGCACTTTCAGGCTCTTCATTGAATACCTGAGGTAGTTATTTAATTAATCATTCAGGTCTTTGCTCTGGACCTTGGCTGGCACTGTCATTTAGCTTAGGCAGGCTGTCTTCGGTTTGAATTGTGACTATTGGGGCTCCACAGGAATTTTTTGTCTGTATGTTTCCATTTTTAAGCACATTTTCAATGAAAATGTAATTGTATTTTTTTCTGCCACATCAATTCTCAAGTTACTTCTATTATATTTACAACTTTATCAGGGCCTTGTCACTCAGCTAATCATTTAAGTTCACTAGAAGGGAGAATGCAGAGTTCCCTCCCAAACAATAATACATATGTGGATTAACCTATAGAGAATTGATCACTTCCTTTGAAGCAAAGAGAGTCAGGGGTAGAATACCAGTGTCCTTGCACCAAGGCTACTAGAGGTCTCATAATAGCCACCCCTGCCCTCTGCAGGGTATGCCAATAATAAAGATAGACTCCAGTGGGGCAATAGGTAGCCTCTCATGATTATTTTTATTACACACAGGGCAACTTTCACTGCATTGTCTAACTTTAGCAAATATTGCCGGCAGTAAAAACGCTTGTTCTGTCTTCCTTTATGAAATGGCCTCCTCCTGTATAAGTATGGGGGAGAATGGGGATTTGGTTTCAATCCTTTTAAATGTTTCTGATTATCAATAGGGTTTATCTGTTAGAGCAATGTTTTTACTATTTGAAAATATGAAGGGGCATATCAGCAAGGGCGGGAGATGATTATCGCTCAGCGCGCTTAGCGCGAGGATAATTATCGTGTGCTATCAGCAACGCATATCTCAAAAGCGATAAAATTCCAAGCGCAAGCTGCCAAATTATGCGATTATCACTGGAAATCCAGCGATAATAGCACAACATTTGGCGATAGCTTGCTGATAGGGCAGACTCAGCCATGATATCCACCTTCCATTGGATATCATGGCTAAGTCAAAACTAAAAGCAGGTGTAAGGAAAGTAGCGATAACCGCGGTTAGCACTACTTTTCTTATCGCTATGCTTGTTAGCGTGCCCATTGATAATTGGAGAATGTCGGTTAGCGACATTTCTCCAGTTATTTTGGGACGGAACGCCCACTTTGCATCTCATTAGAGATGCAAAGCAGGGCGTTGTTGTGACGGGCGCTAAGTCAGCAAAACACACAATAGCGTGTCTTTGCTGATAAGGCGATAAAATTATCGCCGCTTTTCGCCCGAAAATGGACACAAAAGCAGCGATAATTTCATAGCGCCACCTTGATGATATGCCCCCAACTTAGCTATCTTTTGTACCCCTGTTTTTTGTCAGCTTGCCAAAGCTTCTATTGGGATGGATCTTCATTGAATGCTGCCCTAAAACTTAATAGGGTAAGAACTTTCCCCTTTTGCCATTCTTCCTTTCATTTTAGCTTTCTTAGCTTTATTACATTGGGCAATGATGCTCTGTTGGGCATAAGGTGCATCCTGCAACTAATTAGTTTTGAAAAAGAACACACAGACACTTGGGATATTGCATAGAAGTCAAACATGCATTTAATGCAAAAATAGCCAGCAAGCATTCAACATAAACAAGGCAATCACTTATTCAATGAACCAGAGCTTTGCCTTCGATCAGTTGGAGCATGTAATGCTAACGTCTATACATTTTCTTGCTACACTTACACATTTTTTCGCAGTGTAAGTGAATAGAAGTGAGAGCCCGTGATACAATCCAAACCTTCAAATAGGCAGTAATGAGCAGGCGCCAGGCTCTTCTGGTCAGAAGAATGTGAGAAGACCTTGACAAGAAAAGAGACATGTATCTGCAGCAAGAGCTCCATCTACTACTTTCTGAAACACCTTGCTTCAATGTGCCAACTTCAGAGTGAAGCTAGATTACTAGAATAATTCAGGTTAACTTTACAGTGTACACCCTGGAATAACAAAGTGAGAACTCATTTAAAATGGGTTTAAGTGTGCAATAAAGATAAGGCTTAAATGGGCTCCAAGCGGGCAAAAAACGAAATAGTAATTAATGAAATATAGCAAGACACGTAAAGGCATAAAGGTTAATGTCATTGTCATAGCACATAAGCCAATCATTAAGGCATATATGCAAATTAATCTCGGATCTCAAATCCTCCTTTCCCACCTTGAGGCAAAGTACCTACAAAAAATAAATAGCATGCAGTCGAATTATTTCATTTTTTCATTTTCCATTGTCATATTCTTCATCTTCCTGAAATGTACCACAAGGATAAGCTGGGTCAATGCTTGTAATACTGCAAGCATGTAGGATGATGCCCAGACTCAGTTTGATTAGAATGTATAAAATTATTATGACAAGAATAACAGCACTGACGACTTCTTATTTCCCCAATTCCCAAATATGACAGACAACCAAGATCAGATGCCACTTAATTTGAAATCCAAGCCCTTCTGGATATTATTGTATTTTTTCACACTATCCTTAATGTGATGTTTCTGTTTGTGCATACTGAGGATAGTATTTGGAAGGTGGATACTACACTCAGAGAGCCTACTATGAGAAAGACCTTCCATTGGACCACTAGGATGTACTCCAAGGTCAATCAATCAATCAAGAAATGTATAGAGCGCGCTACTCACCCGTGAGGGTCTCAAGGCGCTGGGGGGAGGGGGCGGTGCTGCTACTGCTCGAACAGCCAGGTCTTGAGGTGTCTCCTGAAGGTGATGTTGTCCTGGGTCAGACGTAGGTGGGCAGGGAGGGAGTTCCATGTCTTGGCAGCCAGGTAGGAGAACGATCTTCCTCCGGTTGTGGTTCTGTGGATCCGTGGGATGGTGGCGAGGATGGCGGAGCGGAGCTGGCAGGTTCGAGTGTAGAACGTGAGGCGTCTGTTGAGGTATTTGGGTCCGGCGTTGTGGAGTGCTTTATGTGCGTGGGTGAGGAGTCTGAACATGATTCTTTTGTTGACGGAGAGCCAGTGCAGGTCTCGGTTATGTGGCTGTGTCAGGGGATGTCCAGGATGAGGCGTGCGGATGCGTTCTGTATGCGCTGGAGTCTGTTCTGAAGTTTTGCTGTGGTTCCTGCGTATAGGGCGTTTCTGTAGTCCAACCGGCTGGTGACGAGGGCCTGGGTGACCGTCCTACTCGTTTGAGTGTGGATCCACCTAAAGATCTTTCAAAGCATGCGCAGAGTGTTGAAGCATGAGGACGAGATGGCGTTGACTTGTTTGAACATGGTGAGCGAGGAGTCCAAGATGAATCCTAGGTTGCGTGCGTGGTCCGTGGGTGTCGGTGGGGAGCCCAGCGCGGTGAGCCAGCAGGAGTCGTTCCAGGCAGATTGTGATGTTCCCAGGATGAGGAACTCCGTTTTGTCTGAGTTTAGCTTTAGGCGGCTGTATTTCATCCATTCTGCGACGTCTTTAATTCCTTCCTGGAGGTTGATTCTGGCGGTGGCTGGGTCTTTTGTGAGGGAGAGGATTAGCTGGGTGTCGTCGGCGTAGGTGATGATGTTGAGGTTGTGTTTGCGTACGATGGCGGTGAGGGGGCTCATGTAGACATTGAAGAGGGTTGGGCTGAGTGAGGAGCCTTGGAGTACGCCACAGGTGATTTTGGTTGCCGCGGACCGGAAGGGAGGGAGGTGGACTATCTGGGTTCTGTGGGAGAGAAATTAGGTGATCCATTCCAGGGCCTTTCCTTGGATCCCTGCGTTGTGGAGGCAGGATCTTAGAGTTCGGCGGCAGACGGTATCAAAGGCGGCAGAGAGGTCTAGAAGGATGAGGGCGGCGGTTTCCCCGTTGTCGAGCATGGTCCTGATGTCATCGGTGGCTGCAATGAGGGCGGTCTCGGTGCTGTGGTTGGCTCGGAAGCCTGACTGGGAAGGGTCGAGGGAGCCATTTGCCTCGAGGAAGGTGGTCAGCTGTTTGTTGACGGTCTTCTCGATGACCTTCGTTGGGAAGGAAAGAAGGGAGATGGGCCGGAAGTTCTTGAGATCCTTAGGGTCCGCTGTGGGTTTCTTCAGTAGGGCATTGATCTCGGCATGCTTCCAGCTCTCTGGGAAGGTGGCGGACAAGAAGGAGTTGTTCATGACGTTCCAGAGGTGGGGTGCGATGATGGCGGCTGTTTTGTTGAATATGTGGTGAGGGCAGGGGTCTGATGGTGAGCCGGAGTGGATGGTGTTCATGATGTGGGTGGTGTCCTCGATGCTGACGGGGGTCCAGGTGCTGAGGGTATCGGTGGGGGGCGTTGGCTCGGTGGCTGGTAGTGGGGTCTGGGCGTCGAAGCTGTTGTGTTTGTCGGCGATCTTGCGGTGGAAGTAGGTCATTCAATGCTGCTGGATCATGGACTTCTGGGCATTTAGCTGATCTGTTATCAATCCTAGAAAAAGGGCATTGGTGTTGGCAACTTCTTCCAGTGTCTCACAGTTGGGTCTGGTTTCTTGGATGGCCTGTCCTACACAATATTTAGGGATAGAATGGAGTAAAATCTGCTTGTTTTGGAGGCCTCGCAGGACTCCCAACATGGCTGGAGAGTGCAGACGACAGAGCCCCTAACAGGAGGAACGACAAGGGCAGGTAACAAACCCACAGTCTCTTCTAAATCGACATTTGCAACACACCATGCCAGTGTGGAGACATTATTCACAGAGGGCTGCTTTGAGATGTTTAATTTATACTAAAATACACATTCAGTTTGACCCACAAAGCAAGTCTAGTAATTTACTTCACGATGCTCAGAAAACAACCCCTTTGCAGGGAAAGTAAGGTTAAAACTATCAGGTATATACTGGCATGGGACATTGTTATACTCTACATACAAGGCCTTCGAAAGACTGAGAGGAGGTGACAGCACACGCGGGCAGTTTGTGCTCATGATAGAACAAATCAAGGTAAGTGTAGTTTTGAAGGAGGGCACTCCCATCAAAGGCACACCCCTCAGAACATCAGTGGGCATGTGCAAATCCACCAGGAAGAAAGACTAATCATTTTGCAATATTTCTCCGGCAACAGCAAGTAGAAGCTGTTCTGATACATAGAGCGGCTGCTCCATTCAAGGTCAGGTACCATAGTGTTGCATTTCTTCCTAAATCCCTATTCCCCACAGGAGCCAAAGACAGTAGTGCCTGACCCCTAGAGGGATGTAGTGTTCAGGAGAACGCCTCCTACCTCGGGCACACGTAGTGATAATGAGGGGTGATCAGCACTGTATTACATGGCCCTGTAGGTGTGGACAAGGACAGTGGGTTAAATCTCCATTGCCCACCCTCCTTATCCACACCGCCACACCCATGCCATGCAGTATCAAGCACCCTTCATTACTGCCACCTGTGCCCGGGGTAAGAGGCCGTCTCTTGAATAGTGGATCCCTCTGTGGGTCAGGCCTACTATATTTGTTGTTGTGCCAGGGCAGCAATAGAAACAGTTCCTGCAAAGGGCCTCGATCCGCAACTTGGTGCAGGTCTCAAAGCTGGCAAAGAGGAATAGTTGTCTCAGGGAGGTGCAGCACTTGTACTGGGAGGAGAGGATCCATGCCCCCAGGTCATGACACTCAACGGCTGAGTTGGCGATGAGTAGTACTTTGTAAGGACCATGCCAGTGAGACTTCACAGTAGTCTTCCTCTTATGCACAATGGTAAAAATCCAGGGCCTTATTTACAACAAAATGATGCAGCGTGGCGCCGATAGCCACTTTGCTGCGCCAAGCTGTATAATTTGAAAAGCACAGGGATGCGTCATATTTACAACAATATGACGCATCCCTGTGCTTTCCCCCACGCTGGCTCAAAATTGGCTGCCATGCACCAACGCAGGCATCCTTGCACGATGGTGAAATGGTGCCTGCATTGCAGGGATGATTGTTTTTGTGCGGGAAAGGAAACCTTCCTGCACGAAAACAATCATTAATGGTGTTTTCCTCCTTCTATGTGTCCTTCAGAATGCAACACACATAGAAAGAGGAAAAAACGTGGAGAAATAAAGGTATTCCTCCTTATGCATCCCATAGGATTCTGACGCATTCCCCGGTTTCCGAAATGTTGTAGATCTGGGATTACGGAGAATCCATGGGTGTTGCGTGGGAACACCCCCAGCAACACCCATGGCACACAAAGAGATGCGTGAAAATGGGTCATATTTACCAGGCCACGAAAAGCCATGAAAGGTGGCTTTGCGAGGCCTTATAAATATCAGCCAGGACACTGTGCAGACGGGGCGTCAACGAAAGTGACGCCCCGGGGCTTGTAAATAAGCCACCCCGTTTCAAGGCTGGAGGGAGTGTCAGAGTTTGGTTGGACACTTAGATAAGGTGACTTCAAAATGAAAATGGAAATTTGAAAGACAGCCAATAGGTTTTCTACTATATTGAAGAGCAGCGTCATCATTTTACTGTAAGTCTAACTTGGCATCTGAGATGGGAGGGTTTGAGAGTTACAACATTGGGTATCTAATCACTTTCTCATATAGACTCAGCTACGTTTTCTGAGTCTGCAAAGGCCTAATGGACTACAGAGTAAATTGTAGGGCATCAGTAAATTTCAACTGGGTTTCAGAATATGGTTGCTATCTTATTTTTTGGGATAATGGTGGGCAGAGCACTTTACCACTATGACATGTTGGAGCAATATCTAAGCATTTAACAAATCCAGTTCATTTTAACATTCTTTATCAGTGGACCAGGAGAAGTCAAAAGTGCCCTCTCTATCTAGAGAATTCCAAAGCCATGTGTCACTTCAAACGCTTTCCCTACTGTCTGCATACATGGTTACAGTCTTTTTCTTGGTCGACAGACAGGCTCGAGAGACGGCAATTAATTCAGCACCCCCGGGCAGACTTAGAATTGGCAAGCAACAGCTTTCAATAATTTTATATACAGTACGTACAGCAA
This sequence comes from Triturus cristatus, assembly GCF_964204655.1. Taxonomy (NCBI): domain Eukaryota; kingdom Metazoa; phylum Chordata; class Amphibia; order Caudata; family Salamandridae; genus Triturus; species Triturus cristatus. Next base: position 1,786,644,700 of record NC_140589.1, on the reverse strand, counting down.
AACCCACGACAAGGACACCTTCATCACTGCTGAGACATGAACCAACCACAAAATACATTCATTCATAGTTTGGCATGGGGTATCAGTCAAATCAACACAGGACTTATTGGTTACAACTAGACAATCATGAGGTTCAAGCGTGGGCATAAGTGATGAGGGGTTCAAAGTGAGACAGCAGACAAGAGTAATATGAGAGGCAGATAGTATTTTATGTCTTGACAATCTGGCACTAGGAAAAGTGCTGATTTTTGGTGGTGACAAGAAGGGCAACAACAGCACGGGGCACAGCAATAATTAGAGTGGTGCTAAGTACAATGTTTTCAGAGGCTTCAACCAGATGGGCAGCAGTAAATACAGAGCAGAGTCATGGAGGGACCCACGACTGGGTCCAAAGCAGAGGAATAGTAAGCTACAGCCTTTTTCTAATCCCCATGTTCTTGGACCAGTACCCCAAGAGCAAACCCATTGCATTCATGACAATCCAAAGTAAGGAGTTTCACCCATGAAG